>NW_027509213.1:0-742500 GCF_051911475.1 Siphateles boraxobius
GTTGACAGAACCGGGCTAATATGGTCGTAATTCCTGGTTCTGGTAAGAACTCTAGCGGCTGCGTTTTGGACTAGCTGTAGTTTGTTTATTAAGCGTGCAGGGCAACCACCCAGTAGAGCATTACAATAATCTAGTAACGCTAGTAATCTAGTAATAATCTAATAATCTAAAACGCATGAACTAATTGTTCCGCATTTGTCAATGAGCGCATATGACGTAATTTAGATATATTTTTAAGATGGAAAAATGCGCTTTTACAGATACTAGACACGTGACTTTCAAATGAAAGATTGGTATCAAAGAACACACCCAGGTTCCTAACTGACGACGAAGACTTAACAGAGCAGCCATCAAGTGTTAAACAGATTTATTGGATATTGCGTGTGGAAGTTTTTTGTCCAATAATTAGAATCTGTGTTTTTTCAGAATTTAGTAGTAGGAAATTACTCGTCATCCAATTTTTTATATCAGCTATGCATTCGGTTAATTTTGTGAATTGGTAAGTTTCGTTAGGTTTTGAGGAAATATAGAGCTGAGTATCATCAGCATAACAGTGAAAACTAATTCCATGTTTCCTAATGATATCTACTAATGGTAGCAAGTACAGAGTGAACAGCAGCGGTCCTAGTACTGAGCCTTGTGGTACGACATAGTGAACTTTTGACCGATAGAGTGCCGATAGTTATGACGTCATTTTGTAGGACAACTCAGAAGTTAGCGGTGCATCGGTTCCCTCGATCGAAAAGCTATGCATTTTCCCCATAGACTTTTGGAAAATCGCAAAAAATAAGATCTGTGTTCAACAAAGGGTTGTGACCCTTACACGTTTTGACAAAATGTATACATTCTGAAGCCTATATAAAGTTTTAAAAACCACAAGCAAACACAATAAAGTTTAAAAAAAAAAACACAAGCAGGCTATAACTGGTGGGTTTTATGTCATAGATCAAAACGTGAAAATATTTAGAGGCTTTGTTAACCACAGACCTTATTTCAGGCCATTTAGCAAAAACCCATTCAAAAAACCCATAGACTTTAGGGCGAGAGAACCGGAAGAGCTAAAATGCTAACTCACTTACGCGTTTTGGCCTACAAAGTGACGTCATAACTTTGGCACTCTATGGAGGAAAGATAGCTGGCAGGGTTTCTAAAGCAACATCTCCAAGAGTGTCTTTACATAAAACAGAAAGACCAATGGATTAATCTTTAAACAAGTGCATTATATTATAGACAAAATATTATAACTTGACATGAAAGTACAGAGTTGTTGTGCAGGATTTTCTCACCAGAAGAAATGTTAGTCTGAACAGGAAGAAGATCCAAGGCTCTCTTCTCAGTCCTGCAATATGAAAGGATTCGCTGAGATGCATGTCCCCAAATTTCAAAAAGTTTATCTATGGCATGTGGGTATAAAATACCAAAGTCCTGAGCAATCTAAAAATTAATAAAGAAAAAGAAAAGTTAAAATCACACCAACACCTCATATGTAAGGGATAATGTAGAGCGAGGCGGTTGTTATAGTGAATACAACCCCGACAGGCTGATTATGACCCCGACGTGAAGCGGAGCTTGAATCAGCCTGAAGGGGTTGTATTCGCTATAACAATCGCCTCGCAATATCCTGCTTATTACATGGCTACCTACCAAATAAATCAATAATTTGACACAAAATATTGATTTAAAAAGGAGTTTATTGATTTAAAAAACGATTGTATTGCTTCCGCTAAAGAAAATTAGAATTCTAATTCTAAAATTAGAATTCTACATTAGAATTCAACCAAGCCATGTAATACGGGGCAGTAACAATGAAAGTATGGACATCTGTTTATCAATATAAATATATATTATTATATTTTTTATTATTTATATTATTATTATTATTATAATATAGAGCTTCTGCAATTGCCATGTATTGTGGTAAATGACCTCCATTTAAAATGTCCTTTTACTACTATGTGTCATTTAAAAAGTAATAAGTTAAAGTTTATTATAAAGGAATAAAGTCTCAACCAACCGTCATTTTATTTAATGGGCATGTGGCGATCTGAAAAGTGTTATGTAACTCAACTGACTATTGTAATAACTTACTATCTTATTGAGTAGTTATCTTTTTTTAACTTTTAATCTTTGTAGAGTTGTCTAGATAATACTTTTTTTTTTTAAGGAGGGATCTAAAGCAATGGGGAAAAAAAGCACACAATGAGTGGCGTCCCGTCCGGCCTCATTTTCTTTAGGTCCGAAAAAAAGGACATGTCCGGGAAAAAGAGGACGTATGGTCACCCTAGTTTAACACTTTGTAGTATTTTAAATTCACACTGTAGTTGGGATAGCCCCATAGTGTTTATATCTATGGGATAGCCCAAGTAAACATTTGCGCTACAATGTAGGCCTTTATATAAAACAGCATACCTTCTTCCTGTAAGTGACTGATACTGGATGGATGGACCAGGCTTCCGCTGCCTCTTGAAGCCGAGCGCGCCGGTTAATATCTGAAAATATTAATAACTTTCCCAAAAAGTATTGGAAAGAACATAGAAAGTTAGGAAGAGTATCACAACCGAGTAGGCTACTAAGAAATTGGCTGGCTATATGGCCATATTGGTGTCGTTAGTCGCAGATAGCGGACAAAAAGCAGTCATACAGGGGAGATATAAACATAAAAATAATTGGCCGAACATTTAGAACGAAAAACGGCAATAATACTATGTAAGAGCTTAAAGTCATGTTATAACGAAAAAAATAATAATAACATAGGCTACAATATGCATACTGTGTAGTGTAATATTAACTCACCCGTGTAACGTTATCTTCTGTCAGCTGTGGTTGTCAACCGTTGAAATTTGAATTTCAACCTAACGGGCTGCGTTGTTATAGAAACAACCCAATAAATGTTCCGAATAACCCAACAGAACGACCCACTATTTTTAACCCAGCTATTGGGTACACAAAATAACCCAACGTTTTTTAGAGTGTATAAATCTAAAACGAAAAGTCAGAATTTCACGAAAATTGGTGCGACATAACATTCTAAGCAAGCTTGCACAATTTTATGGATATCGTACCAGAGATGATGCTACGATAAAAAGCTTTGAAAACGGATTTACTGATATTTTTTTGTAAACTGTTTGTTCATGAATTGTTGTCAAATAGACTCCAAGACTTTGAACAGCATTATACACTACACTATCAATAAAAAATGAAATAAAAATCATATTTCTATTCATCAAGCAAAAATTAAATTACACCGAAGTAGGACTTAAGATATTTATTTCAAATAAACATGGTTCGTTTTTAACTTTATATTCATCATAGAAATATGAAGAGTGAAAAAACAGCAGCACAACAGGGCATAATTAAAAATGTTTGTTTATCATCAAATCATCATATTTTCAATTTACTATGATTTCTGAAAAATAATTTGACACTGAAGATTGGAGTAATGATGCTAAAAATTCACCTTTATATCACAGAAATAGATTGTATTTTAAAGAATATTAAAATACAAAACCATTATTTTAAATTCAAGTAATATTTCACAATATTGATGGTTATTTTTTATCCAATAAATCCAGACGTTATAAGCATAAGAGACTTCTTTCAAAAACATTAATAGTACATTTCAAAACGTTTGATTTTACACTATAGGCTACATAAAATATTGTGAAAAGAATACATGTCAAGTTTCCTTCTCTGCCAACAGATTCAAATTTTGAATGCATGGATGTTTCTCTTTGTTGTATAGGGTTTTTCTGTCACTAAAATCACAGAATAATATTTATTACTACAATCTTCCTGCAAAACCCATACTTGCATGCTCACTGTAGTAATACCATACTTAAACCATGGTTTGTTTTATAGTAAATGTCTTTACTATAAAACCATATAAACTATGATTACTGTAGAAAACCATGGTTAATTTTGTATTTACTATGGTTTAAGTACAGAAATTACTATAAAAAACCTGTTTAATTTTTATAAGGAGTATTAATAATGACTATAGTAAGCACTGGTTTGTGAACTAGTTAATGTTACTCTTCTTGTCAACAACAAGCTTAATTAAACTCTTTTAATTGCAGTTTTCATGAATAAACATAGGCCTAAAATAATGTGCATATCTGCAATATGTAGGCAATAAACCCCACATTTCATTCATACAAAAAGAAACAGTTATGCTATTAAATATTAAAACTACAAAACAGATACATTTTCAAAATAACATTAACTATTTAATACAGACAACAATTTCAATACACCAAACTGTGTCATGGTTTCATTAAAAGCTAAATTTTTTCAGGTAGTATACAACAAAAACAAAACATGTCAGCATCATTTAAAATAGTTTGAAAAAAAACAACAACCAACCAAATTAAACAGAGGTCATCCAAACAAAAGACCTATAATTAAATGTAGGTGGTTCCTAAGCAAACATTGGTCCCCAGTAGTAGCCTATTACCAAACAGCCCGCCTAAATACGAAAGACTTAGCCCGCACAGTGCCATTTCTTAGAAACAGCAATCGACCTAATAGACAGCAGAGAAGAAGAAAAAAGAAAAGAAAAAATGACGGAGAGAACTGAAAATACACAATCCGAAGGAACAATTAGTGGATACATTCAGGACGTTTCACCTCTTAAAACGTCCAGAACAAATTTCAAATTTTTCAATGCTCTATTACAAACCGACAGGGATGAATACCACCATACCGTTGTTTTCGCACAAGAGAAACACAACACATGGACCAGCGCAGCACTGAAGAAAACACCTGTAAAATTGACCCCAATACAAAAACCAGTCAGTAAGTATATGCCTTTTTTATCATTTACATTTTACGATCAGTTAATACATTATCAATGAAGCTGACTGCACAATTATTCATTCATAATACCTATAATAATACCTTGTTTGTTATAATTAGAGGATTTGCCAGCAAGTAGAAAATTTTAGCACTGAAAAAAGTCCGTTTTGAGCGATGAGGGCGGATTCTATCTTAAATGCATCCGATTGGCCATTGCGTTCAAAAAATCAATACCTATGTATGTGATTAGCTACATTGCTCAACGCTGCAAACTGATTATAAAAGGAAACTCAGGCTTGCAAATCGTTTCTTTTTATTTGAGTTTTTTTTTTTTTGCTTTTCTGCAACAGATGAATAACAAATTAATTAGTATTTATATAGATATTTGTATTTTACGGAACTCCCGCGAATCATTTTATTCTTCCGCATCCCGCGCAAACACACGAGTGCATTACCGGCCGCGCCCGCACTTGATCATCATCTAGTCCCGCGCCGGACTCTATGGCGTTGGGTCCCATGTCCAGATCTCTATATGGATCTAAAACTATTCATGCAAACCCCTAATACTATTTTTTTTATATGAAGATACATTTACTTGTCATAGCTACAGCACATGACAAATTAACTCTTGAAAAACATGAACATTATCAGTTTTTACGCAACAAATATATGACAAGTTATCATGAAAATTTCTATTCAAATTGATTTCTCAACCCTTTACCTCAATCTTGTTTTAATAAAAAAATCTATTTATTTACCCACAATTTCACAAAAAATAACATTAAAATTAAGCAAATGTAACAACATTTTGACTAAAAAATAAGATCAACATACAACCGTAACATTTAAAAAAATGTCCATATTGTAGTGATTATAGAGCAATTACAGCTACTTTTTTTTTTTAATTAATTGAAAAAAAAAATGCACCTGTTGTAAATTTTATCATAAAACTCTGAAGTATACTTACACATCATTGTATTTCTCACTGTACGCTATATGTACATTTAGACAGTATGTTCACATGTTTTCTCTCTCATTCATTTGGCAACAACTACAGCTTTTCATGTAATAACATTTTACATATTAGCTGTTACTTAAATATTAATTTCAGTAATTCTTACTTTTCTTTACAGGTCGCAAAGACAAAGACCAGTTTGATGTGATATGTAATCGATCTACAAGGATGGACGTCACAAACGTGTCTTTTCCATACAGAGCTTATAAAGGGTCTACAAAAGTAACAATTGCAGAACTTTACAGTTTTGCTGCTCACCAATCGGTAACATCCTACACATAACACTTCATTTAACTATAAATACATCTTTAAGAATACATCTCTATATGTTCCGTACTCTATTACTAATTACACTATTCATACAGCCAGTCAATTTTACCAGTGTAACAAAAACAAAATAAATCAAATTAACAAAAATATAGAATATCTCTAATGTACATTAGGAATATTGACACAAATTCAAACATAAAAACCATTGAACTCAGACAAAAATGATCTATTTTTAGAAATTGAATGATAGTGGATTTTACAGATAACTAGCTAAGGCCGTACTTGCCAATAACCAATGAATCAACCAATAGTTTTTTTAAATGGATGCTAGATAAAATTCTAGTCAAGTAGGACCTGTTCATTTAAACTATTAGTAGAGTAGTACCAAGTTTATATTAATAAGCCATAATTCATAATAATGAGCCTTTAATAACCTAAATACAGCCTAATCAAGCACACACAAAGCTTGACAGCGCATCGACAAACGATTCAGTTTGTCAAATCAATTTCAGCTATTTCTGAATAACTTTTATAAATAATACCGCTTTCTCACATAATGCAGTGAATTAGCCCCTGCACGAGAGAATAATTGATTCCTGAGTCATCGATATCATCAAATTCAGCACCATCTCCACGCAGTGGCGTGCACATACCTCCTCAGGGGCAGGGACCAAAAAGGGCACTAAATAAAAAAAAATATTACTTCTTGATTTTTTTGTTTTTATTCTTTCTTTCCTTGGCATTCTAAGAAAATATGTTGATACAATTATTAGAATACATAACACATCAAATGAAAATAGGGAAATTATGATAATATTACTAAATATTATTTACTTTACCAAACAAAACAGTGAGAGTCAAGAAGGTAATTATGGAAAATTAATTTTTAGTTTTGTTGATGTTGTAAATTTAATGTATGTATTATATGTTTGAAAGACAGTGTTACCTATCATGAATCAGTAACACTTTACAATAAGGTTTCATTAGTTAACATTAGCTAATAATGAACTGCACTTCTACAGCATTTATTAATCTTAGTTAATGTTAATTTCAGCATTTACTATAACATTAAAATCAAAAGTTGTATTTGTTATCATTAGTATTGCACTGACTGTGACATAACATGAATAAACAATTAACAGTTGTAGTATTAACTAAGATATAACAAATGTGTTGCTCATGGTTAGTTCATGTTAGTTTATACATGAGTAGGCTAATGAACAAATGAACCTTATTGTAAAGCGTTACTATGAAATCAAATATATAAGTTCCTTACAATTTAGAGTTGGACATGGACTTATGATTTCATTTAACTAACTGTTAGATGTATTTCCCCTTGCACTTTTATTCCTTGGATAAAAACGAATGACATTGTCACTCAGAATGCGTCTGAAATCGAGTTATACTTTTATTGTAGTTAAGAATAACTCGCATCCTGCAGCAACTTTTAGAGTAGCATGGTGATGGTAGGATAAATGTAATTTTCCGTATAGCTTAAACGTTACCTGCTGCTCGTTTGAAGAGACTCACGCGAACTGCTGCGTTGTGGGTACCAGAACCGTTAAAGGTTGTATCAGTGATTTCTGGCCCAAAAATAAATGTCTAATCTTTCCTAACGATCCGCTAGCCGCCCGCCCCATAAGCATGCCGTCCAAAAACCGCGTCTCTGTAGGCAGCCTAGGCTCTGAGATCTGCACACAAACACAAATGGGTACAACCACCACTCAAAACCAAAATAAACAGTGTTCCAACCAATCACTGACAGGGGCGTGTGTTGCTCTGATTTCGCGTCCAGCCGTGCACGAGCGCAAAACCTCACAATACCCGCCCCTGTCAGCAATTGGTTGGAACACTTTATTTTGGTTTTGAGTGGTGGTTGTCCCATTTGTTTTTGTGCGCAGATCTCAGAGCCTACGCTGCCTACAGAGACGAGATTTTTTGACAGCATGCTTATGGGGCGGGCAGCTAGCGGATCGTTAGGAAAGATTACACATTTATTTTTGGGCCTGAAATCACTGATACAACCTTTAAATGCGTATGAGGCGCTGCAAAGGAAACTCCGCCTACCACGTCTCCGGCAATTTTTTTTTAAATATAAAATTTGTTTGTATTATTATTGTTAGTGGCAAGGGTGTGTGTGTGTTTTATTTGTTATAATATTTATAATAATAATAATTATTATTTACAATTATCAGAAAAGGGCACAATACATTTTGAGACAAAAGGGGCACCACCCTGTGCACGCCACTGTCTCCACGGACATCACCTGGTAACGTCGCACGTAAGGCATATCATAAGCAGCTTCCTATGGTATGGTTCGGGGAACACACCTAGCAATGGTATACCTTTAGTTAAGTTATATCTTAAGAGTCTTTGTAGCGATATAAGAGACAACGTTATAGGGAAACTCAGCCTAGAGCATTAAAATTACGTAGGCTATATTACATAGCCTCTAACTTTATTTCTATTTTAGAACATTTAATGATAATCAGTGATAATAAAGAACAAACTTGAAATCGAAGGCATTTCTGATTTCTTTATGTTTGTGTTGGCTTATGTCACTAGCTTTAAATGTACAACTTCCTAAACAAATAAATGCATGAAGGTGACAAGCTGGATATAAACAAATGCAAATACAATAGCGGCAGAAAACATTTTGCTCCGTTTTACATGTGTTTGTCACATTGTTTTAACCTAGTTAATAAATGTTAGCGTCCATTCAGCTTTCATTAAAAAAAGACTACTTCTGTTCATTCTCTGCTAATGCAACATCTACTCAAGAAACTGATTATTATTATGAAATAGCAAATTGTACTGTAGTGTTCATACCATTTCGTAGTCAATAGGCTTGTGCAACTTGAACCGGCGCTGCACAGACCAATCATTGAAAGACATCAAAGTACCGTGAGAGCGCTCTCGCCGTACTTTGATGTCATTCAAAGATCGGTCTGTGCAGCGCCGGCACAACTCTAACAAGCCTGGTGTTTTAAATTCACATCTCATATATTGCCGATCTGCATGCAACATCACATATATTCAAAACGAGGCACCATTGATACTTTTTTATTTGGCATAGAGGCCGCAACCCTGACAAAAAAAATACGTCGACCTCTATACTATATAATTTATTAACAGCTGTTATATTTCAAACATTCATATATACAATTTTACAAATATACATTACATAGTATTTAAAAATATAGCATTCTATTCATATTCATAAATGCCATCAGAAACATTGTACAATTTTTTTTGATAAATTCAGCAAAACATTTTACAAACTGAACTAACCCATACTTCTACTTCATACTCAAATGCATCTTCACAATATTTTAATTTACAAACTTCAGACATAATTTAAATTAACCTAGAAATATATAACCTATTAAAATATCCTAATAAATCTAGTAATCATAAAACATTTAAAATATTAAGTGTAAATTAAGTCATAACATTAGAAAAATTACATTTACATTTAATTATTTAGAAAACACTTGCTCCAAATCAACTTACAAATTAGAAGAGTATAGAACTAATCAAACTAACAATAGGGCAACAACAATATGCAAGTGCTGTGACCAGTCCTAATGCTCTGGGCTGCGTTTCCCGATAACGTTGTCTCTTAGCGCACTACATACACTCTTAAGGTATAACTTAACTAAAGGTATACCATTGCTAGGTGTGTTCCCCGAACCATACCTAAGGAAGCTGCTTAAGATATACCTTCTTACGTGCGACGTTACCAGATGCTGTCGACTTAAACCACAGTAAATATCATCATCCAAATACCATAGAAAATCAAAACGTATAAAAATAAAAATCATATATATGGCTCTACAACCCTACAATTATAAGCTATAAATTCATATTTCACCTGTTCTCCCATCTTCATTCTAATTTACTTTCTTTATTACAGATTTCAAACCTATCTGCAGCAGTCCACAGAGTTGACGCTGCCAGCAAACCAATAACTGCCTATGGACAGGAATGTGAAATGAAAACATGCACCCTTGCAGACAACACCGGCAACATCGAAATTTCCTTGTGGGACAGACACATCGAGCTAATTGAAATAAACCGTTCCTACAATTTCACTAACCTTTCCACGCGAATCTACAACACTACCCTAAACCTAACTACAACACAACAAACAACCATAACTCTCTTACCAACCCCAATTGAATCCTTTGCTCCACACACCAGTCAACAACAACCTCAACTACTACAAATCACCGGAGAGGTTGAAGGGGCGGTCATAAACCAGTCAAAGAAATGCCCCAAATGTAATACGCCTCAAAAGATAAGCATGCAGCAAACTTTCCAGCGCTGCCAGGTTTGCAAGGTCAACCGGAAAGCATCCACCTACATCACCACATGCAGCGGACTGCTGAGTTTTAAAACACCCAGCGAAACAGTAGAGCTAACCATCACCAATTCTGTCCTGAGACAGTTTTTCAAAAATCTTAAGGACGTAAATGCAATGGATGCTGTTGACATTGAAGAATTTTTATTGAGTGCCGGACCTCTTACAGTTACATACACTGCTGAGAAACATATTACAGACCTCACTGAAAACAAAGAAGACCTGTCCACCAAATCAACCCGTACATTGCCACAAACCCAAACTGCAACAAGTGACCAACCTAACTCAACCCAGTCCACTACAACCAGTGACCAACCTAACAAGTCCACAACATCCTGGAATGACAAACCTTCAACCTCTGACCCAAAACCCACAACTCCACAAAAACGTCATGCTGACAACAAGTGTCCAACACCACAAAAAAAAAAACCTACCGAAACCCGAAGAGTCCTGACTATGACTGATGACGATGAAACCACGCTTGAAGACATGGCACAGATGTTCCTTGAAAATTAATCACTCCACCCTAAACATCCATGACACATCACACTTATACACATACCTGTAAGTTTAGTCAAATGTTTTATTGTACTTGTTATGTCCACTATTAGTCTTAAAACTGTGTTCCTTCCTGTTCACATATTGTTATATTATTCACTACAATGTAAAATGTTACATTATTTAATACATTGGTTATGTATTAAATGTTATGTTACATAAAAAGTTAAACTAAATACATACCACTGCTTCTTTATCATGTTCCTTTCAGTGCTTCAGTGTTTCTCAACCCTGTCCTGGTCACCAGGTAGATTTAGAGTCTAGACATAAAGACATAGGTGGATTTACATTTTTGACGTACAACAATAGATCATACGCTGTAAACTAGTAACCTGACTCGAGGCCCAGAGAGAAGGAAATGAATAGTTGAAAAAAAGTCGTTATTTTTGTTTGTTTTTGCGCACAAAAAGTATTCTCGTCGCTTGATAAACTTAAGATTGAGCCACTGTAGTCACTTGGACTATGTTAACGATGTCTTTAATAAATTTTCGGGGCTGGCTAGTTTCAATCTCTGAAGAAGCCTATGGAGGAGTGATCCAGCTCTCAGATTTCATCAAAAATATCTTAATTTGTGTTCCGAAGATGAACAAAGGTCTTACAGTGTTGGAACAACATGAGGGTGAGTAAATACTGACAGAATTTTCATTTTTGGGTGAACTATCCCTTTAAGGGACTGGCTTAATGGTTAGCTAACGCAGTTATGACTGATGAAATACACAATTTATTTATGTCTAATATTGCTCCATGAATGAAAAAATTATTGCATTGGCGCCAATCGGGTGATGTCGGTTGATTTTTAAATTAAAAAAATAGTAATACTAGCCAGAGGACACAGGGGGGCAGTAAAGCCACATTGAATCCAACCTTGACACAGGATGTTGTGGCTGTAAGAGCGAAGTTAAGTAAGCGACGCAACAGTCGTTCTTTAATACAATTTTCAAGATTACTAAAATACTTCCGAATTCAGTTGAAAATGAATATAAATGCTTAATGTTTTAACTTTGTCTGGTAATGTAGATGACTTTAAACTTAAGTGTCAAAATACTACGTTAGGCTGAGATAAAAATTAAAAAAAATAACGTTATGGCCCTATGGCCTTGTAATGACGCTTGGAGACATGTCTAATGGCCTACAATTTACCCATAGTTTAGAATAAGTTTTCCTTACATTCCGTTGCCTCTAGAACCATTGCTGTCAATCAAATCGTTCATTAAATATTCACAAATATGTTTAAAACCTACTTTTGCGAACTAGTCCTAGGTTTTTCGCCCAATCGGAACCAGACCAGTCTATGACAATTCTCTGGACTCTCTACATAAATAATTATCAAAAAAAAAATTAACTTTTGCATTTGGGTGGCTGTAACAGGGTCATTTAGAAAATGGGCATGTCAAAACACACTCAAATGCCTATAAATCATGAATAAAAAATCAGAACTTCACAAATATTGGTGAGCATATGTGTCATAACATGGTGAAGAAGCATGCAAAGTATGGAGATCAGACCATAGGTGGCGCTATAACTGTTAAAAAGCTTCTAAACCATATATTTCCTATGGTAAATTGCCTTTATTAGCTGTAAATGGTCTTTTCCATCTACGATCATATAATGTTCATATCATAATGTTCAAAACCCTCATAAATCATTCTAGAATGTCATATATCATGGTAAATCATCCTATAACATGGTAAATCATGCTAGAATCATATTAAATCATACTAGAATGTGTTCAATTGTGGTAAAACATGGTGAATCATACTAGAACCTGGTATATCATGGTAAACTATGGTAAATCATGCTAGATTCATGGTAAATCATACTGGAACATGGTAAATCATGAAAAATCACACAAAAATTTGGTATATCATGGTAAATCATGCTAAAATAAGGTCTATTCAATCTATGATGTCAGTGGTAAATGCTTGCTACATAAAACTTAATGTCTTTAGATGCTTTTGAGCTTAACTGCCTGAAATGCCTTAACTGCTTGAACACCGATAAATGCTGCTTGCAGCTTTAATTTTAAATGTATTTGCATGTATAATTTTAGACGTAATGTTTTAGTTTTATCAAGGACGTAAACAAATGCCAGCGCTGGCTTTAGTAGCCACTTAGTTATGCTATTTCGTGTGTCTATGACAAACACGTACAAACATTTTGGACCTGAATTTGTAATTATGTACTAATTTTGTAAATGTATTTTCCATGTATACTTTATGACGTCATTTTTCAATTTGATCAAGAACGTAAACCAATGCCAACGCTGTTTGTTTATAGTAGCCAGTTAGTTCGATGCTATTTTGTGTGTATAAGACAAACGTGTACACCTAAAGAAAACGATACACTGAGTAAACTAAGTTTTGTGAATAGATAAATGGTTGTTCATTATATCGATAAAACAATAACTTAAAAAAATGGTATTACTCTGTCATTTATTCAGTTATATTAAATGTTTAATCAGGAGAAAACCGTATCTCAAAAGCTAACAAGCAGCAGTAGCATTTTCAAGTAACAGCGTATCGAAATTCTTATATAATAATAGTAGAATAGAAAACAATAGAATAGAAAATAATAATAATAATAAAAAAATTTACCATTCAGAAACGTTTTGTAAGAGCCGTGTTTGGGGAGGTTCTGCTTGACTCACTTCATTGCCACTTTCGCTCGTAAAAGTAATGGGCGTGAAGTTTCCGGACAACGAGTGCTACGCAGTTTAGCCAATTACAACACATCAGCCCAACTAACCAATCTGAGCCCATTGCCTGTTTCTAAGGGAGTGGTTTCATAGAATCAGGAAGTCAACCGGTCGTTCAAATGACAGAGGAGAAAGCGGCTTACAATAAAGGTGAAATTTATGAAAAATAAGGTTTTTTAAAAAAAACACACACACAAAGACATGTTATATTGCACCCCATAAACACAATCAAGTCAAGTCAAGTCATCCTCATTTATATAGCGCTTTTAACAATGTAGATTGTTTCAAAGCAGCTTTACAGAGATAAACATATAATTTAAGGTAACAGAGATTGGTTTGGTTTTATAGTGGCTCTTGAAAAATGTTTTTTCCAGCTAAAATTAGTTTTGATTGATTCACTTCCGTCTAAATGATCATTTGTTATTAAATTAGGGGCCGCTAAGACGACACCGTTCTCTCTAAAAAGACTTTAAACGTGAACCTGTGATTGACGCTGATGGCGTTCACATGCGCATTAAGAATTTATTCTATAGTTATGTGCGTTTGAATATATGTACGCAGGTTTGTAATTCCTTACAAACCATGCCTAAACAAACTACTTGTCTATAAATTTTGATGCAGAATTTTGATTTTATCTTATCACTTTGGGTAGGTACGTGAACCGAAAAATTCCACAACGCTTTATCTGTAGAGTGGTATAGGGATCCTCCATAGGGAGAGGCTAGTTGGCACTTCAGCACTGCATTGTCATCAGGTCCAGGCGAAAGTCCTTCGTCAGATCTGGAAACGGCCTGGATCCAGCAGGCTGCGGGAAAACCTCGGGGTAAACAAAGACACTAAAATTAGCGTTGATGCCATTCTTCTTATGATGTAACGAGTACATCAGGATTTGAGGGAAGTGTTCCCAGTTCCGGCTGACCTAATCTAAGCAGCCTAATATTGAATTATAGTAGGCTATAGAGTGTTATGTGAATGCTAGGTCAAAGAGATGTGTTTTTAGTCTAGCTTTGAACTGACAGACTGTGTCTGCTTCCCGGACAATGTTAGGAAGATTGTTCCAAAGTTTTGGTGCTAAATAGGAAAAGGATCTACCGCCAGCAGTCGATTTATATATTCTAGGCATTATCAACTGGCCGGAGTTTTGAGATCGCAATAGACGTGAAGGACTATAATGCGTTAAGAGCTCGCTCAAGTACTGGGGAGCTAAACCATTTAGTGCTTTGTAAGTAATCAGAAATATTTTGAAATTTATACGATGTTTAATAGGGAGCCAATACAGTGTTGACAGAACCGGGCTAATATGGTCGTACTTCCTGGTACTGGTAAGAACTCTAGCGGCTGCGTTTTGAACTAGCTGTAGTTTGTTTATTAAGCGTGCAGGGCAACCACCCAGTAGAGCATTACAATAATCTAGCCTTGATGTCATGAACGCATGAACTAGTTGTTCCGCATTTGTCAATGAGAGCATATGACGTAATTTAGATATATTTTTAAGATGGAAAATGCGGTTTTACAGACACTAGACACGTGACTTTCAAATGAGAGATTGGTATCAAAGAGAACACCCAGGTTCCTAACTGACGACGAAGACTTAACAGAGCAGCCATCAAGTGTTAGACGGTATTCTAGTCTATTTAAGAGAATGTTGTGGTCAATGGTGTCAAATGCAGCATTAAGATCAAGTAACACTAATAGAGAGATACAACCACGATCGGATGATAAGAGCAAATCATTTGTGACTCTAATGAGAGCTGTCTCAGTGCTAGGGTGCGGTCTAAATCCTGACTGGAAATCCTCGCAGATACCATTTCTTTTAAGAAAGGAACACAGTTGTGAGGATACTGCCTTTTCTTGTATCTTTGACAGAAAAGGTAGATTTGAGATCGGCCTGTAATTGACTAATTCTGTAGGATCAAGTTGTGTTTTTTTAACCAGCGGTTTAATCATAGCCAGCTTAAAGGTTTTTGGTACGTATCCTAGAGACAAAGATGAATTAACTATGTTAAGAAGAGGATCTATGACTTCTTGAAGCATCTCTTTCAGTAGTTTAGTCGGTATAGGGTCTAACATACATGTTGTCGATTTAGATGAATTAACGAGTTTGCAAAATTCTTCCTCTCCTATGGCAACAAATGAATCAAATTTTACCTCGGGGAGACTATAATGCACTCCCTGATGTGATGCTGTAGTAGATGGTTGCATAGGTATAATTTTGTCACTAATATTATCAATCTTATAAGTGAAGAAGTTCATAAAGTTATTACTGCTGTGTTTCTTGGAAACTTCTGGGCTTGCAGCTTTCTTTTTCGTTAGTGTAGCCACTTTTTCAAATAAATACCTTGGATTATGTTTATTTTCTTTTAATAGGGTTGAAAAATAAGCAGATCTAGCAGCTTTTAAAGCCTCTCTGTAAGCAATCGAGCTCTCCTTTCATGAAATACGAAATACCTCTAGTTTTGTTTTCTTCCAGTTGCGCTCCATTTTTCTGGCTGCTCTCTTAAGGGTCCGGGTGTGCTCGTTGTACCACGGTGTTGGACTATTTTCTTTAATCTTCTTTAAGCGCAACGGAGCAACTGTATCTAAAGTGCTGGAAAGGAGAGAGTTAAAAGTTTCTGTTGCAATATCAAGTTCTTCTAAGCTATCTGGGATGCTGAGACGATGAAACTGATTAGGAAGATTATCGATAAAGCAATCTTTAGTGGCAGAAGTGATATGTCTAACATACTTGTAACACGGAGTTGGCTTTGCAGCCTTGGCTAAATGTAATTTACATGAGACTAGATAATGATCTGAGATGTCGTCGCTCTGCTGCAGAATTTCAACAGCATCAACATTGATTCCATGTGATAATATTAGATCTAGAGTATGATTACGACAATGAGTAGGTCCTGACACGTGTTGTCTAACTCCAATAGAGTTAAGAATGTCTTTAAATGCCAATCCCATTGCATCTTTTCCATTATCTACATGTATATTAAAATCACCAACAATTAGGACTTTATCTGCAGTCAATACTAATTCTGATAGAAAGTCAGCAAATTCTTTGATAAAATCTTTATGGTCCCCTGGTGGCCTGTATACAGTTGCCAGCAGAATTCTCAAACTTGATTTATCGTTTACATTATATATTTTTACATTAAGCACCAACACTTCAAAAGAAATATATTTTAAACTAGATTTTTTAGTGGTTTTGAAAATATTACTATAAATTACAGCAACACCTCCCCCTTTGCCTTTCAGGCGATGTTCATGTTTATAACAGTAATCATGGGGGGTGGACTCATTTAAAGTAATGTAATCGTCTGGTTTTAGCCAGGTTTCTGTCATACACAGCACATCTAGGTTATAATCTGAAATCATATCATTAACTATGAGTGCTTTTGAAGTAAGGGATCGAATATTCAGCAACCCAAGCTTTATCGTTTGCTCATCTGTATTATATCTATTTTTTATTTGTTGAATATATATTACATTTTTAACCTTAGATCGGTTTGGACGTTTTTTGGATTTCCAAATTCGGGGAACAGACACAGTCTCTATATGATGATATCTAGGTGAAAGAGCCTCTATGTGATGGGATTTATCTGACCTTGGTGACGCGAGGCCGCTAGCAGACGGTCGGTTTAGCCAGTTTGTCTGCTTCCTGACCTGAGCCCCAGATTGTCATGTTTTGTATCTAAGACTATGAGCCAAATTACTAGAGAGAAGAGCAGCACCATCCCAGGAGGGATGAATACCATCTCTTTTCAACAGGTCAGGTATGCCCCAAAAACTTTGCCAATTGTCTATGAATTCTATATTATTTTGCGGACACCACTTAGACAGCCAGCCATTGAGTGATGACAATCTGCTAACTATCTCATCACTCCTTCGAACAGGAAGGGGGCCAGAGCAAATTACAGTGCCTGACATCGTACTTGCGAGTTCAAACACCTCTTTAATATTAATTTTGGTGATCTCCGACTGGCGGAGTCGAACATCATTAGTGCCGACGTGAATAACAATCTTAGAGAATTTACGATTAGCATTAGCCAGCACTTTTAAATTTGCTTTGATGTCAGGCGCTTTGGCTCCCAGCAAACATGTGACTATGTTGGCTGGTGTCCCTATTTCACGTTCCGTGTAATAGAATCGCCAATTACCAGGGCACAATCAACAGAATTCTCAGTGGGTGTTTCACTGAGTGGGGCAAATCGATTTGTTGTGGTAATCGGAACGGAAGAGTGGTTTTTTGATCCGTGACTAGAGCGATCCCTCACTGTCACCCATCTGCCTGGCTGCACAGGCAATAATTCAGCCGGAACCGAATCATGTAAAGAGTTCACTATGCTAGGCGCATCCAAAGTAGAATCTAAAGCTCTAGCACACTTACTATCCTCAATTAAAGTTTGGATGCGTGTTTCTAATTCTGAAATCTTCTCCGTCAGCCTGACTGTTTCCTTGCATTTATCACATATAAACCCTGTATTGCCGACGGGGAAGGCTATGCTAAACATGTAACATCAAGTGCAGGTGACAATAACAGGACAAGACATCACTCACCGTGTTTGTTGATTGATTCTTACTCAATCATGCAAAAAAAAAAAGCAGTAAACCACCCCTTTAAAATCAGTCTACAGATTGATGTCATCTAGTGGGTCTTTAAAGTACAGCACCCAACAACGGCATTTCAAGACTTCGACAGAGTTCAAAGGTCAATTAACCTATGTGCAAAAATATGTATTTATTATTTGTATATTTATTTGACTTTTTACGTTCAAGACTGAAAGAAGTCTCATGCTCCCCAAGGCTCCAAACAGTGTTTTTGTGAAATATTGTTAAAATTAAAAAGAACAGTTTTCTATTGTAATATAATTAAAATGTAATTTATTCCTGTAACACAAAGGTGGATTTTCAGCATCATTACTCCAGTCTTCAGTGTCACATGATCCTATAGAAATCATTAATATGCTGATTTGCTGCTCGAGAAAGATTTATTATCAATGTTGAAAATATTTTTTATATTTTTGTGGAAACTTTGATACATTTTTCAGAATTCTATGAGTTGAGTAAACAGCATTTATTTGAAATAAAAATCTGTTACAATATTATACATTTCTTTACTGTCACTTTTGATTTATGTGTCCTTACTGAATAAAAGTATTAATTGCTTTAAAAAAAATTATAGACAACTAACCCCAAACTTTTAAACGTTCTGTATAACAACTAGTCATGCTTAAATAATATTGGCTGCGTCCGAAATCGCATACTCTCTTGAGTAAGTACTTATTTTGAGTCTCTTTGAGTTATTACTTCACAATGGCTAAAAAAGTATGTCCTATATATAAATTAGAATGATTGTGTATAGTATGATACCTGGACGTACTAAATCTGCCTTGTTGTCAAATTTGTGACACCATCAGTTAAATTGCTTCACTACCATTCATAAATCCTCTCCCATGGGCTCATGGGATAGTACAGTGTCCTTCGTATGCACACTTCAGAATCTCACAGGAAGTAGTAGGTCATCTAGTTATTTTGCCTACTGTGTACTGTGAATTCAGACATACTACTCCTGTCCTGTCACATGCTGTTTTTCACCTGTACTACTATATGCAATTTCGGATGCAGCCTTGGTTCCCTTTCGAGGGGGCCTCGCAATGCGTCAACGACGCTTTGGGAACGCTTCAAGCGTGAATGCATCCATCATGTCAACTAGTCCAATGGAAAGAATGATCGTCTAATGACCAGGACGTCATGACCAGGAAAACATAAAAGCGCATCCGGTGAAACCGGCATTAGCTTCTGTTGCCTCAGCAAGCGATCAGTGTCAAACTGTCTATTATATTTACTGTTGTCTGTCTGATATATACTATCTAAACACTATGGTGAAACAATTGCACAAACTCTGTGTTTCTCAGTGCTCACGTTATTTAACGAGTGGGGACACACACAAGCTTTGTGTGATGTGTTTGGGAGTAGAGCATGCGGTATCAGCCCTCGAAGGGGCTGACTGCCGGCATTGTGAGAAGCTTTCGATTCGCATGCTCCGCTCCCGCCTGTTGCTTTTCGAGGAAAGTGGTCAGGCTCGCGGTTCTCAGGGTGCAGGACCCGCGTCTGCTGAGGCAGCTCGGAGAATGCATTCCTGGGGATCGCAAATGGATCTCTTTACGGGGTTGGAGACGGGTCCGCGGATCTTATCTCCTCCCTTTTCCGAGGGATCTATTTCTCTCTCTCTGGTCTCGGAAGCCCGCGCCGCGGTTTCTTCCGCCCGGGGAGAGAGACCAATGCTTCAGTGCCTACGAGGAGGTAGATGTGTTGAGCATTGAAAGTTACACAATCATGGAGGAAGAGGATTCGCCATCTCTTTCCCCAGCGTATGAGGAGCTGGTGGAGGTGATTACTAAGGCTGTAGATAAATTAAATATTGAATGGCCAGCAGAGAAAAGGGGCGCTCGTCCTAAAAATAAAAATAATAAATTAAACAAGCGCTTCCTTCCCTCTATTGTTTCACCTCCATCACAGGGCCTTCCATTTTTTCCCGATCTGCATAGCGAGCTGTCTAGATCGTGGAAACAGCCTTACTTGTCTCGTCTTTTCAGCCCCCAAGTTCATGTATATTCAGATATTAGGGGGTTGAGAGAGTATGGCTATGGGACGATGCCCCGGGCAGAACAGACGCTTGCGAGCTATCTGTCTCCCGGTTCAGCATGGTCCCTGAAGGCGTCGGCTCTGCTCACTAAACCATTTAAGGAAACTACTTCTAATCTAGGGGGCAAAGCATATACGGCAGTGGGTCAAGCCGGAGCCTGCTTGCACACTATGGCAATGCTACAAGCATATCAGGCTGACCTACTGGGGGATTTGGACAGAAGAGAGGGAGTTGGGCCCGATGGGGTTCGAGAACTTCGTTGGGCCACAGATTTATCTCTCAGGGCTCCTAAGGAGACCGCCAGAGCAATTGGGTGGTCTATGGCAGCCCTTGTGACCACTGAGAGACACCTCTGGCTCAATTTGATGGAGATCAAGGAGATAGATACAGCTTTCCTTCTTGATGCTCCTATCGTTCCTTTTGCTCTCTTCGGTGACGCGATTGATTCGGTCGTCGAGAGTTTCCAGAAGGCCAAATTACAGTCAGAGGCAGTTAAAAAATCTCTCCCTCGTTATGTCCAAACCCCTGGGGCTGCTGGGCGTGAGCAGCTTCAGCCGTTTAGTTTCTCATACGCAGCACAACAGCCAAAGACTTTGAAGTAGAAGCCGGTTCTGAGGACCGTTCTTCACGCTGAGAAGGCTTCGGCTCAAAAGAAAAGCGTCATACCGGTGAGGGCAGCCCCAACCGGGGTGGAGCAGTGTACACCTCATTATACGGTGCCCGTTCCATCTCGGTGCCCTCAGGGGACTGTTCTGCCAATCCCGCCACCCTTGGTGCTTCGGGCCGCAGTGGTCTCCAGTGAGCTTCTGGCACAGCGTCAACTCGACATTGCGTCAGACTCGCGCCCTCTGAGGGGGGTCCGAAAACAGTCAGTTCGGGTGGTTCCTGCCATTATGCTTCAGGTCCATGAACTAGCTCTCTCAATTACACCAGAGGCCAGCCTCGATGGGATGGTTCCCTTGGTAGATTTTTTGGCAGCGCGGAAGCTACTGCAAAATATATCTCTATGTGTCCTGAAGATAGTAGTTTTTCTCCTGAAAAACCTGAGAAGTTTTTCTCCTGCCTTATCTTCTCTGAAAAGCGTTCCGCACATTCAGCTGACATAAACCACAATTTCAATAAACAAAACAAACTATCCAGTGATGAAATGTTTTCTGTGTTGACACAAATCTTGTGCGATGTCCTAAACTGCTGGGATAATCACACAACAATGCGTGCCGTAGCCTACACGTCCGCTAATGACATGTGCGATTCGCGAACTAATGACTCCTTTGAACTGATTCCATTTAATGAATGGTTAAAGGGGTGGTAAAAAAGTTTTTAAAAAATTGCATTATTTTTCAATATTTTACCTTTATTCTACACTGCTCTGTCCCTCCTTGTAAAAACGGTCTGATGGTTTCCGGGTTCAATGAAGCCAGTCCCTCAAAAATACGCAATGGGCTCAGATTGGTTATCTGGCCCAATGTGTTGTGATTCGCTAACCGCCTAGTGCACGTTTTTGGGAAACGTCACACCCCTAGACTTTACCGGTAGTTTGTGCTTTGGTGTATTATAAACAATGGCGTCAATCGGACCCAGAGAATGTTAGTGAAGATGATAGAGCAGAACCTGTTCAAGAACGGCTGTTAAACGACGTTTCAGAAAGGTTTGTTTTTTGTTGTTTTCTGTCTCATTACTTTTTAGATACGCTTTTAGATATTATTATAGTATTACAAAAAATAAGCTTTATATTCATAAACAAGAATTTCATATAATCGTTCTAACAAATTATACTAACGTTACAGTCCTCAAAAGAATTTTTTTTTTTAGTAAAGACTGCGGATCTATAGGGATCGTTACTGACTGTATGACACCATTACTTTTGTATTTTTAGAACGATTGTAGCCAAATATCTGTCGCCAGAACTATTAACCCAAAACGAACACTAAACATTGGCTTTAACCTTACACAGTAAGTTAGCCAAATCAAACACAGAACCATGTTTAGCATGCCTGTAGATAAACAAGCATATAAACAATACATAAAAGCTCTAATCAAAGAATAATTTACACTAATTCCAAGTTCGCTGTTGAGATTTAAAAAGTTTGTAACGTTAGATTTGAATGAGCATTTAACAAGCTGGTTTGCAGAGCCAAACAGCGCTGTCATTTGTTTAACATTACTTCCTTGCTGCAACGTACAATTAAAGGGGTGGTTTACTGCTTTTTTCCTTTGCATGATTGTGTTTATGAGGTGTAATATAACATGTCTTCGTGTTTTTTTTAAAGCCTTATTTTTCATAAATTTCAGCTTTATTGTAAGCCGCTTTCTCCTCTGTCATTTGAACGACCGGTTGACTTCCTGATTCTATGAAACCACTCCCTCAGAAACAGGCAATGGGCTAATAGGCAATGGGCCAGTAACAAATGTATTGCTCATGGTTCATGTTAGTTAGCCTAATGCATTAACTAATGTTAACAAATCAAACCACAGTTACTCAGAATACCTCTTGCTTCTTTCATGCTCTGCTGCGATGACACACATTCTGTCTCTGATCCATAGCGGTCTCATGTCTCTCTGTCTCCCGCTTGTTTTGGTTGTATAACTGCCTAGCGTCTCGTGTTATTGTGAAGTCCTTTGTGAAATCTGTCTCCTGTCTACTGTTAAGTCTCGTCCGTCTACAATGTTTGATCTCTACAAAGCAATCGGAATCGGACTTATAATATTTTGGACTATTAGAATGCACTCGGTGCTGGTACTAGAAACCAGCGACCGAGGAACACTCACCTATAGCCGTGAGGATCTATAAAGGTAAAACTGAGGCGAAGAGGCAGACGAGGCGGAGTGCGAACCAGACTTCGGAAGCGTCGCTTCAGACCCCCTCTCCTCTTCATCATATTGGCAAATGTCCGCTCCCTCCGGAATAAAATGGACCTGCTGCACACCAAGTTCCTGACGGAGAGAGCCTTCAAGGACGCCTGCATTATCACTCTGACTGAATCCTGGCTGGACGAGGAGACCCCAGACACTGAGGTCAGTCTTGATCATTTCACCATCATAAGGGCCGACAAAACTAGCCGGTTGGGCAAGGTGGCGGGGTCTGTGTCTACATTAACAACAGGTGGTGTGAGAACATAAAAGTCCATAATAGGGCCTGCACACCAGACGTGGAGATGCTGACACTGTCCTTGCATCCCTTTTGCCTCCCGAGGGAATTTCCCCCTGTTGTTGTCACCTGTACATACATCCCTCCTAGTACTAACATCAAGGTAGCCGCGAAGATACTAGCCGAGGTGGCTAACTCCATGCTAGCCAAGTACCCTGAGGCACCAGCGTTTATTTTAGGGGACTTTAATAAATGCATCCTCGGTGACGTACTGCCATCCTTCCAACAGTACGTGGATGTTCCCACAAGAAAAGAGAACACTCTGGACTTGTGTTATGGTAATATAACTGATGCCTTCAGCACTCGGGCTCACCCTCCACTCGGCTTCTCTGACCACAATGTCGCGTTCCTCCTTCCGCAATACAAACCGGAACTGAAATGCATCAAGCCACAAACGCACAGCGTCACCCAATGGTCGGAGGACGCAATTGCACAGTTGCAGGGCTCTTTTGCATGCACCGACTGGGATGTTTTTCAGGGAAGTTTGGATGAGCGGATTTCACTAATTGCGGACTACATTAAGTTCTGCATCATGACAACTATTCCGACAAAGAATATCACCAGGTATCCAAATTCTAAGCCCTGGATCACCCCTCATATCAAGCTCACTCTCAAACAAAAACAAAAAGCTTTCAAGCAGAAGGACTGGGCCACTCTCAAACTACTTAATAGACAGACAAAAAATGACATCACCAAAGCCAAAATAAAATATAAAGATAAAATGGAGCAAGAATTCAGTAACTAGACCACAAAACAAGCTTTTCAAAGAGTCAAAATACTAACTGCACAGGTACAAAAACAGGACCACATAAAAGCAACAGACCCATTAACCTTTGCCAACACCCTAAATAACTTTTTTGCTCGGTTTGACACCCATGACTTTTCTACCACATGTGAGGACTTGCTCAGTGCCCTCCCCCGCCAAGACCCCACACCCACCCTTCACAGAGGAGGATATCTGACAGCAGCTGGCCAGGTGCAAATCTGGCAAGGCAACAGGGCCAGACGGCATCCCAGCAAGGGTGCTTAAGCTCTGTGCCATGGAGCTCTCTCCCATCTTCCACACCATCTTCTGGGAATTGTATAGTACAGCCTCAATACCCACCCTATGGAAAACCTCAAACATTGCACCAATCCTAAAGAAACCATGCAAGAAACTTAGAGCCTAACCACTATCGACCGATTGCACTCACACCCATAATCATGAAATATTTGGAAAGATTAATCCTCCACCTCATCCTGCCAACTGTCAGACAACACCTGGACCCACATCAATTTGCATACAGACCCAGAAGAGGTACGGAGGACGCAGTGGCATGCCTTCTCCATCCTATTCTTCAACACCTACAGACATCTGGAAACTTTGCCTCAGTCCTCTTCATTGATTTCAGTTCCGCTTTCAACACAATCCAACGTCACCAGCTCATCAAGAAATCACATGACCTAAATATCCCCCCACATCTCATTCACTGGATCAATAACTTCCTCAGCAATAGACTGCAGACCGTCAGAATTGGCTCAACAACATCATCAACCATCATCACCAACACTGGTGCCCCACAGGGCTGTGTTCTCAGCCCCTTCCTCTACACCCTGTATGCTAACGACTGCAATAGCCTATCACCCGTCACTACTTACTACAAATACGCTGATGACATTGCCATAGTTGGATTACTCAACAACAACAATACCATCACAGCATATCAGGACTCAATTTCACAGTTTTCACAGTGGTGTCAGAACAATTACCTCCAAATAAACACAGACAAAACAAAAGAGTTGGTCATGTACATATCCAAATCACCACCTGGACTGAACACTGAATACCTGGGACTCATTATAGAAAATAAAATCAACTTCAAGGAACATGTCACTGCCATCCAGAAACGTGCACAACAAAGACTACATGTAATATGCAGACTGAAAGCCCTCTCTGTTGCTCCACATCTCCTGCTCCTACTTACCAAAGCATCATTCAACCCACCCTGCTGTCCTGCTAAACCTGTTTCTACACAATGTTAACCGTCACTTGCAAAAACAAACTCACTAAAATCACATATATTGCTTCTAAGATTATCAATCTCCCCACACCCAGCCTATCAGACATGAATGACACAGCCATCACACGCCTAGCACACGCAATAGCAGCTGACACAGACCATCCCCTGAATAAATTCTTCATACTACTCCCATCCGGTCGCAGATACAGAGCACTAACCTGGACTAAAGCCTAATTCAAAAAAAAGTTTTGTCCCCACCTCCATCACAGTGCTGAACAAACTGTAATACTGCCACCTCCCACTTCAGTTGCCTTGTAGTTTTCACATTTGATGTGTTTATCTGGGTCTTGTGTGTTTGTTTATGTATTTATGTGTTAGATGTTCTATGTGTTTCCTCATATGTGATATTTCTGTGCTATGGAAGAAGGAAAAAAGGGATGTGTGAAAATGATTATCCCTAGGGGACAATAAAGACTCTATCTATCTATCTTAAAATGAGAATGTAAGTGTACATACACCATTTATTTTTAGTAAGAGTGGTTAGGAAGATTTAACCTTAATAAACTACAGTATTTTCAGGTGATTTATATGACAATGTGAAGAAAACTTACCAAAAAATAAAACTTCTAGTTTAGACTGGAGTGAGGTGTAACCAGAAAAAAAAGGGCAAATCAAGTTGTTGTTAGCTAGCTGCTAATTGTATTCGATTGTACATGGTAGAAAATTAGTTAAAATAATTTTTTATTGCTACTTCTTTATTCTAGTTTTTGATATTGATATGACGATATACCAAAATAATTATTAGGTTTAGCAAAGAAAGATTTTATCTTTTATCTTATCTTTATCTTTATATTTCTAATACAGTGGTAAAATCACAGCTTAAAAAAAATAAATAAACAGGGCAAGAAAGGATGACAGTGTCCATCGGCTACCACCGAAAACCAATACATTTTAAGCGGGAGAGCTTGGTTAAACAAGGAGAGAGTGCCAAGGGACAAAAAAAATGCAGGGACAAGTGTGTGGAAAACAAATCAGGATCGATTATTAAGGCTTTTAATCACCAGAATGCTGCCGGTCGTTCCACTCTACTGGCAGAGCTAAACGTCAAATTTGGTGGGTGCTCCTAAATTTTTGTGCACCAGTGCTACCAAGTAAAAAAGTTAATTTCGAGCCCTGAAAAAGGATGGAGAACTGCGTCATATACTAGTTCTTCGTCTGTTGGAGTGTTCGGTGCTGGAACTCAAGTCCAAGATGCTAACACTTAAACAGATTGTGACTCAAATCAGATCCGAGGACTGGTTTGTCACGATAGATCTGAAAGACATACTTCCATATTTCCATCCTCCCTCAGCACAGGAGGTTGCTGAGGTTTTCTTTCAGGGGCAAAGAACACCAGTATCAGGCACTTCCTTTCGGTCTAGCTCTATCACCCTGCACATTCACAAAGTGCGTAGATGCAGCTCTGTCCCCGTTCAGGCTGCAGTGCATAAACATTCTGAATTGCATAGACGACGGGCTGATTCTAGTGGAATCAGAACAGTTAGCGGTCAGTGAGTAACCGAGGCTACGTCTGTACGCATTTCTCCCTGTTGCTCTGCTCCCAGGAGTTCTGCAGTGAATTCCAATATTGCACTATCTTTCAGCAATCCCCAGCAACAGTGCACCCCCGGCAGGGGATTTGGAAACTGTGGGTTTGGCCTCTGAGGGGGTCCAACTCATAGAGAGTGGTCTCTCAACCGAGGTTGTTGAGACCATTCTAAGCTCCAGAGCTCCCGCTATTAGGAAACTATTTTCACTGAAATGGAGAGTTTTCACTTCTTGGTGTCACCAGTGTCAGTGGGATCCGGTTAACTGTTCGGTCAACACAGTACTTGAGTTTCTGCAAGAGCGCTTTGCATCAGGTTTATGTCCACGCTTAAGGTCTACGTGGCGGCCATTGCAGCTTTCCAAGCCCTCCTGGGTGGTACATCTTTGGGTCGAGACGCCCTGATCACTTGTTTCCTTCGTGGCACCTTGAGGCTGAGGCCTGCAACTCGCACTAGGGTTCCAGCTTGGGACATGGCAATTTTAGAAGGCCTATCTCGGGCTCCCTTCGAGCCCTTAGATTCGGTCTCAGAGAAATTCCTCACTTTGAAGAAAAATTTTCTGCTAGCTATTTCATCCCTTAAGAGAGTTGGTGACCTTCAGGCCCTTTCGGTTTCCCCCACCTTACTTGAATTCGCACCAGGGATGGTCAAGGCATTCTTATATCCTAAGCATGGTTATGTTCCTAAGGTGCCTACCATTATTCCGAGGCTTATTGTGCTACAGGCTTTCTGTCCTCCCCCGTTTACTTCATCGGACCAGGAAAGGTTGAACCTCTTGTGCCCAGTGCGAGCACCTTTAGTGGTCACCTTTGGTGGTCAGGGCTCATTCTACTAGGAGTATGGCAACTTCTAAAGCTCTAGTATCTGGAGTTTCTCCACAAGACGTTTGTGATGACAAATTCCATGTCTGATAGTTTGATAAGGTGTGACTTCCAAGTAGCCATTAGCTGTATTTGAAATCCCTGGCCATTTTATTTTTTTATTTTTTTAGCATGAGTCATGAATTAGCCTAAAGTTAATAAATGGATTAAGCTTTTAATTTCGTCTGAACAACAACAACAACAAATCTGTCAACATATTGCTTGAAAGTTATGCAAGGTGTGCAAAAAAAGGCAGTATAGTAGTTCCCCTTCAGGGACTACCGCTGCGTGAAATCGCAGTGGGAACGCCCTCAGCGTGACGCGTCTGAAGCATGAATGAAATCAGTCAATGGAGAGAATGAGCGTACGGCGAGTGACGTCATCGACCAGGAAGCTATAAATATCCCCTGAGTACACAATACGCCAGCTTTAGTTACTTCAGCAGCTCTGTGTGTGTCTGAATCTGTCGATTGTGTTTGTCTGTTTTGTCAGGAGTTTTCACTATATATATTTTATATAAAAAAACCAATATGAGCGAGCAGTATAAGAAGTGTGTTCCCCCCTGTACTCGGTACATCACGGGTGGGGATTCACACGAGCTAAGTGTGGCTTGTTTGGGAGTGCAGCAATGCCCAGTCGGCTCTCGAGGGAGTCGATTGTCAGCATTGCGAGCGTTTTCCCTTGAGAACTCTGCGCTCGCGGCGATCGCTCTTCGAGGAGAGTGATTTGCTGCGAGCTCCCCGAGGCTCGGGTCCCGCTTCTGTTGAGGCAGAGCGGCGGCGCTTGTCTTGGGGCTCGCAGATGGATCTCGCTGGCGACGTTGAGACGGGCTCCGCCCTATCTCAGCTATCTCCGACGAGATCTAGTGCCTCTCACCCGGCTCTGGAAGCACGCGCTGCGGCGGTTACTTCTGCCCGGGTGGAGGCACATGATGATGTTGAATTGAGATTTTCCAGTTCTGAGGAGCTGGATGTCGAAAGTTTTGCATCAGAGAAAACTAGTTTATCACATTATACTGCAAATGAAGAAGGTTTGATGGATGTATTATCTCGGGCTGTTGAAAAGCTAAAAAAAATTTAAAAAAATAACAGTATCGAGTGGCCAGCTGATAGACAGGTTTCTAGAATTAAAAGCAATCTAGATGATAGATTTCTGTCTGCACGACCTCAACCTTCTAGCCGGTGCTTACCGTTCTTCCCAGATCTTCATGCTGAGGTTTCAAAGACCTGGGTTAGACTGGTTTCAAGCAGAATTTACACAAATCAGTCCAATGCTTATGGTAACATTGTTGGTGCTAAATCTGCTGGTTATGTGACGATACTGTAGGCGGAGGAGACGCTTGCGAGCTATCTCTCTCCTGCTTCATCGTCTTCACTTAAAGCACCGGCTCTTCCACCAAAAAATAAATAAATAAATAAATATATATACCTCTGTGCTGGTGGGGAAGGCTTACTCGGTGGCTCGGCAGGCGGCTGCATGTTTGCATACGATGACTTTTATGCAGGCTTTTCAGGCCGACCTGCTCAAAGGAAATCTGAGGGGGGTCCCCGCCGAGAGAGACTTGCGTTCACCTCCCTTAAGGGTGCCCTGTCTCTCCCGGCGCCCTCAGGGGCCCGTCCTACTAACCCTGCCGAAACAGGGCGTAGAAGGGTCTGGCGAGTGCTTTCCCGAGGGACGCTCGCCGCCTCTAAGGAGGGTTCTAGTGTGTTCAGACCAGTCGTTCCCTGCCGGTGCGCCGTTACAGGGCACTGTGTCTGTTACGCAGAATGTTCAACCAGAGCAAAGTCTTTCGTCGAGTTCGTCTTCCAAAAGAGGACAGCAGAAGCGGAGTGTCACGTCTCGTGCCCCCCTGCAGAGAAACTGGAGGGACGAGGCGGGGCGCTCTCCGGCGCAGCCTTCTCGGGGCAGGACTGATCTGAGGACAGTCATTGTCGCCAGAAAGGCCGCGTCGAAAAAGTCCTGACGGGCTGAACGTCAGGACTCTGAGGGTGGTCCCCATCGGGAAAAACTTGAGTTCACCGCACAAAAACACGGTGCCCTGTCTTTCTCGATGCCCTCAGGGGTCTGTTCTACTAACCCTGCCTATACAGGGCGTAGAGAGACTCGGCGAGCGATTTCCCGAGGGACGCTCGCCCCCTCCAAGGAGGGTTGTGGAGTGCTCAGACCAGCTGTTTCCTGCCAGTATGTTACAGGGCGCTGTGTCTGTCACTCGGGATGTTCATCCGGAGGCCAGCCTCGAGAGGCTGGTTCCCTTAGTAGAGTTCCTGGCGGAATGGGTCCCCCACCCAGCAGGGAGTTAGGATACTACTTCATCGAAAAAAAAAAATCCTGACGTGCTGAACGTCAGGGTTCTGAGGGTGGTCCCTATCGTGAAAGACCTGAGTTCACTGCACAAGAACACGGTGCCCTGTCTTTTCCGATGCCCTCAGGGGTCTGCTCTACTAACCCTGCCTTCACAGGGCGTAGAGAGACTCGGCGAGCGATTTCCCGAGGGACGCTCGCCCCCTCCGAGGAGGGTTGTGGAGTGCCCAGACCAGCTGTTCCCTGCCAGTACGTTACAGGGCGCTGTGTCTGTCACTGGGGATGTTCAAATCAGATCCGAGGACTGGTTTGTCATGATAGATCTAAAGGACGTTTACTTCCATGTATCTATCCTCCCTCAACACAGGAAGTTCCTGAGGTTCGCTTTCGGGGGCGAAGCGTACCAATATCGGGTTCTTCCGTTCGGCCTAGCACTGTCACCCCGAACATTCACGAAGTGTACGGATGCTGCTATAGCCCCGCTGAGGTTACAGGGCATCCGCTTTCTGTACTATATAGACGATTGCTTGATTCTAGCTCAATCGGAACAACAGGCGGTTCGGCACCGAGATGTCGTTCTTGCTCATATCAAGTGACTGGGGCTGAGGCTCAACGCCAAAAAGAGTGTTCTTTCTCCATTACAGAGAACCACTTTTCTAGGTGTAGTGTGAGATTCAACGACGATGCAGGCACGATTGTCACCTGCTCGTATTGCTTTGATTCTCGCTGCAGTAGATCAGGTCAAGCTAGGCCAGTCATCCACTGTAAAACAGTTCCAGAGACTGCTAGGTCTCATGGCAGCTGCGTCCAACGTGATACCTCTTGGCCTCTTGCACATGAGACTGTTACAGAGGTGGCTCAGGACCAAGGGATTCTCCCCGAGGGGAAATCCGCTTCGCATGATCGTGAGTTTGCGACGGTATCATCACGCCCTGATATCGTGGAAAGATCCTTGGTTTCTGTCCCAAGGCCCTGTGTTAGGAGCTCCTTGTCATCGCGTTATGCTAATGACAGATGCCTCTCTCACGGGTTGGGGGGCGATCATGGATGGTCGCCCGGCTCAGGGTCTGTGGGAGGACCATCATCGTCTGTGGCACTTAAACTGCCTAGAGATGTTGGCGGTTTTTCAGGCTCTGAAACACTTCCTCCCAGACCTAAGGGGCCACCATGTTCTTGTCCAGACAGACAACACATCGGTGGTTTCTTATATCAACCATCAGGGGGGTTTGCGTTCTCGCCCGCTTTACAAACTGGCACGTCAGATCCTTCTATGGTCCCAGGGGAAAATTCTTTCTCTGAGAGCTTTTATCTCCCGGGGTATTTAAATCAGGGGGCAGACATCCTGTCAAGACAGGGGCCGAGGCCCGGGGAATGGAGTCTTCACCCCGAGGTGGTGGAACTCCTATGGAAACATTTCGGTCTTGCCGAGGTAGACCTATTTGCTTCTCGAGAAACATCACACTGCCCGCTGTGGTTCTCTCTCAGCCATCCAGCCCCGCTGGGGTTGGATGCGATGGTACATCCGTGGCCGAGGTCACGCTTGTACGCTTTTCCCCCGATCGCTCTGCTCCCAGGAGTTCTGGAGAGGGTTCGCCGGGACGGGCTCAGTCTCCTGCTAATAGCCCCGTTCTGGTCGGCCCGGGTATGGTTTGCGGACCTAGTGTCTCTCCTCAACGGCTCTCCCCTAGAGATACCGATCAGGAGAGATCTGCTCTCTCAGGCGAGTGGGTCGATCCTTCACCCCCGTCTAGAGCTATGGAGGCTGTGGGCTTGGCCTCTGAGGGGGCCCAGCTCATAGATTCTGGTCTCTCGGCTGAGGTCGTTGAGACCATCGTCCGATCCAGAGCTCCCTCCACGAGGAAGTTATATGCCGCGAGGTGGAAACTTTTCACCTCTTGGTGTGGAGAGCGCCAGCAGGACCCAGTTAACTGCCCGGTTGGTACAGTCCTGGATTTCCTGCAGGACCGTCTCTCCACAGGGTTATCCCACTCCACACTGAAGGTGTATGTGGCGGCCTTAGCTGCTTACCACACCCCTTCAAGTGGAGGTTCCCTCGGGAAACACCCACTTATGTCTCGCTTCCTTCGTGTCACCTTGAGGCCGAGGCCTGCAGTTCGCACGAGGGTACCAGCTTGGGATCTGGCCATCATCTTAGAAGGTCTCTCCCTTGCTCCTTTCGAGCCCATCGAGGAAGTTTCGGAAAAGTTTCTTACTCTAAAGACTATCCTTCTTCTCGCTATCTCATCTCTAAAAAGAATTGGAGATATTCAAGCACTTTCGGTGGCTCCCTCGTGCCTGGAATTTGCTCCTGGTTGGTTAAGGCCTTTCTCTTTCCGAGACCAGGTTATGTTCCAGAGGTTCCAACTGTTTCAGTTAGACCTATAGTTCTGCAGGTTTTCTGTCCTCCGCCTTTTCTGACGTCAGACCAGGAGAAAATTAATTTGCTGTGCCCAGTTTGGGTTTTGATGCTTACGTCCACAGAGCTGCCCTGTGGAGGAGATCGGAACAACTGTTCGTCTGTTTGGGTCACCTAAGAAGGGGTGTCCTGCATCTAGAAAAAGGATGAGCAAGTGGGTGGTCGAGGCCATCCCACTTGCTTATGGTTCGGCCCATCAGCCTTCACCTTTGGCTGTAAGGGCTCATTCCACCCGGAGTATGGCTGCTTCTACAGCTCTTCTTTCAGGAGCTTCTCTTCAGGACGTTTGTGATGCGGCAGGCTGGTCCTCACCGCACACTTTCGTTAGATTTTATTCCCTCGATCTTAGCTCCACTCCCGGGGCTCAGGTTCTCTCGTCGGTTTGTGTCTCCTAATGACACACGACGGGGATTTGGTCGTATGGGGATGTGGGTATTGCGTTCCCACTGCGATTTCACGCAGCGGTAGTCCCTGAAGGGGAACGTCCCGGGTTACGTATGTAACCCTAGTTCCCCGAAGGGACGGACGCTGCGTGTCCTACCATACTCTCGGCATCCCCTTGGGTCGCTGCTTCAGTAACTTTTAAGCTGGCGTATTGTGTACTCAGGGGATATTTATAGCTTCCTGGGCGATGACGTCACTCGCCGTACGCTCATTCTCTCCATTGACTGATTTCATTCATGCTTCAGACGCGTCACGCTGAGGGCGTTCCCACTGCGATTTCACGCAGCGTCCGTCCCTTCGGGGAACTAGGGTTACATACGTAACCCGGGACGTTCACTGCAATGTCGTCATGATGAAATTTATATCAATAATATTTAAGTGTTGAATTAAATGCAAAATTTGAGGCGTGATTAATGCCCAACACAAGTTTATTGCTTACGTTCAGGGGTTCTGAAAAACAGATACGAGCTGCTTGCCTTAGCAAACGCCACTAAATAGCACAATGTCATTAGCTTTTTTATGCCACATCATATTTTTATCTTTATCTTAAATACAAAATACCTTACATGTATTAGTAAATTCTATAGTGTTTATCATGCTGATCTGTGATGTTTACTGAGTAGTAAAGTGCTTATGTATGTAGCCACAAGATGTCAATTTGGTTCATGTAGATTCCTTGTTTTTGTGAAGCAAAATCTGTATAGATTTTTTGTTTGTTTTATAAATCCATACTAGCAGACAATGACATTGTTTTAACAAACAAGTATTAGCATGCCTATTGGGGGAGTGTAAGATTAAATTGTGGGAACTATTTTTTTGTGGGAATTAGCTTTAGGCTATGTTGACTAACTGTTAAGTGGAAATTATTCAGACAGGTTTGTCTTGACTGAATCTAAACGATCATTCAGGTTGGTCTTCCAAGAATGACGTAATCATGTGGTTTGTGTTGGCAAATTGAAGTGTGTTCTGGCAAAATATTTTATTGGAGCATGTTTCATTGTAAATGTGTCAACTATCAAATTCTGTCACATGAGGCAAACAAGATCAAGATCAAACAAGACCATATGAATGAGAAAATATCCAATGCAAATAAGCTGTGTTGTGTTCATATTTTGCCACCTAAGTATTTTGGGTTTAGTTCTTATTTTGTTGATCCTTTTCATTTTCTAACAAGCAGTGTCAGGGAACAGCTGTGTTCAGGTCGCAGGACATAAGCAGAGAGGTTTCAGTGAACTATGGAAAAATATATCATTTCGCTTAAGCCAAAGGATGAACACTGCTTTAATGACAGACCTGAATATCTCTGTTTCCTCTGGTCTGAACGAGCTTCAGTGGAAATGAAAGTAACTGCAGTAAAAATATATTTTTATATATCTCGTAAAGTAAAGGGTGTGCTAAATCAGACATCCCTTTTAGTTCCCATCTTGAGTTTGTTTATCAGTGTTTTGGCTGGCTTCACATGTGTCTATTGATTTCAGGCAGGTTTTCTTTGCCCTTTAAAAACCTCCGCCTTATGCAAGTGGAAAATGTGATTACAGCCCAGACAGTGATGAAAGGAGAAGGTCACCGCTTAGCAGATCTTCATTAATGTGTGGCTGTACTGTCCTATGAAGGCCACTGGAGTGAATTTATGATCATTTGTCATTTAACCTTAGTTTGTCATCTGGTTGTCCTCATGCTCAACAACACTGATGATTCATAGTTGTGACATAGTTGTGAATTTAAAATGGAAGTGCACAGAAATCGTTATGTGAATCCAATGTTATTGCCTGATCCATTTTGTTTGGGTTTTATCACAGCACAGGGTCACTTTGTCTTTAATAATTGTCTTTGCCTAATTTTCTATGGATGATTTATGCATTTTAGACAAAGAGGCCAGTTAACAAAGAAAACCATTTTACATGTTTCCTAACCTTAACATTTTTACATTTACAGTTGGCAATTGCTTAGAGAAGCCCATCTTTTCTCAACAACCTGGATAAAATTGGAGGCCTCATTCATATCCGTATCCCAAATAAAACAGGAAGTGAAGAATAATTCCTAGGAACTAACTATGCGCATTAGTAATTTGTTTGGAAAGTATGGATACTAAATATGCCACAAAATACTCCAGGGCCCTGTTGACTGTTTATCAAGCTTGCGCATCAGCGATCACACCCACTGCTGAGCAACTGAGGGCACGTCATCCTTTATAAGCACAACTGATTTGCATAGTGTGAGATCTAACAGTGACATGAAGATTTGAAATGCTAATGCCAGACCCGCTGTAATCCACAACATGCTCTTATTGTCCTTCTACAGACGAATCATTGCATGCCAGCGTGTCCCAGCGACCGCTTCAGCACAAACCCCCTGGGTTTGTCCGCTTGGCATGCTGAAAACAGTAGAGTCTTTCTCTGCCATGTAAAGCAGTGTGACGGAAATGACCCAGAAGCATCGTGCCCCCAAGAAATGTTTTCACACTCATTTCAGATTGGCAAGTGTTGCTCCACAAAGTCTCCTAAAAGAAGGACAATGTGAAGACTACAACTTATTTATTTGCATTTTTTTTAAATGATAATAATTTTGCCTTCTAATGCATGCTATCCACTACTGTTTGGGCCATTCAGAGTGTGATATTGTATGCAAATTACTATGGATGATTCTCAAAATTCTACAATACATATTTATACTGTATATGTCATTGTGATTTTTATTTATGACAGCACAAATATAGCAACATAGCAACAACATTGTGTCGTTAGTTTTTTGGTTTTAGGCCGTTCCCTTGAACTCTTAGATTGTATATTCTTGTTTTCCTATTTTTGTTTATTAATAAAGTCTACAGCCTGAATACTTGACAAACATGGCATTTAGTGCAGTCAAATTTGGTTTGGGTATATATAATATATGTGTGTGTGTGTGTGTGTGTGTGTGTGTGTGTGTGTGTGTGTGTGTGTGTGTGTGTGTGTGTGTGTGTGTGTGTGTGTGTGTGTGTGTGTGTGTGTGTGTGTGTGTGTGTGTGTGGCCTGGTAAACCCTACATTATGGGGACAAAATGTCCCCATAAGGATGGCAAAATCTGAAATCCTTGTTCGTGTGGGGACATTTTTTGGTCCCCATGAGGAAAACAGCTTATAAATCATACTAAGTGATGTATGAAGTTGACTCAATGGTGGACAACATGGTTAACGACTTTGGAATGGAAACAGATATGAGTATGGAGAGTACTTCACAAAAGACTAGTTCAGGTTCAGCAGTTAGCAAAGCCATTGAACTCCAAGCTTGTGTCTGTGGCTGGAGCAAGGCGACAACGGTCAGGGGTTTGAAGATTCATCAAGGGAAAATGAAATGCTTGAGGGAGAAGGGACAAGGGCCTCGCATTGATCAGTACTACAGTTCCAGGATATCAGCACCCCTGTCATAGAGGAGATGAGGGTTTGCACAGTTAGTGATGAACACATTGATCCTTGTGAACCCGGTCAGACTAACCAGCATAAGAGAGAAAAGAACCTCAACGGGCATAGGCCTGGAGTTAGATGGCCAAGAGCTAGTGAGAAAACTGCATGGGACACGGTAAACACAGATCTATGCTTTGCATTGGAAAGATTAACTGGTACAGTTGAAAAGAAGCTGGATAAATTTGGGGACATCATTTACGCATATGGAAGTGAGAGGTTTGGTGTGGAAAAAAAGGAAGGAAAAAGTACAAACTACTCCTGGATTGTCTAGACGGCAGCAGAAAATTGAAGGGTTAGTTAGAGAAAGGAGACAGCTGAGGAAGCAATGGAAAAGAGCGGAACAAAGTCAGAAGGAGGGACTCAATCTCTTACAAAGGGCCATAAAAGATAAGCTTGCAACATTACGCAGAGCTGAGCGCCTACGGAAACGCTACAAAAAGAAGGAACGTGCGAGGGCTAATTTCTATAAAGATCCATTCAAATTCATAAAGAAGTTATTCACCAGTGAGAAGAATGGCACTTTAAAAGCATCTAGGGTTGAGCTAGAGAGATATTTGGAGGAAACGCATACAGATGCAAAAAGGCATGAGCCTATGTCAATTCCGTCAGACATCCCACCTGTCAATCCACCAGAATACCAAATGGAGGTCTGTGCACCTAAGTGGAAAGAGATAGAGCAGGTTGTGAGAAAGGCAAGGGCTTCATCATCTCCAGGGCCTAATGGAGTTCCGTACAGAGTGTACAAGAGTGCTTCAGGAGTTTTAAGGATTCTGTGGAAATTGATAAAAGTGGCTTGGGAAAAGCAGGTTGTACCTAGATCATGGCGCCGAGCTGGGGGAGTCTTTATACCCAAAGAAAAAGATGCTACAAGCATCAGTCAGTTTCGCCCTATTTCACTATTACACGTCGAAGGCAAAACACGTCGATTGTCAACCTACCTATTGAAGAATGGCTTCATTGACACTTCAGTTCAAAAAGCGGGCATTCCAGGATTCTCAGGATGCTTAGAACATATCAGTGTTATCTGGCAACGAATACAATCAGCTAAAAAGGAGAGGAAGGAGCTCCACGTGACATTCCTGGATTTGGCTAATGCATATGGTTCAGTGCCACATGAGCTTCTTTGGGCATCATTTGATTTTTTCAGGGTACCGATGTCGATAACAAATTTAGTGAAAGCCTATTTTGGAGATTTGCAATTTAGTTTCTCAACTCCAGAATTCAGCACTACATGGCAATGCTTAGAGGTTGGAATAATGGCAGGATGCACCATTTCTCCACTGGCTTTTACCATGGCAATGGAAGTAATCATTAGGGCATCAAAATGGGTAGTAGGAGGAGAGCGCTTGGCTTCTGGGATGCGACTACCACCAATCAGAGCATACATGGATGACATGACAACCATGACTACAACGGTAGCCTGCACTAATCGGTTATTGGGGAAGTTAACAGATAATATCGAATGGGCACGAATGCAACTTAAGCCCTCTAAATCAAGGAGCATCTCAATAGTTAAAGGCAAGGTAGTAGATAAAATATTCTTCATTAATGGTGAGGCAATACCAACAGTTTCTCAGAAGCCAGTGAAGAGTCTAGGGAGATGGTACGATGGGGATCTAAAGGACACAGTTCGAGTGGGAGAAGTTAGACGACAAGCAGTGGAAGGGTTGAAGAGCATAAACAGCTGTGCTCTACCAGGCAAACTAAAACTCTGGTGCTTTCAGTTTGGTCTACTGCCAAGGTTGCTGTGGCCACTGACTGTGTACGAGGTTTCTTTGACAACAGTGGATAAGCTGGAAGCGTTAATAAGTTCATACATCAGGAAATGGTTGGGAGTTCCACGCTGCCTCAGCAGACTGGGAGATTATAGTAAAGGAGTATTGCAGCTGCCAGTCTCTACTTTAACCGAGGAGTTTAAGTGTGCCAAGGTTAGAATGGAAATTACTTTAGCAGAGTCACGCGACAAATGTGTAAGGGAGGCAGCCCCTGTGGTAAAAACTGGTAGAAAGTGGTCAGCAAAGAAATCTGTAGTAGAGGCAAAGGCTGACCTTCAAATTGGGGATATCGTGGGACAGGTACAGCATGGAAGAGGGGGTTTTGGGCTCAGTTTAGCTCCTCCTAAATGGCACAAGGCAGGCCCAGCTCAAAGGAGGAAGCTGGTAGTCAACGAGGTGCGAAAGCAGGAGGAGAGGATGAGATGTATAAAGGCCATTTCCCAGGCCAAGCAGGGAGAGTGGATGAGATGGGAGAGTGTGGAACAACGAAAAATGGGCTGGCAAGACCTTTGGTCAATGGAAGAGAGTAGGATCAGTTTCCTTATTAGGTCAACATATGATGTTCTCCCATCACCGCAGAACCTAAACCTCTGGGTAGGAGAGGATCCCTCTTGTCCGTTGTGTTCATCACCTGCCACATTAAGGCACATTTTGACAGGATGTAAGGTGGCTCTTAGCCAAGGTCGGTTTACTTGGCGCCATGACCAAGTATTGCGATGTTTGGCTTTAGCATTGGAAGGCAAGCGTAGTATGACCAATAAGTTGCCGCCTGTTCTAGCAAAACATTACACACAGAAGACAATATTCCTCCGCCCAGGCGAGCAACCACCAAGAAAGGGTGCTAACACCAATTCTCGCCCAGGACAACTGGAAGCTGCTAGGGACTGGAAGATGCTGGCTGATCTTGATCAACGGCTTATTTTTCCACCTGAGATTGCCACCACTAACCTACGACCAGATATTGTTTTGTGGTCTGGATCAGCACGCATTGTTCAACTGATAGAGTTAACAGTGCCATGGGAGGATGCGGTAGATGAGGCATATGAGAGGAAGAAATTGCGGTATGCTCATCTGGCCACTGAAGCAGAACAGCGAGGATGGAGAGTCCAGGTTTATCCAGTGGAAGTGGGTTGTCGAGGTTTTGTGGCACACTCTACAACCCGGTTCCTCAGAGACGTCGGATTCAGTGGTCAAGAGTTGCGTCGCACAGTAAAGAACTTATCTGAAGCAGCAGAAAGGAGCAGCAACTGGCTGTGGTTGAGACGGAAAGATTCTAGCTGGCTGAGGACAGGCCGCCATGCTACGGTTTCGTAGAATTCTTGAAAACTTGAAGGGTGTTGGTTTATTTGTATAGGTTGTTTAGTATTTACAGTCATTACGTTCCTGTGTATATTGCGTGAATGACGGGATGTTGGGCAGATATTGTGATTTGCGGTAGGTGGTATGCCATACGGAACCGTTGCCACTGAAACTGCATATTAACGCACCAGTGGGGCTCGACAGCCTTAGTCAAACGGGTTGGCGCGTATGGTTGGGTTGCGGAGAGATTGTGAGATTGTGGTTAGGTCTCAGCAGCAAGAGGGAAGTAGAGGTCAGTAAGCTGGGCTGAGTTGAGTGGGGGACGGAGGGGGGTGACTCTGGGACGCCAGAGTCACTGTCGAGCCCTCTTGAGGTGTCGTGGGCTAGTCGACGAAACACTGAGGACGGAAGGTGCCCACTTGAAGACCCTAGAGATGTTCCCTACTCCGCTCAATCCAGAGGGTTGTTATGGGGGGACCGCACTGTGGTTGCAGCCGTTGTGTGTGCTGATGCGCAAATACACTATTAACACCAGACAGAAGGAGATTCACGTCACCAGATGGAAAGAAGCGTAAATGGATGGAGAAGCATAGGTTACTGTAAAGCTACGTCTTAGTTGGTGCTTATCTTGGCGAAAGCCGAGTACAAATCAGCATGAAGTTTTAACATCTACTCTCGTGTAATGGAAATCATGTTTTTTGAAAATGTAAAAATGCAGAAAGTTTTCTGTGATGGGTAGGTTTAGGGGTAGGGTTAGTGTAAGGGAATAGAATATACAGTTTGTACAGTATAAAAATCATTATGTCTATGGAAAGTCCCCATAAAACATGGAAACACTACGTGTGTGTGTGTGTGTGTGTGTGTGTGTGTGTGTGTGTGTGTGTGTGTGTGTGTGTGTGTGTGTGTGTGTGTGTGTGTATACTAAACTTGTATAATGTATACCCTAAACTATATATATACTATACTTGTTTATTATATAAACAAACTTATGTTAGATGTGATTAATCGTAATCACTATATATATATATATATATATATATACACACACACACACACACACACAGGCACTCACAGTGGCCAGTGCACATACACACACACACATATATATTTATAGGCCTATATATATATATATATATATATATATATATATATATATATATATATATTATATAAACAAACTTATGTTAGATGTGATTAATCGTAATCACTATATATATATATATATATATATATATATATATATATATATAGGCCTATAAATATATCTGTGTGTGTGGGTATGTGCACTGGCCACTGTGAGTGCCTGCACCATGGCAACCCATGTAGAAAAGCCGAGTATGCAGCATGTTATAAGTGAAAGGCTCTACTAAGCATTTTTAGGACTATCTAACTACTACATGCTGATTTTTCTCAAAGAAGGAATGTTTACAGGATGTAATCTGTCTGTGTGCCTGTCCCTCATCTCTTCAGTGGGCTCAGAGGAATGCATGCAGGGGATGGAGTTAATCTGAAGGGGGAGTGCCGCAGGGCAGAGTCTATATATATATGTGGACCCTGGGAAGCTGCTGCTTTTAGGCACAGTTGGACTCTGTTGGAACACTAGAGAACACATCTATACATTTCACCAGACTAACGGTGAGTCTCCTTTTTTTTTTTTTTGCTCTTTGTCAATTTCCATTCATTATCCTACCCTTTCCCTTTTTTCATCTTTTGTTATTTTATATGCACAACTTCAAAAACTTCACAGAGCCAAGGATTTTAAAAAAATACACAAATAAAAATAGCTAGCCAGTGATCAATGCTTTTAATTATCATTTGTCAGGAACAGTTGGAGATGAATTTGTGAGAATCATTGTTATGTGGATGATAGTCAATATTGACTTAAGTACCACATCCTGCCATTTAATGGCCAAATAATACTGGATGTTGTGCTTAAGTCAATATACTGACTGCCACGAAGCTCCAAGCAGCATTTGGATAGAAATAAGGGACGTGGCTTTGAACTTAAACAGTTCCTCTATTTCAGAATCAGTTGGTTGGTTCCTTTCCTTTTTTTCACAGAGTGGAACTATCAAAAACAGGGTCTTCTTGTACAAAATTTCTAGACTGGATTTCTTTTAAACTATTTTCCTACATTTGATTTTTTTTATGAAGTCATTTTCTTTCTGAAATCGGACACATCCTGAAGTTTTAATTTCAAAGCCATCTTAATTATTCTTACAAAGGAGGACTTTAAACAATCAGGATCATTGTATTGTTGAGTAAGTATTGTTTTGCTCTTAATTCCATTGAGATCAGAATGCTCTTTTAAAGGAAAAATGTTTGAGTCATAAATTCCAAATATGAGTTCTACATGCTTTAATATTATTAGCAACTGAATCCTCATAATTGCTCACATAATACACTTCATCATTAAGACATTATTGAACAGGAGCCAAATTAAGTCTCTGATCTTTGAAATATCAAATGTCAGGTTTAGTCTTGTATATTTATTTGTGCTTATTTATTTTAGAAAATCTGAGTCATTTTGTTGCCAGCTGTAGAACATGGTTTCACCGCAGGACAAGTGTATTGGTTTCAGATTTTCTCAGATCTGGGTGTGCCTTTTTTCTGTATATTGAGTCTTGGGAAATTAGATACAAGTGTGAGATCATCTCCCTTGTGTAATCAAAGTGTCCAGAAATGTCCTGAAATGCTAGCTAAAGCCATCAAATATATTCTCCCACCCAGTAACCCCTCCTGAAAACATCTGCTTTGCTATACATATGGGGTTTAAATGCTGAATTATTCTCCAAAGAAGAGGAGAGAGAGCAGCTCTCCTATTCACATCAACAGTGTGCTCATAATAATAATAAACTGTGCTTTGAAGCACAAAAAAAACTTTTAGCATATTTGCTTTTAATTCTAATAGTAGACACCTGATCTCAATGATCTGCCTTTATTGTTGTATAATATGCGGAGATTTAGCTGGCGGGGTGGAAGGTGGAACAGGACATGCCCGAACAAGACTAGAATTTTTTTTTTAATGGCTTGAGCCAATGGAAAACATGTATAAATGTACAAACACTCTGGTATTTCTGCCCCTGTGGTCTGGCTGTCCAATTCATCTCAGGTTACTGTTAAGGGTCTCATCCTGAGCAAACAAATATGACCCTTAGAAATAGCTGCATTGATTTCAGTATTGATTTTTATACTGTGGCTTCCACTTTATGATATAAATGCCTTGATCTGTTACAGACAAGGGTAAGAAGGATAAGAAGGCCTCTCTGCTTTGATCCAGGAGGAATCGGGTGGAAGAATGGGTTTTGGAGAACAAGGACAAGATCGAGAAAGGAGTGGAAATCATGGGGCAAGGTTGCGAGGTTTTAGCAGCCACTGTGGGACAGTTCCACCCCATCCTGGAGGCCGTGTTTTTGGCCTCAGCCGAGATCCTCGGCAACCCGGATGGGAAGGAGGCCAAGTTCCTTGCTGAGGAGTTTGAAAAGATTCACCTTTCATCACTGTCTGGGCTGTAATCACATTTCCCATTTGCATAAGGTGGAGGTTTTTAAAGGGAAAAGAAAACCTGCCTGAAATCAATAGACACACGTGAAGCCAGACAAAACACTGATACACAAACTCAAGATGGGAACTAAAAAGATGTCTGATTTACCACACCCTGCTTTACTTTACAAGACATATATAAAAAATATGATCAGACTTTAGTTTAGGGTCCAATTGTCACTATTAAACTATTAACTATGACTTTTGCCTCAAACTCCTAATTACTGCTTATTAATAGTAAGCACGGTAGTTGTTAAGTTTAGGTATTGGGTAGGATTAAGGGATGTAGAATATGATCATGCAGAATAAGGCATTAATATGTGCTTTATTAGTACTAATAAACAGCCAATATCCTAGTAATATGCATGCTAATAAATAATAATAGTGAGAATTGGACCCTAAACTAAAGTGTTACCAAAAATGTTATACATATATAGAATGGCAAACTGGCTACTATAAAGAACTAATAAGTTGTATTGATTTTTTTTAACAATATCCTATGTAAAAATATATAAAGCTATGGATCATTTAGAATGATTTTGAAATGAACTATTTAAAATATTCATATGCCCAGATAATTTTTTTTATGTTTTATGTGGAATAAAGAGGCATTACATGTGATTTTTTTACTGCAGTTACTTTCATTTCCTCTGAAGCTCGTCCAGACCAGAGGAAACAGAGATATTCAGGTCTGTCATTAAAGCAGTGTTCATCCTTTGGCTTAAGCGCAATGATATATTTTTCCATAGTTCACTGAAACCTCTCTGCTTATGTCCTGCGACCTGAACACAGCTGTTCCCTGACACTGCTTGTTAGAAAATGAAAAGGATCAACAAAATAAGAATTAAACCCAAAATACTTAGGTGGCAAAATATGAACACAACACAGCAGCTTATTTGCATTGGATATTTCCTCATTTGTATGGTTGATCTTGTTTGCCTCACATGACAGAAGACGTTGATCATTGACACATTTACAATGAAGCATGCTCCAATTAAATATTTCACCAGAACTGTCACGGTGTGGGTTTTGTCTTGGCTGTCATGTGATTCCCTGTTTGTCATGTGATCCTGCCATGTGTCTTGTCATTTTGTTATTTGTTTGCTTATTGTCCACAGGTGTTCTTGTTGGTTAGTTTTCCCCAGGTGTCTCGGATTAACCACGCCCCCTTGTTATCTTGTTTAGCTTGTCTGCTTGTGTATTTATACCTCTGTGTTTCAGTTGTGGTTTGTCGGTCATTGTTGTTGTTGGATGCTCCTTGTAGCTGTTCCTGTCCTGAGCTCCATGTTCTGCCGTTTTCCCTGGATTACCTGTTTGTTTTATTAAAGTAGTGCTGCATTTGGATTCTCTCTCCGCTTCGTCCTTGCCACAACGTTACAAGAACACACTTCAATCTGATACAAACCACAAGATTACGTCATTCTTGGAAGACCAACCTAAATGATCATTTAGATTCAGTCAAGACAAACCTGTGTGAATAATTTCCACTTAACAGTTAGTCAACATAGCCTAAAGCTAATTCCCACAAAAAAATAGTTCAAACAATTTAATCTTACACTTCCCCAATAGGCATGCTAATACTTGTTTATTAACAAAATGTCATTGTTTGCTAGTATGGATTTATAAAACAAACAAAAAATCAAGACAGATTTAGAAAACAAGGAATCTACATGAACCAAATTGACATCTTGTGGCTACATACATAAGCACTTTACTACTCAGTAAACATCACAGATCAGCATGATAAACACTATAGTGGATACACTATACTGCCTTTTTTTTTGCACACCTTGCATAACTTTCAAGCATTATGTTGACAGATTTGTTGTTGTTCAGACGAAATTAAAAGCTTAATCCATTTATTAACTTTAGGCTAATTCATGACTCATGCTAAAACAAAAAAAAACAAAAAATGGGCTGGGATTTCAAATACAGCTAATGGCTACTTGGAAGTCACACCTTAACAAACTACCAGACATGGAATTTGCCTCAGATTGTCTTTGCCTAATTTTCTATGGATGATTCATGCATTTTAGACAAAGAGGCCAATTAATTAACAAAGAAAACCATTTTACATGTTCCCTAACCTTAACATTTTTACATTTAGGTGACAATTGCTTAGAGAAGCCCATCTTTTCTCAACAACCTGCATAAAATTGGAGGCATTATTTATTTCCGTATCCCAAATAAAACGGGAAGTGAAGATTAATTATTAGGAACTAACTATGCACATTAGTAATTTGTTTGGAAAGTATGGATACTAAATATGCCACAAAATACTCCAGGGCCCTGTTGACTGTTTATCAAGCTTGCGCATCAGCGATCACACCCACTGCTGAGCAACTGAGGGCACGTCATCCTTTATAAGCACAACTGATTTGCATAGTGCGAGATCTAACAGTGACATGAAGATTTGAAATGCTAATGCCAGACCCGCTGTAATCCACAACATGCTCTTATTGTCCTTCTACAGACGAATCATTGCATGCCAGCGTGTCCCAGCGACCGCTTCAGCACAAAGCCACTGGGTTTGTCCGCTTGCCATGCTGCAAACAGTAGAGTCTTTCTCTGCCATGTAAAGCAGTGTGACGGAAATGACCCAGAAGCATCGTGCCCCCAAGTGCTGTTTTCACACTCATTTCAGATTGGCAAGTGTTGCTCCACAAAGTCTCCTAAAAGAAGGACAATGTGAAGACTACAACTTATTTATTTGCATTTGTTTTTAAATAATAATAATTTTGCTTTCTAATGCATGCTATCCACTACTGTTTGGGCCATTCAGAGTGTGATATTGTATGCAAATTACTATGGATGATTCTCAAAATTCTACAGTACATATTTATACTGTATATGTCATTGTGATTTTTATTTATGACAGCACAAATATAGCAACATAGCAACAACATTGTGGCGTTAGTTTTATATATATATATCCACACACACACACACACACACACACACACACACACACACACACACACACACACACACACACACACACACACACACAGTGGCCAGTGCACATACACACAAACACATATATATTTATAGGCCTATATATATATATATATATATATATATATATATATATACACATTATAGTAACAAACTTATGTTAGATGTGATTAATCATAATCACTATATATATATATATATATATATATATATATATATATATAGGCCTATAAATATATCTGTGTGTGTGGGTATGTGCACTGGCCACTGTGAGTGCCTGTACCCATGGCAACCCATGTAGAAAAGCCGAGTATGCAGCATGTTATAAGGGAAAGGCTCTACTAAGCATTTCTAGGACTATCTAACTACTACATGCTGATTTTTCTCAAAGAAGGAATGTTTACAGGATGTAATCTGTCTGTGTGCCTGTCCCTCATCTCTTCAGTGGGCTCAGAGGAATGCATGCAGGGGATGGAGTTAATCTGAAGGGGGAGTGCCGCAGGGCAGAGTCTATATATATATGTGGACCCTGGGAAGCTGCTGCTTTTAGGCACAGTTGGACTCTGTTGGAACACTAGAGAACACATCTATACATTTCACCAGACTAACGGTGAGTCTCCTTTTTTTTTGCTCTTTGTCAATTTCCATTCATTATCCTACCTTTTCCCTTTTTTCATCTTTTGTTATTTTATATGCACAACTTCAAACTTCATAGAGCCAAGGATTTAAAAAAAATACACAAATAAAAATAGCTAGCCAGTGATCTATGCTTTTACTTATCATTTGTCAGGAACAGTTGGAGATGACACTTTGTGAGAATCATTGTTATGTGGATGATAGTCAATATTGACTTAAGTACAAAATCCTGCCATTTTATGGCCAAATAATACTGGATGTTGTGCTTAAGTCAATATACTGACTGCCACGAAGCTCCAAGCAGCATTTGGATAGAAATAAGGGACGTGGCTTTGAACTTAAACGAGTCTTTTTCAGAATCAGTTGGTTGGTTCCTTTCCTTTTTTCACTACCAAAAACAGGGTCTTCTTCTACAAATTGCTAGACTGTATTTCTTTTAAACTATTTTCCTACATTTAATCTTTTTATGAAGTCGTTTTCTTTCTGAAATCAGACACATCCTGGAGTTTTAATTTCAAAGCCATCTTAATTATTCTTACAAAGGAGGACTTGAAACAATCAGGATCATTGTATTGTTGAGTAAGTATTGTTTTGCTCTTAATTCCATTGAGATCAGAATGCTCTTTTAAAGGATAAATTGTTGAGTCATAAATTCCAAATATTAGTTCTACATGCTTTAATATTATTAGCAACTGAATTCTCATAATTGTTCACATAATCCACTTCATCATTAAGACATTTTTGAACAGGAGCCAAATTAAGTCTCTGATCTTTAAAATATCACATGTCAGGTTTAGTCTTGTATATTTATTTGTGCTTATTTATTTGAGAAAATCTGAGTCATTTTGTTGCCAGCTGTAGAACATGGTTTCACCGCAGGACAAGTGTATTGGTTTCAGATTTTCTCAGATCTGGGTGTGCCTTTTTTTCTGTATATTGAGTCTTGGGAAATTAGATACGAGTGTGAGATCATCTCCCTTGTGTAATCAAAGTGCCCAGAAATGTCCTGAAATGATAGCTAAAGCCATCAAATATATTCTCCCACCCAGTAACCCCTCCTGAAAACATCTGCTTTGCTATACATATGGGGTTTAAATGCTGAATTATTCTCCAAAGAAGAGGAGAGAGAGTGGCTCTCCTATTCACATCAACAGTGTGCTCATAATAATAATAAACTGTGCTTTGAAGCACAAAAAACCTTTAGCATATTTGCTTTTAATTCTAATAGTAGACACCTGATCTCAATGATCTGCCTTTATTGTATAATATGCGGAGACTTAGCTGGCGGGGTGGAAGGTGGAACAGGACATGCCCGAACAAGACTAGAATTTTTTTTTTTTTTTTTTTTTTAATGGCTTGAGCCCATGGAAAACATGTATAAATGTCCAAAACTCTGGTATTTCTGCCCCTGTGGTCTGGCTGTCCAATTAATCTCAGGTTACTGTTAAGGTCTCATCCTGAGCAAACAAATATGACCCTTAGAAATAGCTGCATTGATTTCAGTATTGATTTTTATATTGTGGCTTCCACTTTATGATATATATGCCTTGATCTGTTACAGACAAGGGTAAGAAGGATAAGAAGGCCTCTCTGCTTTGATCCAGGATGAATCGGGTGGAAGAATGGGTTTTGGAGAACAAGGACAAGATCGAGAAAGGAGTGGAAATCATGGGGCAAGGTTGCGAGGTTTTAGCAGCCACTGTGGGACAGTTCCACCCCATCCTGGAGGCCGTGTTTTTGGCCTCAGCCGAGATCCTCGGCAACCCGGATGGGAAGGAGGCCAAGTTCCTTGCTGAGCAGTTTGAAAAGATTAACCAGAAACTCAATAATATTCAAGATGAAAACAACCAAATCTCTTTGGAGATGCTGCGGACATCCATGAACAAGCAGAACTTTGACTTTGAGGCGAATATTATCAGTCAGTATGAGACGTTTCAAGACTTTGTCAATGCTGAGCCCAAGTTTAAGGAGAAGGAGAAAGAGAATTTCATCAGCCAGTATGAGAACACAGATACCGATCTGAACATTGATGCCTTGTACAATGCTGTAACTGGAAAGAATATCTCCGGAGATGCCATACTGGACACGGTGGTGACCACAGAGCAAAGGAGCAGAAAGCCAGTGGAGGATTTCTGTGCTAGGCTAAAGAAGATATTTGTCATGGGAATTATAGCAGTCATGGGTCACGCCGCCCTGACAGAGGGAATGGTAGGCGAGGACATAGTGAAGAAATGGCAGGATCGCATGGAAGACGTAGAGACACGCATGAAAGCGGCGGTGGATGACTGCATTGAGAATTTCCCCTTGCAGGCCAAGACGGATGTGGAGCATCAACTTTTGGAGCGACAAGCCAGGGTTGACCCAGAGTTTGCAGGATTAATACTGGATCTCCTTAAGAAGAAATACTACTGGGTTTCTTGGTCAGTTCGGGTGTTCAATCACAGTGGCATATTCTTCTGGAATTGGCTCGCTGGCAAAAAGTACCATGGAAGCGGTGGAGGTGGAAACTTCTTTGATCTTCTGACCCCAAACAGCATCAGAATCGTGGTGTCTTTTAGTGCAGACCCGAAACCCCTCAACAAGGGCCAGATGCTGGATCAGATAGAGGCACAGAAGCTGAAGGGAAACATGCAGTCTGTGGCTCAAGAGCTGTGGAAGACTCTTCCCGACACTTTGGTCCATGCCATTAGCTGCTATAAGAAAGTAGAAGAGAAAAACAACTTCCAGCCAGAATGTTTCTACTTTGCGAGGCACAAAAGGGCATACCTGTGCATTCATTCTGAATAGATGTGTGAAACGGCAATCAGTCTTCTCTATATTTCTGATTTTAAAAATTGTATCAAATTAGGTATTAGGTATTATGTAAAGCAAACTGATGACCGAATTGTTGTTGTGGACATACAACGAGAAAGTATATTATTGCTGGTTCTTCACTTTATTTTCGCATGTCAAGGCAAAAAAGGAATATAAAGATATGTCTGTGACCAAACATAAATGCATTCATTTCAGATGTAAATTGTTTTATTTTGTAGTTCGGAATGCTTTTAAAAGACCAGTTGAGTGGCGAAAACTTCAACGATAGACATATTGTGGGGGTTTGTTGTTAGTTGTGGTGTTTACAATCAAAAATCTTTTCATTTAAAGTGTAGATTGTAGTCTTTTCTGGATAAATGTTATTTCCAAATGAAAAATTATACTAAGTAATCTAGTTATATAGCTATTCTCTGTAAACAAGAATCATGTCCATTTCATGTTTATGATATTATGTAATCGCAAATAAAACAACTATGATCTAGAAATTTGTTTCAAAGTATCACCAGTTTTTTTTATTAAAGTTATGGACCTTATTCTAGCCTACTTTTAATTAAACAGCCTACTGTATTTCAATGTCACAGCCTTGTTTTCGCTTGCAAAAATAAAATATTTAGCTGAATAAGTTTCTTATTTTACAGGTAATGCATAGGAGACTTATACAAGAGACTGAATATTTTAAATAATTTTCCTTAAAAAAAACCTTACTATGAACTTGTCATGGGAATTATAGCAGTACGATTGCAAAAATGAAAGGACAAAACTTAAATTCTTCTTACAATAATAACAAAAACTGAACTATGGATTTTTTTGTGAGATACTGTGGTAAATTCTAAGAACAATAAAGGACAATACTTCATTCTCTTACAACTTAACAAAAATTGTACTATGGTATTTTGGTGTAAACTATGGTAGGCACATTTTGTAGGGGGTTAAAGACAATAATTAAATATTTCTCTTACACCATAAACAAAAAACATACACTGGAATTTTGCTGGAAACTATGATAAAATGGTCAATTTTGTAAGGGGTAAAGAACAATACTTGAAATTCCTTCAGTGTATAACAGTTGAAGGGTGTGCCACGACCTTAGAGAAGAACCAGCACATGATCAGTCGTCGAGTGAGACTGATCAGCGTGAACTTTTGCTTTATTTTATTCTATTCTTTCCCTTTTGTGATCGATTGGAAGGTAGAAGGTGAGTTTGGTTCATAACAGATCTAATTTGTTCTCTAGTCAAGACGTAATTTCAATTCAACGACGGTTTCGTTGGTCTCTGTGCGTCGTGGTTTCAGTTTTTGCTCATGAAAAGTTTGTAGGGCGTTTCTCGCAGTCTGCTGTCCGCCTGACTGACATTTTCACCAGCTCGCGACATCTGTATGTTTTAAACACGAGCGAGTTGCATATCCGATCGATTATTCAGGCAAAAAATTATCTTCTCTATAATTTAAACTCGTTTGTTTTCGTTCTGAAGAACTCAGAGGGTTTGTTTGACAGTGATCGATGGGCTGCAGTCTAACGTTAAACCAGGAAGTGTTTCTTGTCAACAATCATTGTACTTTGCCAGCCTGCTATTTAAACTACATTTTATCTAAAGGGAACATCTCTGCATATGTGCCGGTAGAAATGTGGTTATCAAATAATACATCTGTATTCTGAGGGGAGGAAAACGAGAACAGATTTACCTTTCTGTCAAGCTTGGTCAGTGCAGGTACGAGACAACTTTGAGTCAGTCCCTCGTTATCGCAAAATAAAGCGCGACAGGGGTCTCGTATCGTATCTTCATAATGCTGTTTATTTTGCGAAAATTACCAACTGTCATTGTGAGTTTAGCAATGTTACACTGTCCCACGTATTATAGGAATAAGTTACCACGACTGCTTAACAAACAAACATACAAATAAATATACAAATATTATTATTAGAATCAAATTATTTGTAAAGACCACGACAACACAATCAGAAGTTTAATAGACGAGCAGTCAGATAGATACCCTGAACAATGGTTATTATGAAAACAATATCTGACGGGCCGCCATGATTGGCCAATCAGAATCAAGTATTCAATGTAGGCCTGAGACCATTGCTGTGTTCGATATTCCCCCTATACCCTCATTCACTATTCCCTACATTACTCCACTAATACAGGTCCTTTTAAAAAAATTAGCATATTGTGATAAAGTTCATTATTTTCCATAATGTAATGATAAAAATTAATCTTTCATATATTTTAGATTCATTGCACACCAACTGAAATATTTCAGGTCTTTTATTGTTTTAATACTGATGATTTTGGCATACAGCTCATGAAAACCCAAAATTCCTATCTCAAAAAATTAGCATATTTCATCCGACCAATAAAATAAGTGTTTTTAATACAAAAAAAGTCAACCTTCAAATAATTATGTTCAGTTATGCACTCAATACTTGGTCGGGAATCCTTTTGCAGAAATGACTGCTTCAATGCGGCGTGGCATGGAGGCAATCAGCCTGTGGCACTGCTGAGGTGTTATGGAGGCCCAGGATGCTTCGATAGCGGCCTTAAGCTCATCCAGAGTGTTGGGTCTTGCGTCTCTCAACTTTCTCTTCACAATATCCCACAGATTCTCTATGGGGTTCAGGTCAGGAGAGTTGGCAGGCCAATTGAGCACAGTCATACCATGGTCAGTAAACCATTTACCAGTGGTTTTGGCACTGTGAGCAGGTGCCAGGTCGTGCTGAAAAATGAAATCTTCATCTCCATAAAGCTTTTCAGCAGATGGAAGCATGAAGTGCTCCAAAATCTCCTGATAGCTAGCTGCATTGACCCTGCCCTTGATAAAACACAGTGGACCAACACCAGCAGCTGACATGGCACCCCAGACCATCACTGACTGTGGGTACTTGACACTGGACTTCAGGCATTTTGGCAATTCCTTCTCCCCAGTCTTCCTCCAGACTCTGGCAACTTGATTTCCGAATGACATGCCAAATTTGCTTTCATCCGAAAAAAATACTTTGGACCACTGAGCAACAGTCCAGTGCTGCTTCTCTGTAGCCCAGGTCAGGCGCTTCTGCCGCTGTTTCTGGTTCAAAAGTGGCTTGACCTGGGGAATGCGGCACCTGTAGCCCATTTCCTGCACACGCCTGTGCACGGTGGCTCTGGATGTTTCTACTCCAGACTCAGTCCACTGCTTCCGCAGGTCCCCCAAGGTCTGGAATCGGTCCTTCTCCACAATCTTCCTCAGGGTCCGGTCACCTCTTCTCGTTGTGAAATTTCTTTCTGTGTCTTACCCTCTTGCTTGAGGGTGTCAATGATGGCCTTCTGGACAGCAGTCAGGTCGGCAGTCTTACCCATGATTGCGGTTTTGAGTAATGAAACAGACTGGGAGTTTTTAAAAGCCTCAGGAATCTTTTGCAGGTGTTTAGAGTTAATTAGTTGATTCAGATGATTAGGTTAATAGCTCGTTTAGAGACCCTTTTCATGATATGCTAATTTTTTGAGATAGGAATTTTGGGTTTTCATGAGCTGTATGCCAAAATTATCAGTATTAAAACAATAAAAGACCTGAAATATTTCAGTTGGTGTGCAATGAATCTAAAATATATGAAAGTTTAATTTTTATCATTACATTATGGAAAATAATGAACTTTATCACAATATGCTAATTTTTTGAGAAGTACCTGTATAAGTTAGTCCACTTGAAGGAGTTGATGGAAACGAGTGAGTGAATTCGGACACTGAGTGCGCCAAGGGCTTTCGATTTTGCAGTATGTGCTTGCTGTTTAATAATAATCATTTGAAACACCAAACTGGCTGATCCCTAATCAAAAGATTTATCTTAAACTCTGCCATGGAAACTAGCATATAAACTTTAATTAAACAATGTAATAACAAATTAAAAAGGAATTTATACCTGTATGATAATACGCTAGACCAGCGCAGTTTTGAAAATGGATGGATGATTTGATTCAGCTGTAGGTGCCATCTCCTGACAAGCTGCGAGAATTCATTCAGCGCACGACTCTCACATTGCATTATGGGTATTCTCTAGCTGTTGAGCGTACATCGGTTGCACCCTCGTTATTGCATTGTGGGATGGAATGAGTTGACTCAATAACGTCCACTATGGTTTCGGACACCACTACAAATGGCTGTCCCCTCAAATAGTGCCCTATTTAACCAGACAGCAACATAGTGTTGGCCCAGATCCGGCCGGCCCACATCTGGTACACGTGGATTCCACACGGCCCACATGTGGGCCAGATCTCTGCCAACACTATGTTGCTGTCAATCAACTTGGATATTTAAGTCATTTGAACTTAAATTACATTTAACTGACTTAAAAAATGAGTTGGGTCTTGTATAACTTATTTTAAAAAAGTTGCTTAAAAATTGCTTAATTTATTTTGATGAGTTAAAGCAATATAAAACCTTTGTTGTCATAACTTAATGATCATATAATTGTTTACAGATTAGTTGTATCAGATGTCTTATAGGTATGCAAATGTTCTTGTAACATATTTTCAACTACACTAACTATAGTTAAAACCATGAAAAACAAAAAAAAAACGGATTACTGGAATGGTGCTATTTTGATTTGTAACCCACAGGACTTTTCATATGTGTGTTAAGAGTTCAGGTGAGGATAAAATCTAATGACCCCACTTATTGTATTAAATTAGTCATTCATTTTGTATGATCCATGGCATGCCAACATATCTTTACCATTTTAAATTACATTTTAAATATGCATACAAGTCTATTTTGGTTTGTAAGTAACATAATTTCTTGAATTAGTGATATTTTGTAGCACTGGAATTTTGTAGCTACTGCCCAGTTAAAAAGAGCATAATGTGTGTGTCTGGAGAGAAGCTGACATGGTGTTTTTCTTGTCTTGTTTCCATGGTTACTGCTGAGGTGCTTTGGAAAAAGGTTCTTGCTCAGCTAGTTGAACTACCCTGCTAATTATTCCCACACCTGTGTTGGTACTAGCAGAAATGTTAATGGAAAATCATCAGTTGTTTTGTTGGAAATAACCTAAAGAATCTTCCAAGCCCTTTGCTATTTTCCCTTTACATAGATTGCACAACAATAGTGATTAGTGATATAAATGCAAATAAAATGTTTACTCAGGTTTTATGCAAAAAAACAAATACAAGAAATGTCGCAATATATCACCTTTCTTACAATATACCGCACTGTATTGTATCATAACCCCTGTATCGTGATACAAATCGCATCGCCTGATTCTTGGTGATACACAGCCCTAATTAACGTACCATTTTATGGTATATCCATAAATTGTCCATATCCATATACATTTATTCAGGCAACTTTATGTAAGAGAATAGTGTATCAGCATTCTGTTTATTTAATTTTACACAACCAGTCAAAAGGTTGCACACACTCACTCAGTTAATTTTTCCACATTTTAAAATAATGCTGAAAAAGACATTAAAAAGATTAAACAACAACATTTCTTTTGTTTTATAAGACAACTCATATAAAGCACAAAGCTTTAGATCACAAGACATTAAGTCAGTCAAGTATGTCCAAATGTTGGACTTTTAGGAAGTTATAATGACCTAACAAGCTACTTAAAGAGTGTTGCATCATTATTATGGAAAAGGGGAAATCCATTTGAACTGTTTCCAATTGAAATGGTTGTTTTCTCTATTGTTGCATATTGCATACTGTGTGACTAAGTGTTCTTACATTATTTTCCAGTTCGTTTATTGCATGTTTGAATTGAGTGAATGCATCTTGCCCATGTCTTTTATGTAAGTGAAGGTGTGGTTGTCAGAACGAGAGAGCCTCTTTTAGCATGTGTACATACACCTGGTGTGTGTTGTCGAGGATTGTGTTGCTTTTATGGTTTGTTTAAAACATTTCTCATTTCCTTTATCTTTTTTTAGCAAGCCCACCCTGATTCACACTGACCGTTTAAAGATTCAGAAGAAACGAAGACTGACACATGTAAGTTTCTTTCTGTATACCAGTCTCAGGAGACAAGACCATTATTATTAAAGGTTTGCATGTATAAAAACGTGCAAACTGGATAGCAGGTGCACAAATGTCCAAGCTTAGTCTTTTAAATGAGAAGCTATTTCATATCCTGTTTTTGACCGTCTCTTTCGAACACCGTTTTGATGGGCATTCAAGGCTTGGAAGTAAAAACCCACTGCTATGATTGGTAACAGTTTGGATTATTAAAATCATTTTCAACATCCCCGCCATTACACGTGTGGAAATGTTTTGAAAACTTCAATGTTGAAAAATATCTCGTTACATACTTTAAACATTTGACAAATATGTATGCGTATAAGATCTTGGTTGAGGCAAAATAAAGTTGAAGTACTTGAAATTACCACAGTTAAAGTTGACAAAAGACAAAGTGTTTCATGTAAACAGAATTATGAATGAATGTACCATCGTTTGTCACACTGTCGTTCTTATAATCATAGTTCATTCTTTCGATAAAGTGAAAAACGTAAACATTGTCATTTGCAGTATCATCATGTTTTAAAGGTAAATTATGTGACTTTTTTACTCTACTAAAGCATAAAAATACTATAATATTTTTGCAGATATTTAGGAAACATGTTAAATTAACATACTCGTTTCTCTGAAAAAAACTTCTACTGCCAGTTATTTTACATGTTCAGTGTTGTCAGTGGGTTTTTGTTTTGGTCTGTGTGATCTCGCCCACTGCCAGTTCACCCAATAGCATTTCAGCACACCGGGTTGCCAGTTGGCAGGAAACACAACGTATTGCAGCTTTGGAAACAATCAAACAAACTGGGCCAGATATTGCAGATTCCATACAACCTAAAAAGCCTCGATATCCATCTAAAAATCTCTATAAACGCGGATAAGTCAACTCGTTAACTTGCAGTCTGTAAGTCTCCTCGGTTTTCGTCGTCAATTGCACTCGTTCCTGTTGCGTGTCCTCAAACTGGCAACCCACGTGAGCGTCGAGTCTGAGGAAGAGGGGGCGGGGGAAACAACGATCTCTTATATTTTGAAATTGGACTGCAGTACCGATTTCGAACACTAAGTGTCATTCTTAAGCCTCTTTCACACAGCGAGCTGAACCCAGTGAAATTTCCGGGAAATTGCCAGAACACCTTCTGTGTAAACGCAAACACGACCCGGGATTGATGCCGGGATCGATGCCGGGTTGGGGACCTAGTAACATTGCCGGGATCAGTACCGAAACGCGCGCTGTGTGAACAAAAGCCGTAATCAATGCCGTGTCGTAATGATGGCGCTGAAGCCAGGATCGTTCGCCAGCGTGAAATGTTACGTAATGCGGTAGTTTATGATCGAATCAGATAATAAAAATGCACAAGCGTGGTTTCTCGAGACAGAAATCACAGCTCATAAGCAAACTATAGACGTTGCTGAGACATTACATGTCACATCGATGTCACGTGTCTTTACGGGATTTTTACGGGTTGTGTGTGAACGCACTCTCTGATTCCGGAAAATCAATGGCAGTGTGAATGAACCAAAGTCAAAGGAACCAGGGTCAAATCCCAGGTCACTTTATCCGTGTATTTTCCGGAATCTCTGTATGAAAGGGGCTTTAGAGACAGCACCTTTAGGCTAAGTTAAATGAAACGTGTAATAATGTCTGACTGATGACAAAACAGATGATCTCGCTCACTGAAGCTTTTATTCAGAATTACAGCGATTGGCTTCGATCAAAACAATAACAAAAGCAGCGTTCTCTACGTGCTTTCTTCCGTATCCGATTATTCAACGCATTAACCACATAAATGAAGCAAAGGAAAGAACAGCAAATCACAACTATTCACAGTTTGACTGTGGCGCTACTGTATAAATACTCAGTACATATCAAACATTTTGTATCAGACAACGTAATAGTGACACATGGTAAGAACACTGTGACTCACACTTGTGTGTTGCGACATTACTGTTGGATCCAATGTAGTCTTCACTGCATCATCTTTTATTCATTATTCAATCATTTTTTCATTTAGTCTGTCTGAAAAGCCTGCGTCGAACTGTGTTTAAAATCGGATCCAAAGTAAAATTAAACGAACAAAATGATCTAACTTTGTTAAAAAATAAACGCTTTCTTAATTTTAGGATCACAATGAAGGCAATGTAAAGACTGTTTTTACACAACTTGGCACTTCAAAACGTCTTGTAATCCTCAGAGGCATCTCTATCGTTTTTTTGCTGGAGTAAATCATGTTTGCGTCTCGCTCATATTTACTAATACATGACATGCGTGAATCAGTGGGTGGGGCTAAAGAGGCAATGATGTAGAAGTAGGCGTTGATCTTCTTCTTTCGTTGTAATAATGGGACAAAATCCGAAAAGTGATTTTCTGAGCTTGGTTTCAATAAAAGCTGTTTTCAGACTAATGTGGGAGTTTTGAGTTCTGAAACTTACATTATGTTTTGTAGTTGAATGACCTCTTATATTTCAAAAGATCAAAGAACATTTTATAAATCAATTCATGACCCCTTTAAATGGTAAATTTCTAATTATGTTCTGATCTTATTTTACACAGAGACATTTTGCTATTGAAACTGAAAGATGGCCGAGCAGCTGCAGAAACTTGTTGCGCAGAAGAAGGATGTTGTCGAGACCGTGATGGAAGTGTTTGAGCAGGGCGCAGAAGTGTTGGCCAGCATTGCTGGAGATCTGTTCCCTGTGTTCTCCATCGCAGCTCCGATTGTGAAGCTGGCACTGGATAACGTGGAAAGCAAAGAGGCCGAGTACATGAAGGAGCAGTTCCAGAAGGTGCGAGAGCGTCTGGAAGTTGTTTCTGAAGAGGTGCAGCAGATAAACCAGGAGATCAAGAAGAGTGGGATAGATGCCACCTACTTCTCCGTGGAGGAGAATCTGACCAACCAATTCCGCAAATTCATGGACGTCCTGAATGCAAAACCTAAATTCAGAGATGTCAGAAAGAAAACATTCCTGGAACACTTCAACAGGACGGGGGGCGACAAAAACTTGCACACTCTGTATAATGCTGTAACCGGAGATAACTTCTCAGGAGAGTCTGTTCTGGAAATCACTCTGAATTATGAGCAGAAGAGCCGCAGGGTGGTGGAGGATTTCTGCGCTACGCTCAAGAAATTGTTCTGCGTCGGTTTGATCGCTTTACTGGGACACGCGGCATTGAAAGGCGACGACGACGAGGAGAAGTTACTTCAATATTGGAGCGAGAAGATGAATGTGGTCCAGTCTAAAATGAACGTCGTGATTGAAGACTGCATCAACAGCTTTCCGTCACAGGCTGAGCTGGACGCCAAACGTATAGTGAGAGACCAAAGCGACAAAAGCAACCAGCAACTGGCTGACATGCTGGTAGAGTACATGAAAAAGAAGTATGACTGGGTGTGCTGGTCAGTCCGCATCTTTAACTCCCCTACAGGCTTCTTCACCAACAAGAAAGACTTCCAGGGATTGACGGGAAAGAGTCGCTTTCAGGTGCCGGTGTCAGATGACAAGCTAAACGTTGTAGTCTCCTACAGCGCCTCGCCTGAACCCGTTGATAAAGCCCGGATACAGAGCCTGGTCTTGGAGCAGAAGAAGCTCATGATGACGCCGATGGCTGAACTGCTTTTTGAGACAATCCCTCTCTGTGTGGTCCACACAGTCAAGACCTCATGCAAAGATCTGGGCTTCTCCAGCAGCTTCTCTGATGAGCTGCACTTCTTTGAAGAGTTCAAGAACTTCTATGTCTTTCTTCATTCTGCTTAAACTAGCAGGGAAATAGAAATACTATGATTAACAGCTAAACAGCTGTTGGAGGATATGTTTACTCCATTAAACCACTATAAAGAGTGTTTAACCTCTCTAAGGTTGACTTTTAATGACCAAAATCAACCAATGTACTCTTTTTTTGTCATTTGTCCTAGTGTTAGCCTGTATCTAAGTTATAAATGGAAACTTTTAATATATCAAATTTGTTTTAAATATCAAATTTGGGCTTTTGCTCCCTTATTTGTGTATACTTGATGATGGGAGCCTATCATTTAGGCTGGTAACACAAGAGTAGACCGTCCACGTTCTCTGATTGTATACAAATTGTTTGCACAAATGTGATTAAAAGTTATGAACACTTTGAGGAAGAACTAATTACTAGATTTGACAAAGTTCTCATAGTTTATAGCTTTCATATCTTTGACAAAAACACTTCTAGGTATCTAGATATTCTTAACCTTGAGCTTATAAGGTTAACCTTAATATTTGTTTTGTTTTTTAAATACTCTATTGTAAGTTTTTAACATAATGTACAAAGCAGGGAACAAACAAACAAAGCAACAAGAATGAAAAATATTGAATAAATTAAATAAAATAAATAATAAAAAGCTGGGCTAACATAAGCAAAGCATAGAAAAAAGTAAAAAAAAAAAAGGGGGTCACAGGAAGAACTTGAGGAAAATTTGTTTTGTTTGTCTGAAATAATCAGTACTTTTTTTCTTCTTTTTTAGGTTTAATTGGACAGGATTTATGATTGCTAAGTGCATTAAAAAAAAATCTGATTCTAATGAAATCTATTATTGTGCTTTATGCTGCCTTCAAGTGCTATCGGAATTATTGTAAATACTAGTTTCCTTGTTAAAAACTGGACATGAACACCATCTCAAGTCATATTTACCACTGGGAAGCTCAGGGATCATTTTGATACCCAAGTTTCCGAGTTGGGCTTGCCATAAACTCTAAATATGGCGGAGGGAGAACGATTGCTGTCACTGCTATTGTTTATTCGTTTTTTCCACAACAGCTATATTGCCTTGTCTTGATGTTAAAGTGCATATTTACATATATGAATAACCATTTGAAGCGTATTGTATGTTTTATACATATTGACAATAGCCTGTATTTGACTGAAATTCCAGAATTGTCTGCAAGCTGACTATAGAATGGTGAATGTTTATATGATTGTCAAAGAATGGGATGCTAAATATTATTTTGGCTTTAATAAGCTTTACAGAATAAATGGGCAAGAATAAACATGGTGTCCTCAATGATTCCTGTTCTTTACGACAACAAAGCACTTGAATGCGACAAGTTTGGACGAAGTGGGAAGTAGGAAATAGCATGTGAAGGCAGCATTAATCTATTAATCTACGGTCTTGTTCTGACTAAGTGGGCAGTTCTTGGCCATAAATTGCAAGGTAAACCAGAGTACTCTTGTTCCTAAATTGAAATGTTCAAAACTGGGATCAGTACCATTTTTTTTTTTAACAAATGAATACTTTACTTAGCAAGAATGTATTAAATTGATCAAAAGTGACAGTAAAGACTTTTATAATTTTAAAAAAGATTTCTATTTTAAATAAATGCAGTTATTTTTACATTTCTATTCATTAAAGAATATGAAAAAAAGCTTAAAAATCAACTTTTATAATAATCAAAATTGTTTCTTGAGCCCCAAATCAGCTTATTAGAATGATTTCAGAAAGATCATGTGACACTAAAAATTTAGCTTTAAATAAATGCAGCCTTTGTGAGTATAAGAGACTTCTTGCAAAAAAACATAAAATCTTACCGATGCTAAACTTTTAAACAGAAGTGCGTTTGAATGATAAATAATCTCTGCTTCTTCATTTTAGCGCTGAACAGCAATAACATTCCTGTCTAATAAAATGTCGTCAAAGCATCAAAGTCGACATGAAATTATAAGGGTTTTTTACAGTCAAAGACCCAGAGCCTGATATGATGAATGAAGAAGTCAGAATTATAATAAATTAAATAAAAGTTTTACTGAAGATAGTTTGCAGTTTCATCTGCAGAAGTCAGCTTCAAGACTCACACAGTCTGTAGGCCGCCCTGCTTACAGTTACAAAGATCACAGCAGTTGTAACCAACACCGAGGTCTAAGCTACGTCCTTGCTTCAGGTTGCAGTTTCTGACTGCAGTTTCTGATTTTGGATTGCTGAGTGCCAGCATGTCCAGAACAACTCAGTCAATCTCCAATAATGCCAGTGGTTCCTTAACCTGTAACCAAGAAGACTAACACACACACACACACACCGACACACAGCTTTTCCAAGGTTGGATTTGGCCAGGCTCTAACTATAAACAGAAGAGTATTCTCAAAACATCAAGATAATGTGTTCTTTCTCTCAAGGAGAGCTATACTTTAGTTTAGTCTAACTGGAAAGTAAGGCTTTAACAAAGAAATGGTCCCTTAAACTATTGGCTTCAACGACCCCTATATGTTTTAACACGTCGAAGACCTTTCACAAACACAAAACAAGCTCATATTTCATTTCTGGATGGCTAAATAAGCAAGCACTGTTACTGCATTCAAATATCAAATACATACAGACATTAAAGAATACATGAAAAAAACATTTCAGTAATCACACTGGTAACTTCTATAACAAAGTAAAATCTCCAGAGAGTTAATTCAAGTCATTTGATATTTAGAAGGAAACATGATTAATAGCTTGATTATAATCACTTACATACATTGAAGCAGCAATGGATTCCAAACCACCCCCTTCAAAATCAAAATGAAATGGACTATTTACTTCACTAATGGATGATTGCAAATGAAACTGTCAAAGTAAAACGGGTCAGATGTTTTCTTTGGTGTCTACAACATATAGAAACATAAATAAAACATATAGAATATATAAAAATATAAAAATATCGCATTTGGTTGAGAGGACACATTGCTGATATGACGTAGTATTGTTTTTCTGATATTGTTTAATAAACAAACAATCCATCAATCAGTCTAAAAAATTTTTGTCTTTGTGTTTAACATCCTCACTGTTCAAACTTTCATGGCAGAGATACAGAATCCCCTCCGCCACATTATTGGATTTGAACACATCAAAGATTCTGTTACACACTGTTTCTGATGAAATCTGATCATTGAGCTCTCACAGATAGTGAAAACATTCCCATACATAATCTGTTCTGCACTTCTTACAGTCTTTGGAAGGCAGCACTGTACTGATATTACTCAAACATTACGCTTAGGGTTTGTTCTGAACCAAACACCAGGAAGTGTTTTGTAGATTATTTAAGTCTTTGATGTGCTATATTATTGTTTTGTACGATAAAAGTTTGAAAGCCTCTCATAGACTGCATGTGTTTAGCAGTTAAAATGTGATCATGACCTGCATATGCATGCATACTGAATAGTTTTTGGTATTGTTTCCTTGCATATATTGAACTATTTACAGCCATCTTTACACTGTAAAGTTACTCTACAGTTGATTTCTATGTGCAGCTGACTGATGACGTGAAACGTTGTGGCGTTTCATTTACACAGAGCAAAGGCTGAAATGCAAGCTTTCTGAAAATGTCAGCATTATTCTTTTGCTGTTTTGCAAGAACTGATATTTCCTTCATAAAATGCCAATCCAGTTCAGTTGGTTTTAGTCAAGTCAAGTCAAGTCATCCTCATTTATATAGCGCTTTTAACAATGTAGATTATGTCTAAGCAGCTTTACAGAGATAAACATATAATTTAAGGTAACAGAGATTGGTTTAGTTTTATAGTGGTTCTTGAAAAATGTTTTTTCAAGCTAAAGTTAGTTTTGATTGATTCACTTCCGTCTAAATGATAGTTTGTAATTAAATTAGGGGCCGCTAAGACGACACCGTTCTCTCTAAACAGACTTTAAACGTGAACCTGTGATAGACGCTGATGGCGTTCACATCCGCATTAAGAATTGATTCTATAGTTATGTGCGTTTGAATATATGTGCGCAGGTTTGTAATTCCTTACAAACATGCCTAAACAAACTACTTGTCTTGTCTATGTATTTTGATGCAGAATTTTATTTTATCTTATCATTTCGGGTAGGTACGCGAACCAAAAAAAATCCACAACGCTTTATGTTACATCAGTTGTTGTAGGCTACATGGGGAATATTATGATTAATACTTCAGTTTTTCATTTTGTGGGAATCTTCTTTTAGACAACTAACTGGCCATTGCTGGACAATTGTTTTGATGTACGTCCTCTTTTCAACTTCGTTTCACTGGATGTAGATAGAAATACTGAGAAACACCCATCAAACCCTGCAATTATGCGAGGAGCCACAAACGGATCTATTATTATCTCAGGATTTGTCCCACCCTTTGACAGTGGTCAAAAACAAACCTAGAAGAGAAAACAAAAAACGCCAATGCTTTATATTTAAAAGCAAAATATTATAACTGAACAAACTACAAATTCATATAAAAACACTGCTACTAAACTCCTGATACAAGACCAGATCCTTTAAGACCTAAACCAAAAGCAACCGCCCTCTTGAGGCCCCCTGGGTCTGATCTTGGTCTGGTCGTTGTCTTAAAGGATCTGGTCTTGATCTCAGAGGTTTTGTCATGACTTCAACTCTGCTTATAGATGTGAAAATATTCTAAAATACATAATAAAAGAATGATTCTAAAGCAAATCATGGGAAACCATCAGCAATAAACATTTAACAAATGTGCACCTTAAAATTTAAAACTGAAATAGAACTTCAATCAAGGCAATAATTATGATAATCTAGTTAAAGTGCTATTATGCACACTAAATAGTTGATGTCTCGTCGCTGAAAAGACCTCTACCATTCCCTATTGAACAGCTGCTTCATTGGTCACGGAGGAACTGAAGACTTATGTGGCATTTCACCACATCTCCTCGTCATCATACACATCTGGAGAGAGTAAATACAAGCAGCTTGTGTTAGTGGTATTATAGCCAACAGCCTTTAGTTTACGTCACAGCCCAGCAAAACCACACTTGACAGCTTGTACCACGGACAAAAGCTATAAAGATACTTTCGAAATCAATAAATTCCATTCATTTCCTTCTCTGAAGACACACCAACAAACCATGATTAGCCATTTGCAATTGCTTGTCTCATTGGTTCTCGCACGTGCTTGAGCTTCTGTTTACCACAACTAATGTGTGAGTTGATGAATGTTTACATGTGAATAAAAATCTTTTAAAAAGATGCCTTAAATACTGTCTACATAGGTATAGCTCAGAAGATTTTAGACCTACAGTTTTGTACATCTCAGTTTATTTAAAATGACTTTGTGTTCCTTGCATCATTATGCAGGCTGAGTAAGGGTGACTTGCTTGTTTCCAGGCTTTATTGGAGATCCAAACAGTCATAGTGCTTGGCTCCATCGGCAAGGACACAAGGCCTCAACATGACCTAGCAACAGAACGGAAGCAGGCAACAATATAAAAAGATATGTTTAGGTTTTTTTGTTTGTTTTTTTAATCAAGCAAGTCAGGTAATATGGAGTATTTTTTTTTAATGAAAATTGACCTATTAGCAAAGTTATTTCCTCTAGAAATGTGCCCAACCAATCACAAAGAAAGTGTCTGACTGCAGTCTGCTCAACCTCGGGAGGAGCATGAACTTAGTCTCCTCGTAAATAACTTAAGAGATTCTTTTAATCCGAACAAAATGACTTTTCCATGAATATGATTTGGCCACAGTGCCTCACATTGAGTCCGGCCCCATCAGGTGACCTCAGGAACGCAGAAAAACATCACGTGTGTCAGGACGGTTTCGTGTGAGATGCAAAAATACACTGTGCAGCCATTTATCGTCTCAATGTTACCTTAGTTCTTCCTTAATGCGGTCTCCATTGAAATAATTTCATTTTGGACCAATTTCACCCTGAAAAATATCCAATAAATGTTTATTAGGTGAGTGGCTCCAATAGCACACAAGCTCACCTAACAGGATTGGATGCAGAAAATCCTCAAGATGCTGAGATTCTTCGAAAGGATAAATGTCTACATAGAGAATAAACTAGAGGAGCCAATGGCTCTTTTTCAGAGATGTTCAGTGATATAGCATGTGCTTGAAAATAAGCAATCAGATTTGGCATTTCATTGAAAAATGTCAATAGTGACTTATTCATTTTACACTGGAATATCAAGTTCAATAAGTCAGTAGACCCACAGTAAATAACTAATCCATCCAACACACATTCTTAAAACCACAGTGCTGGCATTATTTACATGTTGTTCCAAACAGAAAATGTATTAGGTGTGTCATGCATCAAAAATATAGAGACAAATAAAAAGGAGCTAGGCACCAAAACATCCATTATAAAAAAAAAAAAGAACCATGAACCTCATTGTGCAATTTAAAAAGTGCAATATGTAAACTTGGCAAATTCATATTTATAGATCAAATTTATATTTATACTATCTGAGAGTCCCCGTACCTTTGAAACTCACCGTACACACACTATTCTGTGTCTATCATTGCTGTCTTTCCAAGTACTGATGTTTGGCACCAACCACAGAAGCTGATTCTGATTAATTGAAAGGAAAATGGGCAATAAAATAAGCAAAGAAAAACAATTTTTTTTAAACAAACACCTTAAAATCCATCTGGACTATAAATAATAAGATCACAGAGCACACAGACAGTGTAAATCATCACATACTAAAATGTGGAAGTACCAGCTGTAAATGAACTGATCATGGAAACCATGTCACAGCAGGGAAAAGTGCATTTGAATGCATATGAAATCACTATATTCTGAAGTTCTGACTCTTGATGACGGATTCAGCTGTTATGAATTAGTGAATCTTCTGCAAGGAACAAAAGCGTCAGCCAGTGATTCAGCACAACTGTAATCCACAGACATACGTGTGGAAGGAGATCTAAAAACTGCTGCCTTTATTCCTTTGTTTGTTCCTGGTCAAGACAGCTGACATCCCAGTGACATAAACTAATGTAAGCAGGAGGAAGCACAGGTAACTGATTTCTACAGGGCTTATTATATGCCTCATATAATTTCAGTCTTCTCACAAAAATAATTTCAGCTCAGTTCAATATTCTTTTTTTTTCATCTTTATTTAGTGACAAGTCTTCTGACAGTCAGACAATTATTATAGCAAAACAAATGTGTCCATTTATTTTTTTAGTGCAATATAAAGTAGGTGCGCATGATAAGTAGGTGCTGAAATGATAAAATCACAATAATTGATTTGCTTTTAGCATATTAATCTTGTCAATGTCAAAATTAACAAGTAAAAGTGGTAGTAAACGTAGTAGAAATATAAGCCCAGCCTTGAAGGAATGCTTACATTTACACACCATAAAATAGATCCTTTTTGTTTATAGCTTTTCAATTTTGTTATTTACGTTTTCGAGCTCTTATGGGGAAGTGTTCATGGTGAAAGTTCTCCCCACATTTGATAACATTTAGCTTGAGGTTCTTTACATTAGCCTTGGCACAGCTATGTACCCTCTCTTAATGGAAATGATTGGCACAACACTTGAGCATATTAACACCACCTGCTGGTGGAACCAGCAAATAGCCAAAGATATACTGATAATTCAGGTCAAGACATTAATGTTCTGAATGTTTTGTATCTTTCTTTACACAACTAAAAGGGACTTAATTTCAAGATCCTCGAGAGAGAGAGAAAACAGAAAATTATTTAAACTTAATACAAAACTAACAAATATATATAAAAAGGGGTGATGCCAAAGTTCTCAAGTCATTTATTTCAAAAAGCATGCCTTATATTCTAGAAGTAACCAAAAGTTTAAGGAAAACACCTTATAAGAATAAACATGCATCAATGTATAATCTGCTTTAAGTCATCCGAGTACAATATTGAGAGGCAGTGTATGTGCTGTATATATTTGTGGATTTGTATGTTCTCTCTCTCTCTAACATGCAGGAGTGACAGCAGCGTCTTCCAGGAGCGGCTTGTGAAGTTCTGGATCCTCCACCGACTGCAAAACCACAAACAAATGAACACACAGATCAGCTCTCAGAATCGGTCATGATCACAGTGGATTTGACTGATAGTGTTGATGATGATGATACAGTACCTTTGCATCTTCATCCTTCTTGCACAAAGCTTTCCCAGTTAAAACACAGAAACTGATGTTCACACAGAGCTGAAGGACCGACAACACTATCATCATGATATCTAGTCCTCCAATGATCATCTATAGGTGGGTAAAGATCAGTGTCACTTGAGGAAAGAAATAGTCAAGGTCTATAAGAAATACAGTAGAAACACAAGCTCTAATCCAATTTGAAATATAATTTATTAATTCAACAACCTTCACCCTAAATTGTGAATATAATCACAGTTATATATTTTCAAATACACTACCTCTTTACCCGCTTGAAGTATAGATAATTACTTTGTCAAAAGATTAATTTAATTAACTACTTTAGTAGCTTGTCAAATTACAATTGTCAAATTAAGCTTCCCCAAGATTGGAATTTTGATCTTACACCATTTAATAAATAAAACAAATATAATAATTACCTGAACTAGATATTTGTAGTGCATGCAGATCTCCGTTCTCCTCATCTTTTCAGCTGAAGGTGTTGCAGGGGTACCGTAAGACGAATAATAATAATCGGTCTGGCAGTATGAATCATTTCCCTTAGCCAGGTCTACTGAATACAGCACAACAGCTGTGATAGCCAGTGCACCACTGACAATGTTCAGAATCAATACAATAACCAGCTGTAAAACACAAACAATAAACTGGTGACGCTCAAAATTATTTCTCTAAACCAGAACAGTCCAAAAACATGGATAAAATGTATGATATGGCTTTGATAGACACTTACCAGACAAGGACTGGGAAACTTCGCTCCAAGAATAGTCACGATTCCAACTACAAGGACCTAAAAAGCAAACAAATGAAAAGTGCAGTGCATTCAAACATAATCATTCAAATGAAAGGTGGAATTCAGGTTTAGTGACCCACCGGATATTCATGATATCCTAAACAAAATCATTAAAATGCATCAGAATTAATGACATACAACACAAGCAATTAAACTACACAACTATTTTACTACACATGAAACGATTTAGAAACATAAGAATGAGTAAAATAATTCTTACCACACCACCGATCCAAAAAGCAGCCCTACTCTCTGTAGCGGTGTTCCATATCCAAACGCTTCGAAGCAAAATCCCAAACACAATATTGATGACTCCAACTATTATCTGCATAGTCTACGGAATAAAAAAAAAAAAAATTTGTTTGCACACCTCGAATTTAAAAAAAATAACTTTACATGCAAAAGTCTTTAAATAAAAATTCTCTAAAAGATATTTAATTGTTTAATTCACCCCAAAAGATGTATGGATGTTTGTCAGCTTTCCTTTCATATTCTGAGATACGAAACACACTGGACTGCAGCACAGATAAGCCAGAATCTGACACAGTACGGGCCATTTGCTCTTTGGGTTTGAGGAGACGGTGATGACCGTCAAACCCTCACCCTGAGACACTGTCAGAGACATGACGTAGACGGAGGTGATGGACTTCAACCTTCCCACAGGTGATAAAAGCCAAACTTCCTGTGTAGACGGATAAGCAAATAAGCAAAATCATACTAGTGCATCATATTCGGTATCAATACATCAATTCAAGCCAAGCCTTATTAAGGTGATGATACACAGGGTAACTTTTTGAGCAATGTTGTTGGGCAATGTTGCCGTAAACGGGCAACCAGATGAGACACAGGGCCCACGACCGATCTAAATGATCCAGATAGAAATATATAGCCCATTTTCAATGGGAAAGTGCCCAAGCAACAATCGCTCGGCAAGATTGCCCAGCAACATTGCTCAAAAAGTTGCCCTGTGTATCATCACCTTCAGAGGAGAAACAAGCAAAGCTTGTTCACCCAAAAGGCACCTTAAAGTATTGAAAATGTTATTGCCCAGGACAAAAAGATACAGTTCAGTGAACAAATGATGACATAGAGAGGCATTTTGTCACAACAGGGCTTTTTAGGATAATATGTCATAATGCTCTTTATTGTTGACACACTTTTTAACATGTATGTTTTACTTAAAGGGATAGCTCAAGTTCACCCAAAAAATAAAAAAATTCAATGGGGCCTGTCAACTGTTTGGTTACTGGCATTCTTCAAAATATCTCCTTTTGTGTTCAACAGAAGAAAGAAATTCATACAGGTTTGGAACAACTTGATGGTGAGTAAATTATGAATGGATGAACTGTCCCTTTAAAATTTAATGGAACGGATAAGCACAATTTGTCCAACATAATTTTTGAACTAATAGTAATAGGCTACAATGTGTTCAGTTATATAACAGAGAGAACCTGTAAGAGACGAGAACAGTTAGTGTAACTGGACTTTTGAATCCAAATGTGCCAACTTGGCCAAATCCTCATATAATTCATTGGTTCTCCTTCCCAGACAAATTCTAAAATACAATGGACTGCGCAGGTGTAGTCTGTTGTGTTTATCGACCAGAATTGGAACTGCGTACGAACAACTAACGTTATTTCCAGCGTGACGCAGAATAAATACTCTTTCTATATTATTTCAGAGAGCTCATAAGAAACAATCCAGACTTACCCTGGGACTAACAATCCAAAGTGCAGGAACTAGATTTTAGGGAAATGTCGAAACTTTGGGAAATTTGAACAAAGTGTTGGACAGCATAAATGAACTCCACAGCACTGGCCCAAAAACAGAGATGGCGGTGAATCGTTTGTTTGGGTCGGATATTTTTAATGAATCTTCTGAACCGGTTCAAAAAACGCGATGACATAAATGAATCACTGAATCAATTTTGTGAGCCGGTTCTTCAAAATGAACTGTTCGAAAGGAACAACTTCCCATCATCACCTTCCAGGCTAGTTTTTCCCGATATGGGCGGAGCTGTTTTCCTGACGTTCTTACTTAAGATGGCATACGCAGCAATCTAATACTAAACACTACGCCTAAATGCTGCAGGAAAAATAAATAATAATAATTATAATAATAAAATATAGCTACATAAAGGTCGTGACTCGTAAATTATTTGAAAAGGACGTTTAGAGACTTCCTGGCTTCACACTTTCTACAGCAACTGACTGGTGATATTAGCCACCTGGTGGTGAAATCATGCAAACCTCTTCAGGGAGATTTTTATTTATTTATTTTTTTTAGTCTCTAACTTTTTTATTGGCCCCTATTTTAATATAATTTATAGATAGACGTTTCTTCATTTCAATGTCCCTGACAACAATTGAGACATTGGAAGGTTCTCTAGTTTATTCAAAGTCTAAAGAGGTAAGCCTATGGTCTAAAAAATCAAAAAAGCAGATGATGCTAGTCATTTATTTTAAAAAACAAAATGAAAAAAAAAACAGGACAAGTTAACATTTAGTAAACATCTTTAAGTACAATTTGTTTTAAAGGAAAGAATAAAGATGTAAAGACTGAACAAGGTAAGATTGAATATGGTAAGAATAAAGATAGCGTGATGGTATTACAGAAGGTGTATTAAGATGGTAGATTTCACCATTAAAACGAGACACATAATGCCATTCGATTACAAGAAAAAAGAATAACTATGTATACATTTTGTGTTTCCCTGTCATTTACTTTAAGTATGAACTTAGCCTACTTATGCATACATATGCTGATTTTGCCAATAAAAAATTTAATTGAGCAGAATAAGAAAGTCTTACAACCACCGAGCCAACAAGCAGCACTGAAAATGACAATCAAGTCAAAAGAACACAATGCAATGTTTATGACTCCAATAATTAGGCCTATCTGTACAATCCATAAAATAAAAGAAAAAATATTTAACAGTTAGACTGACAGTTTTATTGTCAGGAATCTCAAATGTGACATCCAAAATTAAAAACACTGCTGAAAAAACCTATGAACGTTAAATCATTTTTAAAACTGACATCAAAGAAAATATCTCAGAAAATTGAACATACGTCAAGTCAAGTCATATTTATTTAGGCTATATAGCGCTTTTTACAACACCGTTCAAAGCTCCTTTACAGAATGAACAGGAAAATAATGCAAAAAAGTTTGTTTCCAGAAGAAAATAGCGTCACAGTCCAGCTTAAGTAAGTTCAGTGATGTTTTTTTGTTTGTTTTAAAAAAGTTATTAATTTAGTTCATTTAATTAGGGCTGGAGATAAAATCGGACACCCCTGCCATAGTTCTTTCTTTTGATTTTGAAGCATTAATAGATTTTAGAAAAATACATTAAATAAAAAGAATTTAACGATACTGTTAACCGTAGTTAGATTATTTTGTGTTCAGCAACTTTTTTTTTAAAAGTCATATATACATCATATTGTGTTTAGTATATGAACATTATTGAATGTGACTGTATGTATGACAACTGAATTGACTTGTTCTTGAGTAACATCATGCTTTCTTTTTCAGATTTCAGAGAACCCAAAGGAAAAGAGGCAGTAGTCTAATGTAAGACAGATTTTTAAAAACCTGAACCGTTGGACCACCTGTAGTTATTATGACATCAGACTTCTGAAGCCAATTTTATTTTTAAAGGTTGAAATGCTTTTGTCCTATTTCTCCCCCTTTCTTTTTTAAAGAATGATATTTTAATATATTTTTTGTCATTGACTGATTGAATAAAATAAATTGACTCAACTGCTGGGAAAGGTGTAATTTATATTTTACATGGTTTTCACGAAATTTTGAAATGGTCAGGAATTTGTTGATGCACCAAATGTTGTTTCAACATTAACTTGGTACATCAGATGGCAACATTGTTTGTCATTCCTTTTAAGTTGTATTTTCAATGTTTCAACAAAATGTATTTAGAATCAACATCACATTGTAACATTGATCAAACCATATTACCAAAGATTATTTTTGTTAATTTCAGTGTTAATTCAACAGCAGTGATGTAGATTCAACATCATAGTGTGACGTTGATTCAACAATATTACCATTGATTCTTTTTGTTAATTTCAATATTGATTCAGCATCTGTGATGTAGAATCAATCAAAGTGTAATGTTGATTCAAAAGCATTACCATTGATTTTGTTCAACATAGTTTCAACGTTAACGGAGGGAGCAAAAGTGATGATGATAAAATATCACTTTGTAATGTTGAATCAATACTATTACCGTTGATTTTTGGTTGAAATCTCAACATTGCTTCACCATTAACTGGGAGTGCAAGAGTGATACTAAAGCAACTTTGTAAAGTTAATTCAATGCAATTAGTGTTGACGCATCAACACTGAGTCTATATTGTTTCATTGATTACATGCCATCTGGGACACATTATACAATAATCAAGTTAGTTGATCAAATCTGTCCAAAACATTGAATCAGAGAGCATGTTTACATGTACACCAATACGCTGATAACGCACAAAAGTCAGCTTAATAAAGTATACATACAAACCAATAACCCGGGAACACATGTAAACCATGTTTAAAAGACTATTAATAAATCAGTTTATTTCCCGGTATTAAAAACGTAATTTTTGCATAAATTGTAAAATTGTCTGTGCATCAGTTAACAAAAAATATTTAAAACGGTGTCATTTATTTTAAAGAGCATAAGCACACTTTAAAAGCAAACTATTACACAAAAAGAGTTTGCAAAGTTTTAAATGATAAAACAATATACTGTTTAAAAAAAGTGTTTGGATACTTTCTGGTCAATTGATGAATTACGCATGTGGCTACTCTGCTTGGACAATTTTAAATGTTATACAAAGAGTAGGAAGGTTTGATCTAAAAAAAAAGACATAAAAAGGATGTGTGATCTACAAAAGAAAAAAACGTAATTGATGACAAAGTCAATATGCTAAAAAATGAAAATGCTAAAATATGTAACTTCACGTCTATAGTGCAGATGGCAACATGAATCATTTCACTTTCAATTACAAAAACAAAGAAAATGTGTTAAAACAAATAAAAACATGTGTTTGTGTTTATCTTGTCATGCAGGAGCGACAGCAGCGTCTCCCAGGAGCGGCTTGTGAAGTTCTGGATCCTCCACCGACTGCAAAACCACAAACAAACATGAACACACAGAGCAGCTCTCAGAATCGGTCATGATCACAGTGGATTTGACTGATAGTGTTGATGATGATGATACAGTACCTTTGCATCTTCATCCTTCTTGCACAAAGCTTTCCCGGTTAAAACACAGAAACTGATGTTCACACAGAGCTGAAGGACCGACAACACTATCATCATGATATCTAGTCCTCTGATGATCATCTAGAGGTGGACATCAATGTATTATTAAAAAAAAATTATAAAATAAAATACACAACTATTTTTTACACTATCTGAAAAAGATAAATAAATCAAATCATTACCTGATTGAGATCCCTGCAGTAGGTCTGAAAGTTGCTCTCTCCTTGGGCACGCTGATAAGATGGATAATAATAATGACCATCAACACAGCTTAAACTGTTTTCCATTGCCAGGTCCATTGAATACAGCACAACAGCTGTGATAGCCAGTGCAGCACTGATGATGTTCAGAATCACTAGAAATACAAGCTGTAAAACACAATCAATACAAATTACTGATGCTCGGTAAAAAAAAAAAAAAAAAACTCTTGATTCACACTTACCAGCCTAGGACTAGGAAACTTGACTGCAAGAACACACATGATTCCAACAACAAGGAACTAAAAGGCAAAGCAAACAAATAAAACATTGGTACATCCAAACATGCTTGATTTGAAATTATTCTAAAGAAAGGGAATTATCAAAATGTGAATTACAACTTCATTCTAGTAAATAATATATGAAAATAAATGCAAAAATAAAGAAATAAATGTAGGGCATTTTGAAAGCCACATGTCTTTAACCAAGATCAATGTCATATATAATTCACTTTTTGAATGAGCTCACTACATGAACTCATTTAGAAACATAAAAATGATCAGAATGAGAAACAAGTCTCACCACACCACCGATCCAAAAAGAAGAAACAAAGCCAAAACAACCGATTGTGATATTCATGACGCCGACTATTATCTGTGGAATCTATGGAATAAGAGAACAATGTTTGTACCAGTTTTACACATGACAAAACACCTAGTATGAACCGTTTTGTAAATCTGATGATATCCCAAAAAATGTCTAAGTATCTAACTCACTCCAAGTGCTGTGTGGGTGTCTGCCAGCTTCTCTTTAATATCCTGAAATACAGAATTCATTGGACTGTAGCATAAAGTACAAAGAATCTAACACAGTATGGGCCATTGGCTCTTTGGGTTTAAGGTAATGGTGTCAGCCGCTCACCTGAGACACTGTAAGAGTCATGTTACAGCTGTGAACAAATGGAAAAGGATATCGGCATATTCCACTTTTGGTTTCTGAAGTTTTGTTCTCCACCAACTGTAAAACCATAAAAAACATGAACACTCAAGCAGCTCTTTGAAACTGTCATGATCACAGTGGAGAAATGATAGCTATAATGATATAACGATAACCATACAGCGTCTACAGCAACAGACTATAACGTTCTGTTTATTATAAGCACATGCTGTGGTGTGTCTTCTGCTGCTTTAAATTCTCAAGCTCTTTAAAGAGGACCTATTGTGCTTTTTTACATTTTTCATCTTTCTGTATGTGTAATGTTGCAGTTTGAGCATGAAAAAGCCTGGCAAAGTTAAGTTACAAAGCACAAAGTCCCTTTAAAAGGAGTCATACTCTACATCAGTTTGTGAACTCCCTGAAACGCCTCGATTGTAGTCATGAGGTTTTTTCCGGGAATGTACACGTCACAATATTCTTCATTTAAATAATTCCCACCTGAATTACGCAAAAAAGGGACGAGGTCTGGTTGAGTTGTGTTAGTATAATGTTGTCACCATGTCCAAGGCTGCATTTAAGTCTACTTTTTAAAGCCCCTCACTAACTTCCCTCTGCCTCGTTCACTCAGATATATGTCATTGCTTGCTCACTTGTGGAACCCTTGTATTGGGTTTAAATGGAACGCCCTAAGCCCTTGATAACTTGAATTAAGTGTGAGCACTCCGAGTTGCTGTTGTGACATCACAGTCCTGTTGTACTGTGGTCTATGGATCATGAAGTGTACATGAGAAAGCTAGCTCCCTCGGTCAAAAATGCAGGAGACTTCCCTTGGCCACTTGGTAAAGTTGAACGCAATTCAAAGTGTGTCTAAAAGTGGAGTTAAACACAGTGCAAGAGACGTCATGCAGACCGCAGATCTAATGCAGTATTGGTACAGCCTAGTTCACACTACATGATTTTAAAACGTCAGGCTGAACTGTGCGGTTCACATTACATGACTTGCTCTCTGAGAAATTAGGAGTGTTCAAGTTGTTGAGCTGTTCACACCACACGACACAGCATGACGCAACAGGAGGTAACGCACTACACGAGTTGACAACAACTCTGTCACCCAACGATTCTATCTTGTCTACAAATCTATCTGTCTAATGTCTATCTTGACGCCAATACACAGCAAAGAAAAACACAACACGCGAATATGGACGTCAGACAGAAACTAGTGCTGCAAACTGTTTGCGCGATGATTTGCTCTGAGAAAAAACGCAAAAAAAGAAAAAATAAGAGAGTATGGGCGAAAGAGTGGATCTGCATACGCGAAGAGCAGGTCCGTGCTACAGAGAGAGTTGGAGGTGAGTACAGCATGTTTATAGCCTATCGGAGATGTAGCTGCATGTTTATGTTTAGCTGATGGCAGAAATCACGTATTTACCAGGTGACCTCAACTCATGCCTTGCTGTGATTGGCTGTTGCTCATGACATCAGTGAGATTGAGTTGTGCGACAGCTCTAGATATCTAGCATGCTAGATATTTTTCTAGGCTCGGCGACGCGTCTGCGAGGGTCTTTGATGCGTTGTTGGCTCTTTCATACTAACAGATTGGCGAGCGTTCATCGCCCGCTAATCCCCCGCGGGCTTAAAATCATGTAGTGTGAACTAGGCTTACGGGGCATCACATTTCCGAAACACGCAGAAAGTGGTTGCCCAATCACAACACACTGGTCCAGCCGATCAATCAGAACACATTGCGCTTTTCGGAAGGAGGGGCTTCATAGAGACAGGAACTAAACAGAGCGTTACTGACAGACTGGGAAGAGAGGACCTGCAACAATTTTTTGAACATTTAAGCATGAAAACCTATTCTAGTAGATTTCAAAAATCAATTGTAAAAGGGCATAATATGGCCTCTTTAAAGTCGGGTGGATTCCGATTGGCAGTCAATGTTTTTATCACTCAACAGCTGGAAAAAAATTTGTTCTGAAAGGGATTCCAACAAAATTGTTCCTCTGTGTTGCTATTGTTACCGCTGTGGTTTCAGACTTTCCCATTCTCATAGATTTAGAATGATCAATGCATTTTATAGTTATTATCGTCAAAGTTATTGTGCTCGGTGTGAACAGGCCTTAATTGTGGTGATGATACGGTACCTTTGCACTCCCACCCCTCTTGAACAAAGAGTTTAAAGTCAAAACCAAGAAACTGATAGCTACGCAGAGCATGAGAACAGCCAACACCATCACGGTCATATTTAGTCCGAAGGACTCCTAGAGAAAAAGATAAGTGTGTAAAGTCATTACAAGAAACCCAATTAAAATACAGTATGAACACTAGCTCTAATCAAGGCAAAAATGTAAACAATAACATAGTCATTACAAACACCTGTGACTATTTCTTTCAGTGTGGAATACAGAGAATTTTGAAGAATTAAACATTTTTACAAATAAGGAAAGTAAAGGAAATGGGTGCTGTCAAAATTAAAAATTTAGGAAAAAAAAAAAAGTATCATAAATCCTACTAACAGACCAAAAATTAGGTTGTTATTCAGTAAAGAATAATGACATTACGACTAGTGGTTCAACAGATCACAAAACTCACGGTTCAGATCATATTACGGTTTTTGAGTCACGGATCAGCAGATCAGCAAATAAACTAATTATAAGCATTGATAAATACAATATAACAAAGTTACTAATAAAGTAAGTTAGCTCGCACATCACGTCCAGATCGCACACACACAGAAACATTCAGTAACATGGAAACTTACTGTCAACACTGTTCTGTGATTTATCAATAGCTTAGGAACTGAAAGTTCTACCATTAATTTCTTAGAAACTAAAACCCACAGCTTCACTATTAGTACAGAGACACTGCTAAGTAGAATTAATTCACACTCAATCGCTCTCTCACTAATGCATTCATATAAATGTAATCTTTACTGTGATACTATATCTTTATATGATTTAATGATTTAGAACGAGCCGAAATCTGTGAGAAATATAACGACCCAAAGACAAAATAATTTATGTATGAGCAATAGCCTTGTGGCAGCGCTGAATCATATGCCATAACTGTGTACAAGACAACCCGCCTTAGAGTCTCAGCTCGAGGTTCAGGTTTTTTTTGTTCAATAATGAAGTCATCAGCGACTAGTCAAAGACGACTCAACTATAATCACATAAATGTCGACTTAAAAATATCTAAGTTGTTAAACCCTATAGTGTGCGGCTGTGTGCAGAGAAAACAGTGACCGCACACTGAATTGAGTTCTTTTTCCTTCTTTCTTGCGCTGGAATCGTTGTAAATTGGTGAGACAAAACACATGCAAATTATAAATATTCACTTTATGATGGTTAAACTTTGCAATTAATCAGTGAATCAAACACAAGCCGCAATTTAAATGGTATATTCTTTTCCCTAAACCTACACATCACAGAAAATGTTATGCTTTTTTACATTTTCAAAAACAAAATACATAATTTAGTATGGTTTATAAGCTGTTTTCCTCATATAGACCATAAAATGGCTCCACAAGGACAAGGATTTCGGATATTCCCATCTTTGTGGGGACATTTTGTTCCCATAAAGTAGCCTATTGAACCACACACAGTCACACACACACACACACACACACACACACACACACACACACACACACACACACACACACACACACACACACATATTACAGCATGAACTGATTTAGAAACATAAAAATCTTACCATCCTGGTGGCCCACGCAGAAGTCATAAAAAAGAAGATGAAGCCAAAACATCCCAACACAAAATTCATGACTGCAACTACTATCTGTACAATCTATAAAACAAGAGAACAATATTCGTGCCAGTTGATGGACCTCCAGCTTTTAATCTTGATATGCCAAATCAAGGCTATACAGGAACATCTTAAATCTTTTTTATGAAATCAAGATTTCAGTCAGTGCAAGTTTCTCACTCACCCCAAAAGTTCTCTGGGTGTCTGTCAGCTTCTCTTTCATATCCTCAGATACAAAACACACTGGACTGCAGAACAGAGAAACCAGAATCTGACACAGTCCGGGACATTTGCTTTTTGGGTTTGAGGTGATAATGATGACCGTCATTCCTTCACCCTGAGACACTGTCAGAGACATGATGCAGACGAAAGCGACTCTTCCACCTGCCCACAACAACAAGGTAAAGACAAGAGAAACAAGTAGGCTCATGCACCAGAAATTTACAACCAGCCAAATGAAAATTTTCTTATGATAGTTATGTGAATTCATAACATTTAATTTCACAAGTTCTGGAATATTCATAACTATTCAAAAGCATTGTTGAATGTCGGTTTCTCGTCGACTGCATCAACGTGTTTTTTTGTTGTTGTTTTTTAACAAGGAAGTGAACATTCCTGCTAATGTTTGCTATAAAAGCAAGTTGTTCGGATTCAAGTCACTGTTAACTATTTACATTTTAGGCTACTTTTTTAAGCAGCCTAACACATTTCACAGATTTTAAGAAACATAAAAAAAACTCACTTTATGAATAACTTTTGTAACTTCCAGTCCAGAGTCCAGACTTTCCTGATCTGATAAAGGTTGGACTGTTTTGTCCCTGTCAGGTGTTTCCCATAAGTTTCACATTTCCTTCCACTTGAAATTTAAATAAATGAAATGAAAGTCATGTCGTCACCAAAGACATAAGAAACACTGTTGACATTAACGAATATTAAGGCACACATACACATCGCCCTTTAAAGTAGTTATGAAACTTATAACTCGAGAGGCTCCAATGCAATGCATGCATGTAGCCTACGCATTGAGGCTTGTGCTGTTTTCAGAAATCACATGAACTTTCTGTTCAATCACTTGCGCGTTTCTCTGTGGTTGTCGGAACTTCCATCACAGTTGCACTGTGGTTGGTTAAATTGAGCAGAGTCTGCTTGCATTTTTTTTTTATTTGCTTTTTTTTTAAAAGAAATATATTAATATTGATCTACTTTGTGGGTCATTTTAGGACTGTTGATTGGGGGAGGGGGGTGGGATTGATGAAAAAATTATGTTTATCGGGGGAATGTTATAGTTTTACGAGAGAACGCACTCATATTCCTCCCATCTGCCAGAATTTTTTTTCCCACGCCTGCACTCGGCAGCTCTCATCGATCGGTTACAGCTGAACACACCAGCCTTCATTAAACTATGAATATGCAAATTGCCCCACCTCCACTCCGCCCCCGTTACCACTTACTGTAGTAACACTGCATGATGGCAATTGGGAATACTGGTTTAATTCAGGCATATACTGTATGTTTGAACCAGAAACTGATTCAGAAGAAGAAATGGAAGAGTGAATTATACAGGCTTGTCTACAAGTCGATGTATCAGAATGATAATGCGTTTTATGTAGCTATATTGCTCTCTACAATGTCGGATGTAGCCTATAACGGTAATTAATATGATTTGCATTTTGCTCAAGCTACTATGTTATCAAACAGCTAATAATGCTAATGTTACACACCATGTTCCCGTTCACCATCTCAGAGTCAGACAGCTACCTTCTTAAAATTAGCATCTTAAAAACGTTTTAAACAACTCAGAACGTCAGTGGAGAAAGGTATATAGTTGATTATAACATTATGTCATAGGCCTATACACAAATCACTCGCTATATTGCTAAATGTACATGATTTTTCATATCAACAGCAAAATATACCGGGATAACCTGGCTTGGCTTCTCTTGAGACTCCTCTGCATCAGCATAGACTAGTTAATTATATGCTAAATATAATTTGTGACGTGATTGGTTACAAGGTTTGTGACGTAAGAAACACTGGCGATTTCAAACCATGTTTTTTTATTTTCTTATTTCTTACTTTCAAGGACAACAAACTCAGCAATGGTGTTGACTTATGAATTTGCACACTGTCTTAGCATATTAAACACCAGATAGACATATAAACAACATTAAACTTGACTTTCAACCAGATGGCGCTGTTGTCGATGCTCCATGGCTTTGAATAGTTTGTGTTTTCAGAGCTTCATGAGACATCTGAACCATGTTCTGGATTTATTTAGTTAACAGTGTTTAAACCCACACAACCACATTGTGGTTTTCTTCCGCAAGTTTTACATTTAAAAAAAAACAAAAGGTGCATCTACTCAATGTTTTTCTTTTCCATACAAATAAATGGGTATACTAGTTTAACTGTAAGGTAATCTGTTAATTTTAGGTAATCATGTTAATATTATAAACAAAATATGAATAAAAATCTGGTTCATGTTCAGGTCAAGATAAGATATTTAGAAGAATGTTTTTATCCATTCAATGTTAGTGGAGTCCAAAACAACGTTCTATATTGGGTTGACTTGGGCAAAAGAATTATATATATATTTAAAAAAAGTTTTGACTACATGAGGGTGGGTAAATAATGACATACTTTTTTGGGTGAACTATCCTTTAAATTCTATGCCAAAGGGTTGTCCTTTTGTTGCTTTGGTTTGATTAAAGGAGGTACTACAGACTTTAGATATCCTTGAAAGGGACTTTTGTGGTACTTGGCCTGAACATTTGCAAACTACTGCTTTAGATAAAAGCATCTGTGAAATAAATACATAGGTTTTTTAATTGTTATACAAAGTGAAAGATATAGGGAAGTTGTAATAAATACACAAAAATTGTTTATGCCAAAGTGTTTCAATCATTTATTTAAAAAAAAGAACAGCCCCAAAGATCACAACAAAATTGAAAATGGAAATAAAAGGTAACACCCATTAATCTATATATTTAGAGATCAACTTTTTAAAGGGGAAAAAAATAAGTCTAATTAAACATGTAATTTAATGAGTACAGTGTTGCAGATGGAGGGCATCAATCATTTCACTACAATATTGAGACAATATTGAAATGCCATTCCATTCCATTACAAAAAAAAAGAATAACTGTTTATTATGTGTGTGTTATTCTTTTCTCTCTAACATGCAGGAGCGACAGCAGCGTCCTCCAGGAGCGGCTTGTGAAGTTCTGGATCCTCCACGGACTGCAAAACCACAAACAAACATGAACACACAGATCAGCTCTCAGAATCGTCATGATCACAGTGGATTTGACTGATAGTGTTGATGATGATACAGTACCTTTGCATCTTCATCCTTCTCGCACAAAGCTTTCCCAGTTAAAACACAGAAACTGATGTTCACACAGAGCTGAAGGACCGACAACACTATCATCATGATATCTAGTCCTAAGAAGCCCATCTAGAGGTGGGTAAACATAATGATTTTAGATATACAAAGACAGGGAGAAAGTGCAACATGCAACATGGAGTCAATTGCCAACTGTCCCAAATGACACACTTTACACTGCACTTATACACTATGTACATGCACCATGCTCTCAGCCGTGAAATGTATGAATTTTATAAGGTTATTTCATCAACCAGCATTGGATCAGAGTCTGATCAGAATCAGAATCAGAAAGAGCTTTATTGCCAAGTGTGCTTGCACACACAAGGAATTTGTTTTGGTATTGAGGCTTCCAGTGGACATATACAAATACAAATACAACATGAAACATAATACTACAAATTATAAGAATAAAAAATAAAAATATAAATATATGAGAATAAAACTATCACAGTTGGGTTTAGTCAGAATAGACATTTTCAGATTTACAGATTATGAACCTATTTACAGTGTTTTGAATAATATAAATAAATAAATCTACATATGAGTATCACCTGAGTTGTAGGATATTGCACTAAACAGTGGGAGTATTGCACTTACAGGCATATGCCTTGGGAGGAGTGTTAACTGTTCAGGAGGGAAATGGCCTGTGGGAAGAAACTGTTCCTGTGCCGAGATGTTCTTGTGGCCAGTGATCTGAGTCTCCGTCTTGACGGTAACAGTTCAAACAGGTGGTGTCCAGGGTGAGTGGAGTCTGTGATGATTTTACCTGCTCTCTTCCTCACTCTGGAAGAGTACAGGTCCTGGAGGTTTGGCAGGGGGGCACCAATGATCCTCTCCGCAGTCCGGACTGTCCGTTGTAGTCTCCTGATGTCTGATTTGGTAGCTGAACCAAACCAGACAGTGATGGAAGTGCACAAGACAGACTCAATGACGGCTGAGTAGAACTGAATCAGCAGATCCTGTGGCAGGTTGAACTTCCTAGCCCCTCTCCCTCCGCTATGTAGCTAATGCCAACATTCCTCTCTTTGTTTTTTCAGTTAATTAAGTGCATCATCCGGGTATTTAAAGTGCATTTTTGGAATTTTCCGTGAATACACTTCTTATACTACAAAACGGCATATAATAGTGCACAAGTATGCGAATTGGGATGCACCTAGTGTTCTGAGACGCACGCTTAGGACTGCACGTGTGCATTGACTGGTCTTGCCTGAAAAAATAAGCTTTTTAAAACACTATTTGAGCACAAGAAACAACATTTGTTGGACAGTTAATGTTGGATTTTTTTAAAATATGTTTTTTAAATGTGAGTGTTGCGAGTAGTTTTTAGAAATTTCAGTAGATTGATGTAAATAGGACTTGGTCTTGGATTCCCGAAATAGAAAGTAAAAACTCCATTCATTTTTTCTCCATGGGGAAATTGATTTTGACTGGTAGGCTAACTTATAAACCCTACTGTGAGCTACAAGGTTGTTAATCGATGGTATTTGCTTCTGTTGGGGCCGTCATCCCACATATTTCAAATTATTTTGAAAGTAATCGTTTTTAACAGATGAATCCGTGGTGAAAAACGTACTCAGTTACTAACGTAACCTCGGTTCTCTCTAGAGAAGGAACGAGTACTGCGTAATATCTTACCCTATGGGGGGAAACCTCTTTTCCACGAGATATTGAAGCCAAAAATTATCCTTAATTTTGAATTAATGTAAAACACTGTGCGGCAGCATGCAGACATAGGCAAGACGGCTCGCGCGCCTATTGGCTGCCCTGCGGCAACAGCAGCAGACTATCGAGAGAGGCCCTGCGTGACGTGATACCCAATGGGACCCATTTCGTCACGTCCCGCCAGAATAGGCGTGGCCTTGGCCTATAAATACGCTCGACAGGCTGATACAAACTGGTTTTCATCACTGAAGCGAACCAGCGCTGTTGTATGCACGGCAAGATACGCAGCACTCGTTCCCTCTCTAGAGAGAACCGAGGTTACGTTAGTAACCAAGTACTTTCTCATACAAGATTATCTCTCGTACTGCGTAATATCTTACGCTATGGGGAACACAATGCAACACGCCGTGCATACTGGGATCCGACACCAAAGTCCCAAGGGCAGTAGCCTGGGGCCCATATAGTGCATAATCACCGTGGACTCACAGAGAGTCGGAGAAGAGAGGCTACAAGCATCATTCCCCATGAAATAGCATCCCACAGGAGCTAGTTATGTTAACAGTGTTTCACGCAGAAAGGGTGAACGTGTTCAGCCTGAACTGGGTATAAGTACGGGTTATTCAACACCCATGGAGCTGTTCTATCGATCAGTGAGGGATGCACAAGCAAAACTCAGCATTCTGTGCCGGCGCAGCGAGGCAGGTAGTACTGAATTCTAGACCGACCGCAGCTTGGCCTGCAAGGCGGGAACCTCTAGGTTTTAAAACCTTATAAATGTAGACGGCGAGGCCCAGCCTGCCGCCATACAGATATCCTGCAAGGAAATCCCACTAGACCACGCCTACAACGAGGCCACGCCTCTCGTGGAGTGCGCTCTGACACCCAAAGGACACTGCAGGCCCTTAGAAGTGTAAGCCAGCGCTATGGCATCGACTATCCATCTGAATAGGCTCTGTTTTGATGCGGCCAGTCCCTTGGAGCGTCCGCCGAACAAACATAGAGCTGCTCGGTCTGTCTGAAGACAGACGAGCGGGATACATAAGCTCTCAGTGCCCTGACAGGGCAAAGGAGATTCGCATCCTCCTTCTCATCATGAACCGGGAGGGCGCACAGGAAAATAACCTGGGCCCTGAACGGTGTGTTGAGGGATTTGGGCACGTACCCGTGCCTTGGTTTGAGTATGACTTTTGAGTCATTAGGCCCAAACTCCATACATGATGCGCTTACAGAGAGCGCTTGTAAGTCCCCTATGCGCTTGACTGAAGCGAGAGCCATAAGAAACACCGTTTTGAAAGACAGATGTTTCATGTCTGACAAATGGATTGGCTCGAATGGGGCACCTTTCATGGCTTCCAAAACCGTAGAAAGGTCCCACACATGGACTGAGGGGGGTCTGGGAGGATTCAGCCTCCGAGCTCCCCTGAGGAATCGCACGACCAGGTCGTTTTTCCCCAGTGACTGGCCAGACGTCGGTTTTGCAAACGCCGCTATGGCCGCCACGTATACTTTGAGCGTGGATGGGGTCCTGCCCTTATCCAACAGCTCCTGAAGGAAGGAGAGCATTTCCGTGACCCCGCAGTCTACAGGTGAAAAGCCCTGAGCTTGACACCAGGCAGAGAACACAGACCATTTCGAGGAATAGAGCCGTCTAGTAGACGGGGCTCTAGCCTGCGTGATCCTGTATAACACTCCCTCCGGGAGGTTAGCGGGTACCCGTTGATGGCCCATGCATGTTGGGACCATAATTCCGGGCGAGGATGCCAAATCGAGCCCTTTGCCTGAAAGAGGAGGTCTCTCCTCACCGGTATAGGCCACGGGGGAGTGCTGGTCAGCCGCATTAGGACTGGGAACCAAATCTGGTTCGTCCAGAGCGGAGCCACGAGCAGCACTGGGCATCCGTTTTCCCTGATTCGTTCCAGCACTTTTGAGGCAGGAGCGAGACGGGGGGGAAAGCATAGAGGGGGCAGCGGGGCCATACGTGGGCCAGCGCATCCCTGCTCTTGAGAAAAGTTCGGACAGTGAGCGTTCTCTTGGGACGCGAACAGGCCACTTGCGCTCTGCCGAATGTGTCCCACATTAGTCGGATCGTCTACGGATGCAGCGACCACTCCCCTGCTGGGACATTGTTTCTGGACAGACTGTGTCTGACGCCGCCCTGGCGATTTATGTATGCCACCACTGACATGTTGTCCGACCGGACCAAGACTTGGTGGCCTTTTAACTGGGGACAAAAGCGCCGTAGCGCGTTGTTGACTGCCAACAATTCTAGACAGTTTATGTGTAGAAGCTTCTCACGTTCTGACCACTGGCCAAAGAACGGTCTGCCCTCGAGCAGCGCTCCCCATCCCGAGATGGAGGCGTCCGTGGACACCACCTTTACACTCGAGGCAGTCCCCAAACTCACGCCTGACTGATACCAGTCGGCTATTTTTCAAGGTTCCAGAGCCGAAACGCATTCCATGTCGACCTTGAGGCGAAACAGACCAGAGGTCCATGCCCGGGTTGGAACTCGCGCTTTCAGCCATAGCTGCAGTGGGCGCATGGGAAGCAGGCCCAGCCGAAGTACCGAAGATGCTGAGGCCATGTGGCCCAGCATTTTCTGAAACCTTTTGAGGGGACTATAGAGCCGCAGCGGAAGGATTTCGCGGAGCGCTGAATGTCCAGTCCGCGCTCCGGCGACGGACGTGCTGTCATAGACAGCAAGTCCAGCACTGTTCCCAGAAAATACATTTTCTGGCTGGGAAACAGCGAACTAATCGCTCAATTGACTGTGAGACCCAGATTCTCGAGATGCTCGAGTAATGTGGTTCTGTGTTCTATGAGCTCTGAGTGTGATCGAGCTAGAATCAGCCAATCGTTCAAGTAGTTCAAGACTCGCATGCCCTGAAGTCTCAGGGGTGCGAGAGCCGCGTCCATGCACTTCGTAAATGTACGGGGTGCCAGGGACAGGCCGAACGGCAGGACTGTGTATTAATATGCCTGGCCCTCGAAGGCGAATCTCAAGAATTGCCTGTGACGTGACGCTATTTGTATTTGAAAATAGGCATCTTTCAGATCTATTGACATAAACCAGTCTCCCTGGCGAAATTGCGCGAGGATTTTCCTGGTTGTCAGCATTCTGAACTGGCGCTTCACAAGCGCTCTGTTCAGGTGCCGTAGATCTAGAATGGGTCTGAGACCCCCGTCTTTTTTCTTTACCAGAAAATATCTGCTGTATAGCCCCCATTCGCTCTGAGATAAAGGTTCTATGTTCCCTTTGCTCAGTAGTTTCACTATTTCGGCTCGAAGTAGATGAGATTCTTCGTTGTTTACCGTGGTTTCGACTTACGCCATGTAACGGCGGAGACGTCGAGCGAACTGCAGCGAATAGCCTCTTTTTATAGTGTTCAACACCCATTCTGATACCCTGGGAAGCTTTGCCCACGCATCTGCGTGAATAGCTAGAGGTAGAATGAAATCCGGGCTCTGGCCGCGGCATAGCGGCGGCCGCAGAGCTTCGGTGTGCTGAGACATAAACACTGTGTTTACAGTGTGCGAGGCGGGGGGCGCGCCGATCACGGCGGGCAGCCTTGTCGTGCTCGATTTCTCTATGACCGATTGTGGAGAGAGAGCGAGCGGGACAAACCCCCGTGGGGTTGAGCGTGTCTGTGAGGGAATGTGGGCGCGGGACAGCGGGCACACTCACTGCACTGAGAACACCGTCGGCTTGTGCTGACTGAATGTGTGTTGGTTTCGTTTTTAAAGAAACCGTGGGACACACATTGTGTAGTGTTTGTGGGCACTGTGTCGTGGGCACCTTCACTAAAAAAAAAATTTCTTTTTTTTTTTGCACAATCGACATGAGTCGATTTTATTTATGCTAGCCCTTAACTGTGGTGGGCTGTGTCTGTGTGTTGGAATGGGCACTGAGACCTGGGCATTCTTACAACACTCATAACACCATCGGCCGTGGCCGGAATTCCAGAAAATACGCTCTTTTTGGGATTTATCTGAGTCGCCGTAAAAATGGCGTTTGTGTGCAGGCAAGCGGGCTGTGGTACCCGCTTGTTTACTGCAAAATACACTGGAACAGTCACATTGTTTGGAACTGAACGAGCGAGAAGTTTCGGTGGAGTCTGGCCGCGGCGAGACTTAAACACTGTGGGCCTTAGCTGACTGTCTGTATGTTGGTTTCTTTTACAGAAAACGTGGCACATGCAGTGTGTATTGTTTGTGGGCACTGGGTTGTGGGCACATTCACTACATTTAATGCACAATTGACATGAGTCGATCTGATTTGTGCGAGCCCTGCACTGTGGCGGGCTGTGTTTGTGTGTAGAAATGAACAATGGGCTGTGGGCATTTTTATTACACTCATAACACCATCGGCTGTGCCTGGAATACCAGAACATACACTGCTTATATGATTTTTCTGGGTCGCCGTGGAAACGGCATATGTGTGCAGGCAAGCGGGCCGTGGTACCGGCTTCTTTACTGCAAAATACACTGGAACAGTCGCATTTTTTTGGAACTGAACGAGCGGATAAAAGACCGTCATCACAGTTTTGTGTGTGTCGGCGTTTGTTTGCAGGCGTGCGTGTTATACAACAGGCTCATTGCTGCAATATTGACATTTTCAGCCGCACAAACTAAGAGGAGCTGAGAAATGTTTGAGAAATGGAGATTGGTCCGGCCTCGGCGGGACTAAAACACATTCTTTCCTCATTTCGCCGGTGACGCACGCCCACGGGGGGCGTCGAGCAGATAAGAGAGCGCCATCACAGTTCTGTGTCTGTCGGCATTTGTTTGCAGGCGTGCGTGTTATACAACAGGCTCACTGCTGCAATATTGACATTTTCAGCCGCTCAAACTAAGAGGAGCTAAGAAATGTTTGAGAAATGGAGATTGGTCCGGCCTCGGCGGGACTAAAACACACTCTTTCCTCATTTCGCCAGTGACGCACGCCCACGGGGGGCGGGGTAGCTTTCTTATAACGTAAAGAAAGCTAGCCGCGGTTTTGATGCTGGCCCGTTTCCCTGACGACTCGTGGGCAGAAGGGGGGAGGTCCACAGAGCTCGCCCCATCCTCACTGTCCGACGCCAGGATAGAGCAGCTGGCCTTCTCTACAGATGCAGCTATCTCGTCGTCATAATGGCGGAGGCGGCGGCGCGCGGCGGCCGTTGTCCGTCAGTGAGCGACTCGATTGAAGCTGGTGAAGCTGGCGGGCGAACCGGCGAGCTTTCACGGGCTGGAGAAGGCTCGGGGACCCGCTGAGTACGGCGCTTTACGGCGCGGCACTACAGCGGGCGGGAGTGCAGACTCGGAGAAAAAATGCCAGGCGAGTCCTCAGAGTCACCATGGCAATAGCTCGCTCAGCGAGCGCGAGAGGTGCATGATCCTTACCCAGGTGGGAAACGCAGATGAAATGGCGGTCCCCGTCGCTGAGTGCGGCTCGGCACGAGCCACAGGAATGAAGCATCTTTAAAAAGACGCTGCTCTTTTAGATAAAGAGAGAGAGAGTGTGAGTCACAACGGTGAACACACACTCTCGGCAGAGTAAAAGGATATTGACGCTGGAAAGCGTAGCAGGTACGGCGGCTGAAGGCGGCGAGGTGAAGGCCAGCGACTTCAGACTCGAAGGCATGTCCCGCTGAAGGCTTACTATCAGACGGCGCGGCTTCTCACTCCGGATCCAGCGATGCAGTAGTGCTTCGCTGAAGAGATGAAAATCAGTTTGTATCACCCTGTCGAGCGTATTTATAGGCCAAGGCGACGCCTATTCTGGCGGGACGTGATGAAATGGGTCCCTATTGGGTATCACGTCACGCAGGGCCTCTCTCGATAGGCTGCTGCTGTTGCCGCAGGGCAAACAATAGGCGCGCGAGCCGTCTTGCCTATGTCTGCATGCTTCCGCACAGCGTTTTACATTAATTCAAAATTACGGATAATTTTTGGCTTCAATCTCTCGTGGAAAAGAGGTTTTCCCCCATAGCGTAAGATATTACGCAGTATGAGAGATACTCTCGTAAGAGAACTACATTACCTTTGATGGCCAATCAGAGAGTTGAAACAGACGAAACACTCCAAAATAGCTCTTTAGCTCCGCCTACTCCCATAAAGCACTGCGAATGACTAAACCGAGTCAGTCTCCCTACACTCTAAAAATACTTAAATATTTGTATATATCTGCATATTTTGCAATAAACTTAAAATATATCATTTTTATTTATATAATCTTAAGTGAATAGTTTTATATTTTCTACATCGTTTTTTTTAATCTGATTATACTGTTCACAATGCTTCTAAGAATTGTAATTCTTTTCCTCATTAAAGATGTTAAAAACAGTCTTGTACCTTTGTCTGCCTTTTTTACTTTAAATCAAAGTTTTTATAATGTTATGATTCACCTCGTAGCTGTTTGACTTGGTTCATGGCTTTATAGCTCTTTAACAAAGACTTTTTAAAAATCAATGGGAGAAATTAATGGTAAAAAATACTTCTGGAACCAGTGGCGTTGAAAAAGTGGACAGGCTTTGTTTTTGCACTCTATAGTTGCCTGGAGACATTGCAAAAATGGCTGCCGAGTAAACAGACTTTCCTTGAAAGTGACTTTTTAGTGTCAACTTATTAAAATGAAAATCATCCATAAAGCCTGTAAGAAATTTAAATCCCTATTCAGAAGACCTGGAATATAGTGCATCATTTATGAACCTCTATTATGGTGCATTTTTTTCATTTTGGAGCTTGGCATTACATGGAAAGAAGTGACCAAGAAATTTCTTTTTGTGTTTTTGGAAAACTAGCTTGTCTTACCACCATCTAAAGAATCATTACCTTAATGAGATTCTTGTAGTACAGACAGGCCTCTGTTTTACTTCTCTCTTCAGGGGAAGGCGTTAGGTAACGATCATAACTATCATAGCCTGAATAAGAATTGTAGCGTTCTTGACAAGTATCGTAGTAGTAGTATCCATTATGACCAGTGGCAAGGTCCACTGAATACAGTGCAGCACCTGTGATAGCCAGTGCAGCACAAACTACATTCAGAATCATTCCGATGACCAGCTGTAAAACACAAACAATATATATATATAGATATAGATAGATAGATAGATAGATAGATAGATAGATAGATAGATAGATAGATAGATAGATAGATAGATAGATAGATAGATCGATAGATAGATAGGTAGACAGATAATATAATATAAACTTGCAAAAGTGGAAATGTCAAAAACACAGATTCCTTTGATAGAAACTTACCAGACAAGAAGAGGGAAACTTAGCTGCAAGAATACACACGATTCCAGCTACAAAGAACTAATAGACAAAAGCAAACAAAAACATCAGTGCATTTTCTCTTTCTTTCTAATTTGCTTTAGATTTTGGATAAATCAAAAGAATGATACAATATGAGACCCAAGTCTTACCATACTGCCGAGCCAAAAGGGTCCCATGGCCATTATATACATGCTCCAGTATAAGCCAAGGCATATAAACATGATCCCCACCACAATATTAAGGACACCAACAATGATCTGCACAATCTATGGAACAATATAACAATATTTTTTAAGCCACCAGCTATCAAGAATCTTAAAATAAGAACATAGTTGTCACAATGACATTGTAAGCCAACCAATCAAATTTTTGCTTTCGCTATGGACAGGCGAATTACTTCACGACAATTCCAAAATTTTGTAGGCTATATTGTTTGAATGAATTTAATTAGCTTGCATAAATATATTTGTAGCTAGAATGTAACTTTTCTAAAAGTTGTAGCTTGGCACTAAAAATTTTAAATAATTCAAAAACTGCATGTTTTTAAAATGTTTCTAATACATTGTACTGACAAGACCAACTGACCAAACAAATTGTGAAATGCTGTAAAACATTTTTAAGCATCTTAAATCTTAGGTATCTTTCCTACCCCCGATTTCACAGGCAAGGCTTGAGTCTAGTCCCAGACTACAATGCATGTTTGACCTGTCTTAACTCAAAGCAAACTGCACTGACAAATCTTAAAATATACAGTATTAGTGCCATTGTTTTTTCTCATGATGCACGCCAATGTTTTTTTTCTTCTTCTAAGGGATGTGTTTAAAAGCTACTTAAAGGGATACTCCACCAGTTTTTCTTATTAAACTATGTTATTCCCTTAATTAAGAAGAGTTGATACATACCTCTCTCGTCTCAGTGCATGCACTATATCGCTCTGTATTGCCGCAAAACTATGTTAGCACTTAGCTTAGCCCATGCATTAAATATGGGCCAAGCAGAGAAGCGACCAAACACTTCCACGTTTTCCCTATGTAAACACAGTTACTCGAGTAGTGTAACTTGACCTGGGCTGGTGACACAAAATAAACCGTTGCGCTTTTCTAAGCGTTTAAAATTGATGACTATATTGTATGGCGGAATACCATAACAAGTGCTTTTGAGCACTTCGACTTGGCGCAATAATATCTTCACTCGTGAAAAGTCCTCTTACCGGCTCCCGCTTCCTCTCGTTGTATTGACGGAAATGTCAGAGGGAGAGGAAGCGGGAGCCGGTAAGAGGACTTTTCACGAGTGAAGATATTATTGCGCCAAGTCGAAGTGCTCAAAAGCACTTGTTATGGTATTCCGCCATACAATATAGTCATCAATTTTAAACGCTTAGAAAAGCGCAACGGTTTATTTTGTGTCACCAGCCCAGGTCAAGTTACACTACTCGAGTAACTGTGTTTACATAGGGAAAACGTGGAAGTGTTTGGTCGCTTCTCTGCTTGGCCCATATTTAATGCATGGGCTAAGCTAAGTGCTAACATAGTTTTGCGGCAATACAGAGCGATATAGTGCACGCACTGAGACGAGAGAGGTATGCATCAACTCGTCTTAGTTAAGGGAATAACATAGTTTAATAAGAAAAACTGGTGGAGTATCCCTTTAAATGCCACAATTGAACAAAGGCTTAATCCTGGCTTAATCTAAGCCCTGTCTGTGAAACTGAGCCATAGTGTTTAAATAAATCTATCCACAGTAGCCTAAAATGGCAAGGCCATTGGCCTGAAAATCAAAAAAGGGTATTTTGCAATTACTGTAAGTGTCTGACTCACCCCAAGAGCTGTGTGGATGTTCGTCAGCTTTCCTTTCATATTCTGAGATACGAAACACACTGGACTGCAGCACAGATAAGCCAGAATCTGACACAGTACGGGCCATTTGCTCTTTGGGTTTGAGGAGACGGTGATGACCGTCAAACCCTCACCCTGAGACACTGTCAGAGACATACTTTCCACAGGTAACAATGGCTGATCCTCCTGTTTGTTTACTGCATGAAACAATAAGGACAACAAATAATTACTGGTCATCATTTTAGTATGTAGGCTACATAAATTCAATATATCAGGTTTGGAGGATACAGAGCATAGACATCAAAAATCCAACTGCTTGGTTTTCATAAAGGAAGTTGTGGTGCTGCAGGCTGTTTAACCATTCACAGTTTGTTCATTAATATTGCATGTATTGTCTTTTTGTTTTTAAGTTCATTATATTATTGTTCATTATCTTAAGAAACACACTATTAACTCAAACTCACCTTTTATGGCACGTCTATGTGAGTCTCAGTCAAGAATAAAGATGGTATGACTCTGCTGGGGGTTTTTTTAAGGCGGAGTTTTGTTTTTCCCCGTAAGTGACTTCCTCATAGCGTTCAAACAAGTATAACAGGAATGCTGTTCTTGTCATGATGACTTGGATTAATGTTTAATATGGGAGATGTACGCAATGTTGTTATTGATAAAAGTAACCAATCTTACAATCACTCCACAATGTTGAATCATATAAAATAAAGATTTAATGGGTTTAGGGCGAATTTGAAATGCACTGTAAATAATTGATTATTGTATACATTCAAACAGCGCCATCTATCTGCTGTTTATTGCTTTTACGGTATTGTGAGACTGGGTTTCCCAACAACACGTGACGTTTCCAAGTGGTCAAAATAGCTTAAATTTACAAATTAGTACTACATTGCAAATGATCTATTAACGGGTTAAGATTCTTTTTTTATGTAGGGCTATTTGGAGTTGAATACATCCTGTTTTAAATTTAGCCTATTATATATTATTGCTTTGTTCACACAATGCATTTAGAGTGAATTATTTGTTTTGTGTAAGGTTCATTAATATATGCGTACCAAGTATTCCATATCGTGCATCTTTCGTTCATGTTTTAATATATAAAGTGATTGAAGCTAATACCATGGATTAAAAAAGTAGGCTAATTAATTGCATTGCTTTATTTAGTTCAGAAACAATTATCATATAGCTAATACACCACATCAGACAGTTAAGAATATTAAAACGACACACCAATCAATAATTTACATTTTATACTATTATTTCCCAGCAAATGTGTGTTTTTATTGATGTAGCCTATTACTCCTGAAACATTAGGAAAGAATACTGATGTGATGGCTGTTTTACTATGAATCAAATATGCATATTACAACAGTTCAGCACTTGACTTTACATTATCAACTGAACTTATGTTTCACAGTGATTAGCTATAAACACTAATAGCCTCAAACATTTTCCATATGCAGTATTCACAACTGACAGAGTGACACTCAAAGACGAAACAAAAATTTGAAAAAGAATTTGTATATACATAAACATTTCTTAATTCAATATATCACATTGATAGCTATAGTTTCAAGGGGGGGGGGGGGGGTCTCTTTTTTTGGTTGTTTTGCATTGTTTTTGTGAAGAAATTATGAATAAAAACATTAATCAAATGTAACATGTAATTAAACCACAATTTTAAAATATTCAAATATATTAATATAAAAATAGTAACTTCTGGTAGTTGTTGAGACATACAGTAGATTTTATGCCCAAGTCTATTTATTTATTTTACCCCAAAATTTTACCCATCATTTAATCATGCTAATGTTATCCCAAACCCATAAGACAACAACGAATGTTATTATTGATTGACATAACACACCTGAAATATTGCTTTTATATAATTTGCCAGTTTAATTATCAATTGTCTGATCAAAGCAACCAGAACATTAATGTCTTGATAAACACATGGGACAAAAGTAAAGACTGAAACATATTAGGAAAATATGAGATACGTGCCGTCACATTACATTGCTAAAAATCATTTATAGCCTATAGTATAAAATACATTTCAGATAAAGTTTTCCTAAATTTTTTCCACCGGGCAAATAGTATTTTTAATTGCTTTATATTTTTAATGGAAACAGATATCCTTTTGTGCATTATTGATCATTATTTGCACGAAAACATTTTTCAGACCATGAGTTCTGCTATTATCAGGTGCTTAGCAATCCTCGCTGTAAAACACTAAAAACCAGCATTCTCGGTAATGATTTCATGTAGGCTTGGCTAATTTAAGTGCTTAACTCCATTAATGAGAATTTCATATTTAATCTAAATGTGTAAATAATTATTGTATTCGTTTAAACTGTTATTGTGAACATGCACTGTATTTATGATTAGGACTCGTCAGTCCCCCAGCTCACCATCGGTGTCGCGAAACTGCTCCGTCTCCAAATGGTTTGTAGGCTACTCATGTGTCAGAGTTTGCGTGCAGTTGGCCAAAATTTTCAGTCAAATTTGTTTTTATAAATCACAACTTATGTGTCGGGAGTGAAGTACGCTTCTTAATATTAAAATGATGGAGAGGCAACATGGCTGACCATGGAAATAATGGATAATGTTTTATTTCATATGACTCAAAAAATCAGTTATGAGCAGAAAAGGCTATTTTTCAATTTGATTTAGCTGAGCTTAGTCAAGACATGGTTTAAAAGTTAAAAGAAAAAAGCTCCCCAACCAGAAAAAAAAAGACCAGAAAATATAGTCAGACAATAATGCAGTGATTACAATTCTTTGTCTTTGACAACAGAACACTTCTGTCCCACTATTATGCTATATGCTAAATTTCTAAATGCGCTAAATGTAAAAATGACAGACTTAAATGCCTACTTGTTAAAATTGATAACCTTTTGTATCAAATCAAAGCCTGGGAAGTCCATGGCTATAATCCCAAAACAACCCTTGATATTCTGTTGAAGGAGATAATTATATAGCCACGGGTTGATTTTTTTTGCCACATATTTGGGTGTTTTAACTAAATTGCCTAAGGGCCAGCCTGTGCCGCTTGAATAGATCAAAACAGCAGTTTTATGTTTACATGCTTCTAAAGCCTCATTCAGATGCTCAATAATTTTTTTTTTTTTTTCGTCAGTTCTTCCTACTTTATAGTCACCTTTTTCATCAGTTTCATGTAGAGGAAGACCCAGATGAAAGCTTTTTTTCTGAATGAAAACAATTTTCCCTCTTACTTCTTTAATTTTTGGTATTGTTTTTACATTAACCCAACTATTAGTATTCTGTTCAAGTTCGGATATAACATGATCTGGAAATACATTACTATGCTTAACTCTAACCAGCACTGTCTCAGTTGGGTATATAGATAAAAAATTATTTATTCCGTTTAAAACTTCGTAGAATGTTGTATGTTGGGAAATTGGTCCATGCACAACTTTCAGATCGTCCCCAGACACTCTCAAGTCGAAGTAGCGTATCCCAGCCTTTAGCTGATTCTCTAGTGACCATGCCTGACATTCTGCTGCTGGTCCTCCATGAAGAGCCAAGGAGTCATGGGTACCAGGAATAGTGAGCTCAGTAACTAACTTTTCATCATCCAGAGTTCCCATCCAGCCAATTACATAATTTAGAGGGAGATTGAGTGTTTCCTTATCATTAAACAGTTCTAGTTGACTACTCTTGTGCAGTCTGTGGAAAAGAATCAGAACATCATGTCAACAATACTTGACATAAAAGTCAGCTCATATCATAATACATACAGAACAGTTGTTGGAGATTAAGTTTATTTAGATGGAGATTTATTATTCATTATAGATCCCTTGCATATGTTTTTAAGGTGAATATTATTTCAGAATGTTTACTATGTTCACAGAGACACTTCAATCGTGTAAAGTTTGACTAAAAGGAGGAATAAAAAGTCATCTTTTGGAAAGTGATCTTAATGGCTTAATTACAATTTTTTGGAAAAAATCCAACCTTTAAGGACACCAATTTTCTTTGTGAATGAATAATGTATACTAAATAAATAAATGTTCTTCCTTAAAATAGAGGGGGCATACAGTAAGTTAGGACAGCTATGCTATGTTATGCTATGTTAAATTCCCAAAGAGGCAGGCAGATTAAAAAAAATAAAAAATATATATATATATATATATATATATATATATATATATATATATATATATATATATTAATTACAGGGATAGTCCATCCAAAAATAAAAATTCTGTCATTATTTACTCACCCTCATGTTGTTCCAACCCCGTAAGACTTACATTCATTTTTCATTCATTCAACAGAAATTAAGATTTTTTTTTATTAAATCTGAGAGCTGGATCACTCCTCCATAGGCTTCTAAGGGATCGAAACTTGTCGGCCCAGAAAGGTTATTAAAGACATTGTTAAAATAGTCCAAGTGACTACAGTGTCGTTTATCAAGTGACGAGAATAATTTTTGTACGCAACAAACAAACAAAAATTACGACTTTATTCAACTATTCATGAGTGAGTTCACGTAGTGTAACAGCGCAGTCCGTCTGTGTTGTACGTCACACGCATCACACACCTGACCAGCGTTGGCCAATAGTGAGCCTACATGTGACGTACAACACAGACGCACTGCGCTGTTATACTACGTAAACTCACTCATGAACAGTTGAATAAAGTCGTAATTAGGGCCCGAGCACCGATGGTGAGAAGACCCTATTGTTTTTGCTCCGTTTATTATTATTCCACTTCTTCTTCTTCTTCTTCTCCTAAATGAATTGCTTTTTAGAGGGCCTAAACATGCTCAAAAACTCATGAAACTTTGCACACGCTTCAGAAGTGGTGAAAATTTACGTGTGATATGGTTTTCAAAATTGGGTGGGGCAAATTCTGTAAATTATTGCCCCCACATTTTGCCCCGGCTGTACGTTTCACGTACAGGTATTAAATTTGGTACATACATGTAATGACCCAATATCTACAAAAAAGTCTCTTGGAGCATAGCCCTAAACACAACAGGGAGTCAGCTATTTTGAACTTCCTCCTAGATTTTGTGCATTTTTCGTAATTTCCTGATGTTGTACTTTAACAAACTCCTCCTACAGTTTTGATCTGATCCTCTTCAAATTTGGTGAGTGTAATCTTAAGGCCTTTGCGATGTTAAATTGCGAAGATCTTGAGTTTTCGTTGAAGGGTGTGCTCTCGGCGGCCTGACAAATGTGTGGGGCAAAATGGCTCAATAGCGCCCCCTACATTATTGCCCCGGCTCTACGTTTGACGTGCAGGTGTGAAATTCGGTACATACATGTAATGACACAATACCTACAAAAAAGTCTCTTGGAGCATAGCCCTAAACACAACAGGAAATCAGCTATTTTGAATTTCCTCTCAGATTTTGTGTAGTTTTTGCCATTTCCAGACGTTGTACTTTAACGAACTCCTCCTATAGTTTTGATCTGATCCTCTTCAAAGTTGGTGAGTGTAATCTTAAGGCCTTTGCGACATTAAATTGTGAAGATCTTGAGTTTTCGTCGAAGGGTGTGCTCTCGGCGGCCTGACAAATATACACCCAATTTCAGCCTTTTGGTGATTTGTGCATGAATATGTCATATATTTCAATATTGCTTGCAGTTCCGATGTTGCTAGGCAACCACAGACAGCCTGCAGTAACTCAGGCATACAATGTCCGATCTGCCCCAAACTTCACATGTTTGATAAGAGTCCTGTCCTAAACACATGACCATGCTCATATTTGGTTATAGCAATAGCGCCACCTGCTGGTAGCAGGAACTGTGGCAAATACAAATATTTTGAAATAGTCCTCCTATATTTATTATCATTACATACTGCCCACCGTGCTCTGTTTTCCTAAAACCGCCGGGTGGCGGCGGCACGGGTGCGAGGGCCCTCTTAATCACTGCTTGCAGCTTTAATATGTTTATGTATTTTGTCTTTTAAACATATTTATAATGATTACTTTGCCAGGGCTCGAACTGGGCTGTTACACACTGGTACGCATTACAGGTGTTGTACGGAGTTTTAACTCTCTGACAAATTATTACCTCCCTGCTGGTTGCTTAATCCCAACCCACCTCCACACCTAATCCTAAACCTACCTGTAGAGTGTGACAATATACCGGTATCGGCGATAACCACAATGTTTAAAATGAATAGGACTCTTATGATAACATTTCACGTAAATACTCCAGCGCCAGTAGGCCACCTGGTTGACCTGTCAGGTGGCTGTATTGCACCTGCTGACACCTATCAAATAAGACGATGCCGCAGCGCGTGCCCGCACAGCTACTCTGAGAAGAATGTTGTCTGAGCGAGAGAGTGAAACACTCTGTCCACACCCGAGAAAATTTAGCTCGCCGGTATGGGAGTTCTTCGGCTTCAAAGAAAACATTTCCTTTTTTGGTGCAAAACAACTTAACGCCTGTGACAGCGAAATTTGCTGTTGTAGAGAATAGCCACACATGTGTATCAGTAAATTTGAAGTCACAGAGAGAAATGTTTTAAGAGTTGCAAACTTGTAGACTTTTTTTCTCTTCCACAAACACAACACAACAGTTACACCTTCTCAAATTCTTCATTGCAGGTGCACAAATCCTATTCTACAAATCACAAATAAGAAACTCGTACGCTCACATTTTTGCTACAGTTGCTGCAGTGAATATGGCGCAAAACGCATTTACACACCTGCATCAAAAAATGTGAAGTCACAGAGAAATTTTGCTAATCCGGAAATTAGTATGTGAATTCATCCAATGAGAGTTGCACACCTGTAGAATATTTTCTCACAAATGTCTTGTATATTTTTTTAGCACAATCTGCTGCGACTATTAAACAAACACTGTTTATCGCTTTCAAGTGACCAGTTTCGCACACTCTCCCTTTTGCACCAATATATCTCATGAAATGTGGAGCAAAAGTGAGATGTGCATCTGTATAGGCAATGGGCGGAGCCTACATGAATATTCATGAGTTTCCCGGGCATGCGCGTGGAACTGCTCATTTTAGTTCACACTCCTTCTTTCTCAGGTTTTATTTTTAAAAAACGCGGATTTAAACTACAATTCTGTGTCGTTTCGTAAAGTTCATAATGTTTTTATTAATTTGCATGTTTTGTGCATTTGTTAATGACTAAATGATTGCTGGCTTTCGTGTAGGCCTATATAAAGCACAGCAAACTTCAACTCGTTTATTTAGTTGTGCTTTTCCTTTGTACATTGCAATGCTTTAAAGCTGTCTTTTGTTATCATTTGTTGAATGTCATTGCAATAAAAAAAATTATTAACATTTTTTTACACAATATAAATTTACAAAAAATATCACAAGGTTTTAAGGTTCCACTTTTACCTTAAAACCAAAAATTCCAGAACACCTGAATGATTACAGCAACACTATTTCCAACAGAAGAGCAGATATAGAATATTCCTAAATACATGGGCCATTACCATTTTATTTATGTATTGCTAAGCTCTTCTGATACCTTACCTTATGAAGCTTTAAAACTTTCATCTCTGGCAATAATCTCTGGGAAATAACTCAGAGACTCCACCCTTTTGGCAAATTAAAAAATATATATATATATTAAATTGTGATTTCATACTCACAGCAGCATCAGGATGCACAGAATTTTCCCAGGAACTCCCATCTTCTTCATTGTCTAAGTTTAGAACAGAATAAAACAATCAAAAACTGCATTTATATTTTTTATAAATATTTGTTTTTTTACAGATAAAAATAAAAACCTATTACATTTAAGTTATTTCAATATTTTTTATGTCTTTAAATGTTTTTAACCTATTTTGTTACTGGTTAATGAAAAAAGATAAAATAATACCTCACACTTCCTGATGGACCTCCAGAAACAAGTGCCGATCACAGCAGCGTTTTTAGTTCTAGTACAGGTAGAGTTCTGTCTGTGAGCTTTAAGAACTCATTGATATCATGTGATTGGCTATTGGCTTGATATATGTATTTGCATATAAAACGTCCCCTGAATACATTTGGACATTTAAGCAACACTTTAAATTGTATTGTTGTCTTTGTATCATTTAACAAGAAATAAACAAATAAACGAAGTTTCATTTGTTTCAAAGAGCATAGGCTTCACAAGCAAACTATTATACATAAAAATAAGTTTGCAAGGTTTTATAAACAATAGACATATTAAAATGAAGACAAAAAAATATTGTGATACTTTCTTCCCTATAGTGAAAAAATAGTATACTTAAGCACAATTTATGAAGGCCTGTACTTTATTTAGTTTGACTAAATGTATTTGTGGCATAAATTGGTCTAAAGTCTGTTAAATTGGAACAACTAGTTTTTAAGTAAATGCATTTTAGTTGTCCAACATCATTGCTGAAGTTCAACTATAGTTGTATTTAATATACTTGTTTGTGCTAAAAGGGGAACTATTCCAAGTATACTTAAGTAAACTTTAAATATATACTCTTGTAGTTTTGAAATGCAGAATTTACTCAGCATCAACTTCAAATGTATTTTGGTGACATTACAATGTCAAATCAATTACACTGTCAGAGTGTTGAACATACATTAATATTATACTGACAACAAACTTATAGTGATTTTAAAACACATTGCAATGGCATTTCAAGTACACTTGAAGTGTGCTAATGGCATCATTATCGTGTGCTTCAAATAGGCTATAATAAAGTAATCAATTTTTTCTAAATAATTACACAGCCATTAATAAAAGCACACACCCCGGTATACCAGTAACTTTCTTATCAAGAAAACATCATGAGACAATGGGAACAGATATATGTCCATTGAATGTAGGAACCACCTCAGACTGGATTCGAACCCGGGTCACTGCAACATCAGCGCAATCTATTGATCAGTTGCGCCACCACAGACATTCATCATAAAAAACTGGGGTTACTTTGTGTTCTTCCTTGACTGTTATAAGTCCTGCTATAAGCAAACTGATTTTCCATCAATGACAGCACAAATCATATGGATTTAAAGACTGAATTGAAATAATTTTAATACATTTTACGTTGTTACTTTTCATGCAAATTAACGTTTCTGAATGTATTTGTCATTTTAACTTTTTTTGTATTTTTGAGGAATGGTCAGGATAATTTTAATAATTCGTTTAAAAATTCATAATATTTTGATAGCCCAAAGGGCTGCAGTCCACATTTCATTTCAAAGTGCAACAGGCCATACCATTAATGGGAAAAGTGTACAGTAGGGTGCATTGGAGTGTATTATGTAATACACTAAAGAAATACAACTTTTTTTTCACCATTTCAAACTGACTATATTGTTTCTTTATTTGTCATAATTGCATATCTTTCATTTTGTAACTACGTTCTATGTGTATGATTTGCAACCATGGAAAATTGTGAAAGTGCTATAGAAATTAATTTGAATCGAATCAAGCAGTAGCCTACCTGATATTCAATGTGTGGGTATGGAAAGGTAAAGGTCATAATTATAAAACTTACTTCATGATTTTTTTTTTTGCGACTCAAAACACATTTCCTGTAAACTTTTATATAGCTGGGCTATACTTTTTTTTACTCAACAAGTAGAACTCAAATACAGTTCATTGTATTGTACATTTAATCATAACAGGTCAACAGAGGATTCTATAAAAAAATAAATTGCTGAAGTAATACTTAAATATTTAACAAGTTAAATTATTTCATTTGCAAATTGCTCATTGTTACATATTCGCTGTATAGGCAAAAGTTGTGTTTGGAAATTCTACCCTTACAGCACCAATTAACTTGTTTCAGTTCATACGTCACATTTTCTCTGGTTTGCACAAAAAGAAAGTCTTGCACAAAAAATTACATAGCATCATCTAAAAATAATTTGTATAATTCTAATTTCAAATACATGGTGAGACTTGTGCCTTTAGCTGCAATGGGTTTCTAGACTCAAAAATGTGCCAAATCTGCAATAGTGTGCACTTTAGCGAGTTCGGTCGTTTAGCAAAAGTACAGCAAAAGCGATTGTTGGTTAGTGTGAAGGCATTGACTTTATGTCGTGTTTGAAACATAGATCAAGCACAGCAGTCTGACGTGTCAACTTCTGGTAAGTCGGGGCAGGCCAATAAGGGTCAAGGTTTAGCTTTGGCAGTTATGGTGTTTTCAAGTCATGTCAGAAATAATGTATTTATGAGATAAAATGCACATGATCAGCACAACTCGTAATTATGAGTTTTTGTTGCTTTGGACTTTTTAAGAGTTTCAGTTAGGTGCGTGATGGTGAGAAAACATACCTGCCCTATAGTAAAAAAAAAAACCTATGCCAAAATGTATTTAAAATAGGCCAACATTTATTTCATACTAACTATACTACAAACCCATTAATATATTTACTGACATATTGCTTGAGACTGATATAAATTGTATAATTAAACTTTATTTAAAGTAGGCCTATTTCTTTATTGCACAATGCACATTTCTTAATATTAAGCCTATGGGCCCTATCTTACACCTGGCGCAACGCAGCGCCAAGCGTGAAGTGTTTTTTCTAGTTTCAGCCTGACGCAGTTATCATTTTCACATCCATTAAAAAATAAAAGGATTACAATGTAAAAGATGAATATTGTGTAGGCTACATAAAGATATGGAATCTGGCTTGTCCTGTAGATGGTCTGCTTGCGTACTTTAACTTTGCGCACGAGCAGATCCATTTCCTCTCTTAAGAAGCGTTCAGTCTTTCCACTATCAAATTCCGTCATGTAAATAGCGAATCCGCCATGACAGGAGCGCAACCGACTTTTAAAGGGGATGGGAGATGAGACTCTGGTTGGTTTATTGCATGTTACTTTACGCCCAAAAAAACACCCATTACTTATTAAAGGGGTCATATAATAGTACATGCACTTTGTAGCAATGTTCAGGGAAGAAGGAGGCGGGATCCGGCGAACATTCAAAATATACTTTATTTAAAATAAAACAAACAAACCAAAATACCGCCAGCAGCCCCTCGCGGACGACTGCTGGCTACCGAAAATAAACATAACTGCCAGCAGCCCCTCGCGGACGACTGCTGGCTAAAATAAAATACAAATACAAAAACAAAACACAACTAAAATACAGGCCTGTTCCTCTCTCGATCATCAACGCCGTCGCTCCTCCTTTATGCTTCCGCTCCTCCGTGAGAGATGCGAGACCGGTGTGCTTCACAGGTGCTACTCATTAGCAATCGCACCACCGGCCTCGCGGCGTTCTCTCACGTCCCTCGGCCGTCCTGTTCGCCACACACTTTTACAAAAAGTACTGATTGTACTGAAATGTGTGTTGGCAGTGCCTGTACACAACCATCATATAATGATAAAAATCCATCCAGTGTTTTTGTTTTAATCTCCTTATATGTTTTCCCCTGCCTCAAATTGAGCCGCTCGATATTGTGACGTCACTAAATCGGACGCCCCTCCCACGATTGATAATTGACAGCAGCGTTTCAACACAGACCCGTCCTGAGCGAGCTGTCATCGTAGTCCGCCATTGTTGATATGCTAGAGCAGAATGGCGTCTACGAAATTGTGGTGTTCTGTTCTTGGCTGTAATAAACATAGCAGTAATTTTACTATTGCTAAATTCGAACCGCTGAAGACGCAGTGGTTGAATTTTATTTTTGAAGGGAATATTCCCAACAATCAACATAAATGCTTTTATCTTTGCGCTAATCATTTCTCACCAGATTGCTTTATAAACGAGGGTCAGTGTAAATCTGGTTTTGCTAAGAAGCTGCTCCTGAAAAAAGAATCTGTGCCAACTTTTCGTGTTCCTACTGCACGTCTAGAAGAAGTGAGAGTAACGTTTTATTAACCTTTAAATATTAAGCTTTGAAAATCGCTTGCACACTTCACGAATGCGGCTAATATTTACACTCAGGGTATATTACGGCATGTTTTCAATGTAACGTTACGACATTCTCAATATCATTCATAATCCCACGACAACGCATTATGGTTAATGTGTTATCAAAAAATATGTACCCAGGAGTTAAAGTTAACATGGTAACACTAAGTTACACCTGGGGCCTCATTTATAACCATTGCGTACGCACAAAACAGGCCCTGAAAGAGGAAAAGTGTTCGAAACCATTGCATCCACAACATATATTTCTATTAATAATAGACATTTTCTATTAAATGTCTTTTTGGTCACTTTTAGACAGAAAATCTAAAGAAAATTATACATATACAGAAAGATAATACAAATATAATTTCACTCACCGAGCCTATCACATGAAGCAAACATCATCCCTTCTTAAATGTCCGCGCCAGCGAGCGCGTTTGGCTGTTTAGTGAAACTGACGCATATCTAAAACCGTAAATCTTCATTATAAGTCCTAATCATAAATATAGTTCATGTTCACAATAACAGTTTAAATAAATAAAACAATGATTTAAACTTTGTTTTACTTCTGTTGTAAAGATTTAGATTAAATATGCCATTCTGATTAATGTAGTTAAACACTTAAATTAGCCTACATGAAATCCTTACTGAGAAGTTACAACATTTTTTATATTCAATTAATAGAAATATATGTTGTGGATGCAATGCTTTCAAACACTTTTCCTCTGGCATGCTGTGTTTTAATGTTTTAACTAAAGAGATAATTGCTTATGATAATAGCAGATTGCCTGAGAAAATGGTTTCGTGCAAATAGCCTTATGCACAACAAGGTCTATCTGTTTCCATTAAAAACATAAATCAATTAAAAATACTCTTTGGCCAGTATTTTCCTAATGTCTTGTACCGTTAAACATGTTATCACGTGGATGAATAATCATATGCAAATGATATGCAGATGAGGATATGTATAGTAAAACTAGGCGTTGTAAGCTCCATATATGGTTGTTTCGGGGAGGAGACGCATGTGTGCACAATCTTCCGCTAACTGGGATTTATAAAGTGAATTCTGCGCAGATTCTGGCGTACGCACGGTTTTATAAGTCTGAATATTTTTTTGCGTATGCCATTTTTGTCTTTCTGGCGCACGTACACTTTTAGTAAGGATCCTACGCACAGTTTTATAAATGAGGCCCCTGGTGTACTTGTCTGTTACTGATTAAGAAGTTATGTCAAAAAAACAGTTATAACTGCATGAAGATGAATTGTAACACCGGCAAAATTCTGTTTACATCCTGCAAATGTTTGCATATGATTCAAGACTATTAATGCTCTATTTGATGTTTTTCAATATTACGCCGGAGTTATGTTACCGCTGCCATTCTTTCTCCAAAATATACCCTCAACTGTTGTCAAGGCAACACTCCACGTGCGTTGTCAAAACGCCCCCAAGAACAGAGGGGCGGAGTCGGCAAAGCTCATTATCATTTAAAGGCATATGCACTGAAACGGCGTGCTGAAAACAGAGCTGTTTTTGACCAGGTAAAATGAGTGTTTTCTTACAATACTAATGAGAATTTTTAATAAAAGTATCATACAAAGTTTTCATTTGCACCCTAAAGATTCATATTAACATACAAAAATGGCATTTTATGACCCCTTTAAGAGAATATTGACAACCCTTTTAGACCATGCGCCTGGCTCGCTGACCATTCTTCCAGTCGTTAAACTAGCAAAAGTGGATTCGGACACGCCCTAAGTGAACTTGCACCTTTGTGCGCTTTAGACCATGCGCTTAGATCGTTAAAATAGGGCCCTTTGCGTTAAATATCAATATTAGTAAGGATAGTATAATAACTGTATAATTTAAATGTAGGATATACTATTACAAGTATACTACTTGTAATAGTATACTTTAGGTATACTATTACAAGTATACCTAAAGTATATTTGTAATAGTTCCATTTTAGCACAATCAAATATAGGCTACTTCAGTATATCAAGTCAAGTCAAGTCACCTTTATTTATATAGCGCTTTTTACAATATAAATTATTTCAAAGCAGCTTTACAGAGATAACAGGAAAATAATGTTGTAATAGTATTGTCAAAATTAAATGTCCCCTTTAGTTTGACCTCAGCACTATTTGATAACTAAAGTGAATTAAGCACAAAATTACTTGTTCCAATTTTGCAGACTTTAAGTATACCAATTTAGTATACCAACAGTACAATTCCAGGGTAATTATATTAAGTAAATCAATATTTACTACATAAATATGTAATGTATTTGTAGGATACTCACCATAAAATAAATGTATTTCAAATACATTTTAGTATATTTATTTCCCTTTCAAGGGAACTCGAGCTGCGTCAAACGCTGTGGGAACGCCCCTGCGTTGTGCGTCATGAAGCACGTATGGAATCAGCCCTATTTTTCACTAGGGTTGTCATCTCATAAATTACACACGTGGCTATACTCTAGTACTATAAAAACTGATTGTATTTCCATATTTCATATTGTTAATTATTAATGACAATTAAGTATATCTCATGGTTTGGCATGATGTTGTTTTGATGTTTTTATTTGTGAAAGTGCAATTGAGATTTGACATCTATGGCAGATGAGATGTTTTTCAGCAAATAATTATTTGGGCTGCACATCACAAAAAGCTATCATTGTAAATGATTCTGAAAATCTGAAAATTGTGAGTTGGTGATAAAAACAATATTCCAACTGTATTGCAGAGACAGACTTTTGACAATAACTGTTTTCTTCAAGGCAAAACTTAGCTGACCAGACGTAACTGACTGACGAAATTGCTCTCCAAGCTATGCAAAAATGAAGACAGTCAAACATACATGAAGCCTTTTATCACACCACTAGACAGAAATGTTGTTGAACATGTTCAGATAACATTCACAAATGTTCTTTTATCAGCATTTCACGAGTTCACACTTACATATGGGAGTAAAGTTAAATGGAGATGTGTGGAGGAGAGATGCTGCTAAACTGTCAATGGATTGAGGTGAAACGGCCTCTTATCGTTGATTGCTGAGTGCTCTTATCTGAAATTATCTGAACGTGCACCTCCCGAACTTTGTTAATAAAAGGTTAGCTGGAAAAGGAGAACTATAAAACTCAACTGTGGTTCTATTGGATGAAATGGATTAAATTTAAAGAGTTTTTAAAGTTTTGTAAATGTAATATTCATGAATTTGAATTGCATATAAAATTTCCAATTGGATTACAGGTTTAACATAAACAAACAAATTAACTTAATGTGATGCATGTGTCAGTCACGTCCCTTTTTGTACTTTTGATTAACAAAAACAAACAAGTGAACCAATTGGTCTACACAAGAACCTGAAGCTTATTTACAAAATGATTACTTGTAGGCCTAATCCGCAGCCTACAAACGGTCCTGAGCATGTTGATGACAGTCTGGAGCGCAAACTTCCTGGCACATTATGACGTATGCATGGGTGAAACCTCACAAGTGAGCTGTTTACAAAAGAGAGGGAGGACATGTGTTGTATTGTTCTTAAAAATACTTACTTGTGCTTATTTATGATTTTCATTACTTGTCAGTTTTAATCATCACAATTAAATGAAATAAACATTTGAAATATATCAGTCTGTGTGTAATGAATGAATATACAGTAATATCCAAGTTTCACTTTTTGAATGGAATTACTGAAATAAATCAACTTTTTGATGATATTCTAATTGTATGACCAGCACCTGTATAGTAGTCGATGGCAGCTTTCCCGCGAGTGGGTGTGGGTTCAGCGCAGCCAGCGGACACGCCACCTGCGTTTGAGAGCAGAGACTGCTCATTTTTTTAAAGATTTTGATAGCTTATTTTATGTACTTTTTTTATCATTCAAATTTGGCAGGGTGGCTAATAACACATTTTTCTGTGGTGTGACAAATTCGAACACATACTTAATTTGGACTTTACAGGGACTTTAAGGTCTTTTGAAAATAATATTCCTGTCTTTATTTATAAGTCAACTAAATTAAGCATTTACTGACAAGACTGATTTTGTTTTATTTTAGCTTTTGTTCATGGTAAAAGTTAAAATAGGGTGTAATAGAGGGGGGTAACGGAATTCGGTGACCTTTAAAATAGCCTTATCTGATTTAGTGACCCTATACTGTATGACTGTTACTGTTCATGTCAGCCCAAAATTATTTCTACTGTATGAAGCTGAGGAGATCAGACATCTAGAGAGTGAATTTGGAGAACATAGAGGGGTGTAACCGAATTCGGTAACCTTTAAATCATGAAATGCTATCACTGAGATGACCCCTCATGATTTTATCAAGGTCAAACCTCACATAATTTGAATCATTCTAACATGAGTTACTTCATGTTGAGTTCAAATGGAAATTAATATTATTGTTATTATCATTATTAAAAATACAAATTACTTAGGGTATATTTTGAAAAATACATTTGAAACTTGTGTTAAATTAAAACATTCAAAAAACTATATTTATCTTTGCTAGCACTATTTTACATTTTATTACAGTAATTAAATCAAAACATTTGTTAAAAATAATATGCATGACATCATACACATGAAACCAACAAAAAACACAAATTACAATACATACTCATACTAATGTTGTTCCGAAACCCATAAGACAACAACGGATTGTTATTGTTGAAATAACATAACACACCTGAATTATTTATTTTATTTCATTTGCCAGTTTAAAAATTCTCAATTTTCTGATGAAAGCAATGAGAACATAAATTTCTTGATGAACCCATGTGGAAAAAGTAAAGTCTGAAAAATCTTAGGTATACCTATTGAATTCGATGAGCTTTTGAAATCAAGTCAAAACCTGGAAAGTCCATGGCTATGATCCCAAAACAAGGCTTGGGGTTCTTTTTAAATTCCTTTGCAAGATCAACATACAACCAGGGATTGATTTCCCTTGCCAATTCTTTTGGCAATAACCAAAAAAACATAAATGTACCTAAGCTTGTGCCACTCGAGTAGTTCAGACTCAGAGCAGAACCCTTTCTACATTTATGAGCAGCTTCTTTCAGATGATGTTCAATCATTCTCTCTTCGGCTTTAACATTAGTTACTTTATAGTCTCCTTTTTTGTCAGTTTCAGACAAAATAATACCCAGTTTAAAGCCGTTTTTCTGAACAAAAACAATCTTTCCTCTTACTTCACCAATCTTTGGAATTGACGGCTTAACCCAGATATCTTTAGCATTTTTAATCATGTTTTCAACTAAATTCTGAACTTTTCCCTTCTTAGGAAAACTGGGCTTAACTCTGAGAAGCACTACCTCAGTACTGAAGTTACTTAAAAATGTCCTGACTGTGCTGAGAACTTTTGACAATGATATACGTTGGTTAATCACCCAATGCTTAATTTGTAATTTATGTCCAGACACTCTGAGGTCGAAGTAGCGTATCCCAGCCTTTAGCTGGTCCTGTAGTGACCACGCCTGACATTCTGCTGTTGCTCCTCCATAAAGAGCCAAGGCTTCATGAGTACCAGGAATATTGAGGGTAGAAATTAACGTTTCATTATCCAGAGTTTCCATCCAGCCAATTTTATAATTTTCAGTGTTTGAGTGTTTTCTCATCATTAAACACTTTTTGTTGACTACTCTTGTGCAGTCTGTGGAAAAAAATCAGAATACCATGTCAACAATGTCCTTGTCACAAGTTCTTCATCACCAATAAAATGTATAGCTTGAATGTGCTGTAATTTTCTTTGGATAAGTGTCTGCCAAGGGCCAAATTAATAAATGCAAAGGGAAATACAGTAACAGACTTCAGCTTAGAGTCAAAAACTAGAGGAATCCAAAAAGAAATCAAATTTAGTCTGGCAGGAAGGCAGGCTCTTAATCAGGCTACTTTTGAATGGAATTCAGTGGAGATTCTGACATCAGTGGTGCAAAATGAAATTTGATGTGAAATCCTATTCCTTTTTTACAACATCCGAATGAACCTCACATGGGCAGGTAAGGACATCATTACATCATCAACCTGCCCACAGGAATTCACAATGAACATAATAATGTAAGAAACTGAAAGCATGAGGACACAGATAAGAGCTGTAAAAATAACTTTATATTAAATTCCTTACTGAGCACTTGTGGTGATCAGTATTTAATATAAGTATAAATTAACATTCCCTTTTTGTATTAACCAAACCCCAACAACCTACCCTATTTTGGAATATAAAAAATACATTAATTAATGTTTTTATACTCACAGCAGCATCAGGAAACACAGGATTTTCCCATGAACCCCTATCTTCTAAATTGTCTGAGGTTAGCACAGAATAAAAAAATACATTAGTACAAAACTGCATTTACAAAGAGGTTTTACAGAGGTAATATCAATGTATTTACGCCGAAATTATAGTTGGAGGAAATTGGTCATTTTTTATTATTATTACTTTTCTTTCTTTTTTTTACTGAAAAATTAAATTTCATGACTACATTAAATTTAGCTGACCTTTTAAAACAATTGTTACTGTTACTACAACAACAAAAAGATAAAATAACCTTGATGGACTTAACACTTAAAATGGTGTTGATTGCTGCCTTGTTTTAGTTCTGGTACAAGTAGAGGGAGCAATGAGAACTCGTTGATATCATGTGATTGGTCATTGGCCTGATGTATATTTGCATACAATGGCCGCTAAATAGTTGTACATTTAAGCCTCACTTAAAGTTTATGAATGTCCTTGCATGGGTACTCTGTACGTGTGTTGGCTTAATGTTTTACAGTTTTACTCAGTCGTTTTGGTGCTTTTCTCAGATCACAATTTGAAATTCTCAAAACTTCTTGTTCAACCTCCATATCATCTAGTGACTATGTACATGAAAATCAATTTCTCATTCTTTTGAACAACTAACAAATAGGGATGCACCGATACCACTTTTTAAGGGTCGAGTACGAGTACCGATATTTTTTTCCTGGTACTCGCCGATACCGATACCGATGCCTGTTGTACTGGTGGGTTTTCTCGTTTTATGTGGCAATTTTCTAAGAACAACACAATGAGACTAATGAACAAATCAGCATCTTTATTTTCAACAACTTAAATAAACTTAAAAAAATAAATCATTCTTATTGTGCTTATCACAAATTTTCAAAGCCCAAATTTCACAGTGTCCAATAACCTCCAAAGGGCAAAACCAAAGACATAATGAATGTAATTTTTACCTGCCTGTCACAAAGTTGTCAAAGTTCTAAAGAAATCACAGACAACAAGACAATCAAATTTGTCATAAAGTGCCAAAGAAATCACAGAACAAATGTTTAACATAACACTGAGTAACAATGTAATCACAGCCGAAAGTGTAAAGTGAAATATTAGAGTGTACTATTAAATCTAGCAACACTATAACTGCAGGAAGAGTGCTCATAAGAATTAAGAAATATAAGCTAAGGATATACGTGAGGTATCGGTCTTTGGTATCGGGGTATTTTTACGAGTACGAGTACAAGTACATGAGCTTGGTATCGGGCCCGATACCGATACTGGTATCGGTATCGGTGCATCCCTACTAACAAATACTTTAGTACATTCATGAAACTATGTACAGTTGTCTGCTGTTTCCTACATTATCAATTGCTTTTGTCAAGTTGATCAAAATATATTATTCTGGTTCTCTTACGAGAGTATCTCTCGTACTGCGTAATATCTTACGCTATGGGGAAAACCTCTTTTCCACGAGATATTGAAGCTAAAAATTATCCTTAATTTTGAATTAATGTAAAACGCTGTGCAGCAGTATGCAGATATAGGCAGGATGGCTCGCTTGCCTATTGGCTGCCCTGCGGCAACAGCAGCAGCCTATCGAGAGAGGCGCTGCGTGACACCATCCTATGGGGCATTTCGCGCCCATTTCGTCACGTCCCGCCAGAAAAGGCGAAATCTCGCCCTATAAATACAGGTCCTTCTCAAAAAATTAGCATATTGTGATAAAGTTCATTATTTTCCATAATGTAATGATAAAAATCAAACTTTCATATATTTTAGATTCATTGCACACCAACTGAAATATTTCAGGTCTTTTATTGTTTTAATACTGATGATTTTGGCATACAGCGCATGAAAACACAAAATTCCTATCTCAAAAAATTAGCATATTTCATAGCACATTCAGTTATGCACTCAATACTTGGTCGGGAATCCTTTTGCAGAAATGACTGCTTCAATGCGGCGTGGCATGGAGGCAATCAGCCTGTGGCACTGCTGAGGTGTTATGGAGGCCCAGGATGCTTCGATAGCGGCCTTAAGCTCATCCAGAGTGTTGGGTCTTGCGTCTCTCAACTTTCTCTTCACAATATCCCACAGATTCTCTATGGGGTTCAGGTCAGGAGAGTTGGCAGGCCAATTGAGCACAGTACACTCAAAAAAATGAAAATTGGTAGTTGTTGGTCCTAAGAATCTAATTATGTTTAAATTAAATAATGCTCTTACGTTTGTGCATTAAAATTAAAACAGTTGTGTTGACAAAATTAGAAAAAGGGATATTTCCCATTTACACAGCTCACTTGTGTTAAATGAATGAAATGCAGTTGTGTTGCTTCTGCAGTACCGCACTTTGGTCAGCAGGTGGAGCTGTATTTGCACATGCGCAGATGGAAAGCACATCCAACGATCCTTCAGCTCACTCAAATTCCCTCATCGCCATTTTGTGCAGTCAAATGCAACATTTCACAATCAACGTTTTGTCTTTGTGGACACAGAGGTGAGGTATTTTACTTTTATGCATTTATATAAGCTAGAAGCTGTCAGTAGATTATCGCGAATATCGTGTTTTGTATGTTAGGCTATTTTAATGAAGTTGCCGCGTTCCTCGTCTGGTTTTCGCATTTAGGCATAACGTTACATTCGTGTGTTTCGATCTTTTATAATATGCATACTTGTTAACTTTGATGTGAATTTCCTCACACAAAGACACAAATAACTTATTAAATTGTTAGTTAATAAGAGTTTCTCCATTTATGTGTTAACAGAGATTGTTGTGTGTACGTTACTGTATAAAGCAAAGCACTTTCACATTTTAGTAATGTTATCAGTTTTAATAACTGTCTCAAATAATGGTGTTGAGCATTTTTATTTAATGTCAAATGTTAACTCTCAAACTTTGGAAGACCCAAATAACAGCTATAAACACATTTGACATGTGAATAAGATGGCATCTGATGTTAGCTAACGTTAAGTAATACAAGCTTGGTGGTTAGGCCTAATCTAAAGTGTAAACTATTTATCATGGATATACAGATTTTTACTGTATAGCATACCACTTATTAATAATTTATAAACCTGTATTAACTAATAATTTATAAATTACTTATATCTGAATTAACAAAACAATAAAAAAAAATTGCATACCACTTATTAGTCATTTATGAATGTAGTCATGTTTTGTAAATGATTAGTTCATCATTAACTAATAACCTTATAAGTGACTTATAACTAATTTAACAAAACATTCATAAAATGTTAGCACAGCACTTATTAATCATATGTGAATATAGACATGTTTTGTAAATTATTAGTTTATCATTAACTAATAACTTTTAAGTCACTTATAACTGAACGTTATTATAAAGTGTCACAGTGTTGTTTATATCATTATTATTCTTCGGTGACTTACATCTTGTTTTTTTTCTCACAGAGTTTTGGAGTTCTAGAGTCCTACATGTGGCTGTGCAGAGATTGTGGCTCGTCTCACACATCAAGATCAAAGCTTTTAAAACACTTCAGGTTGGTACATGGACACTATGGCCGCAGACAAGCATATCCATGCGCATATTCTTACTGTCCATGCACTTTTAAAACCTGGAATGCACTGCGGTCCCATTTATGCAGATCACATGGTAGTGAGCAGCAACCTCAAAAGCAAAATTCTAGCGAAAGTACAAAGATAAATTGTCATGTTTGTGGTGTTACTGACATTCCTTCAGTAAATGATTACTTTCTCCACATAAATAAGCATTTGCGCAGTCATGAGACAGTAAGTTGTATGTTTAAGGACTGCTTGTTTAAATCAAATGTGTATAGCACATTTAATTCACATAAGAGGCGAAAACATTGTCAGTGTTCGTTGACTGATTTTAAGGAAGGAATAGTGAAAACACAAGAAGTAAGAGGAATATCTGATGACACTCTTTCAAACGAAGAAATCAATACATCTACGTTAGAGGAGGATTCCGATTGTATTGATACAGGAGAGGTTCCAGAGAACTTGCCAAAGTTGGTAGAGCTAAAATTTGCTTCCTTGCTGTTGAAGCTTGAGAATCACTATCATGTCCCAGGCACAGCTGTCGATGAGTTGTTGGAGGACTTGCATTATTTACTGAGTGATGCTTCTTTCCCTTTGTCATACAGAATTATTGTAGACACCTTACAAAAGCACAGGATTGACAATGATGAGTTTCTAGTCAAAGACCTTGTTACATCTTTAAGTACAACAAATCCTTTACTCACAGCAATAAAGCATGGTGGTCCACTAGCCTCTGCATTTAAGCGTAAAGAATATTACAGGGAAAATTTTAAAGTTGTAGACTCCGTGGAGTATGTTCTTGAGGCCAAGAGAAACAGAACTTTTCAATATGTTCCAATACTTGAGTCTTTACAGAATCTACTTGGTCAGAATGACCTACTCGACAAAGTGGTTGAAAGTCACAGTTCTCAACAGTTAAGAAGAGATGTCCATCAGTACAGGTCAATTCAGGATGGTCAGTTTTTTAAAGCAAATGATTTCTTCTCAGATGAGTTGAGGATATCTGTGTGCTTATATGTCGATGACTTTGAAATTTGCAACCCTCTCGGGACGTCAAGAAAGAAGCACAAGATATGTGCAATCTACTGGATTTTGGGTAATGTGCCATCCATGTTTCAGTCAACTTTGTCTTCAATTTATCTTGCCGTTTTGTGCAAAACAGAAGACGTGAAGACATACGGATTTGAGAAAATCTTGCGACCTCTTTTGCAAGATCTCCAAACTTTGGAACAGCAAGGTGTGTATGTCCACCAGCTGGGAACATTCCTTAAAGGAACAGTACAATGTGTTGTAGCCGATAATCTTGCTGCACATTCAATGGCTGGCTTCATTGAGAACTTTTCAGGAGAGTACTGTTGTCGATTTTGTACAGCTTCTCATGCAGATTCTCAGACCAATGAAGTGAAGGCAGGTGAATTTACACTAAGGACTGCAGAAGAACACCAAGGACATGTGAAACTTGCAAAGGAGAAAGGTGTGAATGTCATGGCTGTGAAAAAAGCATGTGTTTTCAGTGACAGCCTTAGCTACTTTAATGTTACAACAGGGTATCCTCCTGATTTGGCTCATGATCTTTTTGAAGGCATAGTACCAGTTGAGCTGGCAGAGTGCTTTTCTGTACTTATTTCAAAGAAGATCTTGTCTCTTGATCTGCTCAATGAACTTATCCATAATTTTCCGTACAAGTGGGGTGATAAAACAAATCGACCTCAATTGGTTCCACAGACATTTGCAAGGAGAAAATCTGTTGGTGGCAATGCGCATGAAAATTGGTGTCTGTTAAGACTGCTGCCATTGATTATTGGGCATTTGGTGCCTGCAGATGAACCTGTGTGGCTTATGATTTTAGACTTGAAGGATATTGTGGAACTGGTTGTGTCTTCAGTTCATACAGATGAGACCATTGCATATTTGGAATGCAAGATCTCTGAACACCGTCAGAAGTATCAGGAGCTTTTCCCACTTAAACGACTGCTTCCAAAGCATCACTTTTTGGAGCACTATCCAGAAATGATTCGCTGCTTTGGTCCTTTAGTTTTTCTTTGGACATTACGTTTTGAAGCTAAGCATAGCTACTTCAAACAAGTAGTTCGACACACAAATTGCTTCAAGAACATAACACTAACTTTGGCAAGAAAACACCAATTGATGGTTGGATATAACCTCCACATACCCAGCCCTGAAAAGACCACCTTGCAGGTCAGACGTGTCTCTACCATCACAGTTGAGGTCATGAAAGAGGATGTCGTACAATGCCTTAATTCTAGATATCCTGGCATCACCACTGTCAATGTTGCTCAGAATGTTTCTTATGATGGCATTATGTATCGAAATGGCATGATAATTGCCCATGGGTCTCTTGGTGGACTTCCAGAATTTGCAGAAATTGCTCAAATTTGTATAATCGAAGACAACCTTGCTTTCATTGCCAAAAAAATGTGTTCATGGTATCGAGATCACTTCAGGGCGTTTGAATTGGTACCAACTCTTGAAATTTGCTTAATTACCCACAATGAGTTGAAAGACCCGTACCCTCTTGCAGACTATAAGGTTGGCGGTGTCCGAATGATTACCCTAAAACGACACATACTAATAGATGAGGTGTAATAACCAGCCACTGAAGTCCTGTGTGGACTTGTCTATTTGATGTCTATTTCATTTTATAGTAAACATCTATTTAATGTCAATAGTTTGGATTGGTCTTCTGGTATTGTATTCATATATTCATCCCCTCTCTCTCTCTCTTTCAGATAAGTTTGACAGGATGGGTACCCCAGCCAAACTTCTAGTAATCTTGGGAGAAAATAATTGTGAAAGGTTAAACCTCCCAACTGGTATACCAAACTCGTTGAATGACCTTAAAAGAGAGATCCAGACACAACTGAGAGTACTTGAAGATTTTCGACTTCAATTCAAAGATCCAGACTTTAATGATTTTGTCAACCTCACTTCTACTTCAGACATACAGGATAGAGCTACACTTAAGGTCATTCAGTTGCCTACATCTACAAGTTTTCCAACTACTTCATCTGTGCCAGAAATAAATGAGACCTCTTCAGTATCATCTTGTGACACAGACATAATCTCTTCCTCACAGTCATCTTTACTTTCAACTCCAGAATCTGTGTCCTCAGTTAGAAGTCAGGCATGGCCTGAACGTTTCCCAGTACCACAGTTTAGTTTTGATGCTGAGATTCAACTTCAAAAAGCTCAACTTGCTTATCAGACTGATGGTACTGTCCTGAGCCCCAATGCCAAGCTGAAGTCTGATATTTTGGATGCTTTAGCTTCAGAAATAATAAAGTACAAGGCATACCCTACAAGTGCAGATCTTGATGATGTTGCTGCTGCTTTGGTACAGAAGCACCCGTGCCTCAAAGAAAAAGGCTCTGTGAGCGGCTACTATGGCTGGAAAATAAGTTTGAAATATAAGATGGCAAACTACAGAACTAAATTGAGGAACATAGGATGTTCTGAGTTAAACATCAACTCCCACAAGCGAAAAGGATCCATGGGAAGTCCCAACCAAGTGAAAAAACCTAGAAAAGCCGAGGTTAATTACTGTCCAGATTACCCATACGGTGAAACAAAAGATACCCTTGAAAAGCAAAGGATGACACTACTGTCTGAGGTGACTAAAAGAAACAATGAGCAGGTTATCAAGGTCCTGATGGAGAGAACATTTGCGCTCCGGAGGCATGAGGTGGTAGAAGATATGCCGTTCATCGCTGAATTTAGGAACAGATGGCCAGCACTCTTTACTGAGAGAGAGGTAAGTCTTTATATGTAATGTCAGTTATGATTAGATACTTGAATGGTTTTTATAATTCTAAAATATGAAAATGTTAATTTGTAATTTTTTATGTCATCTTTTAGTGAAGGTAAAAAAAAAAATTTGTTCAATGTTTTTTAAACATGTTTATCAGCAGCCAACATGATTTGTTCTTTCAAAATTGTATTAGGTATCTGCAGAATTCAGTAGGATTACAACTATCCCTTTGGTGTCCAAATTTATGGGTCAGCTGGATCATTTCTCAGCCCAGCTCCTTAGAATCTTCAGGAAGAAAGGAGGAACAGCAACACAGAAGATGACAAACATCCTGTCAGTTATGGATCAGGTATGTTCTCTAAATTCATCATAATTTTAAATCGGACAATAATTAATAATAGATCCAAGATGTCCATGTCTTTCTTTCTTCAGTCGAAAAGAAATTAAGGTTTTTGATGAAAACATTCCAGGATTTTTCTCCATATAATGGACTTCATTGGGTACCAAACGGTCCAAGGTCCAAATGACAGTTTCAGTGCAGCTTTAAATGGCTTTAAACAATACCAGACGATGAATAAGGGTCTTATCTAGCGAAACGAGCAGTCATTTCAAAAATAAATAAAAAAGTTTAAGTTTTATAAGCACAAATGCTCTCCTTGCTCTGTTTTGTGATGCGCGTTTGTGACGTAACGTGATACGCAATTACATTGAAAAGGTCACGAACAAACGTCACGAACACGCATTACAGAACAGAGCAAGGTGAGCATTTGTGCTTATAAAACTTAAACTTTTTTATTTATTTTTTAAATGGCCGATGGTTTCGCTAGATAAGACCCTTATTCATCGTCTGGTATCGTTTAAAGCCCTTTGAAGCTGCACTGAAACTGTCATTTGGACCTTGAACCGTTTGGGTCCCATTGAAGTCCATTATATGGAGAAAAATCCTAGAATGTTTTCATCAAAAACCTTAATTTCTTTTCAACTGAAGAAAGAAAGACATGGACATCTTGGATGACATGGGGGTGAGTAAATTATCAGCAAAAGTTTTTTTTAAAGTGAACTAATCCTTTAAGTATCCCTTTAAAGTCTGGTATATACAGTACTGTGCAAAAGTCTTAGGCATGTTAATATTTTCACCCCAAAAAAATGGTTTTAAGCCAGGTATTTAAATCTTTTACTGCAGTGTGTCAGTACAAAATGTCGGTTTACATTTCCAAACATTCTTTTTGCCATTAATTGTAATAATCCAGTGACATCTTTATATGCACAAGGAGTCTGACAATAGCCAATATGATCCACACAGAGATTGGATCTCATCATCATCAAGTCTGTCTATGATTACATGAAGAAACAGAAACACTGAGAAAGATTCAATCCAGAAGATCTGCGTCAACATCTCTAAGACACCTGAAGAAACCTTCCTGCGAAGCTACAGTAATTTTTGTACTGTTTTAAAACATAATGCCATAAATAGATTTTATTTACTTAACTTCTATTAACTACATAAAACCAATACTTGGTGTGACCAGCCTTTGCTTTTGTCCAGGTACACTTGCTCATAGTTTTTCAGTTAGCTTTGCAGGAAGGTTTCTTCAGGTGTCTTGGAGATGTTGACGCAGCTCTTCTGGATTTAATCTTTCTCAGTTTTTCTCTTTCTTCATGTAATCACAAGAATGACAAACTTGACTTGAATGAAAACATCACAGTGGAATAATCTGTATAATGCTACTTAAAATGTTACAGGTACAGTAACAAGTCTAAAAAGCAAAGTGCTAACTAATGCTCATTTCAAATTTTTTCAGAATGACACCATCGAAAAAAAACGGGAATGCATCTTGAAAGCCCTTACGGTTTACATGAACGAAGACCCCACAAACCTTGTGAAGGAGTACTTGGTAAGTTATTTACTTTAAAAAAAAACTATTGTATGTTTCTTTACAACCAACTCCCACTTTCACCCCAGATCTGTTATTAATTATTTCTATTTGTGTTTTACTTTTTTAGGATGTTGAACATGATGAAGCCCAAACTTCAGTGCGCAACACCACCCTAGGCATTTATGTCATCGTACATGAAGGGGCAGATGCTACAGACGCTTATGAAGATGTCGGCATTATAATTGAAGGCGTCCAAATACTCGAAAACCTGAACAATGTGGCTAATGCTTGTTCTGTGATGCTTGGTCTAATTTACACTTTAAACTTGGCTTACCCACAGGACCTGAGGTACACTTTTGAAGTATTTCAAAAGATTTTTATGGAGCTAGATGCACACAAGCTTTCAAACAAGGTCCAGGTCCTGAAAAATAAACTCCTTTCGTAAACGCTGTAACTTGATGTCAGGAGTAACTTGATGTCAGGACCAAGAGCCAGGAAGGCGTAATGGAGTTTGTTTTCTCCATAATGTTGCATACTGTTGCATACAGTACATACATAATACTGTTGTTTTTTTTTTTGTTTTTTTTTTATGCAATTAAAAGGAGGCAAAAGAAGACTGCTATTATTTTTCAAGTATAACACATGTATGTGAATATTTTATAAATCCTTTAATTTAAAGACAACATGCTTTTATTTATTTTTATTTTCTTGTAATAAGCAGATTCTTTACATTTTGAAAAGTAAAGTTAGTCTTTTGATATTACATATTTTGTACAAGTTATTCTTGTTGGAATTTTGGTTGAAAGTTTTCAGAATTGTTATTGAATGGATTCAATAAAAAACTGGAACAGAATGAAAATGGATTATTTATTTTGGATGAATTTAAAAAAATTAATTTTAGGATAATTGTAGTTAATTAACTTTATTGTTTAAAACAAAACCAAGACTGGTAAGTTGATTCAACTAAACAACATTGCATTTACCTTAAGTAATTCACTTACGTTTACCGAAATAAATAATGTTACTTAAATCCAACATAACCCAGTTATGTGCATTCTGTTGACATAAAAAAGTTAAGTTAGTCCAACATATCATTTTTTTGAGTGTAATACCATGGTCAGTAAACCATTTACCAGTGGTTTTGGGACTGTGAGCAGGTGCCAGGTCGTGCTGAAAAATGAAATCTTCATCTCCATAAAGCTTTTCAGCAGATGGAAGCATGAAGTGCTCCAAAATCTCCTGATAGCTAGCTGCATTGACCATGCCCTTGATAAAACACAGTGAACCAACACCAGCAGCTGACATGGCACCCCAGACCATCACTGACTGTGGGTACTTGACACTGGACTTCAGGCATTTTGGCATTTCCTTCTCCCCAGTCTTCCTCCAGACTCTGGCACCTTGATTTCCGAATTTCATGCAAAATTAGCTTTCATCCGAAAAAAGTACTTGGGACTACTGAGCAACAGTCCATTGCTGCTTCTCTGTAGCCCAGGTCAGGCGCTTCTGCCGCTGTTTCTGGTTCAAAAGTGGCTTGACCTGGGGAATGCGGCACCAGTAGCCCATTTCCTGCACACGCCTGTGCACGGTGGCTCTGGATGTTTCTACTCCAGACTCAGTCCACTGCTTCCGCAGGTCCCCCAAGGTCTGGAATCGGTCCTTCTCCACAATCTTCCTCAGGGTCCGGTCACCTCTTCTCGTTGTGCAGCGTTTTTTGACACACTTTTTCCTTCCCACAGACTTCCCACTGAGGTGCCTTGATACAGCACTCTGGGAACAGCCTATTTGTTCAGAAATTTCTTTCTGTGTCTTACCCTCTTGCTTGAGGGTTTCAATGATGGCCTTCTGGACAGCAGTCACGTCGGCAGTCTTACCCATGATTGCGGTTTTGAGTAATGAAACAGGCTGGGAGTTTTTAAAAGCCTCAGGAATCTTTTGCAGGTGTTTAGAGTTAATTAATTGATTCAGATGATTAGGTTAATAGCTCGTTTAGAGACCCTTTTCATGATATGCTAATTTTTTGAGATAGGAATTTTGGGTTTTCAGGAGCTGTATGCCAAAATCATCAGTATTAAAACAATAAAAGACCTGAAATATTTCAGTTGGTGTGCAATGAATCTAAAATATATGAAAGTTTAATTTTTATCATTACATTATGGAAAATAATGAACTTTATCACAATATGCTACATTTTTGAGAAGGACCTGTATATATATATATATATATATATATATATATATATATATATATATATATGTATATATAACAAATACAATTTTACACTATGCTAGTACCATGTTGTCACCTTTGTCTAAAGAACTGCCTTAATTTATTTGTATCTTAGATTCAACAAAGTGCTCGAAACATTCCTCAGAGATTTTGGTTCAATAGCATCAAACAGTTGCTGCAGATTTGTTAGCTGCACATCAATGATTAGAATCTCCTGTTGCTCCACATCCCAAACGTGCTCTACTGGATTGAGATCTGTGAATTTGGAGGCAATTTGAGTATAGAGAACTATGTTCAAGAAACCAGTTTGAGATGATCTGAGATTTGGGTTATCCTGCTGGAAGTAGCCATCAGAAGATGGCCATAAAGGGATGGACATGGTCAAAAACATAATGTCAGCTGTGGTGTTTTAATGATGCTCAGTTTGCACTTAGGGGCTCAAAGTGTGGCAAGAAAATATCCTCCACACCATTACACCACCAACAGTCTGAACCGCTGAAACAAGGCAGGATGGATCCATGCTTTTATGTTGTTTACGGTAAATTCTGACACTACCATCCGAATGTCGCAGCAAATCGAGACTCTTGAGATCAGGCAATGTTTTTGTGTTTTGTGTGTTCAGAGATGCTCTTCTGCAGACCTCAGTTGTATCGATTGGTTATTTGAGTTACTGTTGCCTTTCTATCAGGACAAATCAGTCTAGTCATTTTCCTCTGATCTCTGGCATCAACAAGGAATTTTCGCCCACAACTGCCACTCACTGGATATTTTGTCTAGTTTTCGGATCATTCTCTGTAAACCCTAGAGATGGTTGTGAGGGAAAATCCCAGTAGATCAGCAGTTTCTTAAATACCAGCCCATCTGGCACCAAAAACCATGCCACTTTCAAAGTCACTTAAATCACCTTTCTTCTCCATTCTGATTCTCAGTTTGAACTTCAGCAGATCATCTTGACCACATCAACATGCCTAAATGCACTGAGTTGCTGCCATGTGATTGATTGATTGATTGATTGATTGATATTTGCATTAACAAGCAGTTGAACAGGTCTACTTTAAGTGGTTAGTGAGTGAGTATACATCACTACTGATGATCATGTGAAGATATACAAAATGTTAATGCAATGCAACGCAATGCAATGCAATGCAATGCATGCAAACTGGTATTTTCTGGTATGTCTGAGTTTTGGGGTATACCATTTTGGTGAAATGTAGAGCCTGTGGTAGTTGAGGACTGGCCTAATCTGATTGTTTGTTGCTTTATCTATAAACAATGGCTGTGCATAAATTAATGAACAAGTGAGAAATTACGTATTGCTGACATTTTCACAGTTATTGCTCAGTGAGAAAAGGTTTAATGTTAATTTGAACATTAGTTAAGGCACTGTGAAGTAACATGAACTAACAATGAACAGCTGTATTTTTTATTAACTAACATTAACAAAGATTAACAAATACTGTAGCAAATGTATTGCTCATTGTTAGTTCATGTTATTTAATATACATTAACTAATTTTAACTAATGAACCTTATTTTAAAGATTTACCATATTTTGTTTGTGGTGTGTCATGTGTTTGGGACATGGTGTCTGAATCCTGGCACTCCTGCCAGGTTCAGTGATGAGATCCAGATACTCGTGCTCTATTTTTTTGGTCTTTTGTTGTGAGCACATGGTGGGGAATCACTTTGTTGATCTTGTTTCATTTGCCATATGCTTTTATCTTGTCTTGTCCATTATGAGCACATGGTCTGGGCATTTGTTGCCTCACCATGTGCTCTTGTCTAGTCTTATGTGAAGTTTTTATTGCTTTTTTTTTTTTGTTTTAATTCTGAGCTCATTAAAGTCCCAATGCTCTCTGCATTTGAGTTATTGTCTCATCCATCAACCCACACCTGACACTGATGTTATATCCTGTGTGAACTTATAGATGTATAAGTTATATATCAGCTTATAGGTTGTGTACGTGTATATGTGCCACGACCACTAGTCCTGCTAGTTTCCCCGATAACCCACGATGGTCGATCTCCCCCAGCACTGACTGGTTCCCGAACTACAAATCCCACCATGCTTACTCATGCACTGATTCCATCCCCACCTGTGGGTAATGATCATACACACAGCTGTATCTCATCCCCAGCCCTATTTAACTCACGCTCACAGCTCGCTCAGTGCGAAGTCTTGTTTCACCATTGTGTACAATTCCGAGCGTTTTCCTGATTGTTATCCTGCCTGTGTGTTCGACCCTGCCGAATCTCGTCTTTGATTGTCTGCCGCCTGCCCATTGACCTTCTGCCTTTTTTCTGGATCTCGTCTTGACTGCTGCCTGCCCATTGGCCTCCTGCCCGTTCCCTGGATCTCGTCTTGTCTACTGCCTGCCCCTGATCTCCTATCTGGTTCCCTTTACGCTATTGTCTGCCCTGCTCCACTGTTCTCGCTGGTACTGGACCCTTGCCTGTCTACCTTGTTATATCTGAATAAACTGTTGCAAATGGATCTGACTGAGTCTGATGAATCACAACAGAAGACTTCGCCAGAAGAAGATCCAGCACCGGTATCTGCTTGGTCAGCTGCTTTCTCCACTCAAGTCAATCAGCTCGCTGCTCACAATCTCCAGCTAAACCGCTTAACCTAACTAACCGAGGATTTGATTCAAGCGATCCGAGCTCTACAAACCTCGTCCACCGATTCATCTCCGGTGCCCGTGCATCCTTCCGCTGCACATGCTCCCGAGCCCCAACCCTCAGCGAGCACAAATCCCCGCCTTGCTCTTCCCGAGAAAAATGACAGAAACCCAAGTAAATGCAAGGGCTTTATCCTCCAGTGGTCGATGTATCTAGCCCAACAACCCATGTCTCATTCCACTGATGACAGCAAAATCGCCTTGGTATTCTCGCTGCTCACCGGTCGCGCTCTAGACTGGTTCACAGCAGTATGGAGACCGGATGGTTCCTCTTTTCCCACGTTCGCAGACTTTCTTCAGAGGTTTCGGGGAGTCATCGAACACTCCAAGGAGGGTAAGGGAGCGGAGGACCGTCTCCTGGAAATCGTGCAGGGCCGGTCTACAGCCACTGAGTATGTGCACGAATTCCGCACCCTTGTGGCTCAGACGGACTGGACCGACAATGCATTGAAGGTGGTCTTCCGGCGAGGCTTAACCCATGAGCTGCAAGCCGAGCTGGCATCTCGTGAGGAGGGAGAGGACCTCGATCAATTCATTCACCTGTCAATCCAAATAGACCATCTCATGGGATCACGTCATCCCAGCCAGCGCCTTGTGTCTTCCACTCGCAACTTTTTCACTCCTCGAGCTTCTGATTCAACATAAATGGAGATCAGTCAACCCATGCAGATAAACACCTCCCGACTGACTCCGGAGGAGAAGGAGAGAAGAAGATCTCAGAACCTATGCCTGTACTGCGGCAGGGCTGGTCACTTCTGTCTCCACTGTCCCTCAGACCACCTCTGAGAGATGTAGCACCGGTGAGTTTAACTATTGATTCTCTCAATCCCAACTCCTGTGTGTCTGTACCCCTTGAGTTCACCATTAATGGCCAAACAGTACTCACGTCCACCTTAATTGATTCTGGAGCCACTGGTAATTTCATGTCCCGAGATTATGCCAAGCACCACAAGATTTATTCTGATTACCTGTTCCTCTCCCCTCACAGTCGAAGCAGTCGATGGGCGGCCGCTAGGTTCCGGCATGGTCACCCACATCACTCAAGAGGTTCCCATGCAGACTTGCATGGAGTTCTTCACCGTGAGACCATCCAATTCTTTGTATTTCATGCTCCACACACACCTGTCATCCTGGGCCTGCCCTGGCTCCGCAAGCACGACCCACATATCCAATGGGCAACTGGTCAAATCATCTGCTTGGGGAAGAACTGTCACGCTACCTGTCTCACCACTGTCACACCCTTACCACTCCTAAGTATCACCGAACCCCAGGAGGACGTTGTTAGGAACCGTCTCCCATCCATGTATCACAATCTGTCAGAGGCCTTCAGCAAGACAAAGGCCTCAAGGCTTCCTCCTCACTGTACCAACGACTGTGCCATCGATCTGGAGCCAGGTACCGCCCCTCCAAAGGGACACATCTTCCCGCTCTCTCAACCTGAAACCGAGGCCATGCGAAGATATATTGAGGAGGAACTGGCGAAAGGCTTTATTCGACCTTCAACGTCCCCTGCATCGGCCGGATTTTTCTTTGTGCAGAAGAAAGACGGCGGCCTCCGACCCTGCATTGATTATAGAGCTATCAATGACTGCACGATCAAGTTCCGCTACCCACTGCCCCTAGTGCCCGCTGCCTTGGAGCTCCTTCGCACGGCCAAATTCTACACCAAACTGGAACTGCGGTGTGCCTATAACCTGATCCGCATTCACGGGGGGGACGAGTGGAAAACCACTTTTTCCACCTGCACGGGGCACTATGAATATCTTGTTATGCCGTTCGGCCTGGCAAACAGTCCAGCAGTCTTCCAGTCCTTCATCAACGATGTGTTCCGAGATATGCTCCATCGAACTGTCATCGTTTACGTTGATGGCATCTTAGTTTATTCAGACAACTTAAAAGACCACATCCAGAACGTCCGGGCAGTCCTCCAGAAACTTATCCAGCATCAACTCTACGCCAAGATTGAGAAATCTGATTTCCACCAGACCTCTACCACCTTCCTGGGCTATGTCATCAGTCCAGAAGGCGTGGCAATGGATGAGAGTAAGGTCAAGGCAGTTGTGGACTGGCCGAAACCCACCTCCCTGAAGGTGTTACAACGCTTCCTTGGGTTTGCGAACTTTTACCGCCGTTTTTACAGAGACTTCAGCACGGTGGCTGGGCCTTTGACCTCTCTGTTGCGAAAGAAAACGGTGCGTCTCCCTTGGAGTAAGGACGCAACCCACGCCTTCAATCAACTCAAGCAACGATTCACTGGGGCTCCCATCCTGCACCATCCCAATCCTGAGTTACCGTTTGTAGTTGAGGTGGACGCCTCTAACACAGGCTTGTGCGCCATCTTGTCCCAATGGCAAGGATCTCCCTCCAAGTTATACCCCTGCGCCTACTATTCCAGGAAGCTCAATGCAGCAGAGCGGAACTACGATGTGGGTTATCGTGAACTACTGGCTATGAAAGCCGCGTTCGAGGAGTGGCGGCACTGGCTGGAGGGAGCCTCACACCCCTTCACGGTACTCACGGATCACAAAAATCTAGAGTACCTCCGTACAGCCAAGAGATTGAATCCCAGACTTCAGTCGGTTCCAGTTTACAGTCACTTACTGTACCGGGTCTAAGAATACCAAGGCGGATGCTATTTCTCGCCAACACGACCCGGACCTGACCTTCCAGACCCCTGAAACAGTCCTGAACCCCGACTTTGTCCTCGGCCCTATCCAGTGGGATATTGAAATCGAGCTCAGTCAGGCCAATGTCCAGATAGAAGTTCCCCCAGAATGTCCTCCCAATAAGGTTCATGTCCCCGATTCTTCCGCCACCATCATCCTCACTGTGGTAGACCGGTTCTCCAAGTCCTGTCGCCTCATTCCACTCGCCAAACTCCCCACTGCCCTACAGACGGCAGAGCACCTCTGCAATTTAGTGTTCCGGTTCTACGGGCTGCCCGACGATATCGTGTCCAATAGGGGACCCCAATTCACCTCTCGAGTCTGGGCAGCCATCTTCCAGATGCTCCAGGTCAACGTAAGCCTCAGGTCCGGGTACCATCCTCAGGCCAACGGACAAGTCGAGCGCCTCAACCAGGAGATCATCTGGTTCCTTCGGTCCTACTGCCACCTTCATCAAGAGGACTGGAGTCGGTACTTAATGTGGGCTGAGTACGCCCAGAACTCCCTTCGAAAACCTTCCACGGGTCTGACTCCATTCCAATGTGTCCTCGGGTTTCAGCCACCCTTGTTCCCATGGTCCGGCGAACCCACGAACGTTCCCTTCGTGGAGGATTGGCTAAGGCGCAGTGAGGAAACATGGAACCATGCACACACTCACCTCCAAAGGGCGATCAACCGCTGCAAGAGACAGGCCGATCGACACTGCCAACCCAACCCTGAGTACCAACCCAGTCAATGGGTGTGGCTCTCCACTCGAGAGATGTACATACCCCGAGGTATGTGGGTCTATTTAAAATCCTTCGGCAGATCACCCCAGTGTCCTATCGTCTGCCCTGCCTGACCACCTTCGCATTGCTCCTACCTTCTATGTCTCGCTGCTTAAGCCGGCCACAGCCCCCACCGAGGAGAGAGAGGAGAGGCCCGCGGAATCCACTCCTCAACCCCTCAACCCCTCTTAGTGGAGGGCGAGGAAACCTTTTTAGTGCACCAACTACTAGACTCCAGGCGCCGGAGTGGCTGTCTCCAGTATCTCGTCGACTGGGAGGGGTTTGGCCCAGAGGAACGTTCATGGGTCAACGCCAAAGATATTCTGGATCCCACGCTTACCCAGGAATTCCAATTAAACCACCCAACAAAAACCGGCTCCACGACTACATGGTAGACCCCGCCGCCGCCAGCATTCTAGCGCCGGTAGTCGCTCGCAGGGAGGGGCCTCTGTCACGACCACTAGTCCTGCTAGTTTCCCCGATAACCCACGACGGTCGATCTCCCCCGAATACTGACTGGTTCCCGAACTACAAATCCCACCATGCTTCACTCGTGCGCTGATTCCATCCCCACCTGTGGGTAATGATCATACACACAGCTGTATCTCATCCCCAGCCCTATTTAACTCACGCTCACAGCTCGCCCAGTGCGAAGTCTTGTTTCACCGTTGTGTACAATTCCGAGCGTTTTCCTGATTGTTATCCTGCCTGTGTGTTCGACCCTGCTGAATCTCGTCTTCGATTGTCTGCCGCCTGCCCATTGACCTTCTGCCCTTTTTCTGGATCTTGTCTTGACTGCTGCCTGCCCATTGACCTCCTGCCCGTTCCCTGGATCTCGTCTTGTCTACTGCCTGCCCCTGACCTCCTGCCCGTTCCCTGGATCTTGTCTTGTCTACTGCCTGCCCCTGATCTCCTGCCTGGTTCCCTTTACGCTATTGTCTGCCCTGCTCCACTGTTCTCTCTGGTACTGGACCCTTGCCTGTCGACCTTGTTATATCTGAATAAACTGTTGCAAATGGATCTGACTGAGTCTGATGAATCACAACAATATGTGTGTGTTTGGTTCAGGTAAACCCAACATTATGAGGCAATTTATTTAAATCTTTGTCTTTGTGGGGACATTTTTTTGGTCCCCATGAGGAAAACCGCTTATAAATCATATACTAAGTGATGTTTTTGGAACATTTGGGTTAGGAGAGTTATGTGTCATCCATGGCCCCCAAAGGTTTTCCTAATTCATTCATTCTTTTATTTCTGTAATTTTAAAACCTAACTGGTGACCACACAGTATTAGCATACATGTATCTTTCTACCACTCTGAATCACTTAAAAGTAGTGACATAGTGAATGACAAAGCAAGTGGTTCCTTCCCTATTGTTAAAGGCAGAATAAAGGCTTGAATTACAATGATTTTAAAGTAAAGAGTCAATAAAAGAATGAAATTAAAATATAGTAAATATAGAATATAGAAAATGAATACCTTACAAATCCTGATGGACATCCAGAAACTACTTTTAATCGTTTAAGTACAGACCTGTTTCTAGTTGTGATACTACGAAAGAAAGAAAGAAAGAAAGAAAGAAAGAAAGAAAGAAAGAAAGAAAGAAAGAAAGAAAAAACACTTAAAGGTGTTGGGACTATTTGGGACCACCAGACTTGGAGGTGCTGCACCATCTAACTAGAACAAGAACATGACAAGAACACGACAGAAAGCAACCTAAAAGTCCATATAACAAAAACACAAAGCACACAAAACCAGGAACACGTAACATAGGGCCATTCTGTGATGATAAAAAAGGTAAGAACTACTACCATACTGTTGCAATGATATATGTCTGTAGGAATCCATAACAGCAATTAGCACACTTAAAAATTTTGGGTTATTTTTTTTAGCCCAAATGCTGGGTTTAGCCTGTTGGGCCATTTTCCCTTGGCACTGTCTGTGTGCTCTGTTGGCTCACATTTTCTACAGCGGCTGACTTGTATGCGACACAAGCCACCTGGTGGTGATACATGCAAACCTCTTTTTATATAAGTTCAAGACAGATGAAGTTCCATGTCCCTGAAAAAGCAAAACGAGACTCGTCAACTAAAACTAAAAACACTAAAAACATTTTTGTGAACTAAAATAAAGCTGAAATAAAATATAAATATTAGATTAAAAACATAAAACAAAATTAGAAATATTGCCTGGCAACGAATTGAAATAAGCTGAAGCACTAAAATAAAAACTGAAATAAAATATAAATCAATATACATAGTAGTATATATATATTTACACACTTTATTCTACAGTGTGTCTAAAAAAGTTTGTATGCTGAAAAAAAATCATGAAAGCCTGTGCAAGATGAAGTCACTTATTTAAAAAGAAGCCTAAAAGTGCCCTTTTTACTGTGTTCAAAATTAACAAAGTTCATTTTGTTTTAAAAGGAAAGGTTAGAATAAAGACGTAGCTTGATGATTTGGTATTGCAGATGGTGATGTCATTTTACTATTAAAATGAGAGACAAAATGCCATTCCGTTACAAGCAAAAAGATTAACTTTGATTATTTTGTGTGTTCATCTTGTCTTGTGAAGTTCTGGATCCTCCGACTGCAAAACCACAAACAAACATGAACACACAGATCAGCTCTCAGAATCGTCATGATCACAGTGGATTTGACTGATAGTGTTGATGATGATGATACAGTACCTTTGCATCTTCATCCTTCTTGCACAAAGCTTTCCCAGTTAAAACACAGAAACTGATGTTCACACAGAGCTGAAGGACCGACAACACTATCATCATGATATCTAGTCCTCTCATGATACAAGTGGGTAAAGAGTCAACTATAAAAATTACATCATGTTAATTTTTTTTTTGAGTTAACTATCAAAGTATTAGTTGTAAAATTTTGACAATATTTGTTTGGTGCGTTACACCATCTAAACACATTTCCATCCTCTGTTTCTCTGTAATGGAAAGAGATTCATCATACAGTGAATAATATATAGTGAATAATTGTAGTTGCAGTATGGAGTATTTTCCATTGCCAGGTCCACTGAATACAGTACAACAGTGATAGCCAGTGCACCACTGAATAATCATTATAATAATGACCAGCTGTAAAACACAATCAATATAAAAAAAATAACAGAACCAGAAATAACATAAACACAGATATAATGTAATATATGGTTTTAATAGACACCAGACAAGGACTAGGAAACTGTAGGGTGAATAACACTATTTCCAACTATTAACTAATAGGCAAAGCAAACAAAGAAATATATCAATGCTTTCAAAATTTATGAATAAATCGAATGAAATGTCAATAGTTTACTTTTTGAAAAGACATGGTGTAACATGAACTGATTTAGAAACATAAAAATGATCAAAATGAGACCCAAGTCTTACCACACTACAGAGCCTAAAAGGTCCCTGGGATATTGTATCCAGGCTATAGTAAAGGCAAACTCAAAGTAAAACTCAAAGCATGTCACCTTCAACAAGACGCAAATTGATCCACTTGCTATCCTTGTGTGGTGGCCTGGCTGTCACACATTCATTAACTGGTTTCTTTTCATGGTCTTCTTCGCCTTCTTTAGCATCCTCTACACAAGGTGCAAATTACAGCGAACTTTGAGTGATTTCATACAGCGAGTCTGTCGATGACACGCCACACCACCAGAGGCCGCTGTGGAACAGTAGGCGTTTGCAGCACTTTTCCCCGATGCTTGTTGGTGCGATGATGTAATGAAGTAAAAGAAGAGTAAAGATGGCGGAGAATAGCGGCACGGATCCTGCCGTGGAGACGAACACTGAAGAAAATGCCGCCGCTAGTGCAACTATCATTAAGGTCACCGTCAAAACACCGAAGGATAAAGAAGAAATAGCCATCGCCGAAGATTCATCTGTGGCACAGGTGATTTCTTTCGCGATTTCGTGTTGTTTGTGGCACCCGGGCGTTCGTTACACCAGCGGCTAACAGCTTTAGCCGATGAGCTAACGATTGACGACGAACAGCCAGAGACGAAAATATTCGCAGTGGATATTTAGAATGACTTTCACTTTTGTTATTACTTAAATGCGGTTATTCTGAGCATATCATTCATTGTTTTTTGTTTTTAATAACGCATGTAAAGTGGGGTTTTCTAACTCGCGGTTGTCGTTAAATAAATGGCCTGCTCATGTAATGTTAGAAGGTTCTAGTCTGTCATCTTTAGTCGCGCTCTTTCTGTTTTACTTAGTATTTTTGACTTCAGAATTTTATGGATAGACTAAACAGCATGTTATATGACTTCTCATTGAAAACATTGTGCTATACTGAAATGTTTGTGTCAGTTTATTCGAATAATTGCTGTTTTATGCTGATGTTTACGAGCTTAGTCTTAATAAAAGAGACCGTGGTGTTATTCAGAAGTGAGGTTGAATTGATTTGATTTAATGTATAACATTATAACCCGCATGTTTCGACCTCCTAACAGTTTAAAGAAGAAATCTCAAAAAGATTCAAGGCGAAGCAAGACCAGTTGGTTTTGATTTTTGCTGGTAAGATACTGAAGGATGGAGACACTCTCGGTCAGCATGGCATTAAAGACGGACTCACGGTTCACCTGGTCATCAAAACCGCACAAAAGTAAGAGGACCTGGTTTTAGGGTCAAAACAGAACCGTTTTTTTCATATGCAAAGCCATTTTGTGTTGTAAGATAATCCCTATGCAGTTTGAGTGGCTCACTTTTAGGGCGTTTTGTGCTTGTAGGACATCGGGTGGTGGTAGTTCGCAGACCTCTGCTTCTTCTGGCCCTGGACCATCAGAGGGCAACAACGGTGGAACTGCTACCCCGAGCCCCACGGGCAACCTGGGCACAACCCAGGGCGTTGGGACGTCCCCAAACCCGTCACAGCCAGCCAATATACTAGGTTAATTATGTTTTTAATTTAATTCCATAATATTGTTGTAGTGTTTTGTGTTGTGACTTTTTGTTATTGTTAAAGGGATAGTTCACCCAAAAATGAAAATTCTGTCAGTGTTTACTCACCCTCATGTCGTTCCAACCCCGTAAGACCTTCGTTCATCTTCAGAACACGAATTAAGATATTTTTGATGAAATCTGAGAGCTGGATCACTCCTCCATAGGCTTTTTGAGGGATTGAACTTGCAGGCCCCGAAAAGTTATTACAGACATTGTTAAAATAGTCCAAGTGACTACAGTGGCTCAATATTAAGTTTATCAAATGACGAGAATACTTTTTGTGCGCTAAAAAACAAAAATAACAACTTTATTTCAACTATTCATTTCCTTCTCGGTGGTCCTCGAGTCAGTTCACTGGTGTAAAAGTGTATAGCTTCTGTTGTTGTACGTCACACGCATAACACACATGACCAGTGTTGGCCAATAGTGAGCCTACGTGTGACGTAGCTCTACGCTATCACACTAAGTTAACTGACTCAAGGCCAACAGAGAAGGAAATGAATAGTTGAAATAAAGTCTTTATTTTTGTTTGTTTTTGCGCACAAAAAGTATTCTCGTCGTTTGATAAATTTAAGATTGAGCCACTGTAGTCACTTGTAGTCAATCTGAGAGTGATCCAGCTCTCAGATTTCATCAAAAATATCTTAATTCGTGTTCCGAAGATGAACGAAGGTCTTACGGAGTTGGAACAACATATGGGTGAGTAAATACTGACAGAATTTTCATTTTTGGGTGAACTATCCCTTTAAGTAATCTGTTAAAATAGTTTTTGTTAATTTAAATTATTCTGAAATAAAATGAAATGTGTAACATTTAAACTTAAATTAAAATTAGAAATCTTTCCTTGGCGGCTGACTGAAAAAAGTACTAAAATTACTATAACTGAAATATAAATTGAAGCTAAATAAAAATATTTAAAATGGCTAAAGCACATAAAACAATTCTAAAAACTTAGACTTGAATTTAAAACCTTAAATGGAAATTTAAATAAGAAATCTTTATTAATACTTTATTAATAGCATATAAATAATTCAAAGTACCACTGGTTGCAACATACAAGAGAGAATATTTGTTCTGTATTAGCGCTGCACGATTAATCGCAATGAAACCTCACGCGATTTGGCAAAGGCTGCGATTATTTTATGCGCAGCTTGTCAGTGCAGTGCTGCTGATCGATAGTAAATGCTGTTCCATCTGAATGTCAGATGGAGCTATCACACGCAGACACGTCAAATATGCCCCTCCGCTTAAGTACGACAACGCACATCATTCCATGAAATCCCTATTGGGCATCATACTGTTATCAAACTATCTGTAGCTGAATAAACAGAAGATTGAAACGCTTTGATTAAACATGACTTATAAACACACAACTTATTCTGTGTTAGAAGCCACATCATCTCACAGAAGGTTGCTCTACTGTAGTTATGAAGTGAGTTTGGAGTAAAAGCATGTTATTAGATATTGTTAGGGCTGGGGTAAACAATTATTAACTAAATGATTAGTTGGGCGATTATTTTATCGATTAGTCGATTAATCTAACCACTAATTTTCTGCTGCTCGATTAATAAAGAAATATAATGTATCTCAATTAAATACTAACTAGTGTCCTGAATCATGTTACTATAAGCTGGCTAACGTTAGTCTAATGTTATGTATTTGAACACCATCATTAGAACTCTATAACCGCCAAAAACGTGTTATTAAAATATTTTTTACAAAAAAAAATTATCATAGAGAATGTTTAAATACTAATATCAGCTTACAAGGGAAACGTAGGCGGAGTTAGTGGTGCTTCGGAGGCTGCTGCAGGAGATGATTCGGTAGAGGTCTGTGCCCCTTTACCGATCAGAGTGTGCGCTGACACGGAGTAAAGCCTTGTTAAAACTCGACGCGTCCGCAGGAGCGCAAAGGTGCGCGCGGCAAAAATGACGCGTTGGGTGGCGCCGCAACCGACGTTGAACGTCTTCAAGCCGAATCTGCCCGAGCATGTACGTCTCACCGCACCGGCACCCAGTTTGCGCGTCTAAATTGCAACGTTTTTTTTTTTGTTAAGGCTTTGTTTACTGTGTGTGATTCATTTAATGGAAAGCACATTCACTTCTAGTTGTCTTCGTCCTCCATTCTGCAATGTTTCGGTCTCCCACGTGTGGTGGCGAGCTGTACCGCCGGAAACGGTGCAAAAAATAAATAGTGTTGACGCAAAAATATGGCATCGACGCACCACTACAGCACTAGATATTGTCTTTTGTTGGTCGAGGTTCATAAATGCTTTTAATGTTTGGAAATAGGTATGACGCATGTTGCTTTTCCAAATGCACGTTATAGGTGACTCAGATGGAGCAGCGTTTACAGAGCCGTAGCTAAATGACAAGCTGCGCATAAAAGATATTTGCAGCCTTTGCAGTTTCAAAATCGATAAGCGATAAGCCTACTAGATTTAAGTGCGATTTCATGAAAATGTACATGCATAAATACTAGGTGAATGCCGTTTTTAAATGTTCTCATTGTCTCTGTTGTCATTGTAGTTCCACAATCTTTTCTTGCAATGTACATGAGAAGAATTTGTTCAATTTATTAACTGACACATTTTTTAACCCCCTAATCTAGTTCCTTTCATAAAAATAATAATTTGAAAGACAAATGCCGTGAATCCTAATACAGTTCATTGTAAGAACATTCTGCACTTTTATTTTGCTTTTGTTATATCCTGGCTGTCTTTGTGTGTTTTCAGCTGGGTTTGGTGACTTGTCAGGCCTGTCTAACCTCGGTATGGGATCTGCCAACTTCATGGAGCTTCAGCAGCAGATGCAGCGACAGCTCATGTCTAACCCTGAGATGCTGTCTCAGATCATGGAGAACCCGCTTGTGCAGAGCATGATGTCCAACCCTGACCTGATGAGGCAGATGATCGTAGCCAATCCACAGATGCAGCAACTAATGGAGCGTAACCCAGAGATTTCACACATGCTTAATAACCCAGAGCTCATGAGACAGGTATGTAATTGGTCATCTACTACAGCATGGAAATGGACACGTTAATTTAATTTTAGTTTGATTTTACAACACTTAGTGTTTTTTTTTTTCTTGCTCCTTAAGACAATGGAGTTGGCACGGAACCCAGCCATGATGCAAGAGATGATGCGTAACCAGGACCGGGCGCTTAGTAACCTAGAGAGTATTCCTGGGGGTTATAATGCTCTTCGGAGGATGTACACAGACATTCAAGAGCCAATGTTTAGTGCTGCACGTGAACAGGTCAGATTTAATTATTTTAAAATTATATATATATTTATTTAAAATAACAAATTTAGGTTGTCACCTAAAATTTAAACTCTAATTTTAATATTAACAGTAAATGTTATATTGCATCATCATTTGAATAGTTTGGAAATAACCCCTTCTCGGCATTGGGTGGAAATGCTGAAAATTCTGGAGTACAGCCCTCCAGGACAGAAAACCGAGAGCCCCTACCAAATCCCTGGGGCCCCCCTGACACCAACTCCACCACCACCACCTCTGGGACGGCTACCACCGCCAGCTCCACCACTAGCTCAACCACACCCAGTGTGTCCAACCCTCTGGGCATCAGCTCCTCTAGCCTAGGAAACGGTAATAGCATTTCATGTAAACATTCGTCTTTACTGTAAAGCAAGCTGCATGATTTGTTGTGGAGAATTTGCAAGCAGATAATTTATGTACACCGATTATTTTGTCAAATTATTTATTCTAGTCGAATACTGCATAAAAGGGTGAAATTTACATTTCTGTCTAGAATTACAAAGCATCTCAAATGAATTGATTTCATGTTAAACTTTGTGTGTGTGTGTGTGGTTCACTGTTAGGCATGTTCAACAGTCCTGGCATGCAAAGCCTAATGCAACAGATCTCTGAGAACCCTCAGCTTATGCAGAACATGCTTTCTGCTCCTTATATGCGCACCATGATGCAGTCCCTGGCTCAGAATCCTGACGTTGCCTCACAGGTAGCAAGACCATCATTTGGTAGTTCTCAAAGTTTTGCTATGATGTTCTAGTACTAATAAAAATGCATTTTTCAGGTATTGATGAACAACCCTCTCTTTGCGGGAAATCCACAGCTGCAGGATCAAATGAGACAGCAGCTACCTGTATTTCTGCAGCAGGTTTGTCCAGTTGGGATTGTTGTAGATTGTGTTTTTGGGATATGTGACTGGATTTGGGTTTTATTTACTTTCTACCTGACTTGTTTTCTGACACACTTACAGATGCAGAACCCAGAAGCCCTTTCTGTCATGACAAATCCTCGAGCCATGCGAGCCCTAATGCAGATCCAGGAAGGACTGCAAACCCTTCAAACCGAAGCCCCTGGTCTCATGCCCAGGTGCAGTTTTGATTTGTCAACCACCATTAAAAACAACATGTAACATGCAGGGCAAATGTAGAATACTATTTTGATATGATAATCCAAATGAATACCTGAATTGTATTTTAAATTCAAATATTTAATTTGATAGTTTGAAATATTTTATATTTTTCCAGCAAAATCTTTTTTTAAATTATATCGCTTAACACTAGTATTACATTCTCTACAGAGTGAGATACCTTAGAGAACACATCCTCTTTCTACTAGTTATTTCCCTCTTGGCTTTGTCACCAAGTAAATGCAGCTTCCTCTAGATTACAGCACACATGTTTGCCTATTAAGCAAGTTTGTGTTATTCCATTTATGTAAACAATTAGATGTCAGATCCAACAATTAAACAAGCAGTATGTCCATATCTGCTCTTTCCCAATTAAATGTCTTGTCTCTTTGTAGTCTGGTGCCTGGTGGGATGCCTGGTGGGATGCCTGGTGGGATGACTGCGGGGATGCCTGCGGGGATGCCCACTGGGATTCCTACTGGGATTCCTGCTTCCCCACTGCCCACAGGTGTGAATGTGACTCCTGAGAATCCTCCGCCCTCAGGCCAGGGCCCCGCCCCCACCCCGGCTGCTGGAGCTAATCCCGCCCAGCAGCAGCTCATGCAACAGATGTTACAGATGTTTGCTGGAGGGAGTGCATCGGTACTCTTGTTTCTTTGTTACTGTTAATCACACTTAAGAGTATGGTTGGTTGTACTCACTTTGTTTTGCTTTGCAGACTCCGACTCCAGAAGTGCGTTTCCAGCAACAGCTGGAGCAGCTGAGTGCCATGGGCTTCATCAACAGGGAAGCCAACTTGCAGGCCCTCATCGCCACCGGGGGGGACATCAATGCCGCCATCGAAAGACTGCTTGGCTCCCAGCCTTCTTAATTCCATCAGCTGAGAGCGTGCGAAGGGAGACAAGAAGTCCTTCATAGTCCTTCATCACATAAAATCTGACAAGCCCTACATAGACAGAATTCCAATTACTCCAATCTTGTTTTTGTTTTTTGTTTTTTTTTGTGCTTCAATCAGTTGATCTCTGAATCAAAGCAAAGAGGTTTCAAATTTGTTTCCTTGAACAAAAAAACAAAACCAGAATCGCTGTGGAATGACGTCACACTAACCCCTCATCACTAGTAAGATGGGACAAAGCTTGCATTTGCTGAACCAAGTTTAAGTTACCATTCCTTACAATTAGAACATGCTCACCTGAGGCACTACTCGGTGGTTAGGAGAATAAAATCCATCCGCTTGAATTCTGAGGCCAGAGAGATTCTTGTCTTCTGTGAGAATGCTTGGTTTCCTTAATTTCTCTATTTCTTCTAATTCATGCCTGATCAAACCAGTATTTATTGCAGAAATGTAGAGCTTACCCTTTACTCCCTTTCCACCTTCCTTGGTTGACGTTGATTTGAGCGTTCCTTGACATTTGATGTGTTAATCAAAATCTAATAGACATGAACATGTTGGAGCACTATAACACCTTGACTCTGATTGCTTACACTTCAGCTATTTTAGAAAAAAGGAATACATTTTGAAGATGACATTTGGAAAAGATGTTCAGTCATCTCTTTAGTCGTTTGCCTTTGTGAGGAGTGTACCTCAATTGACCGTAAAGGCTTGTCATATGGGTAAGGCTGTAACAAAGCATCAATAAAATATTTCTCAGCTTAACAAGCAGTAACGCAGAAACCATTTGTTTTGATCATATCTTTATGCTTTGACATAGGAGCATTCTAGTGCCTGGAACAGACTTGTATACTGGAAACATCATCCTCAAGTTCCTCTGGCAAATCAAAAACTGGTTACAGCATGATAGTGATGCTAGCTTCTCTCAGTGCTAACCAACAGCTATATACTAACAGAGATTTGATGTGAATTAAAATGTTCAACTTTTTTTGCTGCACATCCATAATCCACTTTTTATTATACTTGAATTACAATACAGAAACATACATTAATTGAGGTTTGTTTTTCCTTTAAGCCACATCTGATTTTGTCTTGTCACTCTTTGCAATGCTTTTTAAAATGGTTTACAAATAATGGTTTAAGGATTGCATGATCATGTTCTCTTATAACCACAATGTTTTTAATTCACCTGAGGGTTGCAGGTATTGTCAAATTAGGGGTGGTCTCACTAAAGTCATTTGTTCATCTTGATGCATTGTACATGCATTTATTTCTGCTATCATAAAGCATTAAGATTGCTTCCTTAAATAACATTGGCAATGTACTTTGGCACACAATATGAGAAGTTGGCCTTTGAAAACCTGGAATTTTAAGTATAAGTTAAGATTTACCATATAAAAGTTATGGTAAATCTTATAGTGAATTCAGATTCTGTTATGCTCATCTGTACAAATTGTTTTTTTGTGGGTGCAGTTACTATAAAAATGATTTTAAAAAGATTATTTAAGAATAATGGAAGTTCATTGGTCAAAGTCTCGAAACCATGTACTCTTAAAAATAAAGGTGTGAGTAACATTTTAATAATCTAACATACCCTTTCATCCATAATATATAACATTTAGTGCATTGGAAAGGTTCTATGGATGTTAAAGGTTCTCTATAGAAGCCAAATAAATCATCTTTATATTTAAGAATGTACATGTAAATTATAAACAGGTTGTGACTTATTGGGGCGAGCTAGTTGCAACAAACCTTTGAAGTTAAGAAATCCGTTTGTGATATTACCCTCACAGTTTTAATCAAGGGCTGTACTTGCTCCTGTGCCCTAGAGGCCCTCACTCCCAAAATGAAGTAAAGACAAAAGGTTGGGAGGTCTCTTAAATATATATTGTATTTGCATGCAAGTATAACATCGATAAAAAGCACATTATACAAGAAAGCGCATTTGCTTGGAAGCCAAAGTAGCACTATACCTTAGTGAATCCTTGTCGGACCGATAAACAGTACTGACATTATTTGTGATTTTATAACACGTTTATGCATCGCCAATATACAAGAAAACGTTTTAATAAAAGTTTTAAAGTATTAATTTATGTGCGCCCAGAATGACTATAAATCCCCTCAAAATAACCTTAAAAAAAGAACACTGAATTTGTGGTTTCCTTTATTTTAATAATGCTCCGAAAACGTAAATAAATCATCCGTGTTTTGTTCAGTTTTCTGGGTGGGTTGATCTCTCTTCAAGCGATCTTTAGTCTAGGCCACGGTTTTGTAGTTCCTAGGCACACAATGACACTACATTTCCCATGAAGCATCCGCGCGGAAGGAAGAAGTCAGCTGATGTTCTTGTTGTGCTCCTGGAAGTTATTGCTATAATCTCGCGTACATATTAAACGTTTATTAGTATCTTTCCTCTTTTCATTTAAATTATGTTGCGTCCTAAAGCATTAACACAAGTACTCAGTCAAGCAAACACCAGTGGAGTTCAGAGCACCCTGTAAGTATATGAAATTCAATCTGTTCATATCAGTAGCTTTAGCTGGCAGATACACTTGTATGAAACAATGATGTACATTTATTTTATTCAAAGCATGTTCAATTAAGGTATTTTGTGTCCTAGGGTTTTGTTGGGTTAATGTTGTCTTGCATGTTAAATCATTAACAAATGTCATATTCGTGCAGTAGCTCCGAACGTTATTGGAGACTTGAGTAGCCTATACTTAGAAATATCGGAATGTCTTTGCAATAGATTATTAAATATCACTTGAAATTCCATTTATTTACAATATCGTGTATATATATATATATATATATATATATAGAGAGAGAGAGAGAGAGAGAGAGAGAGAGAGAGAGAGCGAGCACACACTTAAGTAAATCATGTCTAAAAAAACATGTTTTTTGTTTAACCGTGTGAACTCAATGAGAACTTAAGTTATTTAAAAAGACACTTGGCAAAAATGATGAATAAAACTGAAGTTCTGAAAAATTTTGGTTGCTGATGTCATTTGGTGTTCAAATAACTTTTGCATCTTTACGAGTCATAGTCATATAATATGAAGTGTTTTTGTGGTGTGTTTTATTTTAGGTTATTGAACAACGAAGGCTCCCTGTTGGCGTATTCTGGATATGGAGACACCGATGCAAGAGTCACTGCAGCTATTGCCAGCAACATCTGGGCGGCTTACGACAAAAACGGACACCAGGCCTTTAATGAGGACAAACTGAAATTCATTCTGATGGATTGTATGGTAGGAATGAAGTTGTACAGTTGGGTTATAGGAAATGATTGTGAATGCTGGACTTCGAGATGTGCAATAACATATGCATTATACAAGATATGCACAAATTTAGCACAGCTCTGCTTTAGGCCATTGCTAAACACGGGTTATAATCTGTTTTTAGAAATTAAACTATACCAGAAATAATACTATCATGATGAACTACTGTAGTTGCAGGATAATAATTTTTCTTTAAAATGCACTGTATTTTCTATGTCATTTCAGGAGGGAAGGGTGGCCATTACACGTGTTGCAAACTTGTTGCTTTGCATGTATGCCAAGGAGACAGTCGGATTTGGGATGCTTAAAGCCAAGGTGATATGTGGTGTACATGAACTCTAAATTACTACGGCTCGAGTTTACATTTTATGTTTTTTCTTGAACAATCATAAATGTTTTTTTTTATGTTCACAGGCTGAGGCTTTAGTGCTGTACCTTGAGGAACCACTAACACAAGTGGCAGCGTCGTAGGATGTACTTTTGATGTGTGGATTTGAGTACAAGATCTTGTCCTTTATACAATAATATCTATGGCTTTATTTATTTGCATACTCAAGTTGATTGTTGTATCAAATTATGTGGCGGTTAAACCCAAAATAAGTATTTCCATAAACATTAATACATTTGAACTGCATTTCTCTTTTTGGTTTTTTTATTTAAGTCTCAGGACTTTTACAGTCAGTGATCAGGCTGTGTCTTATGGAAACTTGCTTCTGCCACAGAATAAAAACATAAATAAGGTAATTGCGATTTAAAAAAAAAAAGTTCAAATCAAACATTTCTGACTTTTTTTCCTCAGATTTGCAGATTTATATCTCGCAATTGCGTTTTAAGAAGAAAGTAAATTTTAAGAAGAAAGTCAGAATTGTGAGAGAAAAACTCACAATTGCGAGGGGAAAAAAGCAAAGCCATTTCCTTCTGAATTTCTCTAAATAAATCTCAACTGTGAGTTATAAAGTCTGAATTGTAAGATATAAACTTGCAATTGGAAGGGGGAAAAAATCTGAATTGTGAGATAAAAAGTCGCAATTACCTTATTTATTCTGTGGCTAAAACAAGCTTCCAAAGTGTTGTCAACAATATGAAATAAATAAAATATTTGATACATGTTGTTTTTTGCCTTTATTTAAAGCACTTTTTAAGTTATGTCTGAAATAATATTAATTGAAACAAAAACTTACAGAATCAGGAATGTTTTATATGTATGTAATTACCCTGAACAGTGTATATGTTGCAATGTTTCTAAAAGATCAAATTTCACTGTTATATCAGTTATATTATTTGTGTTTCAAGCAATGATGTTTCAACCGTGTAAATCAAAATATGCACCATGGGAGGGGCTCTTCCATGGCAAATGTCTTGGTGATCTTGGGAGAGACTGCTTAAAAGAAATTGATTGGTTGTGGATGGTGTGTATGTCGTCTTTTGATTGGCTGAGCAGGTGCACGTTTGCACCCAGTTTCATGTGACTGCACCTGTTCTCGCCTTACCTGTTTGACCGGACTTGAGCGCAACTAAAGTCACGCCCACTTCCCCAGGTACGGCACATCTCATAGCGGAACTGCCAGGCTAGATAACAGCTAGTTCCTTGTACAAACAAGTGAACTGGCCTCCAAAAACTGGGATTTCATTTATATTTAGTACTGTTTTTCTGCTCTTTTAGGTCTGCCTCTGTATCATAGAGTGGGGAAACTATCATTCTTGATTCTCCTTGGGATTTTTGACTCATGCAGCATTAATCTAGATTAGTGAAGATAGATCTGCTTACAAGAGTGCCAATATGGGGTCTGATGAGGCCTACAACTTTGTTTTCAAAGGTAAGATTTGACACTTCTGTATAGTTACGGTGGTAATGCGTGATAAACAGAAACTAATGTAAACTTAAATTCTCTTTCAGATAGTTTCATTATCAGTGCATTCATCCCACTGTTTTTGCAGTACTTGTAGAGAATATCACTTACTTTGCACATTGTTATATTATACAAAAAAAAGTTGTATCATTGTTAGAAATACCTGCAATTGCATTTGTCCTTTAAGTAAAGCTCTGAGGGTTGGTTTACCACAAAACAAATGCTGTCCTATAGGTTGGTTGAAATCTGATTTCCATGACAACAAGGGTTTGTTTTCACAAGATTACTGAGGTCTGTTACTCAATATAGGAGGGGAAATAGTTGTACCTGTTGAAGAAGCCCATTGTGAAACTGTGATCTGCACAAATGACACCAAACCACAGCGACTACTTAAAATGACCTGCATTGTGTGTTGGTTTCATTTCGGGTTAAATTGAAACCGCAAGAACACAATGTACTTAAAGGAAACTATTTAAAATAAGCAAGATCGTGATCATTTAAAGGGCCAGCTTTAGTACGTTTATCACCTGTCCTGGTGGTTTAATAAAAAAAGACATGAAAATATCAAACATGTTCAATATACACAGATAGTTGTGCATGAGTTAACTCATACATACTTCTTATAGGCTACTATAATATACTTAAACCTTGTGTATTTCTCGTTTTCTAACACTTTTTCATTTTTATGTCAATAATTGTCCCATTTCCTGTCATAATATGATAAATTAATGTCACAATTGTCCTACATGGGTGGAGTGTTGACTTTACTTCTGACTCGTTTGAGTCATTCTTGTTTGCACCTACAATTACCTGGGTTTTCATAGACTGTCTGGGACTGACACACTGTTCATCCAGTGTGGGTTTGTTCTGGCAAAATAATACAAGGATTAGATCTACTTCTGTCGCAAGTTTTAATGAACAACAAGCCTGGACAATTTCCTCATCAGGATGCCGATGTGTGATTGCATAAGACATTAAAGGCAGGCTAGGCGATTTGCTCCAGAAGCATTTATTGTAATGCTGAATGAAAGTCTCTTCACACCCTGAAAGCGATTCCTAAGTTAAGTGGTCTAAATATATGTATATGTATAAAAATCTCATCTGTGGAAGACGTAGGAGACGTTCGTCCAATCATTGAATTCGGTCTGAATGCAATGAAACGATATCTTACCTGCCTGTCAACGTATGTATTTTCATACCTCCGCACACCTGCTCGCGCAGACATCATATGTCATCAGAGCGTTTCATGCTATGAGTTAGACAGACGTCAGTCAACGAGCACCGCACCCGAAACAGCAGCCACTTTTAACAGTTCATCCTAAACCAAAACAACAAGCTGATGAGCTGAATGGAGAAGTTGTGATGAAGTGTTGGGTTGGCCGAGACCACAAGTAGCTCTGTCTTCGCAAGGTTTATTTGAAGGTGGTGGTCCTTCATCCAGCCAGAAATGTCTGTCAGGCAGGCTGAGATACGAGCAGCTACCGTCGGATCGTCAGGCTGTAATGAGAGGTAGAGTTGCGTGTCATCAGCGTAGCAATGATAGGAAAAGTCATGTTTCTGAATCACAGATCCTAGTGATGTCATGTAGATGGAGAAGAGGAGTGGTCCAAGCACTGAGGTCTGAGGCACCCCAGTAGCTAGATGTTGGGTCTTAGATGCCACACCTCTCCACGACACCCTAAAGGACCTACCTTTAGACTCGAACCATTGGAGTGCAGTTCCCGAGATGCCCTTCATCTCGGGAACTGCACTCCAATGGTTCGAGTCTTACCTCTCAGGTAGGTCCTTTAGGGTGTCGTGGAGAAGCGTGGCATCTAAGACCCAACATCTAGCTACTGGGGTGCCTCAGGGCTCAGTGCTTGGAGAGGTTTGATTCCAAGACAATACATTAAATAATAATCTTGAATTCAATGCAAGTCACTTTGTGTAAAAGTGTCTGCCAAATATATTAATTATAAATGTTTTGAATGTGGCTTATCTTATCAGAATTTAAAGTCATCTCCTTTTAATCAAATTATTTCCCAATTTCTTAAATTCAAAAAAAGTCCAAGACAACACATATTACACTTTGGACAATTGCATCACGAGTCTGTAAATGTCTGGTCCTTAATCCGCAACTAACCATCGATTTTACACAAACAGTGTTTCTAAAGAATGTAGAAATGCTAGCAACCAAGAATATAGTGTCCTCTTGCCAGAAGGCACTCATTGAACCACCCATTAAAAATTAGAGATTAACACCATGATTGTTTTGCAGTGTTTACTGAGTTCACCAAGCGGTGTTTGTGTTTAGTGCAATGAGTGCCCTGTGCCAAAAGGACACTATATAGCCATGACACCAAGTCTTGGTTGGTAGCATTTCTATACATTCTTAGAAGAAAAGGTTCTATATAGAATCTTTAAGGCTTCTGTCAAGCACTCTCAAGAATCTTTTAGGGGGCCCCATCATGGGGTAATTTAATGGATTTAGTTTTAATTCATTCATTTTGTTTTAAATCATCTTATATTTTGGTTAAATGTCATGAATTAAACAACTTGCAAACATGCTTTATCACTAGAAAAAAATAAAAATAACCAGTGAAACATGAAAGTATTTTGCAATCATTTAAGACATTTCACCTTAGCCTATATAGAACCGTTTTTGGCTTAAAAAGTTCTTTAAAAGTAAATAAATAGAACCCTACTGAATCTTTTTTTTTAAGAGTGTAGACTCTGTGAATCATATGCGCCTCCATGTTTTGTTGCAGTGGTTCTTATTGGAGAATCTGGTGTTGGCAAGAGCAACTTGCTGTCACGTTTCACCAAGAATGAATTTAGTCATGACAGCCGGACGACCATCGGAGTGGAGTTCAGCACAAGAACTGTGAAGCTAAATGGTCTCACCATCAAAGCTCAGATCTGGGACACTGCCGGACTGGAGCGGTACCGGGCCATCACTTCTGCGTGAGTTTTGCATGCAACATTTAAGGACCTTATGGTGCTGCTAAACAAGCAAATACGCCCCTAATACACCAAAAATGGCAATTCTGACATAATATACTCAACATCATGCCATGGTTTTCTTTCTTCTGTGGAACATTACATGTCTAAAAATAATAATAATTTATACATAAAACATTTCTGATTATTATCAATGTTGAAAACAGTTGTACTGTTTAATATTTTTGTAGGAACCGTAATGCATTTTTTTCAGGATTTTGTTTGAGGAAAAGAAAGGAGATAGAAATCTTTTGTAACATATCAAAAGTCTTATAATGAATAAAACTAGAAGAAACTTTTGAAAGGTAGTGTATTTATTTGTAACAGCATATTTCACCACCTGTTGCTATTCAATTAATTTCTCACCGGTCATTCTAAATCAAGTTCTGTCATTTTGCTATATGACGTAATGTTTTATGACAGTGTTCTATTCACTCACAAAGGAAGTAAATCCAGTCACCTGACCTGATATGATCTGGCTTCCCATGCTTCAGATATTATCGAGGAGCAGTTGGAGCCCTACTAATCTACGACATTTCAAAGCACTTGACGTATGAAAGTGCCGAGCGCTGGTTGAAGGAACTCTACGATCACGCAGATGCTCATATCGTAGTGATGCTTGTGGGCAACAAATCGGACCTGGCAGACGTACGGTCGGTTCCAACAGAGGACGCGAAGAACTTTGCAGGTCATTTTTGAAGACTGCTTTATTTTATTTATATTATATACAGTATGTATACTATATATATATATATATATGTATATATATATATATATATACAATTTAATACATACTGTATATATGAATTGGAACCTCTGAATCCAGATCTTAAATTCACTGACAGTATTTGGGATGTGCTGGAGGAGACTTTAAAAGTGCATCAGTTTTTGGTCAAGATCTTGTATTGACAATGCAAGAGTCCTGCACTCTGTAAAGTCTTCTCCAGCACATCCCAAAGACTTTCAATTAATTAAAGATCTGGACTCAGAGGAGCCAATTCGTGCGTGAAAATGAATCTTCATGCTCCTCCCAACGATTCTTTCACAATTTTAGCCTGATGAATCATGACATTGTCATCCTGGAATATTGCCATGATGTGTCTTCCTACATGGTTGTTAAAGAAATGAAAAGCTACACACTTAATCAATCAGGGTTATAAGAACTGTTGCCAAACATAATAATCACTGCAGTGACGATCCAATCATAGACTCTTAAGCATTATTTAAATCCAAACCGCAACCTTTTTTTTTTAACTGGGCAGTGTATGTATGTAATCCAGCAACCACTAGTTGATTTTTATTAATATATTATCATCTTTTTTTTCCTCTCTCTCATTTTAGAAAAGAATGGTCTTCTGTTTATGGAAACCTCAGCTTTGGGGTCAGTAAATGTTGAGGCAGCATTCAACGTTGTGCTTGCAGGTATATCTACTGTGTATTCTGAACACATCAGACCTTATTTACATGTACTTTACTTTACATGTACCCTCTGGATTTCTCCTCTTCTGTCAGGCTTGAAATAGGCCTGGTGTACACAATCACTTGGCTTCATTACCATAATCATGTTGTCATTACTGTTTTTCTCAGAAATCCATAAAAAGGTGAGTAGCAAAGAAGTGACCCGAGGCTCTATCAATGCCGTGACGTTGTCCCAACCTAATGCTCCAGCAGACGACACACAGGAGAAGAAGGCCTGCTGCAAGAACATGTGAAAGAACCACATTCTGGGTGTTCAGAAAGACTTCACAAGGATCCTAATGGAGTTGTGAATTCAGCTTTCACTGCATTAGAGCTATTATTAAGAAAGAACCAGTATGGTAAAAAGCAAAATGAAATCCATTTCATTGACTGACATACCCATATTTGTATTAGGCATTTCAATATTTGCAAAGTTTTACAAGGATTAATGTAAATTTTACATCATATTAAAATGTTTTAATTAAAAAATAATTTCCCTATATGTATCCTCTTAGTATAGGATATTTTTGTTTTTATTATTTTAGAAATGTCAAGCCAAACTTAATTTTCTATTTTTACTTGCATTAAAAAGACGCTTTTATCCATGGTGACTTACAAATGAGATATACAACAAGTAATTCATCTTATTCAACTTGCTGATATCAATACATGCTGGAGAAATAACTTTATCACTGTAATTAGTTGATAAGATTGAGGAAAGTACATATTTTTCCATTTACACATTTGTTTTCACATTAGTTTTTAATTTGATTAATTTAACACACTTTATGATAGTTTAAAAAACATAACTTATTTTCATTATTTAAGACTAATCAGCACTAAATCAATATTTTGTGCTATTAAAAAATATATAAAATATGTATATAAGCAAGGTGCTGATTTTTATCTTCATTATTTGTAACGAATGCTTGACATTTTGGCATGTTATATTGTCATTATCATTATGATGATATGATCACTGATGCTGGAGGTGTTATCAATTGCTGTTGTTGAAGCTAAAAAGAAAATATATCCAGTATGTAATTTTCCAATAATAATTAAAACAGGACTATGAAAGAAAAAGAAGTCTGAATTGTTTTTCCACAATGAATTTCGAAAAAGAAATGGTGAAATTTTGAAAATGAAAAGTACAACAGAAGGAAAAAATCAAAACTATATATATATATATATATATATATATATATATATATATATATATACAGTATATAGGGTATGTCGGTGAAAGATGCCCCACCTTCATTTTTCTCTCGTGAATATAGATGAGATCTCAGATGTCAACATTGGTGAGATTAAGTCAAGCGAAAGTGTTTTAAGGTTAATTGATCTAATTTTGTGTCTTTGGAAAATAGTGATCTATGACACTGTATTATGAATTGCCACAGAAGGCCAAGTGGCATGTTGTGCCTAGTGTTAATATTTATAATATAACATAATAATTATTTTAATTAATGGGGTTCTTATTTTGTATCCCATGAATTAGATGTACATTTCAGTCATCTTCGCTTTCATTAAAACCTATAGGTTAGTTGAGTGAAATAATTTTTCATTCATGTTGCTATTATGACATCTTCAATTACAATATGGGCAATTAAATAAGTAAATATTCATATTCCTATAAGTCAAAGAATCATTTTATCTTTCAAATGATTATGATTTGTCTGTCATTGGTTGTTCAATTATTCAACTAAATTGTCAAAATACAAATTTAAATAGAAGTTTATTTAGTATTTTACATTAATGACACTTTAAATATATAATATATTAAGAAGAATTGTATCAAAAGTAATTTATACATTTTATAAAGGTTAGCCGGGGGTAGCCTATTGAATAATTTTACATTTTGTAAACTAAATTAGCAAATGTTTCTATTTATTTCCTATACTAGCACATGCATCATCATCCTGCACATGCTAAATAATTTAATTAATAAATCGGAAATTAAAGGGCATTCTCTGTTCAGTCACTGAATTGTGCTCAGCCCTGCCTCCTCATTGCCTCCTACGTGGCATTTTCAGGCCCAATCAGCCTCTGTAAAGCATGAGTGAAGACACGCTGTGGAATGTGGAAGGACTCATCTTACACACACCTGTAACGCTTTCTTTTAAGACATTTTTTTACTGTATTTACAGGCTAGCTAATGTTTTATTATACCGTATGTGTTTATTTAAAGATGTGTATTTATTGTATTTGAATTTATTATACGTTGTGTTTTCCTGACAACTATAAAAGACACACCTGTGACGTTACACACCTGTGCGGAAGCCCATTAAAACATTTCATTGGGTGACAGAGGCACACTCGTGTGATAGAACGTGTTTCTGGCCAATCAGATCACCGGAAAGGAGGGGCTATATCTCAGCACGATGACGTAAGTGTGTGCCTTAAGATGAGACAGCAGGGCGAAACTTGGTTGACGTAGCACAGGGACAAAGTATCAAAGTGTAATTTATACTAATCAGGGATTTATTCAGCTTGACGATTACATTATATATAACTGTCGACAAAAGGAGATATATTACACTATTTTGTTTTTGATTCTGACTGTCTTAAACGTACGAAGTGCGCGCGTAATGAAGTGCTCGTGATCAGCTGATGCGTCTCATAAACAAAGTTTTGTTGGCCTTGTAATAAATATAAGAGCATATTGTGGTTCTCAAGAAGAGCATAACGTCTTGATATCTGAAAACACGGAGTTCTTATTAAGCCGGTAAGAAGATTAAAGTCATGTCGGGTAGAGAGGACGAGTATGACTATCTCTTTAAAGGTGAGTAGGCTACCACGTTACTAACGTTACACTTCCAGAACAGCTGACTTTCAGATGAGCTCCTGCATGGCTCTATTTTGTTATAGGAAAATCTGCTTTGTCTATTTTTACACACTTTAGCATATTCAACCTGTGGTTTGCAACATGGGAACTGTTTCAAGCTGGTCCAAGTTGACTAGCAAAAAAACACCTGGTCATACCAGCTTAAGGTGGACAAGCTGGTTTGTGGGACATGGTGGCAGGTCAACCAGCTAATGTTCATCTTACAGCAGGGAGAAGCAAGCTACCTGCTCCACTACCCTGTTAATATGAATTTTCATGGCAAATACTTAAAAATGCATAAACATATACATTTTAATCATTTCTTAGTGTTGTTTTTTGCTTTATTATATTATACACCACATGATTGGCTTCTCTTAATGTGTTATAATTTAGGATGGATCAGACATTTGATCTTATGATTTGGAAATGGACAATTTAAATATTTAATGCAATTGTCACATGGAAAAGGAAAACAAATTTTGTCTTTTGTGTGTAAAACTGATTTTGAGGTTTCATTCAATAGTGTGAGCAGTATAAGCACAGTTAAACAGGTAGGACCTGTATAAATCAGGTCTTTCTCAGGATGGGTTTGCATTCAGGAGGTTTTTAAAACTCATGATATCGTACCCATTTGATTCCTAATACAGGGAAAACTATCTGGAAGATTAGATCATCCATTTGTCTTGTTTAAGAATTTCTCCATATAGTGATTGATTAATCCGAATACTAATGATATTGACCTCTTTAACTTCTGTGGTGATTTATGTCCTTGGATTCGACACTTTAATGAGTCCTAGTTCTGTCCTCGACCTCCATGTGTTTTTAAGATGTCCGTGCACCTTTGGCTGTTTGATCATGAATCAATCAGTGCTGTTCAATCACCACTCTGCTCTTTAAACATGCTCTTCCACTAGTTTCAAAACAAGCAAAGTCTTTGTCAAAGTGCATTCCTGTGTGTTTAACTCCGACCATTATCATTAGAACAAATATAGCTGATATAATATAGCTGACGTGTGTTGGTGGATTTTATTCTTTCATGTTAATAAGTTGACAGCATTAGCCAAGATTGGTTTAGATTCAGGTGAAATGAAAATTGTCATTATTTAATTACCTTCATGTCATATTCTGGTCTTGTGATGTGTTATACAATAATTTTGTGTGACGAACAGACTGAAATGCAAGTTGTTATTCACTGATAGGCCTTGCATGTACGCTGAAGCTTTGAAATCTTATTGACTTCCACGTTCAGATGTAAAAAATTCATAATTCTTGATGGCAAAAACGATTGGTTCTCAAATGTCCAAACTGAACGTCACATGATAGTTTGAATAGGCTATACAGATTTGAGAATAAGATTTATTTGAATTAGAGTACGTGTATGTGTCATTTTTATTTATGTTGCCAGTCTTTATATGAAAATTAAGATTAACCCCCGGTTTCACAGACAAGGCTTAAGCTAGACTCAGGCTAAAATGCATGTTTGAGTTGTTTTAACTGAAAGTAATTTGCACTGACATATTTTTAAATATGTCAGTGCCACTTTTTTGTCTCAAGATGCCCACCAGTAATGTTTTTTTTTGGAAGGCAAGTTTATAAAAGCTACTTAAATGTCCTAATTGAACTGAGGCCTAAACCTGGCTATCCTTGTCTGTGAATCCAGGCCTATGATTCACGTTTTGTGTTCCACGGACAAGTTTGGAAGGACGTGAGGGTTTGTAAATGCATTAAGTTCAGAAACCTCAGGCACACATTATAAACTAATGTTCAAAAGTTTGGGGTATGGACAATTTTTAAATGCTTTTGAAAGAAGTCTCTAATGCTCACCAAGTCTGCACAAAATAACAAAATTGTCAAATATTATTACAATTTAAAATAACTCTTTTCTATTTGAATATATATGAAACTGTGATTTATTCAGAAATCATTCTAACACACTGATTTGCTGCTCAAGAAACATTTATTATCTTTATTAATGTTGAAAACAGTTGTGCTGCTTCATATTTTTTGTGGAAACGGTAAAATGTTTTTTCCAGGATTCATTGATGAATAGAAAGTTCAAAAGAAATTTTATTTGAAACGATATTCGAAAGATTTTTACATTGTTATAAAAAATTCTGTGTAATGCAACCTTGCTAAATAAAAGTATTAGTTTCTTTAAATAAATCTTACTGGCCCCAAAGTACCTGAACAGTAGTGTAACTGTAAATATAATTTCTCAATATCTATTCCATTTTTGCCTCTATCAGCGGAAGCGAGACATTCCCAGTATTTCATAAGTCTGTCTGTGTGGGTGAAGAAGGGAGTTGCTCATTGGTCTTGCCCTTTTCACTCATTGTTAAAAGCTTTGTGGAAACACACCCTCTGTGTGTGAAACATTTGACTCTAATTGCTATTGTGCGGTGGAGTCATGGCGGTTTTAGCCCGCGCACAAATGGAATCAGCTTGAAAGAGCTCTCACAGAGTCGTGTGTGTCTCCAGGGTCAATAGCGCACACATAAAAGCACCATAAAGTTGATCTCACACACCGGTGTCCTTGTCATCCGCAGTGGTTCTGATTGGCGACTCTGGTGTGGGCAAGAGTAACCTTCTCTCTCGCTTCACCCGCAATGAGTTCAACCTGGAGAGCAAGAGCACTATCGGAGTGGAGTTTGCCACTCGCAGTATCCATGTGGAGGGCAAGACCGTCAAAGCCCAGATCTGGGACACGGCTGGACAGGAGAGATACAGGGCCATCACATCAGCGTAAGTGTCTTCATAAAATCAATCGAGACATCAGCTAATTAGCACACACACACGCACACATGGACGCTTATAAACATGTCCCTAGTTAAAAAGAAAAGCTTTAAATATATACGTAACTTTTCAGGGCCTGCCATGTCCATCTCATTTTTCAGAATAGAAGCTATTTTCTGTGTACGTATGTGCAAGTGCAGTAAACAGTAAAACCGTTTAAAATAATTTAACAAATACCACCTTGCAAAATCAAACAGCATAGCAGACTGTTTTTGCACAGCTAACATAACTGTAAACGACCGATGCCAGAAGCCTTGCACATTCAAGTAAAAAATGACAGGTGCTTACTTTTTACTGTATAGTAGATAATGGGATGCCATAGACTCATTTAGGGGCAGTTGAATGAGCGTGTGCTTGATGTACATTCAGATAAGGTGAAGACTCTAACAACAGTAATAATCACATGAACATTCTTCTTGGTAACCACACTATTATTAAGCACTTTAGGTTGTGAAATAAACTGTGTATATTTTAAAACCAAAATAAATGCTTCTTTTGACTGTGTGTATTCAAAGGTATTACAGAGGTGCCGTAGGAGCCCTGCTGGTGTATGACATCGCTAAGCATCTGACCTATGAAAACGCTGAACGCTGGCTGAAGGAGCTGCAGGATCATGCTGACAGCAATATTGTCATCATGTTAGTAGGGAACAAAAGCGACTTGCGCCATCTCAGGGCTGTTCCTATGGATGAAGCCAAGGCGTTTGCAGGTTAGTGCTGGGGAAGATGGTTTGAACTGTAATTCTCATGCTACTCATTATTAAGAGTTTCAGTTGAGTCATTTTCTGGCAAATCAAATGTATAATTTATTAAGTTACACCTAAATACAGTTAGAATAAAACTACACCCAAGATACATAGAAATGAATGGTTGACTTTAGTTAAACATTTCAATATAAAAAAGACCTAATATGTTATGTAGGGACAGAGACTTGTACACTACTGTTCAATAGGTTGGGGACAGTAAGAGTTTTTGACAGTAAATACACAAAAGATTCTTTTCAAATAAATTCTAGCTGTTATTTTAAAATTTCTATCCTGTAAAAAAAATCAGTTTCCACAAAAATATGAAGCCGCAAAACTGTTGGCATCCAACATTCTTAATAATAAGAAATGGTTCTTGAGCAAAACAGTATATTAGAATGATTTCTGAAAGATCATGTGACACTGAAGAAGACACAGGTGTCATATTTACTTAATATATTTTCAAATACTAATTGAATTGAACCCATGACATTGGTGTTGCTAGTGCCATGCTCTTAACCTATTATCCTTTTTCTCAGTTATCTCAAGTACTGAATGTTAGTAATAATTTTTATATATGTTGCATGCTACTTGTTTATTTCAGAATTAGGGTTTGGTAGCTGGTACATGTTCTGTCTTGATATTTATACCATTTATTTTTTTGATAATGTATTTGAGAAGCCAGATATAAAGTAAAAAAAAAAAAAAAATATATATATATATATATATATATATATATATATATATATATATATATATATATATATATATATATATATATATATATATATATATATATATATATATATATATATGTATGTGTGTGTCTGTGTATTTGTGTGTGTTTAAGAGACGTTAAGTGCTCTGTTGAATTGTGTATTTGTGTGTGTTTAAGAGATGTGAAGTGCTCTGTTGAAGTGTGTGTGTGTGTTTTACAGAGAAGCATGGACTTTCTTTCCTGGAGACCTCAGCGCTGGACTCTTCTAATGTTGAACTTGCCTTTCAGACCATTCTTACAGGTCAGTCCTGAGCAAATCATCTAAAAGCATGAATCTCATTAAAGCTGTCATGTTTCGTTTAGAACATTCTCATTACTGTAATGAGAAAAGTAGTACTTAAATAGAAGCATTTTATGCATAGTTTTTTGTGCTGCCTTTTAATTTATGCTGATTTAAAAACAAAAAATAAGTTATTTTTACTCTTTTTAATACAGAATTTGTCAAAGAAACACCATGAATAATGAGCATTAAAAACACTCCGAAGTTAAACATTTTGATGCATTGCCATAATGAAAATTTGGGGGACATTTTCAAATGTTTATTATTATTATTATTTTAATTTTACGGTGAAATGTGACCTAGAAATATTATCATTACTATGTGAAAAAATCCAATACTCATTGTTGTAGTACAGAAATGAAAATCAACCAGAAAAGCTTTTAATTAAAAATAATAAATACAATTGGCTACTTTAAAAATGTCTTAATTTGTTTTTAGAAATATCATTATTTTGTCACATTAGATTAATGTGAATTTGGGGTTGAGGAAATCTGCTTACTTAAACATTTCTGCTTGGTCATGAAATGTATAAAAAAAGTAGTATGATAAAATTGTATTAAAAAAACAGGAAACTTTTTTTTTTTTAAATAAAAAAAAAGTGTGAAAAGGTACGTGACATTATCCAGTTTTCAGATGTAGTATGCAATCCAAAACCAGAATGCTTGTCAGTGTTATTAATAATTGCCTCTAGATGGCAGCAAACTCCAAGCCACAGAAATACTTTTCCTACATACACTATTCCTGTGAATGAGTGAAACTGTTTTGTTCAGAAATACTGGTTTGCTTTTTGCAGTTTTTCTTTTCTTTTTTCTTTTTTGTTTGGCCTGGGAAATACCTCTATTCAACCACACAGTGTTTCACAGTTACATTGTTCATGTGTCACAATGGACCACAGCTGAATTTATTCCACTGTCAATAACATACTTTGTTAGATCACTTTTATCAGGTAACTCTCCGTAACGGCGTTATCTCTGCCCGACTCTCTCACAGAAATCTACCGTATCGTGTCCCAGAGGCAGATGTCAGGGCGTGGTGAAGACAGCTTCTCCCCCAGCTCCAAAGTGGTTCCCATTACTGTACAGCCTACACAGAATTCTGGCAAGCAGGGCGCCTGCTGTCAGAATAACTGAGCTGCTACAGCGCCGCCATGGGATCCGGGGAAAATCGACAACTTTTGTTGGGCTGGGCTCCGAGGTTGACCGTGGCCGTCCGACTGCGTTGTATTCCCTGCGCGTGGTGTGGTTAATGTATGTAACGGACTTACTTGTTTATGCCCAGAATCAATGAGTAATAATCTTCAAAATTGGACAATAAGAGATGTTGAAATTCAAAGGATCAAGCATTTTCTCAGAACTAAGAGGCCATGCTTCTTGTTTCAGACTAATTGTAAATGAGCAGGTAGCCGGGGCGCTCAGACGTGGCTGCTCTTCTTTTTTCTTTTCTTTTTTTCGCTCTTTTTGTCACTGACAGTCTGCTTACAAACAATGGGCAGGAAGAACGAGAAAATAAGTGCTTAGAATGTGTAATGGTACCTTTAAATAACTCTTGAATGGTTTCTGATCCCAATAGGGATTCAATAGTGAAATTATATATTTTTTCCTTTAGTGTGCCACCGAAGATGTAGTCTGACAACTTTTTCATGCATCTCTACTCCAGAGAAATTCCCACTGGTCATCATAGCGCCTGTTCGGTCAATTCTTACACAGATGCCGCTGTAGAGGCTCTTTTTGTATTTATTGAATGCAAATATGATCTTGTTTTACTGTGGTATTTTTGCTTTCTTTTGTCATGCTTCTGTGAATGTTTTTTTCCATCACTAGATTATTGATCAGAATTTCTCAAGGGTTTCTCCTAGTCATGGCACACATTTGTACAAGCGCTGGGAGTGTTTTCTGTGGATCAGAGTACTGTTAATAGGTTAAGCTAATAGACAGATCTACGTGCTGTGGTGTTTAAGTATAAGAGTGTCGTCTATTCAGATTCAGGGTTGGGAATTGTTATCTGGTTCTCAAAAACAAAACTCACCAAATTATTTGTCTGTTATCAAATTTTGAATGTATGCATTCTGTTGCATCAGCATAAAAAAATATGCATAAAATATACAATATATGCATCAGAGCTGCATTAAACTTGTCCTATGCCACTGCGATCATTATGCATCTAATTTCTTGTCAGCTGTGCATTAAAATCAGCAGTAAACTGTCAGGCACATGATTTTTGTTTCCCGCTTTTAAAAAAAGTTTGGAAACTCACTTTTTGTGGTATATATTTCTAATGTGAAGCCCCCCCCAAAAAATATAATATAATACATTTTATTATTATTGAATTAAATTATTACTGTTCTGATGAAATTCTCATAATTTCACAACAGATTTGTTATGAGGGTAAAGAATGTAATATACATTTTCTTTGAAAAAGAACCAGAATCATGAGGAAGAGTTCATCTATAAATTTAAAATGTTCTCAAATTATGATAATTTTTGATTTTGTGTGAACCATTCTTTAAATACCTACGATTCCCATCCCTACTCAAAGTACTGATGCAGATCAGACCTTTTTTCTGCTTTATATCTTTTTGTTGTATTTTCTGTGGCTCAGTGCACACTTGCATGATTATTTTTGCTTTAAGCTGGTTTCTGGGTGTTGTCTTTAACTAATAGTCTTTTTTTCTGCTTGGGAATTGAGTGGCAGGTGGGATTCGCTTCTGGGAGCTTCTATCATTGGGTACATTGACCATATTATATTGCAAGGCAGGGAAACTGATGGCTTGTGATGTACTGCTGAGGTTTTCTTACTGGAAGCGAATTCCTCTCTGGCCACCCTTGTTATCTGCTACATGTAACCCGAAGAGCAGCAGGTCTCTTGAGATCTCACTCACTGTCCCAGCTTTTCTGTCTTCAACGCTTTTGGTGTGGTTTTATCTTTGCGTACGTTTGCTGTGGCGTTTATATTCTCCTCGTCTCAGGATGGCCCTGCCGGGGTCGTGCTTTTGGCTTTTCTTATAGTAGTGTTGTAATTTGTTCAAATCCACGACACAAGGTGCTTCCCTAAATGCCTTGCCTGAAAGATTAATGCTAATGCCATCAATCTGTTATGCTGAATATCAGCCGTTTAGCTGGAGACGTTGATAATTACTGCTTTGGGAAGATTTTGTCATCGTGCCTGTTCTTTTCCCAGTGGGACTCCTGAACAAAGGCTCTGAATACAGCAAATACATTTATACATTTTCAATGAACATGGATGTTTATCCGCTGTTGTTTTTTTTGTTTTTTTTACTTGGGTTTACATAGACACTCGGAAGCTTGTGTGATTTTTCAGGGTTCCCACATCTTTTGGCCAGTGACTTCCATATGACCTTTCCAGTCGTTCTTGAATACTGGATAAGTAAAATCATGGTTTAGAGAGATTGCACTCACTGATGAAATATTTATGAATTTTTAATGTTATTAATTTTGGTAACTTTTCCAGGCAATTAAAAAATTCCCTGATACTTCCACATATTTCCATGAATGTGGGAACCCATGAACACTTCTATTTTTAAAATTTTTGGTGATTTCTCTGTGTATGTTAATGACATTTATGAATAAAATCAGTTTTTGTTTCAAATCATCAGGTGTGAGACCAACAGAATTCAGGGTAGCAGTGACTGATTATTCAGTTTGTTTTATTAGAAACATTTACAATACAATTTCTTGAAAGTAACCAAAGAATCAAAACTAGTATGGCATAGATACATTGATCAAATATCAAAAATGAAGGTCACAAAGAACATGTTCTAAGGAAAAAACCTGCAGTTTGCGTGCCCCGTGTAGACACGATACTGAATTATGAAATTAAAACGACTCGTGGAGTTTGGCTAGCCTCGTCTATGATATGGCAAACCCCTCGTTTATCAACAATAAATTGAACACTAGTACCAGGAGATGCTTGACCAAACTAATGCACTAATACCACTATGAGAGCTGTATGAAACACTTCTACTGTGCTGGAAGCTACCAAATACAGACTGTCGGACTGGAGTAACTCATCCCAAGCGAGGTCACATCAATGACCAACCTATAACCCCCCCACCCCCCCATGTTCCTGTCTGACTGAAATTGAAACCACTACACAACTATCATTGCCACCACAGAGCCAAAACAAAGTTGAGATGTGTGTTCACCATGAAGTAAGTATTGAGAGACTATGCTTCTCCGTGTAATCTTGTAAACAATAGTTCACCGCTTTGACGTGTTTGAGACACTCTCGGTAATAATGAACTGTAATCATCAGCCCTTGAGTGTAGTTTGTACATTAGCCTCATTTGTATGTGACAAAACAGGTTGCCAGTTAAGAGATGATACAAGTTACATGCAAATAACGGTATTACTGTGAGTGTGCTCGAAATTGCATTCCGTTCTCGTATCTGGAAACAAATATGATAACGGAATGTCTGATTTGCAGAAAAAAAGTGTGATTTAGTTTTTTTTAAAGTTTTGTCATGCATATTTTTAAACGATTGGAAATCGGAACGTCATTACATGTAGTTGAATTTTGCTTGTATTACTATGCACAATCATATTTCTGTTTCACCCTGTTATACTTCAGCCTGTTATCGCTTCATAACAATTGCATTTAAAAACAAAGCAATTTAATAAAAAAGGAAGGGACCCTTTATTCACTCAGCTATGAGGTGTTAAAGGACAGGTGCACAACACTTCTGAGTGCTTCTAGTATGCAAAAACGCGGTATTGAGGCACAAAGTTGAAGTGACTAAAATTCCCCCGAATGCTATAAAATATTTCTGCCATTATCCCATTGTTAATGCACACGTTAAAACGGCACGTATCTGACGTTTTAAAATATAAGCCTTTGAAACCCCACCCCACTCGTTTTATGCTGTCAGAAGTGTGAAGGATTTTTCTAACTTTCATAAATAAAAATTCTATAGTTTTAATCATTTTAGTAGAAATCAACTTCATGCGTTTTAGAAATATATTAACTTTTTAATTTATTAATTAAAAAACAAAACGTCTTGAAGTTACTTATAAATATGTTTGCTTCATTAAAGATATTCATAAATAACATCCAGATACTGACCTCTTCCTCTGTCTATGAAATAATAATGCATGTTAGCAAAATAGAATCTTACGAAAGAGCTATAAGACATTTTTTTTTCCCTTTAAGTTGCTTTGTATAAATGCTGTGAGGAAGAACCTAAACAGATATGGTGGTATTTCTCGAGCCATGAATTTTAAACTCAAAGCTCACTTTTGATAAAGAAACAAAAGGCAAAAATTAGACATTGGTTGGGTGGCCATTTTTACATTCAAATACATTTGCCCTTTTGTACTATACTGAAAGGCATTATAATTGCTTAAGTGCATCATGTATATGTTCTCTGGTGATTCTATGGAACGGACGCTGCAGTGTTTACAGATAAATGCATGCAGCTTCGCTATCTGCTATGTAAGAACATATATATTGTTCGCCTAGTCGGGCGTATAGAAAATAGGAACAAATCTAAAAATGCAAATATATCCGTTATGGGAATGCAGTAAGGGTACAGTTCAGCTCATAAATTTGCAAACCCCTTGAAAAATTTTTAAATTGCATTTTATTTTATATTTAGCACATCCCTAATGCAGATATTTAAGAAATTCCACAAGACAAAAATTGTTCAAACATTGTTCACATGCCTTTGTTTAATATCATGTGTTTCCTCATCTATAGCATCAATGACTGTTTGTAATCTTAAGGTGAGTCTCTGGTTTGTCCTGAGCGAACTGTTCTTGACAAACATTCCCCAATTTCTTTGGTTTCCCAGCATGCTCTGCACATTTGAGTTCTTTCCCACAGCGGCTATTCGATCTTGATCTTCAGCTTTGACACTCGGGACAATTGAGGGACTCGTGCAGCTTTCACAAAAGGCTGCAAACAATCATTGATGCTCGAGTCTGTGAATTCTGATTGTTTTGTATATGGCATCCTCAGTGCACTACTGAAGAAAAAATACAATCTTAAAATGCACCTAAACAGATTCTTCTAGGGGTGTGTAAACATATGAGCAAAAAGAAAACTGTACAAATTGGGGTATTTGTGCATTAGATACTTTGTTGGGTAAGAGAAATCTTTTGGAAAAATAAACTGGTATCATTGTACAGCATTACATTTAAACACCAGCTATAGTCCTCACTAAAGTTCTCTGTAGTACATGTGGCTCTGTTATATTTTATCTACACAGGCTGTTCAAAGGTAAATAATGCTCTGTAAAATAAGTTTCCAGCATGCACAACCAAAAAGAAGTGAGAGAATCTGTTGATTTGCAACTATTTAACAACAACACGTAATTACTGAGAGAGAGAAAAAGCAGAAGAGGAAATTATTCACAGTGGTTCTTAATGTTAAGCTTCACGTTAGACAACACATTCTTGTTAAACCTGTTAGACCATAAACTGGACCACTATTCCTTGTGAATCTGTTGTCGCACGTTGTGACCACTCCCCCCTCTCGATCAGAAAGGCTCTTTGCATGAGTAGTTATTATTTTGGATTAGGCATAACATTAGTGCCCTTGTCATTCTGAAATTATGAATGAATTTGCCCGTTGAAATTAATGGAATGAAGATGATTAGACCGTTCTGATATGCATTTTAAATATATTTTTTATTTCTTGAGCTGCTCTTACATGCAGTATATCCTGTCAATAGGGTGTGTAGAAATGTTTATATTGTCATAACTGTATGCATTCAGTATAGACATAACAAATGCTACAAACTAAACTATATATGAATTAATTGATTGATTGTGATAACCCTAATTTTTGGTTATGTATTTTCTGAAGAGCTTTCAGATTTTGGGGCATCATTACCTTCACACTTTATTTTTATTTATTTAATTTCTATTGGGATGATGCCTTATACGTAATATTACAAACTAGCAAGTAGGCTATTAAAGACTATTACAATTGCTTATATAGTGAAATATATTCAATGATATGCCTATGGTAGTCAGTCTTTATTATATATCTCCCTAAATGTCAATAAATATAGTCTTATTCCTATCAAATAAATAATACTTAAAAAAGGTTTTGCTGTGATTGGCTGTATAAAGTCTTTAACAGTTAAAATGTCTCCCTTTCAAAGCCTGTATTGAATAAAATCTCGCTCTGAATACTTAAACAACACCTTCTCTATTGATTCAGGTTACATTCTTTGAACAATATCATCACTCTTAAGTTGCGACATTTGATTAAGAAACTAAACTTTTGAAGCGCTGCATTTTTAAATTGGGAATGTCGTTACTGCTTTTGTTTTGCTCTCAAAAAGGGCTTTAATTGTGTAAATACAATGTGCATGGCTTTAAACAATTTTTAGGGTTATCAACCTCTGCAACGCATATCTGTAACAGTGCATTTTTAGATAAAGATGAACTGATATCTTGTTTTATTAAGTATTAAGATAGTTATTGCTGTTTCCTGCGTCCACTGACCTGGTGACCTTAAAAGAGGCAGGAGAACAAAATGTGGTTTATAGCCAGACAAATGTTCTGAATCGGATTCTGAAATTCGAGCTATTACAGTTTGCATAATCAATTCCTTTTTCAAAATGCTTTTGGTTTATATATATATATATATAAATGACCGAAATGCACAATCATACATTCCTTCAATGGATGAGCGTTTGTCCCTGATCAGTGCTGGGGATTTGAAGAACCAGAAAAAAAAGCTACGAAAAAACTCTATTCACTACCGTCGTATTGGTGTCCTTTTATTTCAAGGAAATTAAGATGCTATTTCTAAAGACTGCGACATTTTGAAATAACGCTAAGTGAAAGATGCACTATCCGTGCAAATACAAACAACTTACCCTAAATATAACCTAAGTGCAATAATAACGGTAATATTTGCCATTTGAGAAATGCACTAGCTTTTCGATTGTAAAAGCTGTCTGCGTTCTTAAAAATAAGGTGCTTTTAAGAGCTTTAATTTTTTAAGCCTTTTCAGTTTTGTTTCTCAAATCTGAGAGTTACTTAAAGGGACTTGAAATATATTTCGATTAAAGAAAGTACCTTATTACATTGATACTTATAGAAAGTACTTGTTCTCGTAAACAAAAGAGCAAAACAAAAACACTGTCCGGCGCTAATGTGGCCGTAATACACAAAATCAGACGAGGCAAAAAACTACTGTAACAGTCAAACTGAGCGTCAAAAGTTTTTCAGAACTAATTTTTAAGATGCAAATGGCTCAATGGTAAATCATTATAGTAAGTTAAATACAATCACAAGCTTACCCTAGCATATCTTCTAACACCGTGCACATGTGGCAATGGCGCAGAGAGGCTTGATGGGGGAAAAAACTGACCCATTTCAAACAGAGTACATTTTCAGTGGCTCCTTTCTTTTGTAGTGGCCTTCTAGCGAGAGGGGAAAAAAAGACAGTTTCCCAACCTCCGAATGCTCTAATCCCCTATTCCGAAATCCCCTAGCCTGCAATGAGACAGGCAGTGTGTGTGTAATTTGATTCAGCATGAGCGGCCACCAAATTGGGCGTTTCCCCCCCCCTGGTTTCTTGTCAATTACAATTGTCTGATTTCATTGTGGAGTTCAAGGTTGCTCTGCGATTGGCTGCTTGTGACCGTGCACTGGCAGGGCTGTCTCGAGGGGGTCACGGCAGGATGTCCCGCACATGAAGGAAGACTTCATGGAAACTTCGACAACCTGCCTCTCGTGCACATTAAACAAGGAATTCAGAGAGATTCGGTAAGTTGAATTAAAAATGCTTTGGGTCGATCTCGTCACTCTACCCAGAACGGCAGGATTTCTCTTTGAAATAAAATCTGCTCTTGAATTTTTTTTCACCCCATGGCAGGACAAAAGAAGGCCCCCTTTCTCCCCTTTGGGAATACCAGAAGGAGGAGAGAGAGTGCGCGCGAGAGAGAGAGAGAAAGAGAGAGAGAGAGAGGGCGATCGACAGGACGGGCCCCAGCTGCACCTAGTTTAGCCCCCCGCATGGCGTCCCGTCCATCCTCATTCACGCCACTGTACGCCACCCCTCCTTCCTACAGCAGTTGCTTTGCACCTGGACTCTGATGTATGGCTAATTATCAGCTCCTCCTAGGGCAGGCCATGTCGGGGCGCTCCGGGGATTGTACCACCACTGCGACAAAACAATATACTCTCTGGGAGGAGCTCTGTAGTCTTTACAGTGTATGATGCACGGAGCAGCGAGTAGAATTAGAGTAGAATTCCCCCCCTGACAGCCCCCCCTTTTAGAGGAAAAAAAACCTTAATCTTAAGTACGATATGCAACACCTGCCTCAGTACAGACAGACAGTATGAGGACGCCTTGCAACTCAAATGCAGGACCTCGTGAGTGGGTGATTTACATTGTACTGTAGCTCGAAGTCTTGCTTGCTTTTGTCTATTTGGTCTATTCAGGATCAGATTACAAGCCCCCTCCTCTCAATCGCCCCCTCAGCTTTTTTTTTTTCTACTTCATCTCATGCCCTATGCTTGTAATCAGTGTTTTACCAAATAAATGTGTGGAAATTGAAGGAAAAATAAAATCATAAATATACTGAGTGCAGAAATTTTAAAAAAAAAACGTTAGTAAAAGAAACCTGGAAAAGACCTTTTGAACAACAGAGCGCTGGATGAATTCCAAGGTTTTTTTGAGCTGACCAATAAATTTGCTCTGAAAACAGTTTTTTCTTTTCTTGTATTGTTCCTAATAAGACCTTTTTAGATGCATCACATAATAGGCTGAATGGTGCAGAAACAAAACCAAAAAAGAGAAACTCCCTGTTTTACTCGTCAATTACCCGTTCAAATATTGATTAGCAAAGCAGATACTAATTGTGTAGTTTAGAACATGATCCAAATTTAAAGCCACACCGACATCAGGTCGTATATATATCAGCCCGTATTGGCCATTTCTATACCATCTATTTCGCATAGACATCTAGCAATGTAATGTTTTTGACAATCACTTTACATCAATTTTAAGGTGCAAAGATTTAAGATTCTAGTTTACCTAAAAAAAGAATACTAGCTCATTTGCAGAAGATGCTGGGATGAAAAACTATACTCCAATCTTAGGAAATAAACTTGTAATGTTTTTTTGTTTATATCTCCCCAGCAAAGGAAAAGTGTAAAATGTTCACATTATTTCTCCTGTTACTGTCCACACAGCATGTGGAAAAAAACAGCACCAGTAAAAAAATAAAAGAAAATAAAGAAAAACAAAAATGAACATGCTAAGAACTACGTTCTTTCCATTTTTAAAAAAACTTTTATAAAATATATATGTATATATGTGTACATATAAAAGAAAAATCTGAAAATACTTCCTCTTTTTTTAGTAAAGCAAGCAGTGTGTTCTAAAATATCTGCTTGTTTTGGTTTTGTGTTTTCTGAAAAATAAAAAAGTGAATACTGGCCAAATAAAAAAAGATTAAAAGTAAACCGATACTACAGAGTAAAAACAAAGCACAATAAACGAAAAAGCAACTCTTTAAGAGAATATTCGGATAGCCTGTGTGACCAGGGTGTGGCAGACAGGGCACTCTGGATGGTTTAGCTCACAAATTCGGATGGCGCACTCCATGCAGAAGAGGTTATGACCGCACGGGACCAGAGCGGCCGTCACTTTGCTCTCAAAGCAGGTCATGCAGTCCCGAGCCACGGCAGGCGGTGAATCCGGCACGGGGAGACGTCCGGTGAACGTGACCGTGGTGGCGGTGGGCTCGCTGTGGGCACGGCGGGCCTGGGCATGAGGAGACCCCACGGCGTTGGAGTTGTTGGTGCCGAGCGGTTCGGGCAGTCCCGGCGACAGTCTGGTCAGAGGGAGAGGCAGGCCTCCAAAGCTTTTGGAGCGCTGCTGGGCGTAGTACGCCACCTGTTTGGGATAGTCGGGATCGCCCCAGCTTTGAGTGCTCTCCGAGCCGAAGTAAGAGCACGGCTTGTCTCCGTTGCCGTGGTTGGTAAAGTCACCTTTACTGTAAATCCCTCCCCCTCCTCCTCCGCTACTTCCGACCATGGTGTCTGAGAAATTCTGCCGGTAGCTGCTGGCAAGCGGTTTGCGCGGGGCCCCCTGGAGACCCCACACCTGCTGCAGGCGGCTCTCCAGACCCCCGTTGCCACTGTCAGGGCCCAAGCAGTCGTTCTCATTGTTGTGTTCGTGCAGGCCACCCGTGCGGAAAGCAATGTGCGCCTCGATTTCCTCCCGAGCCCTTTCGGCGTTCCCAGGGGAGCCGGTGATCTCGAAGACGGGGTCGCGGTCGCGGCTCGGAGTTACGATATAAGTGCACGTTTGCTGCTGGATGCGTTTTATAGTCGAGCCTTTGGGTCCGACCACCAAACCCACGACGCGGTAGGGCACCCGCACCTGTATGGTGGTCTGGCCAGGGAGCGGTGCAGGTGGCGAGCCGCTGAACGAGACGCCCAGCTTGTTCCTGGAGGCCCGCAGCATGGAGAAGTGCTCGGCAGCAGAGATGATTTCACGTCTGGCCAGGGCCACGTCCTCTTTGCGGCCGGTGATGAGGAAGACTGGTTCTTCGCCTCTGACGGGGGTCTTGATGTAGGTGTTCGTCTTTGCACGCAAAGCTTTGATTTTGCAACCTGTTGAGTGGAGAAGGAATATTATAGTAGTGGTAGTATTAATATATGTCAATTAACACTTATTTTGCTTGTTTGTTTCCAGGTCAAAAGGTCACCCATGCTCCGAATCTGCAGCAGAACTCATTCACAAAGTTCTTCATGTTCTCTATCTCTTAAGTGTAATTTATTTAAACATTTTGGATAATTTTATTGTGTTTTCAGTTCTCATTAAAGGTATAGTTACTCTGTTTAACACAATTTATCATTGACTGTGTTTTATCATTTTTACCATGCTCGAATATACAAAATTCTGCAGATTCATTGCAAAAGACAGCAGTTCAGTCTGGGCCTGCCTTTGCTTTTTCTATTGTAACCATTATACCAAATATAAAAATACACAATTTTTTTTCCTCATTATTAAAATTAGCATTGGCTTTATTTTTTTTGTAAACAATATATTAAAATAAAATCATTTGGTAATAAAAAAATTTGCAGTGTCTTATTTTTTGTATACAATATACTAAAGTACAATTATCAATAAAAATTAGGATTGTCTTGCAGTTTGTTTTATTTGATTAAACCCACTGAACCTTATTCATAAACAAATAAAATCTGTTAATCTTTCTTTCTTTGCCGTTTCTGTTCGTAAAACTATTGATTATACAATGTGCACTAAAATTTCTTCTGCTCGTGTTTAATGAATGAGGCCTAAAGTGAATTTAGAAATGGCTGCTCACTATTCTCTGTTGTGGTAAACGCACAAATCGATTAAAACAATGGCTTTGTTTTTTGCTGCATTACACTGTCTCAGTAATATTTTTGCTGTTTATTCATAATATAAAAAGAAACGTGTTGGCTTTAAATTATCTTAAGTATTTACCATGATAAATCCCATTAATTCCAGTCTGCGTTGACGTATCCTAATAGAATTCAAAAAACAAACCTGTGATTACAATAGCTCTAAAAAAACACTGTTGTCTGAATGACGTCTCCTCTGCAAGAGTGCCACGTGCTAACAGACAGTCACAGTACTATGATATTCAGCACTGAAACAAATGTGTAAAATGTGTTTTCAGATGTAAATTAACCAACTATTCTCTTGCATTGCAAGCAAGCTAAATACCCCATAAAGTTATTGTTGAGATATGAATTCATAACAAGGTGTGGTGCTCCACAGCATCTGCCTCGTGTACAGCACCAGAGTATTTATTAGCACCTCAGTGGTGTCTTATCAAGAGTGGGGTGGCTTTCTCCGCCCAGGGGCCTGATCAGTGGATAGATCTCTGCACACTGGTTTCATGCCTCATTGTGTAGAGCAGAAGCTAAAAAAATAACCTGGATGGACTGTCTAGCACTGACAGCGGGGAGCACAGATTCCCTCCCGCCGCTGAATCGTCCCCCTCGCTGCAGGAGCACATCTCCTAACAGGCATGGCAGCCACTGCAGGTGAACAAAGCACTGGAACCTCACAGCTCAAATTCCCAACTAATGGCGATAACCAGGATATATAAGTGTGCTGCTTTTTTCGCCATCACTCTCGCTTGTTATTATTATCAGGCCAAATCTATTCATAGAAAAATGCAATTAAATTAACCTAATAAAGGCCAAACAAATATCTAGTTATTCAGCTCAGGATGTGGCCGTTATATCAGTAACTAATGAGGTAAAGACATTTCAAATCCTCTTAATCAGCAACTTCCAATCCACACGCTCACTGCATCCCAAGTTGGATTCAAGCGTTCACTTCTGAAACACGCAGGTCACTTTACTTGACAAAGTCGTTATGTGCAGGGGGCGTTTATTAGTGCATATTTCATCTGGGTAAGATGTTACACTTTTAATGAATGGACAGTGTGCTCCATAGAGGCTTCCTGACCCGCTGCTTTGAGTGCACGGCTGTTGTACTGGTAGACGGGGCGTGACTCTAATACAGTCTTTATAGTCTGTCTCTACAAGACCAAATGCAACATGGCTTTCTAGAATACTGTATACTGTGCTTTCAATGTATCCTGAAGTGACTTGTTAATCACAATGAGACAACACTGTCAACTACACGAGACTGCCTCCTCAACTTATTCCAAATATCATCACACATTCAAAATATAACTTTTCCGCCAAGTCATGTTTGTATTTTCCCCCCGCGCGAGGTTTGCCCTCAAAGCACACAAGGACTTTCACTTCTTTGTCTGACAACGCTGTCAGAATTTCAGCACTTTTAGGTGTTCACGAGAAACACTTTTATGAGCTTCGCGATATTATGGAGATAAGCGGTGGACTTCAGTTACCCGAGAAGTCCTCTTTGTCTGAGGTAGCCTAACATAAACAACGTGGTGCTGCTTCTGCTGCATATGAAAGCCCGCAGGAACTACAGAGGCGCGCGAAGGAGCGAATGACACAATGTATCCAGTCAACAAAGACCGTTGACTGTTACATTGTATCCAGCGAGCGCACACGCGTTCCATTTTCTGTTTCAAAAAAACAGAATTACGCGCCCTCAGACGACAAAGGGAAAGCAGCGTGCTGACATTGAAGGCGTGGATGTGGAATAACGCCTTTGTTCTCGTACCCGCTGGTAACTTTGCTTAAAGCTAAGAGGAAATGCCCATGTATATGGCATCTTCGCGCTGAAATAGTGGCACAGCTCGGCAAAAACAGACACGTTAAAAAGCATCACCACTCCCTTTTTCTTTGTTAAGACAGCTCCACACTTAGTTGGAGCCGTAAACCCCGGAGAACGAGTTTGAAAGCATGTGAAAGTGCGCATCGTTGTATTTACCTTGCCTCCCCACTATTTCGGCCACATGTTCGGAGCTTGGCACGGGGACGCACTCCGTTATGTTGCAGCCCCGTCCTTTGGTTTCGGTCGGCGAGCTCTCGTACAGGGCGCACAACTTGTTCTTCCCTTGTAACATCCCTGATTCAGATGGGATGTGATTGTGGTGGTTATTGTTACTCCTGTCTTGAACTCCTCCACCACCACCCGCAGGAGCCCCGTCCTCGCCCTCTCCAAGACCCAGCAGCGACAGTTGGCCCAGCGCAACTCTAAGGGCACGGGAATCATCCTCCTCCTCCTCGGGCGGCACTAGGAGACCCTCGCTACCGAACCCGGAGCCGGCTAAATCCCCGCCGTAGCCCCCATTTTTTTCCATGATCCCTGCTAGAACCAGCAAGCTAGGCATGGCTAACAAAAGAGTGTGAGACAAAGACACTGGTAAGAGACTGGAGAAACAGCACCCTCGCCGCCACCCCGCCCCCTCCTGGTCCAAGTCCCCCCTTTGCGCTAGTCCCTCCCACAGACCAGCCCCCTCTCCGGTTCCGATACGCAGAAGGCGAACGGGACACAAGGATGTCTGCGCCGAGAAGGGCCAGGCTAACTGATACTCCACCCCGTCTGGTTTACTCAGTCTCCGCCTATGGCAAGCCGTTGCAGCATGTATTCCCTAGAAACAATCGATTTTATGACACTGAGTGATATTTCATTTTATTTTACGATACTGTTTTATTTTTATGTTTAAGTAACAATAAAAAAACTGTAATAACTTTTTTTTACTACTTTTTTAAATAAGTAAAAAAAAGTATATTTTAACAACAGAAACAACAAAAATCAACAACAAAAACATAAGATGCATCAAATATATCCATATTGTGATTGTTTTGTAGGGCGCCCATCATAGGTCAAATAATAGGTCAAAATCATAGGTCAACTAACATGATCATTATAAAGGTGGTTAAATGACAAAAAAACAATCAGTTCCATATATTTGATAATCGGAATACATTAGATATAGTTCATGACACAATTAACAAATTTGGGAACATTTTGAATAAAAAAGAAAAAAATGGATACATACCGAGGCTACATTTATTAATTAATAAAAGTAGAATTAATACAGCAACTTATTTTTTTTAGCATTAATTAAACACAAAATATTGTCTGTAAAAACAATAAAACAATATATATTAGCCTATAGGCTATTTAAATATTTTGTATTATTATTTTACTATTTTCGTTTAGTATTTATCCAGTTACGTTTATGGGACATTTTTTCAAAAGCCATTTTTTGGGGGGGGGGGGGGGGGGTTTGCATGGTGTATTTGAATTGTTATGAAAGCTCAACAAGTGTGTTATCACCCGCAAGTGAGTCACCATCATTCATAAAAATATCAATGTGAACACCAGTGCATTAGCCTACAGCATTGCACATAGAAGACTACACTTGTAGCCTAATATGAAAATTGTTTGCTATTTTTAAATTAATTTATGTAAATTTTTATAATATTGTATATTTACATAGTATTTACAGTGCATTTTGATGCAGTTTGAGAAATATAAGAATAAATGTTCAAACAGCTTGCCATGCCCTGCCTCGCTGAGACAGTCACCATCCATCCATCTATCCATCCACCCATCCATCCATCCGGTTGCATTTCAGACTCCTTTGTAGCTACCCACAACTCACTCCTAATGAATAATCCAAAACATAATTTTATGCGTAAATATTAGGCTTCAACATCATAGTTCATCGTATTCTGTTGTGAGGAGAGGCGTGCCAGAATGATAACACATGTGCGCCTGAAAACAACACCGTCCAGCTGCTTTCTACATTTTCAATAACATCAGTTCCGTTATGATACAAAATCAATGGAGAGTCATATCATGACCGAAATTTTCCGGAGAATATTCGTGGTTTTCAAGCAGAGGAACTGAAACATCTGTCCCCAGTATTTCCCCAGAATGAAAGAGTTAAACTGACATAATTCGGGGGGTCCGCCCACCCTGTTTGCCGTTGGTTGCAGCGGGTCACTGAGTTGTTGTTTGGACTACCGTTGCGCATGGAGTGCTGTTACACTGAGGAAGAGCACACGGCCAGCGAGGAGAAGAAGAGACATGGGGAGTTATCAGACAGACGTTGCAGGATCTGCACTGCACATTAATGGTAGAGAGAGAGAGAGAGAGAGAGAGAGAGAGAGAGAGAGAGAGAGAGAGAGAGAGAGAGAGAGAGCAAGCACGTGTCTAGCAACATCTCAGGCAAACCTTGAACAAAGAGCGTTCGTGTTTCCACCTCAGACGCCACTGTCCTCATGATGCCACGCCTGGCGGCAAAGATGAAATCTGGAACAACAACAACAGCCACAACAGCAGCAATAACAGTAATAATAATAATTCAAACACAATGTAGCTTGAATTGTAGAACTGATACAAAAAACATTTAGTTAATATTAAACAAATTAATAACACTCCTTGTCACACTTTTTACCCCCAATGAATAGGGTTTATTTGTGAAAATCAGTTACTAATCTGTAGTAGGCCTACAGCAATGGCAAAAAGATTCTGCACTGACATATTTATACAATGAAAAAGCTTTTGTACGCACACATATTATATATATACATAGTTTTGAAAAATGCATGTGAATACAAAAAAAAAGAAAAGTATCTAATTAATTTAACATGTGTTGACCTTGAAGTACGGCATCTAATCACACTATATGGGGTAAGTCCCACAGTCAAAATCTATTAAATATGATTTTTAGGCAAGCTAGGGTTAGGTAACAGTTCAAACACTAATACAAATTTTGGTCAACAAAAGTTATAATTAACACATGCTGTAAAATTGCAACACACACGTACATACAGTGTAGGATATATATATATATGTGTGTGTGTGTGTGTGTGTGTGTGTGTGTGTGTGTGTGTGTGTGTGTGTGTGTGTGTGTGTGTGTGTGTGTGTGTGTGTGTGATATGCAGTTTTAGACTTATAAAAATATGTGAAATAAAATTGCTTATAGTGACAACATGACACTAGTGTAGTTTGCAAAATCTTGCAGCTGGTTTGATTTACATGCATATTGACTATACAAAATCACAGAAAGTCATATTTCTTTACCATCAAATGCAAGCATACTCTACTAATTTCTTATGAAAGATGCTTAACAAATTCTTTCAGGCGATCTGCTCTCTTATCCTTTGCATCTACAGTTTTCTAATGTTTTTAATTGGCCAGTCAAACAGTTTGGCACACAGAGTTTCAAAGGAGATCATTGCAGCATCAGTCGATCAGATGGCAACACTTATATGAGATGTACAGGACGGGTCTTTCTCACACATACTGGATCAGAGCCAGCACCTTAGTGACAGTCAGTATGTCCAAAAGGTCAGTTGCCTCCATTAATGGTGTCTACTGGGATCCCAAGGCCTAAATCAATATCAACTATGGATAACAGATCATGTTTCCTGGCCTGCCCAGCCTGTCTGTGGGCCTGGGTCTTTGGTTTATAAAGTCCCCCTTTGTCTTTCAACTCAGAACCTGCATGTCTAGTCATTGGAAACGTCTTTTGAAGTCTGTGCTGAAGATTCTCTCTCCTCGCAGAAGCAATATGTTAACGTATGCTCATATTGTACTTACTACACCCACATACTGTAAATGATGACCTAATATGACATCATCCAGCAGAGCATTTGTCAGTACGCATGCCATGCTGTAATGTGGTGTCATATAACAATGCAATGAATCAGTCAGCATTAATACCTCAAACTTAACTAATACACTATAGAACATATTGAAATGACCTTTTCTTGAATTTCTTGACAAAACTGTAATTTTAATAAGAAAAAAAATTATGTTTTGTCAACTATGATATGACATATGATATTATCAGTTTAGAGCAGATGCTGAAATTCTGCTTGCATTATTATTTTTCATGATTTTTTTTGTTGTTGTTGAGAATGCAAGCATGTGGAATAAGAATTTCAGCATCTGGTCTGATACTGATATTACATTATATAAATTCAATATCAATGAATCAATCACACTTAATTAATATGGATTATGCGATGTGTGTATATATATATATTGGTAAATAATAATAATAAACAACAATGAATAATAGTATATAATAATAATACACTATTTGTTCTAAGAGATTCTTACTCCATTTATGCTTTTTTATTTTCTATTTTACAATCCCTTAGTTTATCATTTATATTTCAAGAGATATTAGTATGCACTCAGGTCTTCCTGCTACTGAACACAATAACTGACCCTTCCCCCTTCTCTCTCTCTCTCTCTCTCTCTCTCTCTCTCTCTCTCACACACACACACATAAACACTCGGGTCTTTACATTGAGTGTAAATGCTTCTCTGAGCTGGGAATATGAGTCAGGTGAGTATGAGCTCATCTCTCTTTCCTCTGCTATGAGGTAATGTATCTCTCTGGCACTCTTTCTCCTCTGTGAGCCAATCATTAGAGGTGCTTCACCACTGACACACCCCGTGATGATTCAGATTCTCTCTGTCACATGATGCTCACACCCTCAGGTGATGGAAACCACTGCCTGCTGCAATACAAAAAATATTTATGGTCCATTCTTTAAAAAAAAGTTAAGGTTGAATTAAGACATTTATTTAGTATTATTTGGTCATTATTATGTATTATTATTATTATTATTATGTGTTTTAAAACTAATCTCATACATTTAAGCAGTCTTTATATGAAATTTTTTTTAAGATTGCAAGAAACATAAATTGTCAAGTGTGTCCCAATGTTTGACTAGTAGTGTACAAAGAAATTATTTTGGTCACACTGCTTTATTTTTTTCGTAGACAATTTGTTTTGTTAAATGTGATTACTTTTATGTAAGTGAAATTACATAAACTATTCACACATAAATATGTGTGTTAATCAATATAAAATCAAAGGATATGATTTACTCTAAATTTACAAACACATTTTCGTTCACAGCAATGCAGCTTTAACTGAAAGAATGGACATATGAATGGAAAAGTGTATATTTTGTAATAGGCATTGTATTGTTCCCTATTTGGTTTGTAAACTAATTTTGTTCAATATAAAATTAAAATAAAAAAGCTTTAACTGAAAGAGGTCCTGCTGTACAAATAAGCGTTCACACACTCCCTCTGGCGGTTGGAAAAACGAACTGCAAATAACGCGCACTGCTAATTCAGCAGATAATAGGCTAGGCTACTTTGCGACAGCGTAGATCACTGCATATGATTTTGCAGTGCCTACACTTAAGAGCCTAGACTTAAAGAATACTTAAATGTATACTTTTATACACTAAAAGTGGCTCAATTTGGTCCCAAGTAGTATTGAAACAGTTCACTTACAAGTATACTTCTAATAAATTGATATTAGTGTACTTACTAGGCTACATATGGGCCTACTTTAACTTTATATAACGTATAGGGGCCTACAATTATCTTTTTTTTATAAGGGTGTGCTATAGAACTGATAAACTAATTAAACACAGATGGAATCGATTAATATAAATACAAAAGTTAAAATGTTCTTGCTTTTATTGAAATGCAAGATGCTTTTTAACAATTAAAGACAAGTCCATCCATCCATATATCTATTCATTCTGTAAGCAGGAAAGAAATATATTTTTTTTAGTTTTAATGTGTAGGCCTAGCGTTTTGTCCATTCATTCTGTAAGCAAGACAGAAAGAAAGATTTGTTTTAGTTCTAATGTGTAATAGTTTTTTCATTACACTCTCATGAAAATATGCTGTAAGTTTTCCTTCTGGAAAGCAGGGTTAAGCCCCAACTTTGACTTCTGGGAAATGTAATCAAACAGGTTGGGAGACACAAGAAACATGCAAGAACGTACATAAGAATGGATTTATTTGTAAACTGACAAGTTTCCTCAAAACGTTCAAGAGACACCCGAAAGGTGCCATAAGCCTAAAGACCGGGAGATATTATGGATTCATATTCATGGCTGCAAACACATGAACAGAGGTGATGTTGGGAGGGAGTCTCGCTCTGGGCACGATCGAGTAGGCCTACTGGTCTCGTTTTTTTCCTTGGAAAATCTCCGGTGCGGAGTAACATCAATTGTCTCCTTCTGTGCCAAAGCAAAGGCCGTTCTTCTGAAATCTGGCGAGTTCTAAGTCATTATGATAAGTGCTGCGTTCCACCTGTGAATGAGACATGGTTACAAGAGTGTTACATATATTTATTTATATATTAATATTTATTCATTTAGCTGACGCTTTTATCCAGGTCTCGCTTACAAGCACAGCAAGAGTGCATGTAAGTTTTATGTGACTTTGTTTGCTAAATTTAGTCAATACATTATCAATCCTTCTTCCAAAATGTGTTTTTGTCTTACCCTGATTTACTATGGTAAGCCTATTATCCAGTAAGTGTATATTTTCTGTCGGGATGGTTTTCACAGTAAATTGTATATACACCTGAAACTAGAATTTATAACTTGGATATGATGAAAAATATCGATACTCGATACCATTTTCAAAACCACGGGGAAAGCCTGCCCTATATATTTTTTTATATATAGCCTATATTTTTGTCAATACAGTATATATATATATATATATATATATATATATATATATATATATATATATATATATAAACATTGATCAATTACCATTACAATTATTTCACCACAAAACAAACAAACTATAAAAAATCATTTTACCTCCATGTATGACTGTGAGCTGAACATAAGTTTTTCCAGAGTTTTCCCAGAGATTAATACCAGGGGAATATTCCACATACCATTAGAGTCCCGCCAGGGATCTGCCAGGAGCTTCACCACATTAGAATGGCGCAATGACCTACAATAAGATCACTTGTGCAAAATATGAAATATATGATAAAAGGCAGTATCCAGGATAAATGGATGAAGTGTAATTTACAGATTTGGATGAATTGAATGCAGTTAAGTTGCACAAAATGTGCAAGAATTGTGTTGCATGATTTTCCATTACACGAGAGTAGATGTTAAATCTTCATGCTGATTTGTACTCGGGTTTCGCCAAGATAATCACCAACTAAGACATAGCTTTACAGTAACCTATGCTTCTCCATCCATTTACGCTTCTTTCCATATGGTGATGTAAATCTCCTTCTGTCTAGTGTTGACACGCATCAGCACACACAATGGCTGCAACCACAGTACGGTCCCCCCATGACAACCGTCTGGATTGAGCTGAGTAGGGGACATCTCTGGGGTCTTCAAGTGGGCACCTTCCATCCTCAGTTTTTCGTCGACTAGCCCACGACACCTCAAGAGGGCTCGACAGTGACTCTGGCGTCACCCCCCTCCGTCCCCCACTCAACTCAGCCCAGCTTACTGACCTCTACATCCCTCCTGCTGCTGAGACCAAACCACAATCTCACAATCTCTCCGCAACCCAACCATACGCGCCAACCCGTTTGACTAAGGCTGTCGCGCCCCACTGGTGCGTTAATATGCAGTTTCAGTGGCAACGGTTCCGTATGGCATACCACCTACCGCAAAACACAATATCTGCCCAACCACCCGTCATTCACGCAATATACACAGGAACGTAATGACTGTAAATACTATACAACCTATACAAATAAACCAACAGACTCTTCAAGTTTTCAAGAATTCTACGAAACCGTAGCATGGCGGCCTGTACACAGCCAGCCAGAATCTTTCTGTCTCAACCACAGCCAGTTGCTGCTCCTTTCTGGTGCTTCAGATAAGTTCTTTACTGTGCGACGCAACTCTTGGCCACTGAATCCGACGTCTCTGAGGAACCGGGTTGTAGAGTGTGCCACAAAACCTCTACAACCCACTTCCACTGATAAACCTGGACTCTCCATCCTCGCTGTTCTGCTTCAGTGGCCAGATGAGCATACCGCAGTTTCTTCCTATCATATGCCTCATCTACCGCATCCTCCCATGGCACTGTTAACTCTATCAGTTGAACAATGCGTGCTGATCCAGACCACAAAACAATATCTGGTCGTAGGTAAGTGGTGGCAATCTCAGGTGGAAAAATAAGCCGTTGATCAAGATCAGCCACCTTCTTCCAGTCCCTAGCAGCTTCCAGTTGTCCTGGGCGAGAATTGGTGTTAGCACCTTTTCTTGGTGGTTGCTCGCCTGGGTGGAGGAATATTGTCTTCTGTGTAAGGGTCTCTTTCCTGCAGGTGTTCAGTTTGCAAGACTGCCGAATGACTAAAGAAACGTTGTCAGCAAGATGGTAGAAAACTGTACATTTCTTGTCTATTCCACCCACTGCCACTTATACCAACGACGGAAATAAGCACAGTTACAATAGCTTAATATGTGGGAGAGTGTTGCTATATAGAGTGACAATATTGTATTGCAATAGGTAGCACTTCAAAGTCAATACCAAATCAAAACTAATTAGCAAATTATTTGTAATTGAAAAGGTTTAATGACAAAATATGGTTACTGTTACAACCAGTCAGGAACGAGACAGAGAGCGAATCCAATCGCAAGCACATTTAATTAAACAAAAACAAACAGGTAATCCAGGGAATTCAGAACAGGACAAAAGTAACATAAACAATAACCGACAGCCAACAACTGAAACACGGGTTTAAATACACAGACAAACAAGCTAAACAAGATAACAAGGGGGCGTGGTTAATGAGAAACACCTGGGGAGACTAATAAAGATGGACGAGGAACACCTGTGGACACTGAGCAACAACAAACAAAAGACAAGACACATGGCAGGATCACATGACAAACAAGGGATCACGTGATATACAAGACACAACAAAAACCCACACATAACATAGCCCCCCCCCCCCATGGGCGGCTCCCGACGCCCCTGAAACAAAAACACTAAAGTTTAGGAGGGTGGTGAAGTGGAGGCGGTCTTGGGGGAGGGACGGAGGGCCAGGTTCGTGCAGGGGAGCAGGGCAGAGACGACCCCTTGGGCGGCCACGGCGGAGAAGACAGTCCATCGGGCGGCCAGGGCGGAGAAGACAGTCCATCGGGCGGCCAGGGCGGAGAAGACCCCTCGGGCGGCCAGGGCGGAGACGACCCCTCGGGCGGCCAGGGCGGAGACGACCCCTCGGGCGGCCAGGGCGGAGACGACACCTCGGGCGGCCAGGGCGGAGACGACGCCGGCTCGGGAACAGCAGACGCCGGTTCGGGAACAGACAACACACTCACTGGCTCGGGAACAGACAACACACTCACTGGCTCGGGAACAGATCACACACACACTGGCTCGTGCTCAGGAACGGACAACACATACACTGGTTCGGGAACAGACAACACACACACTGGCTCGGGAACAGACAACACACACACTGGCTCAGGTTCAGGAAAAGACAACACACACACTGGCTCGGGAACAGACAACACACTCACTGGCTGGGAAACAGGAACAGACTCTGGCTGGGGAACAGGAACAGGCTCTGGCTCGGGAACAGGAAGAGACTCTGGCTCGGGAACAGGAACAGACTCTGGCTCGGGAACAGGAACAGACTCTGGCTCGGGAACAGGAACAGACTCTGGCTCGGGAACAGGAACAGACTCTGGCTCGGGAACAGGAACAGACTCTGGCTCGGGAACAGGAACAGACTCTGGCTCGGAGGCGGCCATCTTGTCCGTAGACACTGGTTCGGGTTCGGCCATCTTGTCCGTAGACACTGGCTCGGAGGAAGTGACGCGAACAGTCTCTGGATCAGCAGAAGTGATGTGAACAATCTCTGGTTCGGCCATCTTGTCCGTAGACACTGGCTCGGAGGCGGCCATCTTGTCCGTAGACACTGGCTCGGAGGAAGTGACGTGAACAGTCTCTGGATCAGCAGAAGTGATGTGAACAGTCTCTGGTTCGGCCATCTTGTCCGTAGACACTGGCTCGGAGGCGGCCATCTTGTGTGTAGACACTGGCTCGGAGGAAGTGACGTGAACAGTCTCTGGATCAGCAGAAGTGATGTGAACAGTCTCTGGTTCGGCCATCTTGTCCGTCGACACTGGCTCAGAGGTGGCCATCTTGTCCGTAGACACTGGCTCGGAGGAATTGACGTGAACAGTCTTTGGATCGGTAGACGTGACTTGATCAGTCTCTGGATCGGCTAACGTGACTTGATCAGTCTCTGGATCGGCAAACGTGACTTGAACAGTCTCTGGATCGGCAGACGTGACTTGAACAGTCTCTGGATCGGCAGACGTGACTTGAACAGTTTCTGGATCGGCAGACGTGACTTGAACAGTTTCTGGATCGGCAGACGTGACTTGAACAGTCTCTGGATCGGCAGACGTGACTTGAACAGTCTCTGGATCGGCAGACGAAGGCTCAGGACTGGACGGGACCAGCGGTGAAGGCTCGGTGCTGGACAGCGTCAGCGGCGAGGGCTCTGGGCAGGACGGCGTCAGCGGCGAAGGAAGCTCTGGCTTTTGCTCGAGGACCGGTTCTGGCTGGACTTGGCTGACGTGAAGCTCTGGCTGGACGTGGCTGACGTGAAGCTCTGGCTGGACGTGGCTGACGTGAAGCTCTGGCTGGACGTTTGCGAACGAGCAATGTTGATTTCAAATTTCTTGGATTATTTTCAATCCTACATCTGCCTGTAATGTTTTGCTAGAACAGGCGGCAACTTATTGGTCATACTACGCTTGCCTTCCAATGCTAAAGCCAAACATCGCAATACTTGGTCATGGCGCCAAGTAAACCGACCTTGGCTAAGAGCCACCTTACATCCTGTCAAAATGTGCCTTAATTTGGCAGGTGATGAACACAAAGGACAAGAGGGATCCTCTCCTACCCCGAGGTTTAGGTTCTGGGGTGATGGGAGAACATCATATGTTGACCTAATAAGGAAACTGATCCTACTCTCTTCCATTGACCGAAGGTCTTGCCAGCCCATTTTGCGTTATTCCACACTCTCCCATCTCATCCACTCTCCCTGCTTGGCCTGGGAAATGGCCTTTATACATCTCATCCTCTCCTCCTGCTTTCGCACCTCGTTGACTACCAGCTTCCTCCTTTGAGCTGGGCCTGCCTTGTGCCATTTAGGAGGAGCTAAACTGAGCCCAAAACCCCCTCTTCCATGCTGTACCTGTCCCACGATATCCCCACTTTGAAGATCAGCCTTTGCCTCTACTACAGATTTCTTTGCTGACCACTTTCTACCAGTTTTTACCACAGGGGCTGCCTCCCTTACACATTTGTCGCGTGACTCTGCTAAAGTCATTTTCAGTCTGACCTTGGCACACTTAAACTCCTCGGTTAAAGCAGAGACTGCAGCTGCAATACTCCTTTACTATAAAGTCCCACTCTGCTAAGGCAGCGTGGAACTCCCAACCATTTCCTGTTGTATGAACTTATTAACGCTTCCAGCTTATCCACTGTTGTCAAAGAAACCTCGTACACAGTCAGTGGCCACAGCAACCTTGGCAGTAGACCAAACTGAAAGCACCAGAGTTTTAGTTTGCCTGGTAGAGCACAGCTGTTATGGTCTTCAACCCTTCCACCGCTTGTCGTCTAACTTCTCCCACTCGAACCGTGTCCTTTAGATCCCCATCGTACCATCTCCCAAGACTCTTCACTGGCTTCTCAGAAACTGTTGGTATTGCCTCACCATTAATGAAGAATATTTTATCTACTACCTTTCCTTTAACTATCGAGATGTTCCTTGATTTAGAGGGCTTAAATTGCATTCGTGCCCATTCGATATTATCTGTTAACTTCCCCAATAACCGATTAGTGCAGGCTACTGTTGTAGTCATGGTTGTCATGTCATCCATGTATGCTCTGATTGGTGGTAGTCGCATCCCAGAAGCCAAGCGCTCTCCTCCTACTACCCATCTTGATGCCCTAATGATTACTTCCATTGCCATGGTAAAAGCCAGTGGAGAAATGGTGCATCCTGCCATTATTCCAACCTCTAAGCATTGCCATGCAGTGCTGAATTTTTGAGTTGAGAAACTAAATTGCAAATCTCCAAAATAGGCTTTCACTAAATTTGTTATCGACATCGGTACCCTGAAAAAATCAAATGATGCCCAAAGAAGCTCATGTGGCACTGAACCATATGCATTAGCCAAATCCAGGAATGTCACATGGAGCTCCTTCCTCTCCTTTTTAGCTGATTGAATTCGTTGCCAGATAACATTGATGTTTTCTAAGCATCCTGTGAATCCTGGAATGGCCGCTTTTTGAACTGAAGGGTCAATGAAGCCATTCTTTAATAGGTAGGTTGACAATCTCTGCGCAATAATGCTGAAGAATATCTTACCTTCGACGTTTAATAGTGAAATAGGACGAAACTGACTGATGCTTGTAGCATCTTTTTCTTTAGGTATAAAGACTCCACCTGCTCGGCGCCATGCTCTACGTACAACCTGCTTTACCCATGCCACTTTTATCAATTTCCACAGAATTTGTAGAACTCCTGAAGCACTCTTGTACACTCTGTACGGAACTCCATTAGGCCCTGCAGATGATGAGCCCTTGCCTTTCTCACAACCTGCTCTATCTCTTTCCACTTAGGTGCACAGACCTACATTTGGTATTCTGGTGGATTGATAGGTGGGCTATATGAGTGAATTGACATAGGCTCATGCCTTTTTGCATCTGTATGCGTTTCCTCCAAATACCTCTCTAGCTGAACCCTAGATGCTTTTAAAGTGCCATTCTTCTCACTGGTGAATAACTTCTTTACGAATTTGAATGGGTCTTTATAGAAATTAGCCCTCGCACGCTCCTTCTTTTTGTAGCGTTTCCGTAGGCGCTCAGCTCTGCGTAATGTTGCAAGCTTATCTTTTATGTCCCTTTGTAAGAGATTGAGTCCCTCCTTCTGACTTTGTTCTGCTTTTTTCCATTGCTTCCTCAGCTGTCTCCTTTCTCTAACTAACCCTTCAATTTCCTGCTGCCGTCTAGATACAGCAGGAGTAGTTTGTACTTTTTCCTTCCTTTTTTCCACACCAAACCTCTCACTTCCATATGCGTAAATGATGTCCCCAAATTTATCCAGCTTCTTTTCAACTGTACCAGTTAATCCTTCCAATGCAAAGCATAGATCTGTGTTTACCGTGTCCCATGCAGTTTTCTCACAAGCTCTTGGCCATCTAACTCCAGGCCTATGCCCGTTGAGGTTCTTTTCTCTCTTATGCTGGTTAGTCTGACCGGGTTCACAAGTATCAATGTGTTCATCACTAACTGTGCAAACCCTCATCTCCTCTATGACAGGGTTACTTATATCCTGCGAACTGTGGTTTGCTTCCTGTCGCTGGATTTCATTCGACTGACTTGACTGACTTCGTAAGAAGTACTGATCAATGCGAGGCCCTTGTCCCTTCTCCCTTAAGCATTTCATTTTCCCTTGATGAATCTTCAACCCCCTGACCGTTGTCGCCTTGCTCCAGCCACAGACACAAGCTTGGAGTTCAATGACTTTGCTAACTGCAGAACCTGAACTAGTCTTTTGTGAAGTACTCTCCATACTCATATCCGTTTCCATTCCAACACCGTTAACCATGTTGTCCAACATTGAGTCATCTTCCGCCCCTGCTCTCGCAGACTCTAGGGGTATTTTTCTCTTTAATTTCTCAGAAGCCTTGGGCGGGTGTCTCCAGCATCCTGTTAACACAGAGCTGGATACTGCCGACAAGGGTAACTAATCCTTACCAGCCCCATTGGGGTCTCTTTCCTCCTGTCAGCTGTCTCTCCAGGCTGTCACAAGGTCTTTCCCTTGTTGCCAGCAGCACTATTCACTGCAGTCACTGGACGTATCCAGATCTTCATGATTTCCATTACACGAGAGTAGATGTTAAAACTTCATGCTAATTTGTACTCGGCTTTCGCCAAGATAATCACCAACTAAGACATAGCTTTACAGTAACCAATGCTTCTCCATCCATTTACGCTTCTTCCATATGGTGATGTAAATCTCCTTCTGTCTAGTGTTAACACGCGTTAGCACACACAACGGCTGCAACCACAGTGCGGTCCCCCCATGACAACCGTCTGGATTGATTAGTTCATTAGTTCATTTTAGATCCGTTTTTTTTTAGCGTATATACAAATACTCACCGATATATATTTTTCTCTTTCTGAATTTCTTCTTTAGTCACGACAGTACAGGACACCTTCTTAAGAGCTGCACGGGTATTTCCAAAGGTTACTTTATACACCTTACCAAAGGTGAAGCCCTCCTTCTCCTTCCCTTTACCTCTGTACAGATAACACGTTGTCAAAACTGTTCCGGTTCACATGGCTACTTGGAAGTGATAAATAATTCTGCGAATGAGCGGCTGGGGCGCATTAAAGGTTTTCTGTTAGAACAGTGTCATGTAAGCAGCCCCTGAGTTAATAATAATCTTTGCACCGGAAGTGAATCGATCAAAACTAACTTTAGCTGGACAATAACTTGAGCTGCTGTAAAACCAAAACAATCTCTATACTTTAATTTCCACACTGTAAAGCCCAATTTATACTTCTGCGTTGAACTTACGCCGTAGCTACGTCGTAAGCTGTGCGTAGCGCGCGTACCCTTCGGCGTACCCTGACGTGCACCTCTCCATAAATGTAACAACGCGTCAATTCTACGTGGACGCAAGCGCTGTGATTGGTCTGCTCAAACCGCTCCCTCGGGTTTCACATGCTCCCTCTGCGTGCGTCAACGGGGACAACGACGTAGAAGTATAAATTAAAACCAAAGCATAGTCTACGGCGTAGAGGCTCCGGCGTAGGTCCGACACAGAAGTATAAATCAGCCTTAAAGCTGCTTTGAAACAGTCCATATTATTAAAAGCGCTATATAAATGAAGGTGACTTAACTTGACTTGAAGGATTTGGTAATAATTGAGTCATTACTAGTGGGTTACCATGATCTTCACTTTAGAATTAATACATTATGCATTATTCACATTAATTATGAACCTGAATATAGTAGTTCTTACTAGTTCTCTGAATGGTATGGGAAAAAAACAACTGATTAGCCACTAGTGAACTATCACATTCAACTGAGCACGCTATTAATTACTAATTCGTTAATCAGAGTTTCTTGTTAGTTAATAGTTGTTATTAGAATGTGAATATTGTGTTACTCATTTGCTCCTGTGTAGTTATTCATTAATAATCATTAACAGTATTCTAAAGTGTTAAATATTTCATACAAGAGTACTGTATTATTTCCTCACCATTTCCCCAGTTAAAGATGATAAAGCAGGGCGATTCTTGTGGTTCCACTTATTTGAAAAGCATGTCTGTCACTGTAATCATAGTTCTTTAACAACAGAAAAGTATCAGAAATGACAGGCATGCCAAACACAAGTCTTAAAACACAAGAACATTTCTAATGTACCGAATCTAGAGGAATACTTCTAAAAGTTCTGGTTTCATCTTTGACAATACCTTCGTATTTCAGCTTATTATTATTATTTACTCAAATTTTCTTCAGAGGAGTTGACACACTGATTTCCAGACAGACTTAAAAATGTACAGAAGATTTTAAACATTTTTGGGAAACGCTTCATTTTACAGTACAGTACTTACAGTGTGCTTACCTAGAAAGTACTTGGTAATATAAGGTAAGTACATGGGTTAAGGTTAGGTTTAGGGGTAGGTTCAGGGTTAGTACCTAGTTATTACCCAGTTATTACCCAGTTATTGTAATTACTATAATAAGTATTTAGTATGTACATGGGAAACAGGACTGTAAAATGAAGCGTTTACCCATTTTTGTTGGTTGTCTTTACAAGGACAGCAGTGCATAGAAGTGCATTAATGACTAAGATGGATTTGAAACCAAACATTTGAAAGAATAGTAATTTTTCACTGATCAGTCATGCTATTGAAACTGAACAAAAAGATCTTAGGAAATATCAAAGCTCTTAATATTATTTCGTCATCTCCAATAAAACAGAAAGACAGTGGCATGCGAGCATTTTCTACTTTTCACAAATCTAGCAGATTAAATATTTTAGAGCTGTATGTAAAATGTGTATTCACTGTAGTAATGTCCATGACTTTTTGAGATTTCACTAATCTCCGTTCCATCCACCAGAGGTCTGATTCTGATTCTGATTTCCATGTCTTTCCAAGCCTTGAAATCACAATTTTAAACATTTTCCAGTTCCCCTCTTATGAATTCTCAGTTCCATCCACCAGAGGTCCCTGTCATCCCATCTGTTCCCATAATTCATCACAGCTCTCTATAATTCCTAATGAATAACTTGTTAAATACCATCTTTGCAAAATGATTTCAGATCTTTCTTGTTTTCTGTTCAGTCTTCAGATCAGTGTCTTTCTGTAGATGATCATGCATGACAATACCATAAATACATATGAATGAACAGTATGTCATTTCTAGTCACTTTTCATTATTCAATTATATTTATCTGTATGAAAAAAAAATACTAAAAAACAGAAGTACACAGCATTTCATTTATCAACCCTTACATGTACTAAGCTGATGTGATGATTCAGAGGTTTGAAAAAAAGCGGTAACAAATTACAGTATAGTTCTGTCATGACAACTCTCTGAGAGATTGGCATGGTAATGAATATGGCAATGTTAATGTAGGCTATTTGGTCTTGTCAGAATAGATCTGCTACGCTGCTGCTGCTGAGCAAGTACAGAGACTTGCTACTGCGAATACATTCGCAGACATAACTGTGAGCATTTACGACATATTGCTGCTGCACATGTAACATAAATAAAATAACCCCCGTAGAAGATCTATACAGGTGGAGCTGGGGAAGGAGGAGGGTTTCTGAAAGCGCGCTGTAGACTGCTAACTGCAACACCACCAATATTTGAATGTTGACGCGCAGCTCATTGGCTGCTGATGCAATATAGAAAATGATGTGATCACTACCAACTGAATTAAGAACTTATCAGCCCGCGCCATCTAGAGTTTCATATCAGAATAAGGCTTTAAAGCAAATAGTAGAAAGAATCAACATCTAATTTAGATGAAGCATACAATGTAAAAAAAAAAAATCCCGTAAAAAAAAAAGGGTAAAAAAAAAGTCTGGCAGCTGAGTTTCCAGACGGATTCCGTGAAATTACAGCAAATAACCATTTCACAAAATTACATGCAAAAACCGTAAAAATACAGAATTGACTTTACAGTCAGTGAATGACAGTAATACTGTGAATTACAGTATAATACTGTTGATAATGGCTTATAAAATTGTGGAAAAACAGATAAATTATGTCAAATTAAATTAAAAAACATATAACTGTATAAATGTAAATTTAAGGTTTTATAAAGTTATTTTATAATAATGCTATCCATCTACAGTAATTTTCTTTTAATATATATTTTTTTCTGTGTAAAATAACTACTGTATGCAATAAAAAAGTACATAAACTCAAATACAGGTTGTATATTTACAGTTTAATTTCTATTTTTACAGATCCAATTTCACAACATTGACCAATCTCTAATTAAGTCCTTAGTAATAGCAAATTTACAATCAATTTCTGTTAAATTAACTAAATGAACAAGTACAGAATACCTGCACATTTACAGTATTAGTCATTAAACAAACACCAAACATCAAGATACGTGAATGATAGGAAATAGAAGCTTAGTATATAATTAGAACATGTAAAAATATCCAAATTAAAAGGCAATTGCTATATAGGCTTTATACTCTAATATAACTTATTATTTTATACATTTACAATTACATTTTATCCAAAGTGACTTACCAATTAAGAGAACAATAGAAGCAACAAGTGCAGTGACAAGTTCCAGTTAGTCTAGCACAGTATACATAGCAAGTTTTTGTTTTTATTATTAAAACAAAGATTTAGTTTTATTGGGTCAAGTGTTTACGAAAAAGATGGATCTTTAGCAGTTTCTTGAAAATGTATTGAGTTGTGCAGGTCATTCCACCAGCAAGGAAAAAGTCCAGGTATTTTACTGAATTCGATTTCTGAACAGTCCAAGGCATTTTGTTTAAAGCTGCAGTAGGAAGTTTTGAGAAAACGTTGACTTAGCCTGAAAATTTGAACAAGCACAACTTACAGGTCCAACTCTCTTGCTCTCTGCTGCGCTACAGCCCTCCCTCCACAGCTCCTCCCCCACAGCGTAGCCTGCCGTGAACGCGCAGGCTAGTAAACAGGACCACCGATGACGGCGGATTATAAACAGTTATAGCACATTCACTAATAGGGACGAAACATCAACAATATGCTTTACATTGACTATGGCCTGCCCATACTTTGACTACAAACTTGGTCCTCAAATCATTATGTATTTTGCAATACATGTAACTTTATAACGTTGCACTCCTTCTATAAGTTAGAATCGCTAGTAAGATAACGTTAATATAACGGTAACTAACGTTACAGTATGTCAGAAATTATTCTAGCGATATGTAATGCTAGATAAGGTTTGCTAGTACATTATTTCAGCAACATGACAAGCCAGTGAATTAGCAGGTTTCAATTGTTGCTTAGCACAGTGCGTGACATTTTATCTAAATGTTATGCTGCTAGAGTTTTGACACCAGGTCAATGGGCTCTGTCTAATTCTTTCTTTTTCGCTTGTTTATCGTCATCTGTCTTTTTCCTTTTACCTCTTTGTTTTATGAGCAGGTGCCACTCGAGAAATTGGCAGTTTAGGTTGTTTCTCCGCCATTAGCACAGCTGCAGCACACGACAATATTGAGTTTAAATGAAGGTACGCGCTGTGCAAGAGAGGGGTGATCAGCGCGTACACGAGCATGATTGACACTGCTAAGACGTTCCTCCTGCCTCTGATTGGTTGTTTCTGACCGGGAGCGGTGTATTTCTGCAAATGGCAATAGGACCACTGGGAGGAGCCAGAGGAGCTTGATTTATTTCACAGATTATCTGTCTAATATTCTATAGTCAGGACATAATGATAGTTTTAACTATTATGTGAAAAATATTTTTTTTTGTACAAAAGTTACCTACAGCAGCTTTAAGAGAAGACTTTTCAGCTTCCAGAGAGTTTTTTGAAATGTTTCAAAGAGATTGATTTATTGACACTATCATGTATTGACAAGACTTTATACACAATTGCACAGATTTTGATATGAATAACAAGTCTACTAAAGCTTGTTTTAGGCCTTTTGAGATGTGGGTTCAACTGATCTTTCTTGATTTGAAAACAGATGGAAAATTGAAAGAGCATGCTGCATTTTCAGTGTTTTGCCCTCCAGCTCTCGATGCCATTTATGACTGAACAAAATTTAAGAATGCTAACGTTATTTTGGAAACCTATGGAGGACCAAACCTGCAGAAATTAAAAATGAATAAATGAATAAATAAATTAATAAATTAACAAATAAATATGCAAATAAATGTTTTTAAAAAAATTACTATTTATACTTTTATTTCCTTATTTAGACCTATGTATAATTATATTTTTTTCCAAATTTATATATTTTTGTCATTTATTTATTTATAGATTTATTCATTTCCACTTTTATTTATTTCCACATTTATTTATGTATATATGTATTTATGTCTACATGTATTTATTCATACATTTATTTGCTCTGTATGCTAATGAGGGGGGCGTGATTTACCTCAGACATAGCAATCGAGCTCAGGGTGGCAGTGCTGAAGCTTTGAGGCCACAGTGACACTCTGTGGTGTGACCAAACAATAGGCAATAGGTTTGTGGACGTGACTTTACAGGTCACACAGGAAATAAATGACTTAGAGATGGGCAATATGGCCAAAATCTTATATCACGATTATACGATAGACATGATGCGGATTTCGTTAAGTTGGACTGTAGCCTATATCCTTTCAAAATATTTTCTGTTGTTCATTCATGTTTATTTCGTTAGTAAAGAGGAAGTAGGCCTACAGTGATCTCTCGCGCCACATTAAAGAGCGCCAAAAACGGTAAGGCTATTATTGTTTTTATTTTGTGATAAATTTGACAGAATTTGAAAGCTGGCAGCTCTTATGAGACTTTGTTTCATATCAAATCAGTATATCTAGTCACTTTTCCATTACTCAATAATATTTAGGCTACTGAATGAAAAAAATTAAAGCAATAAATAGCTAAATGGATTCGATGCTACTAGATAATGGTTAGCGATCGAATTTGTACACTTTAATAGCAATGTCAACACATTATGGACTTCCAACTCTGTTTACTGTCAAAAGAAATCACTGAGAATACACAGCATTTCACTTATCAACCCTTAGGCTACATGCACAAAAGTGGATGTCAGGACTCAGAGGTTTGGAAAAATCCATAACAAATTACTATAGTAAAGCACATAGTCAGTAGACAGAATTAACATCTAATTTAAATGAAGCATAGGCCTACATACAGAAGTCATCATAATTTTATGGGGGTTTAATTTTAGGCTATTCTATACATCATTAGAAACAGCACAGAAATACATTTTCCTTACATTAAAAACACATTTTCCTTATTTTCAAGCAGCCTTTAATCGGTTAATTCATTGTAATGAATAACTTGTTAAATACCATGTAAAGTTTGTTTTTTCTAAATAGTTCTTAAAGTATTTTTGGATTTCTTTCTGTTCAGTCTGTCTAGGAGCCTTGAGATGAGTTTCTTTTACTATCAGGCAACTCAACTGCTTTCTGAAAGTTCAGTTACGTTTTAATGGCAACATGTCAACACATTATGGAGCAAACTACACTTCCCACTGTGCAACATTAATTGATAATATTTTTCAAATGACATAGATAACAATACAGTGAGTGGACTATTAATAAATTATATCAGTGACCATCTACCAGTTTTTACAGTTTACAACAGCAACTACACATCTAAAAAAGACAATAAACCTCTATTCAGACGCGTCAGAACAGAAGAGTCTATGGTTGGATTTAAAGATGATTTGCTTTCACAAGACTGGGAAATAATATATAAGGAAAAAGATATTGATGAAGTAGCCTATATGGTGAATTCCTAAGAATATTTAAATTATTATATGATAAGAATTGTCCGATAAATAAAATTGCAGAAAACAAAAATATAGGCTAGTGATAGAACGTGGATTTCAAAAGGATTACAAAATGCCTTTAAAAAGAAAAATACACTTTATAGAGAATTTATTAAACACAGAACTATAGTAGCAGAAAATAAACATAAGAAATATAAAAATAAGTTAATTAAGATCATGAGATTTTGTAAGAGAGAATACTATAGTAAACTATTAGATAATAATAAAAATAATATGAAGGGTATATGGAATATAATAAACAGTATTATAAGAAGGGGTACGAGACAGTCTAATTATCCCCAGTATTTCATTGGTAATGAAAAGAACATTAATAAATGGAGGATGTGGTCGATAACTTTAATAAATATTTTGTAAATGTTGGATCAGATTTAGCTGGAAAAATTCCCATTCCACAGATAACCGATAACAGATATAATGATCTTATTGAAAGAAATCAATGTTCGATGTTTCTTAAAGCAGTAGAAGAAAAAGAAATAATAGACATTGTTAAAAAATGCAAAACTAAAGCTGATTGTACAATCCACTGATTGTAACGATATAGATTATGAAGATAATAAAAAATTTTATTGAGAGGATCTCAAAACCATTAACTTACATTTTTAATTTGTCGTTCCAAACTGGTCAATTCCCAACAAAAATGAAAACAACAAAAGTCATACCTCTGTATAAACTGGAGATAAACACCATTTCACAAATTACAGGCCTGTCTCTAGATTTCCACAATTTTCTAAAATTCTAGAAAAACTCTTCAATGACAGATTGGACAAATTTATTGATAAATACAAATTACTTACTGACAGCCAATATGGATCCAGAAAAAGTAGGTCAACATCACTAGCTTTAACAGAACTCATTGAAGAAATTACAAATTCTCAGACAAAAAGAAATATGGAGTTGGGGTATTCACTGATTTGAAAAAAAGCATTTGATACAATTAATCATGAAATATTAATCAATAAACTGGAAAGGCTCAGGTCAGAGGGATAGTGCTGATTTGGTTAAGCAGTTATTTAAAAGGCAGGAAACAATTTGTGAAGTTGGGAGATTATACTGTACATCTGAATGTTTGGACATTGCGTGTGGTGTCCCCCAGGGATCAGTATTGGGACCAAAATTATTTATTCTCTACATAAACGCTATATATAAAGTATCTGAACTACTGAAATTTGTATTATTTACAGATCACACAAAAATCTTTGGTTCTGGTCAGAATTTGCAGCAACTCCTGGATTTAATCACTTTAGAATTTAGAAAAATAAAACAGTGGTTTGACTTAAATAAGTTATCATTAAATTTCAGCGAAGCTAAATTCATGATATTTGGCAATTGTAAATCTATCAATCAAGTTCAGTTACAGATCGAAAGTGTTAATATAGAAAGAGTATTTAAAATGAAATTCCTTGGAGTGATTATAGATGCCAAGATTTGCTGGAATTCTCACATAAAACATAACCAAACAAAATTGTTTATTTCTGTCCTTAAAGCAAAGCACATTCTATATTATAGATCACTCTACATTGTGTATTGTTCACTGGTGTTACCGTATTTAAATTATTGTGTAGAGGTTTGGGGAAACACATTTCAAAATTCATTGCAATCATTATTTATACTTCAAAAAAGAGCAATAAGAATAATTCATAACAATGGATATTTGGAACACACCAACTCATTATTTTTACAGTCTAAAGCACTAAAACTACTTGATCTAGTTGAATTTCAAACAGCAGTAATTATGTTCAAGGCTAGAAATAATTTATTGCCTGGCAATATACAGAAAAGGTTTCCTGAAAGAGAGGGGAATGTCAAATTTTAAGACTCCCAGTTTTCGAACTACTATAGGAAAAGTTTCTGTTTATCTGTCAGTGGCAGTAAATTGTGGAATAAATTAAATAATGAGTTGAAGCAATGTACAAAACAAACATATTCCATTTTAAAAAGATGTGCAAAGAAATTATATTCCAGAGGTACAAAGAAACACAGTGCTAATAATAACCTGAGCTTATATTGAATAATTTGTAGTATGTGTACAAATATTGGTGTGTACAGTATGTGTAATGTATGTGAATAGAATTTTGAATATATATTTCTTCTTTGATTATAGATTTATTATCTTTGTAGATTTATTATTTTTTAGCCATTTCCTTAAATATAGTAAGGGTGTAAAGGGGTAGGAGTACATAAGTTTTACTTCTTACTCCTTTTTGTTATGTAAATAGAGGGGTTTTTTTAGTACTGGAAAGTATGGAGTTTTATTTTGTTGTTTATCATTTGTTGTTTTTTTACCATGATTTTATTTCTTCTGTATTTACATGTTCAAAATAAAGATATCAATCAATCAATCAATCAATCAATGAACTCAATTTACAGACAAAAGAAATCACTGAGAATACACAGCATATAACTTATAAACCCCCACAAGTACTTAGATTATATTTATTATTTTATTATTTTATTTATTAAAGTGTCTTGCACTTACATGCCCAGCCCAAATAGGCTTAAAAGACACTAATGACATAAAACAAACATAATACAAAAAGATGACCATCATACAAATCACATAGGAAGATGACCATCATAAAATATACATTACCATCATTTTCACAATATAAACAAACAAAACAAGACAAGACACCGTCAATTTAGGTCAGGATATAAATTCCTTTGCCTAGGTTTCCACGCCTTTTCCACATATCTAGCCAGACTATAGATTTCATTTTCAAAGAGCCAATTCAACATATACCCATCCGTCATCTAAAAACAAATCAGGCTTTTTATATTGAATTCTCTCAAACATACCCATTCTGAATTCATGATATAAAGGACAAAAAAACTAAAAATGCCATTCATCCTCAACAACCATTAAATCACACAAAACACATAATCTATCCTCTTCTGGGACACCTTTATAGCGCCCCACCTCGATCTGCAAGGGCAACACCCCAGCCAATGCCAATGCCAATGCCTGCAATATAAAATAAGAAATGTTTTTCTACATGTTGTAACTTACTGATTGAACCTTTTTGGTTCAGTCCTAGAAAGTTAAAATTAAATGGAAAAAATCTCTACTTTTAGTTAATTTGTACTTCATTGCTTGTAAATAAATATTTTGTAATTTGTTTGACATTCTTACCAGAGAAGAACTGTTGTGCTGTTCCTCAGAGTTGGACCTACATCTATACCTTAAGTTTAAAAATGAGTCGTGTAAGAAGTATTGATGCAGCTTGGAGTGTGTTAAAGCATTTATATTCAGGTAAAAACATATATTCCTATGCACACTAAAAACATATAACCCCATAAATATACATACCTGCCTCGTCCAATATTTTCTAAATGCGTCTGGCACTGATTACAGAATGCTGACGCTGTTGCCCAAGAAAAGATCGAGGTGACATGAGAAATCTAAATGCCTTTTATCATATTTTTTCTTATAGTTCATTAGTATTTCTCTTTGCTTTTTATGTAATGTTATTTCAAATTACCAAAATATTATTGCACCATTATATTTTATATATTTCTTAATTGAAACTGAACTCTTTATGATTCATTTTATACAAACGAAAAATAATTGAATATTTTAATAAAACATGCCAAATGCAATTAATTATTTTCTTACCATTTTCCTTGATGCTCTTTTTTAAAATTCTTAATGCAAACTGACTTCACTTGAGACCCACAGAGATTTAAGTAAGTCTCAAATAACATAATCTCCACCCATCTGTCAGTGGAAATGTTCCTTCAAAAGAGAGACTGAAAGAGATGCAGTACAAGAATGAGAATATCATGAACTTGACAAGGCAAAACATTCTCCTCAGCTGTATTTTACAGTGAAATATTTTCATATTTCATACAGGTCCTTCTCAAAAAATTAGCATATTGTGATAAAGTTAATTATTTTCCATAATGTAATGATAAAAATTAAACTTTCATATATTTTAGATTCATTGCACACCAACTGAAATATTTCAGGTCTTTTATTGTTTTAATACTGATGATTTAGGCATACAGCTCATGAAAACCCAAAATTCCTATCTCAAGAAATTAGCATATTTCATCCGACCAATAAAAGAAGTGTTTTTAATACAAAAAGAGTCAACCTTCAAATAATTATGTTCAGTTATGCACTCAATACTTGGTCGGGAATCCTTTTGCAGAAATGACTGCTTCAATGCGGCGTGGCATGGAGGCAATCAGCCTGTGGCACTGCTGAGGTGTTATGGAGGCCCAGGATGCTTCGAAAGCAGCCTTAAGCTCATCCAGAGTGTTGGGTCTTGCGTCTCTCAACTTTCTCTTCACAATATCCCACAGATTCTCTATGGGGTTCAGGTCAGGAGAGTTGGCAGGCCAATTGAGCACAGTAATACCATGGTCAGTAAACCATTTACTAGTGTTTTTGGCACTGTGAGCAGGTGCCAGGTCGTGCTGAAAAATGAAATCTTCATCTCCATAAAGCTTTTCAGCAGATGGAAGCATGAAGTGCTCCAAAATCTCCTGATAACTAGCTGCATTGACCCTGCCCTTGATAAAACACAGTCGACTAACACCAGCAGCTGACATGGCACCCCAGAACATCACTGACAGTGGGTACTTGACACTTGACTTCAGGCATTTTGGCATTTCCTTCTCCCCATTCTTCCTCCAGACTCTGGCACCTTGATTTCCGAATGACATGCAAAATTTTTGCTTTCATCCGAAAAAAGTACTTTGGACCACTGAGCAACAGTCCAGTGCTGCTTCTCTGTAGCCCAGGTTAGGCGATTCTGCCGCTGTTTCTGGTTCAAAAGTGGCTTGACCTGGGGAATGCGGCACCTGTAGCCCATTTCCTGCACACGCCTGTGCACGGTGGCTCTGGATGTTTCTACTCCAGACTCAGTCCACTGCTTCCGCAGGTCCCCCAAGGTCTGGAATCGGTCCTTCTCCACAATCTTCCTCAGTCACCTCTTCTCGTTGTGCAGCGTTTTTTGCCACACTTTTTCCTTCCCACAGACTTCCCACTGAGGTGCCTTGATACAGCACTCTGGGAACAGCCTATTTATTCAGAAATTTCTTTCTGTGTCTTACCCTCTTGCTTGAGGGTGTCAATGATGGCCTTCTGGACAGCAGTCAGGTCGGCAGTCTTACCCATGATTGCGGTTTTGAGTAATGAAACAGGCTGGGAGTTTTTAAAAGCCTCAGGAATCTTTTGCAGGTGTTTAGAGTTAATTAGTTGATTCAGATGATTAGGTTAATAGCTCGTTTAGAGACCCTTTTCATGATATGCTAATTTTTTGAGATAGGAATTTTGGGTTTTCATGAGCTGTATGCCAAAATCATCAGTATTAAAACAATAAAAGACCTGAAATATTTCAGTTGGTTTGCAATGAATCTAAAATATATGAAAGTTTAATTTTTATCATTACATTATGGAAAATAATGAACTTTATCACAATATGCAAATTTTTGAGAAGGACCTGTATATTTTTAGGCAATGGCAGACACAATTTCATGCAAGTATTTTGTAAATATTGTTATCTGTATATTTGTAAATATAAATATGATCATTGTAATTAGGGAGCACTATTAAAAAATTGTTATCTGTATATTTGTAAATAAAAATATTATCATTGTAATCAGAGAGCACTATTAAAAACACACATGATATGAATATTCAGGAGTCCTTGTGTTGTTGTTTGGCTGATATATAAAAATGACTGTTAGATAGCTGACTGTCACAGAACGCTCGACGACGCCTCCTCCTGGTTTCACCAGATCCCTCTCTCCTGTGTATTAGGACTTCATTTCCCACTATCCTTCCCTGCTCATTATCTCCTGATTAATCGCCCCTTCATTGCATCAGTATCACCTGTGTACCCTTAGCTCCCCTTTATCTGGACTGCTCTGTTCATTGTTCATTTGTGAAGTCTTGTTTTACCTACACGCTTTCTCTAGCTCGTTTTTCTCGTACTGCTCTGATATTTTGACTTGGACTCCTAACTCGTTTTTGAGCCTATGCTGCCAGCCCCTGACCTTTGCCTGTTTCATGTATGATTCTTGGATTGCCCTAACCAGTGTGCTGTATTTAAGTTTGCTGCCGCCCTTGCCACGGGCTTTTGAGTTTTATGACTGCTTTCCTTTGTTGGCTTACCTGTATCAATAAAATACTGCAAATGGATCCGACCGCCTCAGCCTTTTCGTTACAGAAGACTTCGCCACAACAGAATCCAGCAGATTTCCATCGATTGGCCTCCGAGGTATCCTCTCAAGCGAATGTGCTGGCCGCCCATCAGCAACAGTTGGTAAAATTGACAAATCTCACGAGGAGCTCGTGAGATCCGTCCGAGCGCTATCCCCGCCGAGTGCGGCTGATAATCAAGCTCCGAGTCCAGCTGCACCTGCTCCCGTTCCTCCTGCCGTGAGTAATAATTCAAACCACCCTAAATTATCCCTTCCCGAGAAATTTGATGGCTCACCTGTAAGGGATTCTTGTAGGGAGCTTGTATTTTGACCAGCAGACACAGTCCTTCTCCACTGACAAGAGCCGCGTTTCCTTCATGTGTTCTCTACTCACCGGCCGGGCTTTGGAGTAGGCTACTGCACTCTGGTATGGAGGTCAGCTCTCTTTCCCCTCTTATGATGAGTTTCTAACCCAATTTAGAGAGGTGTTTGAACATTCTGCGGGAGGAAAGGATCGAGAGAATGACTACTCACGTTAGGCCAGGGGAATTCTACCGCAGCGGACTACACACTCTCGTTTCGGACTCTTGCAGCCCAAGCGGGATGGGAGGAGGAACCTTTAAAGCTCCTGTATCGCAAGGGACTTAACCCGGATCTCCAGGGAGAGCTGGCGTGCCGCGACAACGGTAAATCTTTGAACCAAATTATGGAGCTCGCCATCCGCCGGGACAACCTGATTTGCGCCCGGCGCACACCCATCAGATCCAGTCTCTTCGAGTGTGCCTTCCCCAACGTGGAGTCGGAACCCATGCAGATTGGTTACACACGCCTCTCTACAGCGGAACGGGAGAGGAGACGTCGTAATCATCTCTGCATGTATTGCGGAGAGGCGGGTCATCTGAGGGCCACCTGTCCGGTTAATCCAGCGCTCAAGAATTCTGCTGCCGTGAGTTTTAATCACTCTTCTATATTATTCTCTGTGGACAGTTCTTTGAAATGTAACGGAGAAACTTTAAACATAAGAGCCTTGATCGATTCTGGAGCTGCTGGAAATTTTAACGACCTTGCATTTGCCAAAACTCATCGTGTTTCTCTCCTCGCATGTGAGTCTGGTGTGACCGTGGAAGCGCTGGATGGTCGCCCCCTGGGGTCTGGAGAGGTGCAATACACCACGCAGCCCCTCACGCTCAGCTTCGGGACACAGCATTCAGAAACTATCCAATTCTTCACGATTCACTCACCTATGCATCCTGTAAACTTGGGGCTTCCTTGGCTAGTGAGACATAACCCCCAAATTTCCTGGTCTGACGGGAGAATATCCAGGTGGTCCGAATTCTGTCAGATCAACTGCACGACTGCTGTCCAAGGTACTGAGCTCCACAGCGCTGCACTCAAGGGAGTGGATTTTCTGGAAAATCCCTCCGAATACCACAATCTAGCCCTGGCCTTCAGCGAAACTGAAGCTTCTCACCTTCCCGCTCACCATGCTGGCGACTGTGCTATTGAACTTTTGCCTGGGGCCGTACCTCCACGCGGAAGAGTTTACCCGCTGTCACAACCTGAAACAGAAGCCATGAGGGCGTACATTGACGAACAGCTGGCTAAAGGCTTTATCACTACCTCTACCTCTCCAAACTCCGCCGGATTCTTTATCGTTAAGAAGAAGGATGGGGGTCTTCGGCCGTGCATTGACTATCGTGGTCTTAATGAAGTGACGGTCAAATACCGCTATCCTCTCCCGCTGGTCCCAGCAGCCCTAGAGATGCTCCGTACTGCCCGCTACTTCACCAAGCTGGACTTAAGGAACGCTTACAACTTGATTCGCATACGGAGTGGTGACGAGTGGAAAACGGCGTTTTCTACTACATCCGAGCACTACGAATATCGGGTAATGCCGTTCAGCCTTTCAAACAGTCCCTCCGTTTTTCAAGCTTTTGTAAATGACATTTTCCGGGATATGTTACATCAGAGAGTTATCGTCTACATTGATGATATTTTGATTTATTCTGATTCCCTTGAAGAGCATGTCCAGGATGTCCGTGCGGTCCTCAAGCGCCTGATCGATAATCAGCTCTATGCCAAGCTCTCCAAGTGCGAGTTTCACCAGACACGTATCTCCTTTCTGGGCTATATCATCAACGTTCTCCTTCTTCAGTTAAGGAGCTGCAGCGCTTTTTGGGCTTTGCTAATTTTTCCCGCAGATTCATCCGCAATTTCAGTGTAATTGCAGCCCCTCTCACATCTCTGCTTCGAGGGGGGGGGGGGGGGGATATTTTAAGTGGACAGCGGCTTGTACTGTGGCCTTTACTCAGCTCAATGAGAGATTCACTTCCGCTCCTATTCTCCGTCACCCGGATCCTGAGAGGGAATTCATCATTGAAGTGGATGCCTCGAACACAGGAGTGGGGGCTATCCTGTCTCAGCGGTATGGGGATCCGGTGAAAATGTTCCCATGTGCTTTCTACTCTCGTAAGCTTAACTCTGCTCAATGAGAGATTCACTTCCGCTCCTATTCTCCGTCACCCGGATCCTGAGAGGGAATTCATCATTGAAGTGGATGCCTCGAACACAGGAGTGGGGGCTATCCTGTCTCAGCGGTATGGGGATCCGGTGAAAATGTTCCCATGTGCTTTCTACTCTCGTAAGCTTAACTCTGCTGAGCGCAACTACGACGTGGGAGATCGCAAACTTTTGGCCATGAAGTCCGCCTTTGAGGAGTGGAGGCACTGGCTGGATGGAGCTCGTCAGCCTTTCACAGTGCTCACTGATCACCTGAATCTTGGGTACATCAGGTCAGCTAAACGTCTGAATGCTCGCCAGGCTCGCTGGTCCCTGTTCTTTTCGAGATTCGCTTTTAAGATCACCTACAGGCCGGGCTCCCAGAACGGCAAAGCTGACGCCCTGTCCCGCCAGTTTGACGGTCCTTGTGAGAAATCTAAACCTGAACCCATTGTTCCCACTACTCTAATCGTGGCTCCGGTCCAATGGGACATCATTTCTGAAATCACTGCGTCTCTAAGTAGTCATCCCGCTCCACCTGAATGTCCCGCTGGCCGTCTCTTCGTTCCTCCAGGGCTCCGCCACCGTGTGCTTCAGTGGGTTCACTGCACCCCCAGCGCTGGTCATCCAGGTATCGCAGCTACTATACAGCTAGTCACCAATCGCTTTTGGTGGGTGTCACTCCAGTCTGATGTCATAAAGTCTATCCATCAATGTTCTGTTTGTAACACTGTTAAATCCTCCCATCTCAAACCCGCTGGACTGTTACAACCTCTGCCAGTACCACAGCGCCCCTGGTCGCACATTGCAGTGGATCACGGATCTGCCTCCCTCACAGGGATTTACTACTATTCTCTCCGTGGTAGACCGTTTCTCTAAGTCCTGCCGTTTCATACACCTGACCGGCCTGCCCACGGCCTTACAACCTGCTGAGGCTCTTTTCAACCAGGTGTTTCGTCTCTTTGGTTTGCCCGAGGACATTGTCACTGACCGGGGTCCCCAGTTTACCTCCCGTGTCTGGAGAGAGTTGTGTGCCAACCTCAATATCAATGTCAGTCTAACGTCTGGTTACCATCCTCAGGCCAATGGGCAGGTTGAACGTCTGAACCAAGATCTGATTCGTTTTCTGAGAACGTAATGCCACAAGAATCAGCAGGACTGGAGTCGCTTTCTGGCCTGGGCGGAATATGCCCAGAATTCTCTGTTAAAGCCTGCCACTGGTCTAACTCCTTTTAAATGTGTTTTAGGTTTCAAGCCTCCCCTCTTCCCGTGGGCCAGGGAGCCGTCCGACCTCCCAGCAGTAGATGCTTGGCTCCGGCGCAGCGAGGCCACCTGGGATGCTGCTCACGATCACCTGCAGCGCGCCGTCCGCCGTTATCAGCATCAGGCAGACCAGAGGAGGCGTGGGGGTCCCAGGTATCGACTCGGCCAGTGGGTGTGGCTTTCTGCGCGAGATCTCCGTCTCAAGCTCCCGAGCAGGAAACTGTCTCCTCGTTTCGTCAGACCATTTAAAATTCTTCGTCAGATTACACCAGTTTCTTTTCGTTTGGCTCTCCCTGCTCATTGATCTCACCTACATTTCATGTGTCCCTTTTCAGACCCGCTGTCGCCCCCAGGAGAGGGGCGGGAGCCGGGAGGAGGCCGCTCCTGTGCAGACTCCCCCCATTGAGGTGGACGGTGCGGAGGCTTTCCGGGTGCGAGAGGTCCATAACTCCAGACGTCACGGTGGGGAGTTACAATACCTTATCGACTGGGAGGGGTACGGTCCCGAGGAGCGCTCCTGGGTCAGGTCTCAGGATATCCTGGACCCCACATTAACTGCTGCTTTTCACCGGGACCATCCAGATCGCCCTGCTCCAAGACCCTGTGGTAGACCCCGCCGTCGACCAGGTCCTCGCTTCCGGAGCCCCTTCATTGCATCAGTATCACCTTTGTACCCTTAGCTCCCCTTTATCTGGACTGCTCTGTTCATTGTTCATTTGTGAAGTCTTGTTTTACCTACACGCTTTCTCTAGCTCGTTTTTCTCGTACTGCTCTGATATTTTGACTTGGACTCCCAACTCGTTTTTGTACCTATGCTGCCAGCCCCTGACCTTTGCCTGTTTGATGTACGATTCTTGGATTGCCCTAACCAGTGTGCTTTGTTTGAGTTTTCTGCCGCCCTTGTCCTTTGTTGGCTTACCAGTATGAAATAAAATACTGCAAATGGATCCGACCGCCTCAGCCTCTTTGTTACACTGACTCTTGAGATCATGCACTCAAATGTACCGTGGCTCCCGTATCATTAACTGAAATATTTACTCATTCAATAATTTTCCTATGACATCATGTCACAACAAATTATTTACACTCACTTCAAAATTAACTAATTTCGAGTACAAGGCCTCTTAATATTTCAGCATATATATTTATAGATTTTCTGATGATGATGATGTCAGGAGTATAAATGAGACTGAAATATCATTCAGAAATGACAGTGTTTATGATAGATGCAGAAATATATAGGTCATAAATAAGTACATAAGTGTCACATGTGACCTGAAGCTAAATAATGCAAATATCATTCTGGTTACTCTCTTCTTTCATGTCAAACAGGCATTACAGTAAACATGTTTTTATTGCCTTTCCGGGAACCCTTTTACCATGTAATGATGTTATGATCTGAGTCCAAAGTCTAAATACTGCACATACTATTTTACTTTTGCTTTTGATTTAGTTTAACAAAAACATAATGAATTTAGCCAGATATGCATATATTTTCATCAATAAACAATATATCCTCCCAGGACCCAGCCATAAATTTGTCCTCTGAAGAGGATATCATATTTTGACAAATTTCTATGAAACTACACAGTTTGAATGTACTGCAAAGACCACACTCAGGGCTTTCTTTTTTAATTTAAAATTTCATTCTGAAATACCAAAAGTTGGAGGTTTAATCATGAGAGCACTCTCTGCTTGCTCTTCAAATATGACTGACATTGATTGAATGAATGAATTCAGTACACTTAGGAAAATATAAAATCTGACTAATTTTGGTTAGTGGTAAATAAACATCTTAGCAAACTTTAGTGGGGTTTCAAATCAGAATATGACTTTATATTCATATTCTTATGAAAACGCTGCCAAGTTATTACTCTTTCAGTTTTGCACTACTTTTTTCATGCAAAGTAGATACGATCTATAGATGCTGTGTATAGACTGGGAACTTTGTAAGGCCGTCTAACCCGATCCAATGGCGGTATTCGAATTAGCCGCGAAGGTCTCTGCGTATTACTGTCTTTTCTCGCGGCAAAGTATTTTTGGTTAAATGCAATAAATTTTCTCATGTATTTACTCGTTATTTCATCTGACTCCATAAATGAAAAGGGTTTTAATGATATCCGTGTATCATTAAATGTGAGCGAATGTTTTACTATTCTTTTAAACTCTTGAATGAAAATAATGTCAAAGTCAATTAGAATAATCAAATATCACAATTTAATATGTCAGGTAAATGTATCATTACAATTTCATAACCAATTAAAAGATAATCAATGCAAAACATCAAATGCTCTAGAATAAAGAGGAAAAAGTTTACCCGACAAGAAATGCGTGAGGCCCGGGCCGATCTCAAATATAGAAAAGGCCCCGAGCTCTCGCTGCGTTTCATTATATACCCAGACCTCATTTCAAATCTAAACATCATCCACAGTGCAAATTAACCTGTAAGTTACCATTTGCTAGCAGTGGAAAATTAGCATTCAGTCAAATGGTCAGAAGGTGTTAACTCAAAGACATACCCTCCAGTGTGGAAGATATTTCTAAACTTCCTAAGAACTTTATTACCTTTTGGTTTACTTGTTTGGGAACGAGACATTTGTACCAGTCGCACCGAGACATTTCAAATAATACCAAACATGTATAAAACTCGATGATAATCATTCACATTAAACCATTTAGATTCTTGTGTGAGTTTGGGAGATCTCTGCCAGGATGAAGAATGGGGGAGAGAAATGTAGATTAGGATGAGGGAGGTGAGACCTTCGTCTCAATAGAGCATGAGGGGGAGTTCAAATGTTAATTTCCTTTGTTTTCCTAGAGAGTGGCCCTCTCTTAAAGTCCTTCCAGTTTTTCCAGTCTTACACCAACATAACAATGTTTGCACACATATTCTGTAATGTAAAACAGTATATCAAATCATTCTGTAATATATTTCATAACATAGTTAATATTTTTTGTACAAAGTATGGTTTAGATGGAAGTTTATTGTCCTAAAAACCCTTCCTGTTAAACACCTATTAAATGCACGCAACAGTGTGCTTAAAAAATGCAAAATATAAACATTTTCTAAACACCAACATTATTCTCATATCATTGTTACAAAACACAAGTTAAAATTGATAGGTGAATTTAAAAAAAAGTTTTCCTAAAACATGAGTCTGAGTATCATCTACAGAGGACATCAGCTTAAAAAAAGGAATAAGATATCATTTTTCAATTATTTTCCCCATTTTTTTTTATGCGGCAAACAATGATGCAAAAAACAAAATACACACACTTTTTGGGTCTTAGGAGGATATTAAATAATAAGGTTTGTTTTTGCAAAATTATTGTAATTTCTTAAACTATTTCTGTGTAGTCTTTTTTGGAGTCTTGAGATCATTTTCTTTCCATATAGACTCTCAGGCATGCATGACATAATAAGAACCACGTTTGAATGAACAATATATGATTGGGTAACTTATTCAGTCTGTTTCCATTAATCAGTTATACTTTACCTGTTTAAAAAAGTAAGCTAAATGACTGGATTAGATGTTATAGCTATTGGTGGGGCCCCCCGCTGCTCAGGGGGCCCCACAAAATCCAGCAGTTATACTATAGGCCACTATCGCATGAATAATTCTAATATTTATATTAGTTGTATGCCTGAGATTTGAAATAAAAACCACAAAAACATGCAATTTGGTTAAATATATTAATATAATATAATTATTCAGTCAGTGACAAACATCAGATGGGCCCAGTACCAATTTGCATACTATCCGTCCTAAATAGTATTCGAAAATAGAATTAGTAAGTCCCAAATGGTAGTATGTTGAAATGAGTGTTCCAAAGATACCCGGATGGTCTACTATTTCCGGTCAGAATCCGAAGTGCAGATCGATGCACACTCTAACGGCTAATATTGCCCACAACCCATCGCGCGTTGGAGGAGGATTCGGTTAGAACTACAAACACGAGTGAAAAGTGTTAAAAAACTACAGACATGGAGGACGGTTATGTAGAGTGGTTTAGATAAAGGGGTTTGAGTGATTACTTATCAGTATCTAACCTGACGAAAATGTATTTATTCAACGTTGTCTACATTATATTGCATCTGCAGCAGCATTGTGAACTTTTGTAAAGATACGTTTAGCCATTACCTTTTAAATGCATCAATATATTCAAATTGCAAACACATGAGGAGAGTCTCCGCATGAAAGACCCACGACTGGCAGATGAACGTGCTCTCCGAAACGGTAGGAAATAAAATTAGATTGAATGGAGGATTTTAACTGCGACAAGATGGGTGGTGATGGCGCAGTGAATAAGACACATGCCTCTGGTGTGAGAGACCCGGGTTCGAATCCACTGTGAGACACCAATGTGTCCCTGAGCAAGACACTTAACCCCTAGTTGCTCCAGAGGTGTGCGACCTCTGAAATATAGCAATTGTAAGTCGCTTTGGATAAAGGCATCAGCTAAATGAATAAATCTAAAAAGATGATTGACAGAGCAGTTTACGGTGATAGGAACACGCGACAGAGCTGTCCGTTAAAGGTGACGTGATAGTATGTCCCAAAGCTTGCCTACTCTTTTGCTATACACTCAAAAGTATCTACTTTTTTCTTCACAAAAAGAGTACATACTTTTAGGTCGTAGTATAAGTAGGCGAATTGGGACTGGGCCATGGACCCAATAAAATTGTAAGTCCCACCCCAGCTCGTGAAGAGAACCAATCAGAGTTGAGGCGGCATTGCCTGAAGACGTTAAACTGGTGGAACTGGCTGACTGAAAAATGTCGGGAAAAATAAAATATAAATCAGGTTATCTTGAACTTTAGCGGAGATTCGCTTGCAGGAGCTCTTCCTCTCCTGACAGTGAAATCGACATAGCCTATTTGTTTGACTTTCTAACATTTACAGATGGAGAATATTCCTGTGAAATCTAAGTTAAAGGGATAGTTCACCCAAAAATGGAAATTCTGTCAGTATTTATTTTTTGCACACAAAAAGTAAATACTGACAGAATTTCCTTCTCTGTGGGCCTCGAGTCAGTTCACTAGTGATATAGCATAGTTCTTCTGTTGTTGTACGTCACACGCATCAAACACATGACCAGCGTCTGCCAATAGTGAGCCTACGTGTGACGTAGCTCTACCAAGCGGCAACCTCCCTGTCTCTCTCTTGAAACCAACACGGAAGTGAATCAAACTGCAATTCATCGCCTGGCCGCTTGAGGCTGGCAGCAAAAGTGAGTCAAATCTGTATCTCCCCCATGTTAAAATGCCCAACTTTACCGCAGAAAAAAATATGTTTACAGCCTGGTGTCCTAAGTTGTTTTGGTCTATACAGCTTATTTTACCCTTCATGACAACTGTGAGGGGGGTGAATTTTTTTTAGAACTCATCCGTTTAAATTATATTAAGCCTTAAAATGCTGCATAATCAAGGGCGTGGCCACTTGAGTGACAGGTGGATTGCCGCTGCTGTTACTAGCCGTTTGTCTGCTCTCTGTTAGCCATCATGTCACCTCAGCTGATTCCAGCTGCTGAACTTGTCATCTCTGTCGTGTTTGTACTTTTTTTGGGATTATTTCATACAGTTTATTACACGCTGCCCTTATACCTTCGCCCACGCCGTTGGATTCCGTCGTTGTCGAGTATCGAGAGAACAACCAGCCCTGTTCTTCAGTTGTTTTCCTCTGTGAACATGCACTCATGGATGTCTGACAATATCGTTGCTTTTTGGAGTTCAGATTTAAAAACGTCTAAGATCTAGAGGCCACACTCGTTCTGCGGTGCCGTTGATCTTACGGAGCAGATAGACTATAGTATGCTTATTTAACTTTTTAGTGTTCAATAAAAAGTACCGTCAGATGAAATCCTGCAGGTGTCAGTGCTTTCTCTTCGTCCCTTAAATAAGCGCGGATTTCTAGTGCAATACTTGAATTTCTTAGGTAATATCTATTAGAATTGAAAATGGACTGAATAAAGCTCTCTACGAACTTGACGTGCGATGCCGTGTTGACTGACATGTATGCGCATGAATCACTGTAACACTCACACACACGCTCAGAGCAAATATTGTAAGTTACTGCATGAGAATAATAATGCATCACAATACACATAGTCTCACGGTTAGTTATGTCTTTTAACTATTATAGTATTTCAAAGGGCAAAAACATGAACTATTGGCTTTAGGTCTACTTCAAGTCAGCTGTCACTTTAGCGCGAGGCCAGTAGCACATTAGCTTAGCCTGAGCAAACTCGATCACGTCGAGCTAGGCGGGCGTAGTTTCAGCCTCCAGGCACCTCAACTCCACCCACCTCCCACCTTTTTGCCCATTTTCGTTTATCCGGGAGTGACGCACTGTGACGCACTTCCAAGATGGCGACGAGTGACTCCGCCCACTTTAGGCTTCAAAAACGCTCTTCAGAAACCTACGGGTGACGTCATGGACACTACGTCCATATTTTTTTACAGTCTATGAGCTCTACGCTTCATACTAAGTTAACTGACTAGAGGCCCATAGAGAAGGAAATGAATAGTTGAAATTAAGTCGTAATTTTTGTTTTTTTTGCGCATAAAAATTATTCTCGTAGCTTGATAAACTTAAGATTGAGCCACTGTAGTCACTTGGACTATTTTAACAATATCTTTAATAACTTTTCGGGGCTGGCAAGCTTCAATCCCTTAAGAAGCCTATGGAGGAGTGATCCAGCTCTCAGATTTCATCAAAAATATATTAATTCGTGTTCCGAAGATGAACGAAGGTCTTACGAGGTTGGAACAACATGAGGGTGAGTAATTACTGACAGAATTTTCATTTTTGGGTGAACTATCCCTTTAAGCACTGAGGAAAGCACCACATCTCAAATGCATTAAATAGCGCAAGTATGTATCTGTCAGTCAGCAACAATATCTGTCAGAGAATCTGACAGGGCAAGCTCCTTTAAACTTGTTAACTATATCTTACCAGTTGTTTTGAAGCGCTTTAGCTTAAAAATAAGCTTGTGTCAATTTAGGACAATTGTAGCCTACCTGCTTTCACTGCAGCAGCTCACACTGCGTCCTCCGCTATTTTTCAGATGTGTTCGTATCAAATAGCCTACTGTATCGATATAAATGGTATTGCCTCATTCCATATCGTTTAAATTTTTTTTACAAACTCGATATACCGCCCAGCCCTACCCACTATCAGTAATATCAAAGTAAATGCATTCATAACGAAAACGAACAGAAAGTAGCCTACAACAACGCTGCTGCTGAAAATGAGTTCTCTGACAGAAAATGGTTCCGAGATTTTTCTAATACAAAGGTGTTTGCATGATCAGTCATCAAGAGCATCATTACTCGAAATGAGAAAGGCTGAAAGATTACTAGGCCCTTTTTAGGGAGGCTTCAACTTTAGCATTAATTGCAAATTGTTGCAATAGTTGCAAATTGAAATTTAAAGGTTTAGTTCATTCAGAATTCTAATTTCATGATAATTTCACCCCCACATCATCCAAGATGTCCATGTCTTTCTTTAGTCGAAAAGAAATTAAGGTTTTTGAGGAAAACATTCCAGGATTTTTCTCCATATAGTGGACTTCAATGGGGTCCAACGGTTTGAAGGTCCAAATCTCAGTTTCAGTGCACCTTCAAAGAGCTCTGCCGAGGAATAAGAGTCTTATCTAGCGAAACGATGTTTGGTTAAATAGAGCACATGCGTTTTCACAACATTTCAAAGTATTGTCAGTATTGATTGTTTTTGAGTAGTGTATTCATCATTGTTTATTCCAACGCACCAATTTCAGCGTCCTCAATACATTGTGTGATATACAGTACTACAAATTATTAATCATAGGAAAAGGTGCAAAACAATTTTTTTTTTCATAATTTAGGGGTTTGTACTTTACATCAATGGCAGACAAGCCCAAATCATTGCTGAATGAACATAAACAGGATATTTACAATAACAAAAAACTTATGTAGTGCCACCAGCCTGAGCTTTCATTAAAAAAAATAAAAATCATTAAGTTTTAGTGATTCACTAAAATCACCATAATGCACTAAGTTTGTTTCAATAACACAAACAATAGTATAAAAAAACCCAAAACTTCACGTACTGCATGTAGGCCTAAGTAAAATGAAAAAAAATTATAATAAGAATAACCGTCAATATAAAAGTGGGGGCCCACACACACCAGACAAAAAACCCAGCCCGTTGCCGGCCTGTAACGAGGGGAGCATTGTGGCCTTGAAACAGCAAATGGCCTCACTTGAATGAGCCAAAATAAATCAACCGATTACCTGAACGCCTGTTTTTCAGCTTGTCTCCACAATGACATCGGGGATATTGAGTGCGGCCTCGTCCAGAGTTTCTCAGCTCTCAGAAATCAGTCTCGTCATCGAAATAAACTTAACTCAGATGACCATCTGCATGCAGTCAAAAGTCACTCTCAGTCAAAACAACTAACGAAGCTTTGTGCTGCGCTGGGAAGCAGGCTCAGAGGAAAAATAAATCTTAATTTTAACTCTTGTACAGAGTATGAAGGACAAGCAAAACAAACAATAGTCTTCAAAACACTTAATACACCTAAAATGTAAGTTTAACACACTGATTAAGTGGTTATATTCGCTATTTTAGTCTTAAACTCCCAAGACTCACCGAGCTCTCTGCCCAATCAGAAGTTCACTTACATCCGCAGAGGCGGGAATAAGTCAAAAATAACCAATCACCAATAAATGAACAAACATGCTTGCTGGTCAAAGACAAGTTTTTTTGCAAGTACATCCTAAACAAACTTTATATTTTATGGTAACTCTTAATTACCATAAAAGGGCAGTACAAGGGTAGCATACACTGTTATGATACTGATCTGAGTCATAAAACATTACTCTGTAAATAACTGTTTATGTGCTGAATAATGACCCTAACTGGGTTACATTTTTAAGAATCTTTGGTTATTTGCACTTTCTCATATTTAACGATTTTCCCTCCCCTCGTGACAATCTCTTTATATTCTAGAGCTCCTTTCCCCTCAATGTAGCGTTCCTGAGTCACTTTTCCAGTTTCTGGGAGAGGGCAAGGAAATGACATTAGGGACAGCTGATGGTTTAAGGCCTGACCTTTAACTGGGACTAAAGCCTTTCCCATCTCTCTCTGTGGAGGTGGATTCTGACGATAATATAACAAAGGAGATTTTCTTTCATCCATCTTAGGAACAGGAGCTGCTGGTGGATACCACTTGTGATTTACCCTCATTTCATTTACATGTGTAACTGTAGTGTCTCTTTGGATATCTTTTTGGATGTCTCTTGGGATCTCTCTTTGGATGTCTCTGTGGATGTCTCTGTGGATGTCTCTTGGGATCTCTCTTTGGATCTCTCTTTGGATGTCTCTTGTGATGTCTCTTTGTCTGATGTCTGCCTGTTGAACTGAACCAGCTCTCTTGATGTCTGCGATGACTCCAGCCATAGAACTTCTGATAGCGGGATTGACTTCCACCATCTTGGACACTGCACTACAGTATGGGTGCTCTTTGAGAGTTTCACGAATCTTGACGGCAGACACGGATTGGGTGGGTAACCTGACCCTGGCACAGAGTTCAGCTATGATTTTACCCATGGCCCAAACGTCCGATCGCTTGTCCCGAACTCCACTCATCTGCAGGATCTCTGGAGCTGAGTACGCTTCATTACCCAAGTTAACGGCAGAGCTCAGTCCGTTTCTAGAGAATTTAGCGAGTCCCAAATCAATGATCACGGCACGATGGGTTTGATGCTCCACCTGAAATGGGATGGGAGAAATTAGTTTCTTTGCTTAGGTTCTAGGGGAAAAAACTATCAATTGAGACCAATTCAATTATTCTGTCTACCCCACAATGTTTAGGAGATTAAATGCAAAGACTTTGGATGGCAATATGAACTCAAAGATTTCTCACTGAATTATCCAATGGAGCGTTTGGAGTAGCATCCATGACAAACTTGATACTCTTTAAAAAAATAAAAATAAAAAGATTTCTAAAAGGCATAGAAGAACTACTTTATTCTTCTTATAGTGTGAAGAAAATTTAATAATCTTAAAATCTTTTTCCACTATAAAGAAACTTTTCCATGGACGTAAAAGGATCTTCATGGAACCAAAGATGTCAGATGTCAGAACCTTTATTTTTACTTAAATGAAACCTAGTTGAGAACCCCACTGTTTGTTTGTTTTTTATGTTTGTTTTTTAAGTAATCTCTGAGCAATAACAAAGATAAACTCATTTTCTTGGCCGACTGATAAACATTTGTGTCAGGCTCACCATGATGTTGTCAGGTTTGAGGTCTTGGTGGACGATGTCTTTACTGTGCAGATAAAGCAAACCCTCACTCATACCAGTGATGATTGTGGCTCTCACTGCTGGCGTCAGCTGAAGAAGACACACAAAGGCACTCTCCACTAATACATAAACTAAACTGAAGTCAAGCGTGCATTTTATTAAGATGTTTTAAAGCTAACAATGCAAATTCAGTCATCAGTTCTCATGTCACTCATTTCATCCTCATGAAATAATGTGCAAAGACCCTAGTACAAATCCTGATATATATATATATATATATATATATATATATATATATATATATATATATAGGATGACAGAATTTTCTGAGCTGTGTCACACATCTTTACCTGTATTTTAGATAACTGAACTTTGAAGATGGTCGTCTCAAGATCTTCCCCAGCGATGAACTCCAAAGGAATGTTCCACTTGGAGTCTTTCAGCCAAGGATCACCGAGAAGCTTCACCACGTTTGTATGCCGAGCATTACTGTTAAAAAAGTGTGTTATAATTTTAAGCTCAGTATTTAAAAATGAAGAAACATAAAATATATATACATACTTATAGACTTTGCATTCTCTCTCCAGCTGTTGTCTGCTGATGAGGCTCAGAGGAACTCTCTTCAGAGCAGCCCATGCGTCTCCAAACTTCTCCTTGTATATTTTCCCAAAGCAGCCTCCAGCGAGTGTTTGTGTGGAGTACGCCATCTAGTGATGCTGTTAATACACAGCAATATGAGAAACTATAAACCCTCCAAACTCAAATGTTTTCAGTGTCTTTTTATCTAGTATTTCACATGAACTCTGTCTATCTACACTTTTTTTTCCGCAGAGATGCCATAAAATAACCATTTTGGGTTCCCAAAGAACCTTTCAGTGAACAGTTCTTTAAAAAAAAATAAGATGTAAAGAACTTTTTAATAATCCGAAGAACATTTTCCCACTAAAGAACCTTTTGTGTAATGAAAAGATAAAGATAAATATTCCATGGCTGTAAAAGTTATGTATTCAAAACAGGACGGTCTTGAAATAGACATTACCAGCAGCACACAAAATGTAATATGGGTTATCTGGTATGTTTTCAGAAAATCCCCATCATTACTCAACTTATAAAGTCATGTGGATAACTCTCCATTGTAAAGCAGTAAAGTCGTACAGATTTTCTTCAGACTACCTGACATTTTAATTATCAAGAAAGATGAATGCAAACCTTTACGTATGTAGAAAAACTGGTAGATTTTACAGCTAAAAGACTCATTAGCACACATCTATTAACATAGGGAGTTTGGCTGAAATGCCTTTGGGCAAAACCTACTTGCATAAGCCTGTACACGCAGCCGGAAAAATGTTGTCAAACTGGATCAGGATTGCAAAAGAAATCATTCATACACCGGATAAAGTCCAGTCATCTTTCTTTTTATGGCTGAATATTTGTTGGCCTACATTACTTCCTACTCCAATACCCTCACCCCCTGAAAACAAAATAGTTTCAGCATGTTTCCACCCATACCCTCAGTGTTATGGTTATCTAATGATCACAAATACATTATAGCAATTACACAGACAAAATATGTGGTTCCTTGATATGATCACAAATACATTATAGCAATTACACAGACAAAATATGTGGTTCCTTGATAACTATAAACCAGAAGAAACTGTATCATTAACCATGCCATCACTATCATTGTAATAAAATAGTTGTAATTGCTGTCCTTCATATTAAACAACACAATAAGACTTTGATTCACAGGTCATTGAATTTTCTTACCTGTATCAGCAGGTTATGTTGCAAATGGCACTGAATGTGCTGAAATAAAACAGAAACTGTTCTTGCTAATTACCTTCCTTCTATAACCACACCCTCATATTCCAACACTGGGAAGGACACCTGAAGACATAACCAGTCAGATAAGGGGAAAAAACAGTGTTGCTGGTTAACAGACAATGAAAAGCTGAGACTTTGTTCTGTGAGATATATATTGGTGTATTGTATATTTATTTTCTTATTCTATTCTCACAATATGTCCAGAGATGTATAAACAGATTTTAATCGTTTTTTATGGTTGAACTAAATATGACATCCTCTTGAAAGCAGAACCATGTCAGTCAAGTCAGAACAAGACAGTGTTAAGCAAGAACAGCAGTCCTCAAAGATCATCATGAATCTGTTTTGTTTCTGGGACATTAGGACTAAGAACATCAGAGGGGAATCATGACTGACTAATTTATACCAGGTATTTTGCATAGATGGACATATAAATAGATTTATTGGTAATCGTGTATATACATATCTCTCTGGGTATTATTAAATTGTGGATCATTCCTTCTTTGCTCTACAATTTCATGTTGATACCATAAATGTACTGTAGTAGCCTATATTGGATAAAATTTTTTTTTATTTTATCAAAATATTTTACATTTTAAATAAACTCTTATCAACAAATATTCAAGGTGTTTCTTCTGGCTTTCCTCTTCATAAATTTCCTTCCTGTTTCAAACAAAACATATATTCCTGAGTGTATTTTTTTTTACAGTAATTGGTGGTTATTTTATACAGTGGGGAAAACCCACAATGCCCTCAATAGCCCTTTCCATCCTGTTAGTCTTTTGTAAAATCCATCTAAATAAAGACAGGGAAGGGAAAACAAACAGTTACAACCGAGTTGAAGAGCTCTGTGATGATTTGTGGTTTTAAATAATTAGTCTCTCCATCCTATTAGTCAAAACGTACAGAAATATGTTTGATGATAAATCAGTTTGGAATCAAATCAATCTCAGTTTCAATCTCAAAAGATTATTGAAAAAATATCAAAATGAAATACCCTCGTGATTTCTGAGATACGCTGTTGAAAGTGGATCGGAGTGGGCGGACAGGACAGCGCAACACATCTGTAGCCAATCAGTAGTAGAGGGCGTGTCCACTCGTGATGTGGGGGAGGAGAGAGAGTGAGCCAATCAGCAGTAGAGGGCGTGTCCACTAGTGATGTGGGAGGAGAGAGAGTGAGCCAATCAGCAGTAGAGGGCGTGTCCACTCGTGATGTAGGAGGAGAGAGTGAGCAAATCAGCAGGAGGGGCGTGTCCATTCGTGATGGGGGAGGAGAGAGAATGAGCCAATCAGCAGTAGAGGGCGTGTCCACTCGTGATGTAGGAGGAGAGAGAGTGAGCCAATCAGCAGTAGAGGGCGTGTCCACTCGTGATGTAGGAGGAGAGAGAGTAAGCCAATCAGCAGGGGGGGCGTGTCCATTCGTGATGGGGGAGGAGAGTGAGCCAATCAGATGTAGGGGGCATGTCCACTCGTGATGGGGGAGAGAGAGAGTGAGCCAATCAGATGTAGGGGGCGTGTGCAATCGTGATGGGGGACGATAGTGAGCAAGAAGGAGATTTGAAGAAAGACTGTTGAAAGAGAAATGGCTGAGAGACATTACAAAAGAGAAAAGGTCAGAGGAATTTCACTGGAAAAACAAGGGTTATGCTCAGGCAAGAGCTTTATGACCCACGTTTATATTAGAAAAGCTTCAGACCTAAGCGGGAAGGCCTGAAAATGGATGCAGAGGTTGTCTTGTTTGCCTTGTTTCTGCTCCATTCGTGAGTAACATTGGATTTGAGTGTAATTGTTTGTCCAGAGCTGGGTCCTATACCATGAAGCTGGTTTAGGTGGCAAGGCAGGTATATTTCAGTTTAGTTTGCACCAACCCTGGGTTTTAGGCACCATTGAAGTGGTTTGGCTTTTAGTAGTGTCCATTGTTATAGTACGCACCACGGCTAACCTGGGGCCTGTACCATGATGGAAGTTGAACAAACTCAGGGTTACAGGATATGGGTACAATATGGTACAATATTACATGATACCATGATACAGGGTACCATGATGCTGATCATCAACTTTATCTGTCAACACAGGCTTTGATCCTGAGTTTAGGAGTTCAGGTGTGACATCAGTAGCAAACTGCGATTTATTCCTCAATCACACATGTACAATTTTAGTTTATCAATTATTATTACACACAGTTTAAATTATAAATATATCAGAGTAATATAAATACACTTTAGAATCAATAGATAAAGCTATAAAATGTCTACATGTGAGCTTAAATGTTCAATTCTCTCTATACCTTTATCAACTGTATAAATTAACTTCACAACTTTTACTTGCACTGATATAGCAAGACTTTTTTTTTTAGTTGTCCTCTTTTCATAGACAGATATTTTCTTCTTGCTGTGTAAATTTGTTTAAATTCTTTAGTATTTTTCCAGTATTTTTCAATCTTGTAGCTAATATTCTGCAGAAGAGAGAAGTGAATCGCGCTGCAAATGAATCGCAGTTTCACTCTTTCTCAGCATGTGATTGGCTGTTCGCTACTGATGTCACACCTAAACTCCTAAACTCAGGATCAAGAGTTGACATAGAAAGTTGATGATCAGCATCATGGTACCAACAAAGCCTGGTTGGATTGGTTTGGTTTTGTCAACTCGAAACTAATCCTGTAACCTGGAGTTTGTTCAACTACCATCATGGTACAGGCCCCTGGCGTACTAAAATAAAGAAAAACAAAATAATCATAATAAACAAAATATACAAAATAAACAATATAAATGATTCTTTATTAAAATAATATACATAGCCAGTACACACACACACACACACACACACACACACACACACACACACACACACACACACACACACACACACACACACACACACACACACACACACACACACACACACACACACACACACACACACACACACAACCCCTTGTTGAGTTCAAAGTTGAAACCAACAGATGGCAGCATTGTACCAAAGGGAAATTGAATTGCTTATATGAAGCTTGTTTTAATTTTTAACCACCGCTTTGAAAGCTTAAGCTACTGGATTAGTAATTAATATTAATATAGTGCTTGTCTTGAACGGTCTCATGTGGGCTTTTCATTCTGAAACCCCCTGTTAAAAGAATTGCTCACCTGTTGAAGAGAAAGCTTTTGTTATTATTTATTCACCTATATGTCTCTCTCTAATACTATATTTATTGTTTTGGTGTTTTCTTTTGACCTTTTTGGAGGTTTCGTGGTCACTATGATTTTTTGCTGTATAGAAACACACTGTGTTGTTTGTATCATTTTTAAATTAATGGAGGAACAAATTTTTGTGTAGAACTTCTGGGCCAGATGTGTTAGCTGCTTTTATGCTAATACTGCCTCAAACACATTTCAGTTTAGTTGTAATTTATTAAGTGTTTGAGGCAGTAGTCCCCCCCCCCCCCCCCGATGGCAGTAGTCAAAGCATGACAGAAAATCTGATTGAATTATGATCTACCCCCTCTGATCTCCAAAATAACCATTTAATTTATCAGATTGCTCTGTGCTTGATGGTGAAGAGGGACATTGAGCTGGCAGGCTTGTAAAGCATTGGCTGCTTGTAGGTCAGATTATTGGAGGCATAAACGCTACGAGACAGCGGCATCCCCAGTGTTGGTGGTAGTATGAGCTCACAAATTTAGCCATTTAGCCATTTATCCCCAATCAGAACTTAAACTGCATTTATACATTTTAATTGAACCTAAAGCATTGGTGTGCAGAGTTCCACACTTACAAAAAAAGGTACAAAAGCAGTCACTAGCGGTACCCTTTCATATGTACAATTTAGGTAGGGCTACTAAAATCTACCTTTATGGGATATATGCACCCTTTAGGGGTAAATAAGGTATACAGTTGTACCTTTTCAAAGAGTACAACCCACTGTTGTGAACTTTTTCTCCCAAAATGTAGAAAACTCAGAAGCGAAGACCAGGAGACTCGGGCGTATCTCTTAAGAAGGTTTCTTCATTGCAACACGAGCTGTGCGTCGCTGTAGTCTTCCAAGCTCTTCTCGAGTCTAAACTAAGGGAAACGTTCCCCTGCAATTAGGGGCAGGGCTTAACATTGTGATGAACAAAGCATGTAAATGATGTATACAGGTTTAGGAACCTGTCCTATACTGAGATTGTTACCAATTCCAATCCAATCAGCATAACTATTCAAACAGTCAGACTCAAAAACAGGAAATGGCAGAACTCTCCCGCTGAGACAGAAGCTACCAAAGTTTCAGTAATCTGCTTACAATAGAGAGAAACAGGAATAGCAGGTTCGATAGAGAGCAGTAATCTGACAAATACAGAAAACAGGATTTGCCGGACTCTCTTGCTGGAAAACTGTTTCACAGCAAATATCATCACCATCATAACCTTAAATGCTAAATTCAGTATACGAAACTGTCTCAGTTTATATACTATTGTATTGGAACCTCAATTAAACATTTAATAAATTTGTAACACAACACCACTGACAGCTTTTGTACCAGCACTGTAGCTTTTTGTAGAGTGCAGGAAGTACTCAGCATGACTGGAAATTTCACTTACAATTTAGGTACAGATTGAATATACAGCTTTTTTCATTTCATACTGAATACGTATTAATCAAAAGATGCCATCATGTTGTTCACAGTCTTTTAACATGCTCTCAACAATTTAAAAAAACACAAAGGGAACATTGTCATTGAAAAATTGAAGAGAACATGTGACTAGGTGTTATGTGATTATTATTCTTTGATTGTAGATTGTTTCTGGCACATTGCATGAATAGTGTACAAAATTGGGCCTGAAAAACGAAGTCAGTTAACAAACGGTCAGTGAAAGGACAACTTGTTTAATTTAACATTCATAAAATGTTGAATGTGGAAACTCGGGAGGTCAAATTGAATATTGAATGAGTCATTTATTTTCTATTCAATTTTTTATGAGGTTTGCCATTTTTGCAGCCAATTTAAAACCGTTTTGGGCATGTCTAAATACAGTGTGTGCATGTGCGTGTGTATTCTAATATGCCGATTTTCTGCCAAGGTAACATTCAATTTTGGTAAAGATCAACATCAATTTTGAAAACAGTTTTTTGCTGCTCAACATTTTTGTGAAAACAATGATAACATTCAAACATTAGTGGTATTAGATTAAAAAAGAGAGAAAAAATAATACTTTTATTATTCAAGGATGCATTAGATTGATCAAAAGGGACAGTGAAGACAAATAAAAAAAAATTTAAAAAAATAAAAATAAATTATGTCCATTGAATATTCTATTCATTCAAGAATCCTGAAATAAATGTTTCTTGAGCTGCAAATCAGCATATTAGAATGATTTCTGAAGGATCATGTGACACTGAAGAGTAATGATGCTGAAAATTCAGCTTTGATCGCAGAAATAATTAAAATATTTGAATATAGAAAACAGTTCTTTTAATTTGTAATAATATTTTGCAATTTTACTGTTTTTACTGTTTTTGGATTAAATCAATGCAGCCTTAGAGAGCAGAATAGACTTCTTTCAAAATTAGAAAAAAACAAATTATGATTCCAAACTTTTCACATGTACTGTTTATATAAAATATCCAAAAAATAAATATAATTGATGAAATGAATTTAACTTAAAAATATTCTCAAAATTTTGTATGATTTTAATTGTTAGGTACATTGAATGTCAGATAAAAGTTTGTCTAACACATGGTTCTCACGATAAAAATCATTGGCATTGTTTCTCTAATGCCTCTAATAAAGTGTATTCATGGACAGTGCCTTCTGCTGACACTAAGCATTTGATATTGTATCCTTGATTGAAGAGCCATGAGTGACAGCAAGCTTTTGATGAATGACACATAACTGCCTGTCGTGAGCCATCAGTGTTTGTTACCATGGCAATGATGGCGAGGAAGGAACAGCGTGTGCCACACTAGTGAGATCTCCTAATGAGGGAGTTACAGCAGAGGTCAGAGCAAGAGAATGTTGTCTGTAATTTCATCACGTCCCCAGATAGACAGTGTAAATTTGTCTTTTACGCAAAAAAATGAACATCAAGGACAACATAAGTCATAGAATTATTCATTTTTCTTCCTTCCTTTGTCATTTAAATAGACATTAGTCAGAAAGAAACGCAGGCTCTTCTGATCACGGATCGTGTACCTCGACAATCACTTTTGTTGTTCGACAAACCAGAATTTACCGTCTTTGAAACGCTGTTAAATGTAGTTAAAACAAGAATGGGCAGCTGGATCGTTGACTGTTAATGTGACAGATTAATCCCAAGGACTGCAGAGTTCAATTTCTTTCTCAGTTCGCTTTAATACTGTCGACCCACATTTACTCTGATACTCTCAGTGAACTCAAGCCTCTCTGCACCCTTAGACACGACAAGATGTTTTTCACTGAATTTGCATGATATTTATTTTACATACAGCTGAACTGCTTGATAACCAACCTTTTTTTTTAAAATCCATGCAAATTCTTATTAACTTCCTGCTAATTATCACCATTATATTTAATTAAACTTGCTAATTAGTTAATATTAAGTGTGGAGGATATAAACAATCCTCTTGCTATTTTCCAGCCTTTTGATGATAGTCAATATTCATAACATCTCAATATTTATGTACTTTTTCTAAAATGGATGAATACGTTTATTTTTCTTTGTGGCTGGTGTCAGGATACAGGCTCGGAGACAGAGGTAAGTGAATGAACATAAACTTTATTTCGTCACATACAAGGTGCGTGCTCAAAGGTGAATAGAAGGAGGATACTCTGGCGTGTAGACTTTCAGGTGAGCAGGTCCTCTTCAGTGTGCTTTACATCAAACCAACTCAGTTCTGTGATACTTGCTTTCTTTCTTTCAGGTTATCCGTAGGCGAACGAGATTCAGGAAGGATACATGGGTTCAGGACCGGGCAGGGACCGTAGCGTGGATCCTGAGGACATCAGAACATGGATAGACAGGTTAGTATACTAAAGGTAAGTATACGTTACATTACTTGCTGCTGAATGACACGGATGCTGCGTTCCAAACCGCATACTTCCCTACTATTTAGTATGGGAAAAGAGTAGGCGAGCGAAAAAGTATGTATTAATCCAAAAGAGTAGGCGAGAATTACCTGGGTGACGTACCAATTATCGCGAGATTTGGACTTAAGTGCGTTCGAATGTGCCTACTTTCCTACTATATAGTAGGCGAAAACAGTACGTGAAGGAAGCAGTACGTTCGAAACATCAGTATTCATAAAAGAGTAGGGGAGAAGTTCCCGGATGGCTTACTGCTTCCGGCCCGATTTTTGAGTGCTCAACCGATGGATACTCTTCTATCCCAGGAGGCCACGCGAGAGCATACGTCATTATCAAACATCACGGAGATCAGCGACGCCGGGGGTTTTCAAATGTGAGTAAACACGGTTCCTTATGTGTTAAACTACAATAGAGTAGACGTTTTAACTGTTGAAGGTGTAAAGTAGTTAGACAGTATAGTATAGTTGTGATTTTGCTGTAAAAACATGTTTTGTATAGCTAGCTAACAGGGGAGCTCTAAGCACACGTAACGTCTCTAAAGTGGATTTACATAACCATATACATCTTAAACACGCTTATTTAAAATGTATATTTACATCTGAAAGGAAAATATTGTAAGTATTGACATATTGCAGATGAGCACATCACAACATGAAAAAGACATCTGAGTGATGTATGTGTGGCATTATCATTGGATAGGATAACGTGAATTCACTGTTGTCAACACTGTTGACATTAGACTAATGTGCTGTAAATAAGGTAAATAAACAAATCTATAAAGTAACTAAACATGTTTTTATTCAGACTGGTGTGAGCACTGAGGATGAGGAGCCCAGAGCTGAATCCTGGAAACGGTGCCATGGATGAGACTGTCATAAGATCTCTCCATCTGCCCTTATCGCCTCAGATTGTGAAGCGCAGCGCAGCAACAAGCTCCGGCACGAAGGCACGGTCACCTCTGGTGAATTCATCAGAATAAAGCCGCAGAATGGGAACCGAGATGGCAGTAGGATGTGGGCTTCAGCGCCCAAATACATGCTTGTAGTTTGAATAAAGATTTGTTTCATGTGCATGCATTTGTTTATTGTGTGATGGTTACTTTTATTTGTTCTTTTACTCACTTATTCATGTTTCTTATTGTTGTCAGTATATAAAATATAATTATTTAATGTATGCATTAATTCATCGCTTGACTGACAATTGAGATGTTCACATTTTGCTTGTTTTATTAAATTATATCATTTTTAGTATATAAAAAAAAGTAATATAATTAAGTATTGGTCAGCATTTAATATTATTTTGTTTAAGTTTTGGGGTGGGCTAACAATGCAATTCATTCTGAGGTAATATTATTTTTTTATGAGCGATACTTGCATTTTTCGAGTATAAAGTCAACAGTTTCTCCAAAGGAGATCTTCGAGCAGCGGCCCGTCTCCTTGTGCACTGCAGACAGTAAACGCAGAGGAAAACTGTTCTAGGTTCTGCTGTCGAGTTACTGATGTTATGAAGTGTTAGTGCACCTGTCGCTCATATAATTTAAACTTATAAACTTATTACATAAAGATCATGGAAAGATACTAGTTGTATCTAACAATGAACAATCATAATGACAAAGCAGAAAACATAAAGATCATTGGTTTGTGTACATCATAATATGATATTTATACACAGGAAAAAAGAACAATAACAAGGCTAAATATCTTTAAATATAAATAGTTCTTCATAATACATTAAAAAATAGTTTTGTTGTTATTGTCTGAGGGATGAAACGAGAGGTAAATTCATCAAGAAAAGAGGAAAACTTGAAGGAGAAACTTTTTGGGTATAAAATAAAGAAATTAACAACATATTCAAGAGATAACGATTTTGGGGTTTCTTAAAAAATCGTTAAAAGGAACTGTGGGTCACATTAGAAGGGTTTAAAATATAACAACTTAAATCAACCCTAAATGTATTCACAAAATAAATTGGCAGCTGTTTCTTCAACAATACCACAAAATGAGCAAGTTTCATCAATATCAAGATATTTACAGATAGATGAATTAAACGTGTCGTTCATCTTTTAAGTTGTTGCGTTTGTGATAACGTGTCGTAGGTCACATGATAACGTCAACATGGCGGATGATGTCCGGATCGCATTCATACTCAACGAGATTTGGCTATAAAGTACCTACTCTTTATAGCGCTCGTTAAGTAAGTACTCATTGAAATTAAGTACCTACTCATTGAGTATGCGGTTTGGAACGCAGCCGGAGAGTTTCTTAGTGACTGGGTTTGGGTCTGTTCCTGTTGGAGGCTTGACAATGACTGAGAGTGAGCTGGGTGTTTTTATGCCAGGATGGATGTGACTACTAATTGTGAACAGGTGCAGGTGATTAGTAATCCGGAGAGAGTGATCGTTGCGTAGTGACTGCTGGAGATACCGATCTACTCCTGACAGCTGGATTGTATCTGGTCAGATTTACATTACGTGTGTATGTTTATGTCTGTATAAATGTATATACATTTTTAAATAGGTTGCTACTCCATTCTACCTAATCGTCTTGAAGTTCCCTTTCGAGGGACCTCGCGCTGCGTCGAGAATCCACACATTGGGGAACGCCTCCAGCGTGACGCGTCTTTAGCCTGTATGGAACTAGTCCAATCTTGATTGGTGTTGCGTCATGACGTCATCCGTGACGTCGCATGTGACGGTGAGCGGAAGCTAAAAAAGGGAACCGGATCATAACAATCTCAGCTTTCTGTTCTTCAGCGAAGCGCTCTGTGTGACTGTTTGTCTTATTTGGTGTTGTATTGTACGTTATCCCTTCCCTATATATATATATATATATATATATATATATAAAAGCAATGGCAGAGAAACAATTCAGGCAGTGCGCGTCCCCTTGTCCGCGCTTTTTGAGCGAGGGTGACACACATTCTCTCTGTGTTGTTTGTCTGGGAGTGGAGCATGCATGGGCAGCGCTCGGGGGGCGCTCTCTGTGCTAACTGTGATCTAACAGTAACACCTCCGAGGAGGTGGATATTTTGAGCATCGATGCAGGAGAATGTGGAGATCTGCCATCACATTCCCCTGCACCTGAGGAGCTGCTGGAGGTTGTGACTAGGGCTGTGGCAAAATTAAATATCGATTGGCCACCAGAAAAGCAGGAAGCGACAGTAAAAAGCAAGCTTGATGAGCGCTTCCTGCAAGCCCGATCACAGCCTTTGCGCCGGAGCCTCCCGTTCTTTAACCATCTCCACACAGAGGTGTCGAGATTGTGGAACAAGCCCTTCTCCTCTCGACTGTCTAGCCCCAATATACATATATATTCTTCAATAAAGGGGTCGAGAGAGAGGGGCTATGGGACGATGCCTCGGGTTGAGGAGACTTTTGCATCTCATCTCTCGCCAGAGGCCGCATCGTCCCTGAGAGCTCCGGCGCTTCCCTCCAAGCCCTGCCGTACAACATCGGCCTTGGTGGGGAAAGCATATATGGCGGCAGGTCGACCTTCTAAAAGATGTGGACGACAGCGGGGAGGTCACCCTCGACGACATTCAGGAGATGCGTCGAGTGACTGACTTATCTCTCCGTGCTACCAAGGAGATGGCCCGTGTAATTGGCCGTTCTATGCCAGCCTTGGTAGCCACGGAGAGACATTCTGTCGGGCGTTGGGGACAGGGACAGGGCCGTCCTCCTCGACGACCTAATTTCGTCTTCTGGCCTCTTTGGCGACGCAGTCAGCACTGTCGTCGAGAGGTTTCAGGAGACGAAACGGCAGTCAGCCCCATTAAACCAACTCATCCCAACTCATCCCCTGCTGTCGTTCCAAGTCTCGTGGGGCTGCTGCCAGGGGGCAGTCCCACGAGGCTGCCGCCAGCTCCTCACACCTGCAACAGCAGAGAGAGAGTGTTGCTTCTCGTGCTCCCCCGCAAAAGGCCTGGAGCCAGAGGCAACACTCTCAGCCAAAGTCTTCCAAGCCTAGGACAGATCTGAGGACTGTCATTCAGGCTAGGAAGTCTTCGGCGAAGAGGCCCTGACGTGTGGCGCAGGCCTCTGAGGGTGGTCCCCCCCGCGATCGAGTATCAACAACTCACTCCTTCGCGGAGCCCTCAGGAAATCGATGTTTACTTCCCGCCGCTAAGAGCGCCTTGGGATGCATCGCCTCGGGATGCTTCTGTGTTTTGTTTGCTTCGAGGCTGTAAGCTCCGTCTAAGCCTCCTATTAGCTTTGTATTTCTTTCTGTTTTGAACCATCATTTACTACCATTTCTAGTTGTTTATACTACTAAATACAGCTTAGACAACATCTCAGATTAACCTGACATCGCTAGCTTCCGTTATTGTTAGAACAACACGCTAGTAACTCGCTAGCCTGTTAACGCGCCACCCGTGCGCTCAGTTATTTATTTATTTTTCTCTCGCGCGCCCGCGCCTCTGAGTTCATAAAAAGCCCAGGTGAGTAAGAATCAGTCAACAAACACGGTGAGTAATGTCTTGTCCTGTTATTGTCACCTGCACTTCATGTTACATGTTTAGCATAGCCTTCCCCGTCGGCAATATAGGGTTTATATGTGATAAATGCAAGGAAACAGTCAGGGTGACGGAGAAGATTTCAGAATTAGAAACACGCATCCAAACTTTAATTGAGGATAGTAAGTGTGCTAGAGCTTTAGATTGTACTTTGGATGCGCCTAGCATAGTGAACTCTTTACATGATTCGGTTCCAGCTGAATTATTGCCTGTGCAGCCAGGCAGATGGGTGACAGTGAGGGATCGCTCTAGTCACGGATCAAAAAACCACTTTTCCGTTCCGATTACCACAACAAATCGATTTGCCCCACTAAGTGAAACACCCACTGAGAATTCTGTTGATTGTGCCCTGGTAATTGGCGATTCTATTACACGGAACGTGAAAATAGGGACACCAGCCAACATAGTCACATGTTTGCCGGGAGCCAGAGCGCCTGACATCAAAGCAAATTTAAAAGTGCTTGCTAATGCTAATCGTAAATTCTCTAAGATTGTTATTCACGTCGGCACTAATGATGTTCGACTCCGCCAGTCGGAGATCACCAAAATTAATATTAAAGAGGTGTTTGAACTCGCAAGTACGATGTCAGGCACTGTAATTTGCTCTGGCCCCCTTCCTGTTCGAAGGAGTGATGAGATAGTTAGCAGATTGTCATCACTCAATGGCTGGCTGTCTAAGTGGTGTCCGCAAAATAATATAGAAATCATAGACAATTGGAAAAGTTTTTGGGGCAAACCTGACCTGTTGAAAAGAGATGGTATTCTTCCCTCCTGGGATGGTGCTGCTCTTCTCTCTAGTAATTTTGCTCATAGTCTTAGAGACAAAACATGACAATCTGGGGCTCAGGTCAGGAAGCAGACAAACTGGCTAAACCGACCGTCTGCTAGCGGCCTCGCGTCACCAAGGTCAGATAAATACCATCACATAGAGGCTCTTTCACCTAGATATCATCATGTAGAGACTGTGTCTGTTCCCCGAATTTGGAAATCCAAAAAACGTCCAAACCGATCTAAGGTTAAAAATGTAATTGATATTCAACAAATAAAAAATAGATATAATACAGATGAGCAAACGATAAAGCTTGGGTTGCTGAATATTCGATCCCTTACTTCAAAAGCACTCATAGTTAATGATATGATTTCAGATTATAACCTAGATGTGCTGTGTATGACAGAAACCTGGCTAAAACCAGACGATTACATTACTTTAAATGAGTCCACCCCTCATGATTACTGTTATAAACATGAACCTCGCCTGAAAGGCAAAGGGGGAGGTGTTGCTGTAATTTATAGTAATATTTTCAAAACCACTAAAAAATCTAGTTTAAAATATATTTCTTTTGAAGTGTTGGTGCTTAATGTAAAAATATATAATGTAAACGATAAATCAAGTTTGAGAATTCTGCTGGCAACTGTCTACAGGCCACCAGGGGACCATAAAGATTTTATCAAAGAATTTGGTGACTTTCTATCAGAATTAGTATTGACTGCAGATAAAGTCCTAATTGTTGGTGATTTTAATATACATGTAGATAATGGAAAAGATGCAATGGGATTGGCATTTAAAGACATTCTTAACTCTATTGGAGTTAGACAACACGTGTCAGGACCTACTCATTGTCGTAATCATACTCTAGATCTAATATTATCACATGGAATCACTGTTGATGCTGTTGAAATTCTGCAGCAGAGCGACGACATCTCAGATCATTATCTAGTCTCATGTAAATTACATTTAGCCAAGGCTGCAAAGCCAACTCCGTGTTACAAGTATGTTAGACCTATCACTTCTGCCACTAAAGATTGCTTTATCAATAATCTTCCTAATCAGTTTCATCGTCTCAGCATCCCAGATAGCTTAGAAGAACTTGATATTGCAACAGAAACTTTTAACTCTCTCCTTTCCAGCAGTTTAGATACAGTTGCTCCGTTGCGCTTAAAGAAGATTAAAGAAAATAGTCCAACACCGTGGTACAACGAGCACACCCGGGCCCTTAAGAGAGCAGCCAGAAAAATGGAGCGCAACTGGAAGAAAACAAAACTAGAGGTATTTCGGATTTCATGGAAGGAGAGCTCGATTGCTTACAGAGAGGCTTTAAAAGCTGCTAGATCTGCTTATTTTTCAACCTTATTAAAAGAAAATAAACATAATCCAAGGTATTTATTTGAAAAAGTGGCTACACTAACGAAAAAGAAAGCTTCAAGCCCAGAAATTTCCAAGAAATACAGCAGTAATGACTTTATGAACTTCTTCACTTATAAGATTGATAATATTAGGGACAAAATTATAACTATGCAACCGTCTACTACAGCATCACATCAGGGAGTGCATTATAGTCTCCCCGAGGTAAAATTTGATTCATTTGTTGCCATAGGAGAGGAAGAATTTTGCAAACTCGTTAATTCATCTAAATCGACAACATGTATGTTAGACCCTATACTGACTAAACTACTGAAAGAGATGCTTCCAGAAGTCATAGATCCTCTTCTTAACATCATTAATTCATCTTTGTCTCTAGGGGTGTGCTCACACTAGGCACGGTTGCCATGAACCGGGCCCGAGTACGATTGTCCCCCCTCCCCACTCCCCCTCTGGCCTGCACTCACATAGGGTTTCAGGATTCGTGCCGGAGCACGCTTACGTCATTATAGTGCGACGGTTTCGGAATAAACAAGACGAGCGGCGCTCTCTGAACACAATGGAGTCCATCGCTCTGTTTTCTTTGTGGATAATTTTGTGTCGTTTGGTCCACAGCCCTCTCACAGCCTCTTGTTAAACAGATGTGTCGCCTTAGTGGCGCGAAAATTTTCACGTAATCGTGCTGCTCGTATGAGGAGGTTTGCAAGGTACCAGCTGAAGTGCAGCAAGGACTTTGCAGCTTTGATTACGGACTACAGTTCCCGTACATCACGCGTCCTGTTCCGTGCTCCAGCACGGTTAGCGCTCACACTGCATGCGAACCGCGCCCGAGTCCAACTGAACCGTGCTCTGGCCCACCTCTTCCAAGCGGGCCAGGGCCGGCCAATCGAGCCGCGCCCGGGCACGGTTCGGAGCACTCACACTAGTCAAACGAACCGCGCTTTGGTGGTCAAACGCACTCGGGCACGGTTCAAACTGGCTAGTGTGAGTACACCCTAGGATACGTACCAAAAACCTTTAAGCTGGCTATGATTAAACCGCTTGTTAAAAAAAAGCAACTTGATCCTACAGAATTAGTCAATTACAGGCCGATTTCAAATCTACCTTTTCTGTCAAAGATACTAGAAAAGGCAGTATCCTCACAACTGTGTTCCTTTCTTAAAAGAAATGGTATCTGCGAGGATTTCCAGTCAGGATTTAGACCGCACCAAAGGACTGAGACAGCTCTCATTAGAGTCACAAATGATTTGCTCTTATCATCCGATCGTGGTTGTATCTCTCTATTAGTGTTACTTGATCTTAGTGCTGCATTTGACACCATTGACCACAACATTCTCTTAAATAGACTAGAAAACTATGTTGGCATTAGTGGAATTGCATTAGAATGGTTTAAATCATATTTATCTGACCGATATCAGTTTGTAGCAGTAAATGAAGAGATGTCTTATCGATCACAAGTTCAGTATGGCGTACCACAAGGCTCAGTACTAGGACCGCTGCTGTTCACTCTGTACATGCTACCTTTAGGAGATATCGTTAGGAAACATGGAATTAGCTTTCACTGTTATGCTGATGATACTCAGCTCTATATTTCTTCCAAACCTAACGAAACTCACCAATTCACAAAATTATCGGAATGCATAGTTGATATCAAAAATTGGATGACTAGTAATTTCCTACAACTAAATTCTGAAAAAACAGAGATTCTAATTATTGGACAAAAAACTTCCACACGTAATAACCTAGAATACCGTCTAACACTTGATGGCTGCTCTGTTAAGTCTTCGTCGTCAGTTAGGAACCTGGGTGTGCTCTTTGATACCAATCTTTCATTTGAAAGTCACGTGTCTAGTGTCTGTAAAACCGCATTTTTCCATCTTAAAAATATATCTAAATTACGTCATATGCCCTCATGCAACTAGTTCATGCGTTCATGACATCAAGGCTAGATTATTGTAATGCTCTACTGGGTGGTTGCCCTGCACGCTTAATAAACAAACTACAGCTAGTTCAAAACGCAGCCGCTAGAGTTCTTACCAGAACCAGGAAGTACGACCATATTAGCCAGTTCTGTCAGCACTGCATTGGCTCCCTATTAAACATCGTATAAATTTTAAAATATTGCTGATTACTTACAAAGCACTAAATGGTTTAGCTCCCCAGTACTTGAGCGAGCTCTTAACGCATTATAGTCCTTCACGTCTATTGCGATCTCAAAACTCCAGCCAGTTGATAATACCTAGAATATATAAATCGACTGCTGGCGGTAGATCCTTTTCCTATTTAGCACCAAAACTTTGGAACAATCTTCCTAACATTGTCCGGGAAGCAGACACAGTCTGTCAGTTCAAAGCTAGACTAAAAACACATCTCTTTGACCTAGCATTCACATTACACTATAGCCTTCTATAATTCAATATTAGGCTGCTTAGATTAGGTCAGCCGGAACTGGGAACACTTCCCTCAAATCCTGATGTACTCGTTACATCATAAGAAGAATGCCATCTACGCTAATTTTAGTGTCTTTGTTTATCCCAAGGTTTTCCCGCAGCCTGCTGGATCCAGGCCGTTTCCAGATCTGACGAAGGACTTTCGCCTGGACCTGATGACAATGCAGTGCTGAAGTGCCAACTAGCCTCTCCCTATGGAGGATCCCTATACCACTCTACAGATAAAGCGTTGTGGAATTTTTCGGTTCGCGTACCTACCCAAAGTGATAAGATAAATAAAAATTCTGCATCAAAATTTATAGACAAGTAGTTTGTTTAGGCATGGTTTGTAAGGAATTACAAACCTGCGCACATATATTCAAACGCACATAACTATAGAATCAATTCTTAATGCGCATGTGAACGCCATCAGCATCTATCACAGGTTCACGTTTAAAGTCTGTTTAGAGAGAACGGTGTCGTCTTAGCGGCCCCTAATTTAATAACAAATGATCATTTAGACGGAAGTGAATCAATCAAAACTAACTTTAGCTGGAAAAAACATTTTTCAAGAGCCACTATAAAACCAAACCAATCTCTGTTACCTTAAATTATATGTTTATCTCTGTAAAGCTGCTTTGAAACAATCTACATTGTTAAAAGCGCTATATAAATGAGGATGACTTGACTTGACTTGACATCGGTTTCCAGCGAACGCATATATCACTGTCCGCCCAAAACTTTGGCGGCCCTGTCCAGTTCGCTTCCTCTCCTGAGGCCTGCAGAAAAATTAAATCGGTTAGTTCCTGCCAGTCAAATGCTTCAGGTCAACGATATATCGAATTTAACACCAGAGGCCAGTCCCGAGAGACTGGTCCCCCTAGTAGATTATCTAGACACCTGGAAGGGTCTTCAAAATATATCTCAATGGGTCCTGCACACAGTAGAACGGGGGTACAAAATTCAGTTCGAATATCTTCCGCCCAGGTTCAGCGGGGTGGTAAACACACTGGTCAGCCCCGAGCAGGGTCTGGTTATGGAACAGGCCATAGAGTATGTTCCTCCCAAAGAGCGAGAAGCCGGGTTTTACAGCCGGTACTTCATAGTTCCCAAGAAGGATGGGGGTTTACGTCCTATTATAGATCTCAGGGTATTAAACCGGTCCCTGAGGAGATACAGGTTCAAAATGTTAACAATACCTATGATCGTGAGTCAGATCAGATCCGAGGACTGGTTTGTCACGATAGATCTAAAAGATGGTTACTTCCACATATCCATCCTTCCACGACACAGGAAGTTCCTAAGGTTTGCTTTCGGGGGAAAGGCTTACCAATACAGGGTTCTTCCTTTCGGCCTAGCATTGTCACCTCGCACCTTCACGAAATGCATGGATGCTGCCCTTGCTCCATTAAGACTTCAAGGCATTCGCATCCTCAATTATATCGACGACTGGCTTATCCTGGCACAGTCAGAGGAGATGGCGGTTCAACATCGAGATGTTGTTCTGTACAATCTAAGCTGGTTGGGACTAAGACTCAATGTCAAGAAGAGTTCTTTGGTGCCTCTAACAAAGACTACTTTTCTGGGGGTAATTTGGGACTCAACTACGATGCGGGCACAGCTGTCTCCCGTTCGTATGAATACCATCTTGACTACAATCTCGAGCCTCAGGCTAGGCCAAACCATCACGGTCAAGACTTTCCAAAGGGTGCTGGGTCTCCTGGCGGCAGCGTCCAACGTAATTCCTTTTGGCCTCTGCATATGAGAGCCCTACAGTGGTGGCTCAGAACCAGAGGGTTTTCCCCGAGGGGGAACCCATTTCGCACTATCAAGGTAACGCGCAGATGCCTTCGTTCTTTGGTAATGTGGAGGAAACCTTGGTTCCTGTAACTAGGTCCTGTGTTGGGAGCACCACTTCCTTCCAGACCTCTTAGCTCATCATGTCCTAATTCGGACAGACAATACGTCGGTGGTCTCTTATATAAATCGTCAGGGGGGCCTGAGATCGCGCCCTCTATGCAGATTGGCGCATCAGGTCCTCCTGTGGTCCCAGGGCAAACTTCTCTCAGTCAGAGCGATGTTTATCCCTGGGGTCAGCAATGTGGGAGCAGACATCCTGTCAAGGCAGGGGCTGAAGCCCGGGGAGTGGAGACTCCACCCCGAGTCGGTGGAGCTAATATGGAAGGAGTTTGGACAAGCGGAAGTGGACCTATTTGCCTCTCACGAGAACACTCACTGGGATGCGATGGTGCAGACGTGGCCGAGGCTACGTCTGTACGCATTTCCCCCGATCGCTCTGCTCCCAGGGGATCTAGAGAGGGTCCGGCGCTACGGGATCAGCTTACTCCTAGTAGCCCCGTACTGACCGGCCCGAGTATGGTTTTCGGACATCATGGTCCTTCTAGCAGGCCCTCCGGAGCAAATTCCGATCAGGAGAGACCTTCTTTCTCAGGCCAGGGGCACAATATTTCACCCTCGGACGGAATTTTTGAAACTGTGGGTCTGGCCCCTGAGGGGGACCAGCTCATAAATGTTGGTCTCTCAACTGAGGTTGTTGAGACCATTCTAAACTCTAGAGCTCCCTCCATGAGGAAACTATATGCATTAAAATGGAATGTGTTTAACTTATGGTGTAGAGAACTTCAGTTGGACCCAGTTAACTGCCCAGTGGCTTCAGTGCTGGAGTTCCTCCAGAGTCGCTTCTCTAACGGACTCTCCCCGTCCACGCTTAAGGTCTATGTGGCGGCCATAGCTGATTTCCACACGCCTCTAGGGGTGGGCACCTTGGGGAGACACCCACTTATTATATGTTTTCTTCATGGAGCTAGGAGGATGAGGCCTGTCATCCAGTCCAGGGTTCCCACTTGGGACCTGACAGTGGTCCTCTAGGGGTTATTCCTGGCACCCTTCGAACCATTGGATGAGGTGTCTGAGAAATGTATGTCCTTTAAAGTAGCCTTCCTGCTTGCCATTACGTCCCTCAAAAGAGTTGGGGACTTGCAGGCCTTATCGGTTGCTCCTTCTTGCCTTGAGTTTGCTCCCGGTAGAGTAAAGGCAATTCTCCACCCTAGACCTGGCTATGTGCCTAAGGTGCCGTCAAATGTAGCACAGTCTATATTTCTTCAGGCTTTTCATCCTCCACCGCATGTGTCGGATGAGCAAGCTAGACAGCATTTATTGTGCCCGGTCCGAGCCCTTGAGGTCTATGTTCATAGAATCTCAGGCTGGAGGAAGGCGGACCAGTTACTTGTATGTTTAGGGTCACCTAAGAGGGGTTCCCCTGTTTCCAAGCAGACTATCAGTAGATGGATAGTAAAGGCTATATCTTTAGCTTACGAGGAGCGCGGCTTGCCTTCGCCTCTGCTAGTAAAAGCTCACTCAACTAGAGGAGTGGCTTCATCTAAAGCTTTGCTGTCAGGAGTTTCTCTTCAGGAGGTCTGCGATGCCGCGGGCTGGGCCTCCCCTCACACCTTCATTAGACACTACGGTCTAGATCTGCCCTCTACTCCGGGTTCACAAGTTCTCTCGTCCTAAGTGTGCCAGATTGCTTCACACCAGGGCGTACTCTCTCAGTGTGGCGCAGTGGGCATTTCGTTCCCCAAAGTGTCGATTCTCGACGCAGCGCGAGTTCCCTCGAAAGGGAACGTCTCGGGTTACGACTGTAACCCTCGTTCCCTGAGAAGGGAACGAGACGCTGCGTCCCTTGGCCACACTTCTAGCGCTTCTGAGAGCGACTTGCTTCGACCAATCAAAAGCTGACATTGTTATGATCCGGTTCCCTTTTATAGCTTCCGCTCACCGTCACATGCGACGTCACGGATGACGTCATGACGCAACACCAATCAAGATTGGACTAGTTCCATACAGGCTTCAGACGCGTCTGCTGGAGGCGTTCCCCAATGTGTCGATTCTCGACGCAGCGTCTCGTTCCCTTCTCAGGGAACGAGGGTTACAGTCGTAACCCGAGACGTTTTCCCTTGTCACTCTACTGGGCAGTTGTGAAGCTGTTTTTGAACAATATTTATTGAGAAAATGCTATACTCAAAAATGGGATCGATTTGATATAAAATTTTAATGTGCACGGCGAAAGTGCTATTAAAAGCAGGTACAGTAGGTGATTTGTTCCAGAAATTGTTTTTTTTATGCTGGTTGAAAGTCTGCGTCCCAATTCAGAGGATGCATCCTTCGAAGGGTCCATTCAACTTACTCAAATATCTGATGATACAAATGTAAAAATAACACTAAAAAACTTTAAAGCAGTTCAAATGTTGACATATCTTACTAAGATGTGATTATATTTAGTTTATACTCTTTATTATACACAGAAATGGACCATGGCGGACATATTTAGATAGGCATGGCCTCTGAAGTCTGAGCCTTTGAATTGGGACACAGCCAACATGTGTATTTCCATACCTTTGCAGACCTGCTTGTGGAGACGTCACATGTCTTTTTTCAGTTTCATGCTATGCAGAGTTAGACAGACGTCAGTCACAGAGCACCACAACCGAAACAGCAGCCACCTTTTACTGCTCCTGAACCAAAACAATAAGCTTGCGCTGCGCTCACGCCATAACTACTGTAATTTGGAAGAGGTGGAAACCTGTGACGTTATACTCGGAACGGTTCGTGACTCGAATTTATGCGTTTCAATGGCAGCACTAATCAATGCTGAAATGAATCTGCAGCAGTCAGGTGCTACAGGTCAGTGCTCATGAAGTTGTTTATGTTCATTATTATTGTAATGCTATGTGCTATGAGACATGATATAGTTTAACAACATCTCTCGTCTCTGATGCTTTTGTTTGTTCCCTGCTGTACGCGTGCATGTGTTTTGAAGGAGATGTGGCTTTTATACGCTCTGAAGAAAGGGTGGGGTCTTGTGCTTTCAAAGCTCAATCGCCATACCGACCTTTATCTAGAGATGTGTCTAGTTAACAGCTCAGGATGTCTGTAGAATGAGATAGATATTAAAGGAATGTGATCAATACATGTTACCTCAGATTACAAAGCCACAAGATTTTATATATTAACATGAGACTATTGTGGGAAAAAAATACTTAAATTGTTAAACTCCTGTCATAACTAGAAAAACTATACAGCGAAAACACCCACATGAATTACTTAAGTAATCAGAAGTTCATTAGCCTAAAACAATTTTACAACTCACATAACAAATTTTTCAAAGGAATTAATTATTGCTTTAACTAAAATGTGATTTCTGTCACAGGTGATATAGTCCCTTGACTTGTATTGATATAGACTTGCATTGAACCTGATAAGATATCTTTGTGCAAATGGAAATGTTCTACAACACTGCAAGAATTAATTTTAATCAATCTATTTAACTTTTTCTTAAAATAAGTGAAAAATAACAGAAAAAAAATCAAGATATGTCTTCTGAAAACAAGTTTTATTTTACTCAATGTTCTAAGTGTATTTAAATAATTATTTTGGAAAACAAGACAAATGTGCTGGAAATGAAATTCAGAAAAGGATTTTTCGCAGAGAACAGTTTTTTTTTACCTAATGGCAAATGTCTAAAACCCACAGATACAAGATCTTCATTGTCAACCAGAACATTCTTTATAGTCTGTAATGATGCATGTTGTTTTTGTTCTCATTATTTTTTGTGTAAAAGTATTTTTTTACTTTTTAAATTTAATTGTTAAAGTTTAAAGTTTTGAACCTGATTGAAAATGATTCTTTAAAAATGCATTTTGTGCCAGAAAATTACAGCTCTAATTAAGTTATAAATTACATTAGCATATACATTGAGGGCAAAATCTAAAATTGACTTTTTGTTAGTAACTCGCAGCTAACTACTTTTTAAAAAGGGTAGCTTGACTTCAGTTATGAGTAACTTATTGTGTTGCTGAATGGGAACGATACATTTCACAATTTGAGCCATGCAAAGCTGGAAGCAAAGCATTGTTTGTGTCTGTGTTTGATCAACAGTTGTCTGAACAAGGGCGCATTGCCATTGTGGTCTGTTGAGCTTTCACTGGAATTACTGCATTGATAGCATTGGTGGATTTGTGTAAAGATCAAGTTAAGCATGTTCATGCAAGCTGGATTCATGAAGCTGTTTGGGTTGTGGATCTGTAGATGATAGTAGGAGTTTGTGGTGATGGTCTGTTTTTTGGTCTTTTTTTCCGTATTTGCTCATCAGTTAAGAGAATAATTATGAGTTTATGTGGATAAGAATCACATCACATCACTTTTGGAGAGCAGAAACTCATTTGAAGAATCTCATCAGACTAATTGGTTTTCCCCCTCTTTGAGCTCAGAGTAGGTCAAAAGAGAGGTAACTGGATGATTTAAGCTCATAATCCAGCACAGACCCTACCCACAACACACACACACATACACACACACACACACACACACACACACACACACACACACACACACACACACACACACACACACACACACACACACACACACACACGTCTGGTTTACTATCTTTGTGGGGACTCTCCATAGACGTAATGGTTTTTACACTGTACAAACTGTATATTATATCCCCTTACTCATCCTACCTGTTACAGCCGGCCCTGAGCTTTCAACAAAGAAGAGACCAGACGCGACAATTCTCAGCAAAACATTTATTATAAACCTACCCATCGAACAAAACTTTCTCTATTTTTACATTTTCAAAAATATATATATTTTTTTACATGAATTACAGTAATGTAAAGGTTGTTGATGCTGAGAATTTAGGTTAGGTTTCCTTCATTCCTTCCTTCCAGTTGTGGGACCACAGAACTTTTCCATCTTTCTTTCTTTCTTTCTTTCTTTCTTTCTTTCTTTCTTTCTTTCTTTCTTTCTTTCCTTCCAGTAATGTGACTGTATTTTTCAGGACAATATTGTGCAATATGTGTTAAGAAATAGATCAAAAAGTAAATGCGGCCAGTTTGAGTAAAACTTTACTGATAAATCCTTGTCTGGCGAAGGAGATTACCATTTACCGATCTGATAATAATTTTCCTTCAGATTATTTCTGCAGTCATATCATGTGATGTGTCCTGAATTTTCTGTCATCTGTTAAGAATCAGAAGTAGCGATGCTTGACTCTTGCATGAATCTCTCCTTTGATTCGATTCTTTTCCATGGATTGATCAAGCGGTTTGACGAAGGCTACGATTTTATCCAAATGGGGTTTTGAAAGTCTGGACAGCAAAAAAACACATGAAATCAGTTTGTTTTTACAAAAAAAATCTGATTTGGAGTGGCTGTTTGAAATGCTATTCCAATCAGATTTTCAAATGGTCGTTTGTGTCACTCTTAATGCGACAAAAAGACAACGTCAAAACCGGTGACAGAAATGCCAGAGGTATTCATACATTTACATCTATACCAGTAGATAGGCCTACTATTAATAGATCTATACTCTGTCGCTGAGTTTTTCTTGTACGATGTTCTGCTCTGTGACTCGACACGGCACTTATTTGGAAAGCGAATTGAAATGAATCACCTCCATTTTCCTGAATCTGCTTTGAAAGCCTCGTCACATACGTGTCGTTCCACTCACATGTGCTGCTTTTAAATGACACAGAACAGAATGGCAGTACATTTCAGACCGTACACGAAAAGTACCACATTTTTGGGGGCATGTACATTGAAGTACCGCTTAAATACCATGGTTCATTAATATATGGTAATCAAGTTGTGTGTGCTGGGCGGCAGGATCCGTGTTCTGATTGTTCAGTCATTTGAACCATTAGCATTGGCTGTCTATTTTGGACTCTTCCTTCATCTTCCTCTGTAAACATGAGTCATTGGCTTCAGGCATCACTATGGCGACTTAAGGACTGCCAGTCCTGCAAGACTTTGCCACTGCTGTGTGACTCACGGACAGCAGTCTAATCTATCGCAGGCCTGTCACTGCGGCCAGACAAACTGTCATCCTCCTCTGGCAGTGTTCTGTACTTTTCAGCCCATGCGGATTTAGACTTGGCAATACATTCAGGGAAAAGCCATTTATCACTTTAGTTTTTTTTTTCTCCACAATTTTTTTTACTTAAACCTTAAAGCTACACAAAAAAAAGGTGACTTCGTGGTGAAGGTATAACTTCATGCATGTTTTCAGTACAATTATCTCTTCATACATGATCTTTGACTTCAGCTCAGTTGTGATGCATCATGTTTGATTAGATTAAATTCATGGCTTTATTTATGTTTCCTTTAAGCAATGATGCGGAACACAATGTGAACACTGCAAGGACTCTGGATTAGAACCTGAATCAGGAGATTCATTGAAAGAAAAGACTCATAAAAGAGAGATTTGTTCACAAAATGCATATACAGTACTGATTCTAATGCTGAATTCATAGGCAAATGTTGGATATTCCTACTTTCAACCATACAGCGACAGACAAGCAAACCATTTATTGTTTTTACATATCCTTTAGCGGAAGGAGTTTTATGATCTTGTAGGAAGTTTGACTAAGTGATGCACTTTTTGTTTTGCTTAAAATTCAACACAATTTACTTTTTTTCAATTGTGTTGATTCATCTGCTGGGGTGGCGCTGTGTTCTTGTAACGTCATGCACCCACAGCTCTGTGAAATTATACTTCTAGATTTCGGCATTAGTTGTGTTCCAGGAGACATTGTACATTGTTCCTGTCAAGAGACATTGTATTGCGCTTAAGTTTAAGTTGTTTGAAGCAACGTGAAGGCAAGAAAGACCAATTGCTTTTCACTATTTAAATAAAAACAAATAAGTATGCACTGAGCTTATTGTAGCATATTATTTGCATGCAGAGTTGCATTCATTGGCATACTGCTGGATACTCAAATATAATATCTTCTGTCACTGTTTCCATCCAGGTTGTGATTTACACTTGTGTGAAAAATTGGAATAGGCCTATAGCATAACACTTACATCTTATCTGTTTAAGAGAACACAATCTTTACTTCCTGGGAAACTGGTGCAAAGTATCAGTATTTAAAATAGTAAAAAGTTGCTGCAACGCTGTGATGTTATCTTGCATTCAGAGGCGGATGCCTGATGTTCGGGAATGCAGTCGTGTGAGAAAGTTCTGGGAGGTAATTATACCAAATCATTTTGATGACAGGCTCCGGCATTTCAGAATGACTAAAACAATATTTTAGATGGTGTGCAATGAAATTGGTCTGGTAATTAGTCCATTTGTCCAATCACACGATCTGTTGAGGCAAAGTCATGTTGCGCATACAGAAATGTATTTAAATCATAGTGTATGCACATGTTAAAAATAACTATATAATGTTTTTTATGTGCATTTTAAAGGGATAGTTCTGTCATCACATACTTGCCCTGAAGTTGTTCCAAACCTGTATGAGTTTCTTTCTTCTGCTGAACACAAAAGATTATATTTTAAAGAATGTTAGTAATCAAACAGTTGACAGTACCTGTAGGAAAACAAATACTATGGAAATCAACGGCTACCATCAACTGTCTGGTTACATACCAACATTCCTCAAAATATTATCTTTTGTGTTCAGCAGAAGAAAGAAACTCATACAGGTTTGGAATAACTTGTGGGTGAGTAAGTGATGACAAAATTTTCATTTTAGGGTGAACTATCCCTTTGAAGGGACATTGTGTAGGAATTTCTCCCATCTAGCGGTGAAATTGTATTTTGCATTGAAACGAATTGTGCTCTCCAACGCCTCGCTTTTTCAAATGCGTATTGTATCTACGGTAGGTGTTATGTACCAAAAAGCTATGACAGGATGTCTTCTAATAGCACTTTGTCGAGTTTTCCTTCGGGTGAACAGCAGTTTGTTTATTTCAAACAAACTGCAACTTGACACAACGAACAAACTAATGTTATAGTATGAATAATAAAAGTGCAATGCAGCCTTTTAAACTTGTCGAGGCAGTGAAGCGCCTCTCACTCCTCTGCTCCTCCGTTTCTGCTGCTTTCAGTTACGTGACGCTGGCTCTTAACGAAAACGAGTTGTGGAAACGCTCTGGCCTAGTACTTTTTGACCCTCTCTGCTATTATAGTTTTTCAAGATGGCGGAAGGACATGGAAGCCTCCGTGGACCTACCCGTCACATGTATATAAAGATAATAAATTCTTCGTTTACGAGGATAAGTCAGATAATTGGCAGAGGTATTTGTACACCATTGAGGACATATTTATTAATACAAATATTGATTTTAGATATTAAAATACCTAAAAAACTACACATAGTCCCTTTAAGCTTGTATGCACATTTTTGCATTACCATCCAGCCTTTTGTATGTGTTGATCCCCAAATCTGCATAAAAATAAGTGTATGGAAACATAGCAAATGACAAACAGACCACAATCTCCTTATACAACCAACAGCTAAACTCCCTGACAAAGTGATTAGTGTTGTAGTCCATGTCCATGTTGGCACGGGCTGTGCCTCTGCTCAGGGAGGTTCACAGCAGTGTTGAGTGAACATTAGCACTGACCGCTCAGGTTCTGCTTGAGTGGTTTCACTCATGGCGCGTCTGACCACTGGAGTGGAAGAGAGAGAATCTCCGGCAGGGTTCAACTGTCATTCATAAAACTACCAAGCACTGCACTACTACAGACTCCTAGACACAGTTTTAATAAATGAGCAGATTTTTTTTTTGCTTTGTCTACATGCATTTTACTATACAACTTGGATTATATATTATTTTATGATCAAATTAGCCCCAGCCCCAAATCCCCCCCCCCCCCCCCCCCAAAAAAAAAACACACACAACATTTAAAAAGATTTTAGCATAAAAAATAGCTCTTCTGCTTTATATGTTTGATGGAATAGTTCACCCAAAAATGACACTTTGGTCATCCTTGTACATGTTGTCTATAGGTAAGACATAATAGGTTATGTCTATAGGTCAGTGACATCAGACATAATTTGTTCTTGAAGGTCTCATGAGCAATAATGATGTCATTTTTTTATTGTATGACTTCAGAATGACATCATTTTTGGGTGAACTTTTTCTTTAACAATTCTGTTTTATTCTAAATAGTGCTGTCATGTTGATATCATGACTCTTTTTGTTAAACATTTAACTTTTCTTTACTTAAATTGACAAAATGAAAAACATGACTTAAGATTTACAATTGCTTTTGTTCAATAGTTGGTTAATGGGTTAAAATGGACATAAACTGGAAGATTATTTTTGCTGAAAAGGCAAAATATGTACTTTTTATAGGGACCCATCAATTTTTGGGGGGCATTTATTGACTATTCTTGCACCTAGGACTCGGAGTGATTGAAGACTTGTTTGCTATTTTTTGCTGTTCAGTTGTTTCTGTACAGCAGCAAAGATTGATCTAGATCAAGTATAAAGCATGCAAAAAGAGTGTCTGGATGTATCAGTAAGTTTTGATGTAGTCAAACTTGTTACATACTTTTTCCAAGCAGACTCAGATCCACTTCTCTGGTTCACACCCAAGTTCGGGTAATCGCTTTAACAACCATACAAAGTGAATTCTGGTTTCAGCTGGACTTGGGTCCACACCAGAAACTCTAGTGTGAAAGTGTCTTGACTCCTGAACCTCACACACTTATGTATAGTCTGCTCTCATGCCAGTATCTACCACTCAAGATCACAACCTAAGGTATTGAGATTAGGAAAGTGGATTAACAAGACAGTCATTAAGATTTAGTGATCTCTGCCCGCGGAATGACTTCACAATCCGTAATCTGTCAATATGCTGAGAATGGATTGAGTACGTAGTAAGATTGTGTGATTTAAAATAAATTGCTACTGTTTGTAAATGACATTGTTTAAAACCATATAAAACCCTGTAGTAGTGTAAATTTGCACTTAAAATAATGTCCATAAATAATATCCATAATATGACGCATTTCAGAGTGAAATTCTTTCATTTACCTGTGGCTCCAGAGTAATTAGCCAAATGGCCATTACAGCTCAGGTGATTGGTTTGATAATAATTTATTCAGATTTGAGTGTACATGAGCAAAGATGGCACAATTCTATTTTGAATAAATATTTTTTTGTAGTATATTGAGTATATTTTGTAGTATGTTTAGTATATCTGCACATTGTTCACAAAACATCCAGGAGCATCTATTAAGAAAGTAAATTGTGTTCATTTTGATATCGTGCTTTTACTTTCTTCTGCATGCATTATTAGCTTTCAGTGGTCCTTTTAACATTTTTGGCGTCTCGAAACATTGAAGAATTTTTCATTGATACCGTATTTATCATCTCGCTTCATTCAACTGCAGTTCCTTACGCAGACACAAAAAATGTGCAATATGGAGTTCATAAATCTCCCTCTTTCTCCCTCCCTCCCTTAGCGACAGCACTCCCCTCTTATCTTGTCTTCTTTAGCGTCACAGGAGCATGGCGAAGGAGCGTCCTTGTGCCCTGAGCTTAGGAGAGAGAGAGAGAGAGAGAGAGAGAGAGAGAGAGAGAGATGCGGCGTCAGTCAGTTGCAGTAGGCAGAGGACAGCAGCAGTGCCGGTAACTGTGGCTGCCGTTCTCTATTGTTCAGCCAAAGCGTTCTCCTTTTCCCACCAGTCAACCAAAGGAGCAGAAGACGAGGAAAACCGCCACATGCACCTTTCCTTCAGGGAACGCTGAAGAGGCACGCAAACTCTTTCAGTTTGTGCGACTGAAGTTCTTTCTCTGCTTTCATTGGGGTTTCTTTTCCCCCCGACCGAGTGGATTTTACCCGATTCAGGGGAGCCATGGGACTTGGGGTTAGGGGTGCAAGGACAGCGTTCCTGAGTTTATGGAGGTTAATTTTACTGCTCTGTGGAATCTGGAGCGTTTGCTCCCAAACGACAGGAGATGGGAAGTCGCTGTACTTCTGGGAGACAGGTATACAGCTATCTCCATAAGTATCTTGATGGATGTCAGTGGGATATGAAGGTTCCAGATGTCCTCTGTTTGTACAAAGTTGCATTGTAATTCGTTTTATTATCTGGTGTGATGAATGAGGACAAGTAGAGGTCTTCACTCTCACTTCAAAACAGCTCTGCGAGAGCGAAGTGTGTTTGAATTATTTCTCATCATCCTAATTTCTGATTCTCAAAGTCTGCACTGTAGAGAATGTGTCCCCGTTTCCGCACAGTAGGCTGTCTCCATTTTCCCAGGCTGATTGTTCGATTTCTTGTGCTAGATAAGAGCCATACCATTATTATAATGAAATCTGACAATATAATGGAAGCAACTCCGAGGTACAAAGTAATGGAAGTTATTTGACTTTTGATTGTGAATTTGGCGTTTCGCGGTCGCATCTTCTGTTCACAAAGGCTGCCATAATAAAAAATGTCTAAAATATAATATTATAGGCTACAGTCAATTATATAATATTAATAATTATAAATATATAAAATATTATACATACATTTTTGTTTTAAATTATATTTAATATTTATGTTTTTGTTTTACATAAAGGAAATAATTTATAATTATTCATTTAAATTTTCCATAATATTTTTACATTGTGATATTTCATGATATGAAAACACATCTCACTCCCTGATTCTCAGTACTGTAATGCAAGAACAATATCATTACTGTTATGCAATAAAATAAATCTAATTTTCATAATACAATAATGAAAATCATTCTATTGGGACAGTTTTATTTCAAATAAAATATATATGCATTAATTTCAGTACAACATATACATTAATATTGTAATGAGAATCAGTGATCTGATAAAAAGTTTCATTACAGTTTGTACAAAGCATTCAAATCAAATCTTCATTTGCAACCTGGTATGTGATCAGCAAAAGTCTGTTTGGATTTTCCTTTTGGCCTGAGCGACGTCCCGAGTCAATGTGCAGTTGTCACTATGTTAGTGAATTTTTAAAGAGGATGTAACCACGTAAGGAGATTAAATGAGCTGTTGGGATTTATACTGTGAAAACATCCCTAGTACATGCATGCAGAGAAGCGGAGCGGCAGGCAAACTTAACCTACATATCTCTCTCCTGTAGGTCACAGTAATTACAGATCAGTGGATTTGAACAACAGATTTCATTGATAAACATCTGGTGGAAAAGCCGAGAGTATCTTAGATGGGCAGATCCATGATAGTAGCATATCTGTGCCGTTTGACGGTGATAGCGTTCGGGTGTGATAATGTTATTGCGCTTTCTAGAATGCTCAAGGGGAGGGAAATTTAGTTTTGACGTATGATGTACTGTATGCACAATGAATCTGACCGTAGAAGAGCTCGGGCTTCAACCTGTGGGGAATTGGCTCACATCTCTGCTGTTTATTGGCTTCACAGAAGAGCAATAAATCTGCTGTCTAGGGCTGATATCCCCCATGATGGAGATGTTCATATAACAGGCCTGGAAACACAAGTGCTCTAGAAGGGAGTACAGCTGCGATGTGCCTCGAAATGATGGTTAAAACCTATACGCTTTTCTTCAAGTGATTCTTAATGGCTGTGTTTTTCTTGCTGCAATCGATACCGCCTGGCATACCTGGTGCTTTTATTTCTAATAAGCAGGCAGGATTAAATGGCAGGCTGGTGTCTGTACATTTCCCTCCCTGTTTGCTGTCTGAACGCGGGTTTGATGTTAAAATGAAGACCAGAGCAATTTTGTCCTTATCTCCACGTGCCTCAGCCTCCAATTAGAAGAAGTATTTTCTTATTTTATCGATATACAGTAGGCTATTGCGCTGACCTCCACCACTCCAGATCCCAGCTGCGGCTTTCATGTGTCTCAAAACAGGCTAATATTGACTCAGGAAGAATTCTTAATTAATGAGGGTATTTATCTGGCCTAAATTGTTTTGGTTACGGCAACCTTGACTTATTGGCTATTTTTGGTTAAATAGTGAGTAGCATCAGAAATTAAGAGGAATAATGCATCATTCGATTTGTAGAAGGATTATTTTTTAAATTCAGGATGTCAGTGTGTTCCGCACAGATAGTTACTAAAGCAGTAAATCATGAGAGGCCGTCGATTACTTTGATTTTTCCACAAGCAAGGAGAAATTTTAGGCACGAAGTAAAGTGGAGGACTGGCTTATTGTTTTTATAAAACTGTGCTATCATAGAAGTTGACATCAAAGCGGCTCATGTAGAAAGAGTGTACTCTTTCTGTTAGAAAAGCAGCACTTCCCTTTACTTGCTGAAGGCATTGCTCACAGCTCTAGCCATGTGTGCACAAAGTGCACATTAGGACACGCATTAGGTGGCCAAACTTAGAGACCACATGCAGTGGATTCTGCTTAAAAACAGTAACTTTCTTCTGGTTTCATAATGAATCCATGAGCATAATACCCATGTCCTATGAGTCAGAAGAAACACCTAAGCCATTATTATTAAATGATTGATACGCTATTACGCTCTTACTTACATAAGGAGGTGTTATATGCTTGTGTTTTAATTTAGCTGGTAATACTTTTTCTTATCAAGCTGAAAAGACTTCTTCCAGGCTGGCTCAAGCAGGTTTATTTGGCTTTGGTTCTGGTCTAGTGGATTCTTCTGGTGATCAGGTGACGGACATCAAAACAAATATCTGCTAACCAACTTTTGTGGTCTTTTCAGCAGGACAAGGTATGTTGTTTTTCATGATCTTTAGAGATTAAGTTGTTGACCTTATCTTTCAGGCTCTTCATATCAGTATATTTGTTTCTGGATTTTTAAAGCATCAATTCATGTTTTTTCATAGAAGCTTGTGGGACTCTGCAAACCTTTTTTGGATTTAATTGAGTACATATTTTAGTTGTCAGTTGTCAATGAAGATTATTGGAGTACGTTTTACAAGAAAATACTATTTCATTCTTTCTACTTCAAAATTTTACTTTCAATTAAATGTTTCTTGCTGACTTTTTGTAATTATTTGTAAAAATGAAACAATTTTTTTCTACAACAATTTTTTTTTAAGTTGTGTTCAACATGTAACACTGTTTCCTAACTAGTGTTAACAGAACAATGCGACAAGTTTCACCAAATAAAGCCAATCAGAACATAATTGTTTTGCTTGTATTGGTTCATGGTTAGTTCTGACATGGTGTAGGCTAACCTATTGGCTATACTCACAACCAATAGGAATGGTTAATAGCTGAACTCTTGTGTGTGGCTCATGCCTCAGCAGGGTTTATCCAATCTTTGAGCAGAGATTAACCAGATTAAGCTGGATTCCTCTCTTGTCTCCTGATCTCAAAATCCCTCGAGAACAAAGTTGTGCTGTCAGAGTTTCTCACACTTCACACCATGTTGACTCTATAATAAGGCTTGTTAATGAAGCAGGAGCATGCAGGTTGCATTCTGTTAAGATCTTTACTCTGCCACACACACACACACACACACACACACACACACACACACACACACACACACACACACACACACACACACACACACACACACACACACACACACACACACACACACACACACACACACACACACACTCACACTTTGTTTTCATGTTTTATGGGGACTTTTACATAGACATAATGATGTTTATACAGTGCAAACTGTATATTCTATCCCTTTACACTAACTCTACCCCTAAACCTACTCATCACGGATATCTTTCTGCATTTTTACATTGTAAATTTTCAAAAAAACATAACTTAGTATGATTTATAAGTCGTTTTTCTCATGGGGACCAAAGATGTGCCCACAAGGATTTCAGATATTGCCATCTATGTGTGGACATTTTGTCCCCGTAATGTAAGGTTTACCAAGCACCACCACACACACACACACACAAACACACAAACGACAGACAGACAGACACACACATACACACTGGCTCTTTGTACATGCTTTAAGTCAGGTATGTTCTCATAGACGTAGTGTGTTTCCAAATGCATTGTAGTTTATCGAGGAAAGACAAAGAGCATGAGATCAGTCCACTTATATTCCAAATAACTGCTGTTTTAAGAGATTTTGCAGCATTTTGAAGATTCCTCGTCTCAAAATAAGAGGCGTTATTGAAAGTGAAGTGTGTATTAAATGTAGGTGACTTAAATGTCACCTTCATTCTGAGAGGCAGATAAGGAAATGTGCTGGGTGAAATTTCAAACTCATTTCAGGAAATGCATTTTAATGTCACCCCGAGTGACCCTGATTTTCATATGGACCTACAGGCAAGCAAAATTTTCCTACTTTAATTGGTTAAAAAATACTCCAGAGCCCTGGTAAAGGGCTTCAAATTTAGGACGCGCTAGTTTTCTTTGAATATTTTATTCTTTCACAGAATGTTTAATGGCATTTGAACAGTTTGGAAAATACATTTCCCTTGTGTGATTGATTTTTTTTATTTCTGCTTATTTTTAAGCGCCTAAATTTGGCTCTAATTTAAGAAAGCTGCAGTCCTAATTGCACTGCGCATTAAAAGTGTGAACTCTCCAGGAGCAGTTTGATCGTGCTCATACTCACTAAATGGAGCACATCCTATTCTCTGCACACTTTAACCACTGAATTATAGGACGTATTCCTTTAGGATGAAATGTGACCCTGGATGCATGTGCACTGGTGTACAGTGGGTATAAAACTAAAGCGTTTTCATTATGTTTATTATGCCATTTCCACTCGCTGTCACATTTTACTTTCTTCACCAATTGCTCATAATTTCCCATAGGGAATAATGAGTAAGATTCTGTAATATTTGTGGAAGTCTCACGAAAACGCTCTTTGTGTCCATGTGATGATGTGTTCTGTACATTCAGAATAGCCACTGTACACTGGTTAAATGGGACATTAACTCTTAGGAGTGGAGCCAAGGCTAATTTTAGGGTATTACAGTATTTGTGGATATTCAACTCTCCATAATATATTATGTTTCAAGTATAGCACTTGGTGATATAGCTAAAAACAATCCATGTTTTCAATATTTTTAAAGTTATGATACATAATAAATTTTATAGCAAATACATACCATTTGAGTTAAAAGGGGCTTTTCTCACAGTCAAACGCACTCTCATTAAAATTAAAACACCATTGTAGACAATTCTAAACATTTATTTGCAAAAAGTAGAATGTGGTAAAAAAAAAAGAGATAACAATATGACAGTATTTCTACTAAATCAACACTATTTATTTTCATGTTGTTTTTGAGTGTTTACTTGTTTTTATTAATTAAAAAATTTATAATATTTCTTTTGAAAAAAAAAAACACTTTTTTAAAGCAAATATTAGAAATAAGCAAGCAATATTAGCCCTCATATTTTTGACGATGACTTCATCTGAGATTAAAATTTTTAATACTGTCATATAGTAAGATATAAGTGTCATAATCTTTAGGAAACTTAATGACAAATAAAGAGCATGTTAAAATGTTACTTCATTTTATATTACTTGTTAAAAAACGTTAACCTATTGTGAATATTTTATATATCATTCAGCCTAAATTCCAGTAGTAAAAAACAGCATTTGTAAAACCCACACATCGACCCTGATAGAGCGAGAACAGACTGTTGTGAGATCCAGTCTTTCTAGGAATAATGCTATTTAATCCCTCTATTTCAGCAAAGGAAGAACTACACCTTGCCAATATTGTCACATTACAGTGAAGGCATACAGTTGTTACATAATCAAGTTCTTTTTGCCTCAAAGGGTCAGTAAATGTGTTACAGCATAATAGTTTATTTTAAAAAATCAGCTTTTTATGAAATAGGTCGCCCTTTATGGCCGTGCGTGTGTGGTCTCAGTCCTGCTGGGAAAATGGTGTTTGTTTAATCTAAATGGCAGGGCTTACGCTAAAACCAAGGCATCTCTAATATGGCTGTGTTGGGTGGATTAAAGATTATTCTAGATCCATAAAGTTTATTTAGTGTGGCATAAGAGGATTAGTCCTTTACACCATGTTCCACAATGTCTTAGTGCGAGACCACATATGATTACAAAGCATTGGTTAAAAGCATAAGGATTCTTTTGGGAAAAAATGGTTTGAGAAGGATTGTAAGAAAGAAAGACTAAAACTGAGATTTATTCTGCATAAAGCTTTATAGAGTAGATCTGATTGTTCTATGTCTGTGTTTCAAATATCTAGTAAGCTGCCTCCAAGCGGCATTTTAAGGTGCCCCTATTATGCTTTTTCGGATAATACCTTTCATGTAGTGTGTAGCTGTTTAAGAATGTAAAAGGTCTGCAAAGTTTCAAATATCAAAGTGCACGATAAATTTATTATTGCCTCCTAAAAGAAAGAGCCAATTCTGAAATGCGTGAAATGGGTCAATGGTAATTCCAGTCTTACTTTGTCTACTTTGACCTGCTGTCAAACACTGTAGTTATAGCTGAGGCCTGGAGTTTGGCTTGTGTTGTCGACATGTTGATAAGATGCTGTTTTCTGCACTGCAAAAGCAAATCCGCTTTGCATGCACTTCCAAAGGATGAGTACTCAGGCTTGAATTGATACGTTAAGACAGACACCATCGTTACTGTTCTTATCACAGTGTATCAAGTGGTGAGGAAGACTACGGAGCTGAAGTTCAGATATGCTATTGGAGTTTCGTTTTGAAACGGGCTGTAAGCAGTAGACCAATTACAACAGACTGGACCATCTGACCAATCAGAGCAGAGTAGACCAATCACAACAGACTGAGCCATCTGACCAATCAGAGCAGGGTAGACCAATCACAACAAACTGAGCCATGTGACCAATCAGAGAAGAATAGACCAATTAAAACAGACTAAACCGTCTGGCCAATCAGAGATTCATCAAACATTCATCAAAGAGCCAACAATATTCGTAATATGCAATGCTAGGTTTGCATATTATCAATATAGCAACTTTACAACACTGCACTTTATTGAAACAAATTGTGAGTCAATTCTGTTGCTTTACATGATGACTACTATTTGAATGCCTATGTAGAGCATCTCAAATGGTCATGGCAGCTATAGGGTGTTGTATTACATTGCAGCTCACTTTTTTAATAGAGCATGTGTACACATGTGACCTCAAATCTTTTCAGACGTCTCTTCAGCAAGGGGATGAAAATACTTAATACTCTCTGACAATACCAATTGAAAGAGGTCAGCCAACTTCACATCCCTGCTGTGGGTGTCTTTCTGAACTCTCTAGAGCAGAATGAAAGAGACCGCCGGTGTTCACCTAGAGACCCTGAGCACCTCAACAATGCACATTCAAGAGGTCTTCTTTCATCTTTTTGAAGCAACACTCCACTTTTCAGAGAATTCAATGAAATTGACTCTGTTTGTGAGTGCAGTGACATTTAGTCGGCCAATAGCCATTGTTCCTGTGGATTATTGGGCAAAGTAAGTAAAGCTGTGAGTTTTCCTGAAGTTTGGTTTCTCTGGTGTTGGATACTCATAAAATACAATGAGTGCACAATGAAGAATTATTTGAAATATTTTAACTATGTAGTTACTTATACAGTATACTCTTTGCTAAGGCAAGCATCACTATCCCAATTAATATTGCTCATACTTAGCCCTAACTATAGATTTTATCTGTAGTTATAACTTTAACTATAGATATACAGTATTAAACTTCAAATGTGCTAAAGGCATTAATGATACTTCAAGTTGCATAGAAACAACTTGTCATTGTTGTTATGTTTGCACACTCAGAAATCCCTTACATTTTCTTAAGAAAATGTACAAATATAGTTGTACTTATTGTTGACTAGATTTTCGAATTTGCTTTGTGACATAAAAAGAAAAAGTGCTATGTAGTATGATGTAATCCAGGTCTACTACATTCGCCATGTCACTACCAGCATCAGTTGCGTCACTTCACTGTCATTCATAAATCCTCTCCCGTGGCCTCATGGGATAGTAAAGTGTCCATCGAATGCGCAATTCAGGATCTCGCCTGAAGAAGTAGGTCATCCGGGTACATTTTGCCTACTATTTTATGAGTACTGTGAATCAAAACATTAAAAGAAATCCTACCAAACCCAAACTTTTGAATGCTAGTGTATGTCTTTGGTTTTCTTATCGATCTGTCATTGTCCTCTGGGTTAGCTAATGGTTAGGGTTAGGTACAGGGTTTTGATTATTGGGTTATAATGTTTCAGGAGCTGTTTGATGTGGTTTCATATAACCTGCTCCCAGCATTGTGCCCAGATTGCTTCAGTTAACACACTCAGCAGAACTTTCACCTGAACCTGAATGTGTAAGTTTGACTCTCACAACAGATAATCGTGTTTGACAGGCTCTTGGATGTGAAAGAACAGGCAGGAGGCCAGACCCTCTCCTTTACCCCTCTGCTTTTCTAGTTTTCGGTGTACATTATTAAACCACCCATTCATTCATACTTCTTATTTTTTAAATGTGAATAAAAGCCTAAATTCAATCTGTTCATCATATAAAGCAATCGAGTCTTCAGAAAATTTGGACTAAACCGCTCAATTCATATGACTTAGTTTTACAATCTCTTCATGAACTTTTTGAAGTGTCAAAGTGGTAGTTGCATAGCTGTCAATGGAGGGACAGAAATGCTCAGATTTCATTAAATTATCTCCTTTTGTATTGAGGGTGAGTAAATAATGACAGAATTGTCATTTTTGGGTGAACTATCCCTTTAACAAATTCTCAATTTAATCTATTGGCTGTGTATGAATTTTAAACAGATCTCATTTGTGATTTTTCATATGGATTTCATTTGTGATTCTTCATATGCCCCCCCCCCCCCCCCCCCCTTTACAATTGTGTACCATTGTGTAAAACTTTACAGTCTCTTCTCTCTCCATCCTTCTCTCCTCTCTGATGTGGGTGTTGTTTGTAGTGCCAGTTCTCGCTGTGGCAGCACCTCCACATTTACACCCAGGCACTGACGCCTTCAGATCTTTCATAAAGGCTCAGCGGGCATGAGCTTCATCTCTGTCGCACCTCCCCCTTACAGTTCACTTCATTTACTGACACGATGCCAATAATAATGTCTTTCATCTTCTCTAATTACTCAACTTAATTACTCGATACCTGCCCTCCCGGCTTACTGTTCCACAAGCACCGTGACTTTGTGCTGATGAGCTATTGATATTTTCGACTGCAGTGGGTTGTGGCATATTATCTATGTGACCCATATGGGTGAGCATATGCTTCATATTCATGCTTCCAAGAATGAAAATTCTGTCATTTTTTACTCACTCATTATGTCATTCCCAACTCATATGCTGTTATTTTTTTCCTTGGAACATAAAAGGAGTATTTTCATGCAGCTCTTTTTCAGACAGTGACAGTTCATAACTATTCAGTATGTAACGCTTCAACAAGGACTACAAAACAACTTTAAAGAACCTTAAAAGTTGTGTGCAGTATTCAATGTCAGGGGTTCGCAAACTTTTTGTGAGCCGAACCCTTTTAACATAAACATATTTACTTATGTTCTAAGTAAATATATTTCCTTTTTATTTTTTATTTATCAGTTAATGGTCACATGACATGCAAAAAAAATGAATCCTTTTTTTATGTACGGTTTTTATATTGATTTGTTTTTATTTCATTAATTTTAATTGGCCATTTTGATTTAATTAATAATTTTTCTCACAAACCCCAATTTTGGAAACCCTGATAGATTAAATTCGATTAAAGTTTATTGCAGCCATTTACAGTGGAACAAAATGTTGTTTCACAAGGTGATAACTTGTTTTACTGGGGAATTTTGAATATAGCTTGAGCTCTCAGGTATTTTGGACAGGTGAAAGGTCAGGTAATCAAATAATTCTGACAGAAATTTCTTTTTTGGTGAGCTATGCCTTTAAATCACAATATGACCAGAAACTTGTATCAAGAAAGCAAACAGGGTTTAATTTCAAGCATAAAACTCTCTAAATTTACCGTATTCTTCTTGTTTTTAACGTTTTTAAAATGATTTTTTTCCATTTTATATTGGTGAGCTCCATTTTATATTGGTGACACTTTGCCCTGTCACACCTTCCCACCGGATTATTCCCTCTCTGTCTAATCGCTTTGAAGATGAAACAGGACTCGAGTGTGAATTTCTCCTCTGTCAGAGTAATATTCCATACAACTGGCGCCGTTCCACTGTGGTGCCCACGCGCTCCTCTCCCACTCAGTTCACGTCGAGATCTCTGTGCAGTGGGGCTCCGATGAACACTGTGAGGGGATTGGATTACATCGCTGTCACAGCTGTCAGTCATGACATGAGCCCTCTGTGCCATGCTGACAACTGCAGCCATAGCAACCACGCCGTGACGACGCTCTTATATTAACCACAGCATCGTTTTGAGCGTCTTTCTTCTGGTTCCCTGCTTCTGCTTCCTTTGAGCGTGTTTCCACAGTGTATCCTGACACCAGCTTCTGTTAAACTGAGCGTGTTTCCTTATGTGGAGGAAGCACATTGTTATTAGGGCTGGGGGTGGTATGACTAAAATCTTGTGCGAGTAATTTTATATCACTGTAACATATCACAACAGGGTTGTTTTATTTCTGTAGCACTTTATAGTGATATACAAATCCTTCCACCGCAGAGAATGTGGTGCTATAGCAACAAGTTCATGGGTTTGATTTCCATAGAATGCATGAACTAATGAAGTGTATGAATTAAATACAATGCAAGCGTGAAAATGAAAGGTGTTTAATCAAATATGATCATTTTCCCTTTTTATTTGGAAATGAATGGAGGTAAAACAAAATATATGATTAAATGCATTTAAAATAAATTCACTTTTTGAAACACTAAAGACTAATGTTATAAAGACTAATGCTTTAAAACATCAATTCTGAATTTTATATTATGTTGCTTTGCAAATAACTTTCAAAAGTTGGTGCTTGGCAAGATTTTTGAATGTTTTGAAAAAAATTCTTCTGCTCATCAAGGATACATTTATTTGATCAAAAAATACAGTTCAAAGCCACTTTTTAGTGTCATTTTTGATCAATTTATTGCATCCTTGCTGAATAAAAGTATTCCTTTAAAAAAATAAACCTTACTGAACCTAAAGTTTTGTATGCACTGTTTATTTTATTGTCTAATTTTAACTTGTCTTGACTTGTTTTTGACACATTGCGCCCTGTATTTTCACATTATATGCATGATAATATAAATGAATATAGCTGTGGAAACTTTGGTATTAAGGTTACAGTAGATTTCCTTAAGATTTCCCAAAGTTTGCACAGCTAATATTAATTTACATTATCATGCATGCAATGTGAAAATACAGGGCGTGATCGCCGGGATGTGTCAGAAACAAGTCCTGTCTGTCATATTCCTACCATTGTATTGTATCCTGACACAATCTCTTGTTAAACTGAGCCTGTTATAGTTTCCTTACATGGAGGACGCGTATTGTTATGCTGAAAACAATCTAGCTGCTTTTCCGTTGGCTCCAGGTCTCTCCGTTTTTCCCTGACAACATGCTGTAGCTCATGCATGAAACCACATGGCTCTAGGTGTGTGGGTTTTTTTAATGCGTGGAGTATTTGCAATAGTGGAGCCATGTGCCTGAGTGTGAGAGAGTGTGTATGCTGCTTGTACTGTATATAGGTCAGTACGATCTCTTGCTATCCTGATAAACCATGCAGTCTTGAGCGGCATCACTCGCCTTGTGCTATCTTGTGGAAAGTGTAACTTTTGGGAAAAAGGCTACAGATGGAATCTTGCATTGGCTAGTGACAGTTTTTGAAAGATTAATATCATTAAAGCTTTGAATTTACCATCATGTGACTGGCATGGAGTGTGTGGGTGTGTATTGCCATGGCTCAGAGAACCTAGGCAGCTGGTATTTACATGATCACAGATTGGCCAGCAGATATACCATGTCGAGGGACAAGACATGATTTTTTTCTATCAGTCCATTCAGCTTGCTGTCAGACCACTATCACATGTGCTGGAAAGTTTGACTACTGTGTGGGAATACCACACATATTTTGGTGTATATTAGCTGATAATTGTAAATTATAACATTTTGGTTCTGGTACAATACCAGACTCTAGTACCTACTTTTGACTAATTAGATGCTCTACTGTTCAAATCAGTGATGGGGGACTCGAGTCACATGACTTGACTCGAGTCAGACTCGAGTCGCAAATTTAAGGACTTGAGACTTGCTTGACTAAATTAAGAAAATGACTCGACTTGACTTTGACTTGAGATCCAATGACTTGAGACTTGACTTGACTTGAACTGTATGACTCGAGAATGACTTGATATACATTTATCATCGCAACATCAATTGATGAACAAAAATGAAAGCAACAGAACCATTGACGCCAGTCATCAGATTCTGCGCGATTGCGTGACACTGCACAAGCCCAGAAAAAAACATACATCGCGGTGAGCGCGCTAAATACAAAAACATCTCCCAGCATCGTTTCTTTTTGGATATAAACACTCGAAATTGACTATATTCATACAAGAAGATTTGCTGTACGCATAATAACTGGCAAGGGATATCGGACGACCATCACAACCTCGAACAGTCGAACTTCATTCACCACGTCTAAAATTAAGCTATGGCTTGTTTAACCTGTTTGTTATAGTTATTTGACTATCTTTAAATCGAGAATATTGGTCAAAACAGCATGCCTCTTTATACACAATTATGTTTTCAAATGTAGCTTAATGTTGTCAATATTCAAATGATAATTAATGATGTCATATGTTTTGTATGACATTTGCCACATTTCTTTTTAAATCATGCTTTAAAGCCAAATATGTCGTTCTTTCCAATGACAAAAAACAACATAGAAAACTGTTAATGTTTTGTCTTGTTTTATGTTTCTCTTAAAGCAGGGTTATATCAGGGGTTACATCTATTAGATGTTATCAAAATGCCAGCAGAATTAATATTGCACCCAAAATTCAAAATGTGGTGGAAAAAAATGCCCTAGTATGAGTTATTTTCATAATTACAATATATGATATAAAAAAAATATTTCCAAAATTTTGACGCGATTGCAAATGTGATAATGATTTTATAAAACAGTTAAGTAAACAAAGAGTGAATATTGTGATGTGACATTTAGACATAGCCTAATATTCCAAATATTTTCTGTTTTTGTTCGATTTCTCCAATGACACTAGTTCCAAACAAGCCACAGAAAGAGTTATGCGTATTTGTGATTCAGTGACCTAGTTGCTTAGTTCCAGAACGAATCTGCCGTTTTGAAGATAAGTTAAATGAATGCTTCTATGACTCGTACATTAATTCGGTAATTTGGCGCCACCTATTGGCGGTTTTAACTTCATAATTAAAAATATATAACTTGTATTAAGGGGATGCCAGTTTGAAGAATGTCTTTGGTCGCATAGGAATTATACTTGAATTGTGAATTTTTTAATACCTTTTAATGGTCTTCTGCAATGTTTGAGGCATATTTATTTTTTCATGCTATAATGTTGGCCTAATTTCAGTTACATTTAGATTTTTATTGTAGTAACCACTCAGCTATATGTGGAAATGCATATATATAAAAAAAATAAAGTTGCATATAAAACCATAGTCCACAACTTCTGTAGTTTTAACTTATTTTAATATATAAATTCAGTGAAATCGTCAAACGTTTGTATGACTTGCCAGTGACTTGTGACCCAAGCTATGGCTTGACTTGACTTGACTTGCCTTTATAAAAAATTTACTTGGACTTGCTTGAGACTCGACTTGAGACTTGCTTGTGACTTGCACATGTGTGACTTACTCCCACCTCTGGTTCAAATTGGTAACTTTTTTTTTTTTAAAGAAATTAATTCATTTGTTCAGCAAGGATGCATTCAAGTTTATCAATGTGGCAGCAAAGACATTTATAATGTATCAAAATATTTATTTTTTTATAAAAATGCTGTTCTATCTAGAAATTCTATCCTCTGCCTTTGACATTTAAAAAAATATTCCACAGTAAATGCAGCCTTTGAGCATAATAAACTTTCATTTACATTTTTAGACTACTTTTCTTTTGATTTGTTTTTGATTTATTTTGATGTATTAATTTATTTTGATTATATGTTTGAAAGCTTGAAATACGTAAGGAATGTCTTAAATAGCTATATCATTTATGATCAAATATGTACCATTATTATATGGCCCAACAATGCTATTCTGTAATGGAAACCTCTTTCTGGAATTAATTTTAGCAGTTCAGTTGGTTTAATGACAAATTGTATAAGCAAGTTTGATCAAAATGTCTCACATTATTTGACCATCACTGAACCCACGTCAGACCAAAAGAATAAAAAAGCTTCATGTTTTTCCAATTCGCCTCATTTTGACTAAAGGGTCCGTCAGTGTCTGATCTGAAGAAACATGCTCTTTGGAATAGGGGCGCTGGTTGAGTCCTTTTGATGCGCTTCCTGCTGGGGTGGTCTTTGAACGCAAGCTCTTAGGATTTGAGTCTGCTGACCCGTCAGAGCCGAGCCCGTATCCACCAGTCCGTCTCGCTTTAAAGATAAACTCCACAAACTGTGTCTGAGCAATTCCAGTGACAGAACGGATGAGCTCCATCTCCTGCTGCAGATAAACTGTCCTGCAATAGCTAATACTCCATAATCATCTTCAGGATCTACAGGCTTAAAATGGGAAGACATGTTTTACTTTCATTGTTTTAGGCTGGTAGTTACACTCCATGATTTTTTTTGAAAATGTTATTGCTTTGATATCACAGGAGACTGAATGGCATTTTCAGTCATGTTTCATTGAAGTATCTTTATCTGAGAGGTTTCTCCTAAAATTCCAGAAGAATTAAAAATAAACAGAATTGGGATGAGAGTCTTCGATTTCTGTTTGTGAGAAGAAATTGAGGTATTAGTTTCATTTCTGCTTTTCCTTCCTATGGATACATTCTATCTCAGAGGAAAATGTTATTGCTTGTTCTTTCAAAGTCTAGGAGATATAATAAGATTTTCAATTTGGTATTTAGACACAAATCGGACAAATATTGAGATGATTGTAGGCATTTAGACACATGTGTATGGTGGCCGAGAGAGCTCAACACGCTGTGACTGAAGAAAACATGCAAATAGGAAAAACACCAGCAAATTAAGAAAACATCATCATCAGTTTGACAACACGTGCTGCAAATATTCACAAAGCAACCAAATTCAAAAACGTGTTGCAAATACTCACAACACAAAATTCTTAATTTGCTACAAATATTGAGATTTTACGCCTTTAGACACAAATTATAAAATTATTGAGATTATCTAATCTTGGGAGAATTTGATGAAAAATGTTAGAGCTCTTTGACTTTTGATTGCAGGATTGTATCTTGGCAAATCTAAGCAAAATGTTTAAGGACAGTGACACAATATGAGTTTCCTTAAAAAGATTTGCCCTTTACCTGATTCGTGTCTTCCTACCCATCCCAAGGCCCCTCCTATCACGATTACAGCTCTAATCCCAACAAGTCGGATTCAGCAAATATTCATTTAACCTTCAAGCGTGATTAAATGTGAAAAATGACGGAAAAGCCCAGATGTTGGGAGGGCTGTAGAGGAAGTGAGGTGTGTGTTTGTTGAGATAAATCCCTGTTTTCCCACCACTGAGCTTCATTGATTGCCTCTTTCTCTCTCCGCTCACTCGATGTGCTGGGTCAGATTACCTTGTTTGATCACCGGCAACTCGCAGTGTTCAAGTCCAGAATTTTCCTGTATTGCATTTAATCTGTGTGAAGTATCACAATCCTGTTGATTTATTTTAAGGCTCCATTTAGATTATTTAAAGTGTGTTGGGAACTGAGAAAAGATACTTATTTTGAACCAGTATCATTTGTAAAAAAGGAATTGTCCGTGTTAGAAAACCAGACTAGTCTGATTTATGAACCAATGACTGAGTCAAATCTTTTTTAATTATCCTGTCAAAAAGACTAATTTGGAGTGGTTCATGAGCAACAGACTGAACCTTAAATCAATATTTCTGTTATAAACTGAGAACTGTTACTGTGTCCATGTGAGACTTTTTTTGGTTGTATGAACTATAGGCTAGTTGATTATATAACAATGTGTTGTAGTAAAAATACATAGACAGACTGTCATAAAATACATAGACTGTCGTTCAAAAGTTTTGGTGAGAAATTGACATTTTTATTCAGTAAGGATGCATTAAAGAATTTGAATGTTGAGCAGCAAGCTCATTGGCTACCAATACAGCGGGAACCAATCAGTTGTACCTTATAGAGAATGATGTAATTGCAAGCAGATTAGGTAAGGACTTATGAGCCTGCACCATCTAGACTTTCATGATAGAACTTTGTACTCTTTTGAACTTTCTATCAAAGGATCATCATCAAAAATAAATGCTAAATTGATGGAAAGTAGATAAATTAGAGTAATTTAAAAATGAATCACTCATTTTTTTAGCAGCAACATTTACATGAACTATCTGAACAAACTGGTTGACTAAAATGAATTGGACTTCCCAATGCAAAAAATGAGAGCAAAAAAAGAAAGCACTATGAAAGTGTGAGATTGTAGCCTCTTTTTTCTTGCAGAAGAGCTGCGTGTGCAGTGTGCCACATCACGAAAAAATGTTTTAGCTCGTAGTATTTTTCTTTTCAGAGTAATTATTTTCTGCTCGCTTCAGAGCAAAAATAATTTATCAAACCAGTGATTCCATATGCAACAAACTGGCCTGTTATCTGCTCAAACTCTGTCTCTATTTTCATCATGTTTGCCCAGGCTCAGAGAGAAGAGCAATCACAGGTCATGGGGAAAAAGAGAAGGGTGATCATTCATCTTGCCCTCCTGCTAATAGAAAACGGCAGTCTTCATTGTGCCCCCCCGCCTGCTGTGATCAGAGCCCAGTGGCCGTATCATCTCAGAGGTGGGCCGTGCTTCACTCTGGGCTCCAGGCGAGCTGCACACGTGTCTCTCTGGAGCTCAGGACGTTTGACTTTACTGCTAGGCTTTCTGAAGAAAATGTGAGTGGTATTGTGGGTAATTGCCAGAGTGTTGCTATTCAGTGTTTTGATTGGTTTTTAGTGGATTCCTATGCGGATTCTAGGGTGTTTTGAATGGTTATTAGGAGTCTGTTTTCTGCTCCAAATAAAATGGCTCAAGTCCTTCCTTCAGTTTCAAAAATGCTGTTTCAAAAACAAAAAAGTCACATGGGGTGGTACTCTATGGGGCGGGGGGTGATATGTACAGTGCTGTGTACAGTACAGTGTCTTACGCACGTTAGCATTTTCACACACACACACACACACAAAAAAGATTTTGAGCTAGTTATTTATATCTTTTGCTGTAGTAGTGCGTCAGTAGGAAATATTAGTTTACATTTCCCAAACATTCCTTTTGCCATTAATTGTAATAATCCAGTTAATTTTTCTGTGCACAAGGAGTCCACACAGAGATCTGATCTCACCGCCATCAAGTTCGTCTGGGATTACATGAAGAAACAGAAAAAAAATTAGACAGACTAAATCCAGAACACCCCACCCCAATGAAAAATCCAGCCTGATCTCATGAAAGTGCGTATCTATAGCAAGAATTGTATTTATCGTGTAATTTAAACACAAAAAATATTTTTTACGTGCATATACGCATGCACTTTATGGCGTGTAATAGGTACTCCACACCACTAATCCTACCTAAAGGGTTTAGTACAGTGCGTTATCATATGCATGTAAAAAAAAAAAAGATAAATGTACATGATAAATACAATCTGTGTTATAGATATAGGGTGGTGATGGCAAAATGGATAAGACACATGCTTTTAGTGTGAAGAGACCCAGGTTCGAATCCACTGTGAGACACCAATGTGTCCCTGAGCAAGACACTTAACCCCTAGTTGCTCCAGAGGCGTGCGACCTCTGAAATATAGCAATATGCCCAGCTGCACTACTTCAGCCAGCTCCTTTGTTTCCTGTCTGCCATTATTGGACAAACTGATTAATCCAGGTGTGCCTGATTATTGTTACTGAGGCCAGGCACACCTGGATTAATCAGTTTGTCCAATAATGGCAGACAGGAAACAAAGGAGCTGGCTGAAGTTCAGGAAGTAGTGCAGCTGGGCATAAAGCCAATTGTAAGTCGCTTTGGATAAAAGCGTCAGATAAATGTAAATGTAGATACGCATTTTCGTGCTATTATGCTTGGCTCAGGTGCTGTCGCTTCAGTCAATTTAACCTGATTCTGTGGCGAAATGGTCTGCATATATAGGCATAAGCCATGCCCATTCTGGCGGGTTCTGACGCGCCCTGGATGCGAAGCGACCCGATTGGTTTGTGCGTCTCAGCCGCCTCGCCATTGGTTCGTGAAGTTGCTGCAGCACAGCCAATGAGCGAGCTAGATGCTCTCCTCTGTGCTTGCTGTGCAGCTGCACTGCCTTTTAAAATAATGGCTTCAATATTCTCGAGAAAGGAGTTTTCCCACTGCATATAGCATATACGTTGCCTCTTGCACCTTTTTCACTTTAGTAATATGAGTTGTGAATGGCGTTTCATGTTGCCTTTGTTGTCTTTTTAATCTTGAATATTCCTTCAATTTGTCACTCCTTCGTTGAACATAATCCGAGACGAGACAAGATGATGAACGGGACAAAATCTAATGCAATCTAATGACTGAAGCTTGTTGAATCAAAGGAAGTCAGGAGGAGGAGTTTGATGGTGCAGCCAAAATATAATGAAGATGCACAAGTGATTACGAGCCTCCCTATGATGTAATAATCTCATTATCTAATGCAAGATTCGTTTTAGTGCAGCGAAGAGGAAAAACAAAGTGCTTTGTTTATGATAGTGTGTAACTCCTGGACTCAAGAAACATATACTGACCCTTATCAAATGTAAATCATGCTTACTGTATGTTGAAATCGGTCTGATTTAAACTTAAAAGTTGCATGTAAATCATTTGATGTTCCTGAACACATTGGAAGGCGTGTGTTTTATGAACCTGAGACCTCCCACGACATGCCTGTTCTCTCTTTTAAGTTGTTCCCTCGCACTTTGGTTCCCACGAGGAAAAAGGCTTATAAATCATAATGTCGTTGAATTTAATTTGTTGAAAAAATATAAATAAAAATGCAGAAAGTTTTCTGTGATGGTTTGGTTTAGGGTATAGAATATACCATTTGTTCAGCATAAAAATCATCATGTCTGTAAAGTCCCCATAAAACGTGTGTGTGTGTGTGTGTGTGTGTGTGTGTGTGTGTGTGTGTGTGTGTGTGTGTGTGTGTGTGTGTGTGTGTGTGTGTGTGTGTGTGTATGTCTGTGTTTGTCTGTCTGTCTGTCTGTCTGTCTGTGTAAGGTTTATGAACCTGATACCTCCCACAACATGTCTGTTCTCTCTTTTAAGTTGTTCCCTCGCAGCACTTGAAAGGCTGACTTGTCCATTAGTGTGTTTCAGATGCAATGACTCGAGTTGTGCTTGATTTGAAGCGCTGCGTTAGTCTTCCGTGAACACATTCTGTTTTAGAGTTCCAGTTTCTTTATTTTCCTGGATATATTGTATTTTTGGAGTATCAATTTCAAAGCAGGATGTTCATTTACCATGGCCATTGGAAACATGAAAAAAAAATACTTTATATATATATTTCCCAGTTATAATAAAGTGTCATGTTGACTCTGTTATACATGATAATATATACTTGTACACACACACACACACACACACACACACACACACACACACACACACACACACACACACACACACACACACACACACACACACACACACACACACACACACACACACACACACACACACACACACACACACACACCAACACAGAAAACTTTCTGCATTTTTATTTATATTCTTTTCACACACACACACACACACACACACAAAAAAACATTCAACGACAGTATGATTGATAAGCTGTTTTCCTTGTGGGAACCAAAATGAACATTTTGTGTATATAATATACGTGTGTGTGTGTGTGTGTGTGTGTGTGTGTGTGTGTGTGTGTGTGTGTGTGTGTGTGTGTGTGTGTGTGTGTGTGTGTGTGTGTGTGTGTTTGTTTGTGTGTGTGTGTGTGTGTGTGTGTGTGTGTGTGTGTGTGTGTGTGTGTGTGTGTGTGTGTGTGTGTGTGTGTGTGTGTGTGTGTGTGTGTGTGTGTGTAACATGTAATATAGTTATTCTCTTATCTAATATATTTAGATAGTTAAATAATTTTTTTGTGACTGCAATTTCTATACCATTATTTTTTTTTTAAATCGGGAATAATTAAATATCATGTGAATTAAACCAGTACAATCTGGTTATACAAGTGCATTTTATTTTTTCTTGTAAAAGTTAAATGTCCCAGAAATGCAGTTCTTGCAGGCCGAGCACCCAATCAGAATTGGCTTTATGTGGTCAGGTGATCATAAATGTGCATTTCCAGCTGTATCCACCTTATTTTTCACATAAGAGCCGGTGCGGTCACTGTGATACCCTGTCACCATCAACATATTTTGTTGATCCTGGAACAATCTCCCTCTCTGATGTAGTCCTCCTAACCCTATCTCTACCCATAACTTCCTAAAATCAGAGGGAAATGATCGCTGATTAAAACTGATGTAGAAGCACCTAACCCTGGTTGTTGACATAAACTGTAAACTTGTTCCTCAGATCTGATTGACTGATTGGAATGTTGTTCCAGGATCAACAAAGATGTTGATCCATAAACATATTGTACTCGGTGAAATCATGTTCACTGAGCGGGTGCAGCCATCTGTAAATTGAACGTGTCTGTCTTCCAGTGTCATCCACTTCAAGTTATTTTTAGCTGTACAAAAAAGCTTGTTATGCTACTTGATATTGCAAACTGGTGTTTCTTAACATACTATTTTAAAGTATTGTCGTAATTCTAACCACACTGTTTTTGTAGCCAAGTGATTTTACTTCACTTTGTTATTCGTTATTTCCCTATAGCGGCTACTTAATCAGAAGTCTTGCACATTCACAGAAAATAGCTTACTTCTGCATTGAAAAATAAGGTCGACACATTGGAGACAAATTAATAGGTTTGTGTCTGGACTGAAATGGCCCAGTGAGCATCTGTCAGTGTTTCTGATCAGCCTTTCAGTCTTAAAAGAGAGGAGGTGAGGACACAGCTACAAACACACCAGATCTCCACCTGGCTGTCTTAACTCCAGACGCTCAACAGAGAGGCTATTTTTATCTGCTCTGCTTATCACAGGCCTGTCATGCACTTCAATCTAATTTCTACTGAGCTCTCCAAAGATAAATGAAATGTGCATGTGGGTTTTTTTTTTCAGCATGACGCTTGTCTCAATTTAGCTCAGATCACCAGATGCACTGCGTTCGAAGTTCGCAGTTTCATTTGACACATAACACGTTCTGGATTTAAATTAGCAGGAGCATTTAACATTTCACTCCTGCAAGAAACTGATTGGAACATGACATTTTTAGATGTTTTCAGTTATTATTTCTTGTTGAGCGTGAACGTAAACAAATCAATGTTCACTTTTATCACATCTAAGCTTAAGTGATTGATTTTTTTTTTTACCTACCGGTAGATGTGATGGTTGATAAATCTGTTTCAAATAGTTTAAAGTCAACATGAAATAACTGACCCTTAGTATTGACTTTCAAAATGTTTGATTTTCATTTCACATTTTACTCCTCACTTTTATGAGAAAATGTTCTAAACTCTTTGTAGTTCTATCATATAATGAGTCAATAAGAGGATGTTAAAAAATGTGGCCGATGTTACTTTCAGTTGCAATTGTCATGCAGGGAATGTAAATTTATGTAGAGCGCATTCATGTGAATCGTATCTTAGCTAATGTAGCCTAGCAGATCGTTTTACATCCCAGAATTCATGAGCTATTGAGACAGCAGCTCTCAATTATGAATTATTCACCAATTGTGTTCAGTTTCAGTGTTTGACATGAATTTATTGTACCATGGTCCTCTGTGTCTCCTGTTACTGATGCAGTTCAGAATAACAAACTCTATGCAGGTTGGTGGTTTATTTCTTCTCACAATGTGAGAGATGACGCATAGTTCTCATACTATTCTCGCAATATGTAATTTATATACTCATATGCAATTTATCTGTTTTCAGGGAATATGACCTACTATTAATACCAAAAGGTAACTGAGCACACTGGATTCCCACAATGCATTGCTATATACTGTGCATTGCCTTGCCTTCTTTGAAAACAGTATGTGAAACAGAACACATTATCAAACAACAAACAATTCAAACATGCTTTCGAGATGACTACACATGACGCTCTATTCTGAGCTGTTCACGTCTTCGGACTGGGAATTGTGCATTTTTTTGGCAACACTATCAACCCATAAATTAATCTGTGGTCACGTGGTACAAGTAGGAGCTCTCAGAAAATTCCCAGCTTACAAGTTGTAATCACGAGCTCTACAAGGTGGTGAACGTTTTTTACAAGTTGAAATCTCGTAATTACGACACGGCGTGAACGCACTAGTAGTGTGCTTCATTGATGATTTTTGCTTTTTAAATCCAGTTTTCTGTAAAAATACCTTAAAGGGGTGGTTCAGGATTTTGGACATCAGACCTCATTTCCAAGTTAGCCTGGGTGTTATTTATCAGTGGAGACAGTTTTCAAAAATTTTCATCCAGTCCTTCCAATTGCATAATTCGCCGGTGCTAGGCTAGCGCGAGTCAACGGTATCTGCTAGCCTGCCATCAAAAACAGTTTTACTCATTCCACAGTACACCAAAAGCAAAGAAATTGTAACGCCAGACTATCGATGTAAATGTCTGTTGAGAGAATAATGTTAGAAATCAAACTACTCTTTCATCTCAATGATCGCATTACATTTACAGGAACTTGTTTCTCAGCACCAGCGGAAGTTTACTTTGCTCCGGTTAGTAGTACTGCGCCGAAAAGAAAACACAGAACAGAAGCGCACTACAGTCAGGATGTCTAGTTAGCAAGTAATAGCCTTGAACAACGATATTTAAACATTTGATTGTAAACGAACGAATCGGCAACATTGTGATATACTCTGCTTCTGTAGTGATGAGTGTCAGCGGCAGGGAAATACACTTGCGTGATTGTCATGTGGACCGGCTCTCTCGGTTGCGTAGGTAACTTAATATCACTCCGCCACTGCTGTAGACTGTGCTAATAAATACAGGGAACAAAGTATAACTATTGCAATGCGATGAAAGGGTAGTTTGATTTCTAACATTATTCTCTCAACAGACATTTACATCGATAGTCTGGCGTTATAATTTCTTTGCTTTTGGTGTACTGTGGAGTGAGTAAAACTGTTTTTAATGGCAGGCTAGCAGATACCGTTGACTCGCGCTAGCCTAGCACCGGCGAACTATGCAACTGGAAGGACTGGATGAAAATTTTTTAAAAACTTGGAAATGAGGTCCGATGTCCAAAATCCTGAACCACCCCTTTAATTCGGCCAATCAAATGATGAATCAAAAACTGCATTTTGCTTTTGCTAAGAAAAGTAGTAGATCATTCAGTAGATGCATACTGACATTTGTGAACCATGCACTGTATACTGCAGAAGAAGTATGAGTACTATCATGGCAGCCATTTTTCATAAAATTGGATTAAAATGCCAAATAACTGCATGCGAGTTGTCTCGCATATAAATACAATGTAGTGATGCCAGCAATGTAGCATATAGTGTTTTATACATTTATTATTCCATACTGCATATAGTTTCATAAATATTTTTTTAAAATAATTGACAGAATAAATTAAGCACAATGCTAGCAGCTACTTCATGATGAACATAATATTCTAATTAGAATAGAAAGAAAATGCATTCAAAGAACGTTTTTCTTCAAAGCAAGTGTGACTTTGATTGCACCAATGCAAGAAAATGTGGTCTATATCTCAGTATGTATTTATAAACAGTTTTCTTAGTATGCGAATGATGCACCGTATGGCATTCACTGATATAATTATATTTACACAGTTAGTGGGCCAATCTGACATGATATGGGATTTTCTTTTTTAATATTGTGTAGATGTAAATGTAAAGTCACAGACTGAAATGCATGACCTTTATATGTGTTGCTCAAAGGCACAAAGTGTCTTCAGTAATCCCTGTGAGCCTCTATTACTGCCGGTGCAATTGTCTCTGTTTGAGTGGGAAAGCTTGGAAAATGTTGCCTTATCTCACAGACGCGGCTGATGAGCGACTAATCCTTAAATTACTGTCATTTCCCTTATAATTTATACTATTTGAAGTGATAAAAGTAAAATCTTTTACACAGATACATTTCTGCAAAGCTATTTAGACTTTTCAGTGTAATATAGAGTTTTTTGTCTTTGTGTGTCATTGTATGAATTGTTACCATAAAAATATGTCAGTAATGAGTCAATATGTCATCAATCCTTCTTCTAAAACTTGTTTTTGTCATACACTGATTTACTATGATAAGCCTATTATCAATGGCGCCAGAGGGGAACCGTAAAAATACTAGTGTGGCGCACTATAAAACAAACACTGAAAAAAAGTGGTTACCTGCATTTGTAGTCTATTTCTACTTTATCTAACCCACGAAATTGCTTCTACTTGATGTAACCCACAAAATTAAGTAAATGTATTTGATGTAATTTGTCAGGTTGATATGCAGATACATTTTTTGACTTTTTTTGACTGAACTTGTTAGTTTAGACGTTCTTACATAAAGCACATTGTTTAGGAATGAGCTGTAAAAAGATATGCATTTCCTGCGATTTGTAATTCCTGCGTAAATACTAGTGATGCAACGAAATGAAAATTCAGGATGCACTCGGCTGAAAACCGAAAATGAAAAAAAATTTTTTATTTAATAATCAACTATTTAATTAAATTTATTTAATAATCAAAACTCAAATAATACTGAGTTGTACAAACATTTAAATTACACATAAGGACGTTTTTATGTCAACCTTTTAATCGTACTTATCGTAGAATTATGTTTCTACTCCAATTTTTTGGTGAAATATATAAATATTTAAACAATGGCGTAATAGCCTATAATTAATATGTAATCTTATGCATATAATAATCTAAATGCTCCTCTCTAGAGTTATTTTTTCTAGTTAACTAATGAGTTATGGTCATGGAATAGCTTGATGTGACATTGTTTACTTGCTGTTTTATTGACGTTTTTCTTATTTGAAACAATGATTACATGAGATTTGATTTCAATCGGTTGTACTGTATCTTTCAACATATACCTTCTTATGTTTATTTGTGCTTATTTCGTGCTATAACCAGTAAATAGGAAGTTGTGTCGCTTGAACTGAGCACCAAAAACATTTATTGTTTGAATTTCCTGATACAATCAACAGAATTTGAAAGCGGAGACATTGTTTCACATTAAAAGTTATTGGATGTCAGGCTCTACAAATAATGTTTAGTAAAGTTTTGTTCAGGCATCAACTGAAAACAGACAATTTTGGAGTAAGAGAGACTAACACTACAAAATTCATCTCTTTTACAAGGGAAACCAGTATAGTGTAACACATACAGGCTTACTTCCGTTTCAAGTTCAAAGCGATCCTCAAACGAACCCTGAAGTACAATTAAAAATTGCGTATACAGTAAAGTGTGTGAATGTTCGTTGATGTTGAATCAAAACAAAACAAGCCCTGGAAATTGATAAAAGAACACATATAACACAGTTAATATTTAATGGTATAAGAATCCAGATTTTTTTTTAAAGCTAAGAAGGGATGAGTCAACATTATTAACATTATGCTGCAAATGCAGTCTACTGAGCTTAACTTGTATTAAACCCACAATATTCCTTAAATATACTGTGATCCCAAAAAGAATTTGGAAATCATTAATAAGCAGCCCAGAAACATGTGCTGTTTTTACAGCAACGCTGCATATTAAATTGCCCCAAAACCTATAAGTCACATTTAAAACTTCAAACTTATTAAAGTTGCAAGTGCATTTATTTTAAAGTAAGGCAGCACACTTTTCAAGAAAACCATTTCACAAAATCAATGTTTTGGGGTCACTGTGTATGAAGATTCACATTTCTGGGCTGGTTTGTGAATGATCTTCCCCTGAAATGTCATGTTACATCCGCACTGAAAATCAAACAGTGGCTGATGTGAAGTGTCAGTCGATCAGAGAAGTTCAGCCTGCAGCTGTGATTGTTTCGGTGTAATCGGATGCGATCGGCCCCTCCATCTTGACCCACATTTCGCCTCTGGCTTTATGTGTGTGAACGCCACACCAGTCCTGGGGTGTTTCTCGACTTCCATCCATTCTCACATCCCTGTCGGTGGTTCTGCATTGCAGCCGAGCAGATTTCCCCGCTGGCCTGAAGACTGCGCACAAACCCTGCGAGTCTCATTCTTCCTCAGTAGTGGCCTATTTACAGGCACTGTCACTATGGTTGTGTATTTTTCTCGTTTATTGCGGTGTGCTGTATAGTTACAGAAAAAAAGGAGGATTAAGAATATTTGCAAATGCCAAGGAATATATTAGACTTAAATTACTGAGGTACGTTTTATTGCTCTGTAATAAAAATGGCAGCATTATACAAGATCATTTGCAAATGCCAGGGTGTGTGCGTATATGTGTGTATATACATATATTGAAACTAAGTCAACAATGTGTTTATACTGAGAAAGGCATAGATTTTGCTGTATTTGGCAGAGCAGTTGTTTGGGTGGCTTGCTAATGTATAATAATATATTGAAGGTAGTTGTGTAGCACAGTTCTTCAGCAGAAATGTTAGCGGGTTGGCTTTCAAAGAATCTTAACCCAAAGTTCTGTCTGTGGGATAGAACTTTATAACAGAGTACAGAACTGCTAGGATCTCATATAGGGTCCTCAATACACAAGATTAGCCACTTTTCCACTGTCGGCCAGTGCGAGCCAGGGCTAACAACATGCCGTGCAGGGCCAATAGCCTCGGACCTCAAACACCGAGGCCAAAATCAAGTTGCGTTTCCACTGTCGGGCCAGTAGCCCTGCAGCGCTATCCTAAAACACGCCTCCATAGAACAACGTCACACGACCCCACCATTTCACCAGCTGACTGAAAACTAGCTAGATTGCAAAATGAGCATGAGAAATTAACGTTTACTTAAAGACTTAAAGGCACACTATGTACGATTTTTGGATCAAAATATCCCAAAACCACTAGAACAATATTATATATTTAGTTGATTTGTGTACTTAGATTATCCCAAATGTTTGTAAGTATGTTTAAATACAGAGAAATATGCAGTTTTAACAAGGACATGGACCGTGTCTGTGCATCGCCTATCAATGACATCATACTCTTGATTTCCGGTTTTATTTTGTAGAAACCATGGAAACATCAAAGGCGCTAATATTATGTGTTATATTAAACAGGTGAGCAATCATATTGCTCTTAATATTAATGGATACATTATTTGACAGAAAACAAATCATTGTTATACAATTCAACAGTCTTTTTTGTTTAAATATTGTTTTCTTGATGTATGGATGTTATGGTTGTACCATGTTTTACCATATCTAATATCGATCTAGCTCAATGCAGTGTATAACAAGTGTCTCATATAGTAGCCACCAAGCAAATGTCGAGCGGACACAAAGCTCCACTGCTCTCGAGCTGTGTGTCGTGCTCGTCTCTCATTAGCAATCACTCCAGCGACCTCGTTCCGTTCCAACCGCTTTTGTAACGTTAATAAATCTTTATTATATTACCGCTCCTCTATGAATATGGTTTCTCTCCCTTCGTATTCTCCACCGGCTGTAGAGGTGAAGACAACAACTCCCATGATTCCGCAAAATCAAGGCGTCATCAAGCTACTCCTTTGTTTTGAATAAAGGACCTCTAGTGGTGAAAAGTTACATAATGTGCCTTTAAATTTTCAGGATCGATATTTGACCAATGTTTTACTATAAAAAATGTTACGGTGACAATAATTTATTAAATTGTGTCAGAAGTGGACATCAGTCATGCTGAATAAAAACTGATATTTACCATTTCACCCAAAAAAGAGAACACATACCTATTCCGTTGCACCTGTTTCCATTTATTTGCTATCACATTTATAATATCATGTTTACATCACATTTCTTTAGAAAGAGTGAGAATTTATATTTAATTTCCACAAAATTATGAGTAGATCTGAGTAGATTTGAGCAATCTCTCCCGTCTTACTACTGTTATCCTTTCAGCCAGAGCAACAGAGGGAGCTCATGAGAAGAAAACAGGAGTTAAGAGTTATAAAAAAATAACTGGATTGCATGGTATTTATGACATTATATGCAGATGCATTAGACAGTCTCAACAAAGGCATAAGGAAAAGACAGATAAAACATGAAACCAAATAAATACACAATCATAATTATATATGATTTGTCTACATTCTTCAAGTAGTCTTTGGTATTTTCCATAAATATGTGTGATTTATTATCGCAATCGTTAGCACAAGTAGCCCTTAGCATCACATAGAGATGATTATTTTCATATTTCTGCCTCATATGATGATAAGAATACCCATCAAATCGCAAGGAAGTTATTTCAAACACTTGCTGGTGTCTGAAAGTGAGTTTTGAGCTGAAATTGTTAAAAATGTCCTAAATGTTGAAGTTATTGTAACATGGGAAATGAGCAGCGGTGTTGACCGTCTCCTGACTTGGGTAAACTCTGTCTTTATTCAGAAGACAGAAAGCGGAATTATTTTATATTTCATTTTATTTGAAGTAATTAATTTTTTTTTTTTATGGTTGCATTGTTTTATGATTGGCGGTCTAAAGTGAAGTATGATAGGTTTGTGCAGAGTGTGTTTCAGGCCTGTTGTAAGCTTTATGTACGGTAAACCCCTCTGACCTACTAGTGTTTATGTCAGCTCTAATTAGCTGTAAGTCATAAGCAATCGTCCTGCGTGACCTTTGATTAGTTGTAGTTAGACCTCAGCATTTGAGCATCATGTTGCCATCTCAGTAGTTTTAATGTCTGTCAGATACACTCTGTAACTACACTAAATTTGCCAGAAAAAACATGCTCTGTGTGTTTGGTGTGTTATAGTTGTCCATACGAGGTCCATGGTAATATCTCCTGAGGAAATTCTCTCTTCTTATTTAGGCAAAGCTGCTTCTACCAGCTGTCATGGGGTCTTTGAGTTGAATAACCTGAGCAGACAGGAGACCTCCATATGCTTGACTGCTTTATCCCTGCTTTAACCCCTTAAAGGCACACCGAGCACACGTAAATCAGACTAGCAGGTGAAATGGCTGGTTTTAATCTTTATAACGGGTGCTGGAGAACAGGTAGCTGGTGGATGTGTTGGTTTTATTGTGTGTTTTATGTCAAGTGTTAAATCAGATTTTGTTTTCCTCTTGAACTCTGGATTGAGCTTTAAGGTGAACCACTTGTGTCACCAGATGGAATTGGAAAAATAATGACATTTTCAAATGGGTCTCTTGAACAAATTCACTCCATTATTTGAGAGAGTGTTGGTGTGTCATGATAGAACTAAAGCCTTGGTTTTTATCTTTCATCATTTTTATTATAATGTGAGGCTAAAATGCACTAATTCCATAATTTAAAATGAATACTTGAGTATAAAATTTAAAAATTTGTTCCAGCTATATTAAGTAAATCATTTTTGAGGTTACAGTTCAGTCTTTCTGAAGGCAGGGTTCCAAGTTAGTTTTATAATTCTAAATAATATAATTTTAAAAAAATACTTTTATCGTACAAGCAGAGTGTTTTCAGGGCAAAGTTAAGTGATCATTTAGTGATTGTTGAACAAGACTGAAGGAATTCAAGGTGCACATATTCATTATGCTTGTCTTTACCATGAACGAGTCTCTTTTGAACTTTGCTAAAAGAATGTGTGTGTGCCACTTAAACCAGCAACAGATAAAGGAACAAACAATAATCTAAATCAGACTGTACTTCACTGTTTGGTTAACAGTGCCATTTTTGATCAAACCACGATTATAGTATCAGACAGACGTGTCAGAGGTTAATATACTGTATGCAGGTTATAAAGCGTTTCAGGTTTTTCTTCTCATTATGCAAGCGCATGTTATCTATTTGACAACCAACAAAAAATTACATAATGCTGAAAATAATGCTGTATGAACCATTTATGCAAAATAGAGTCTGAAAAATATACAGAGAGGTTTGGATATTTGATTCATTTTTAAATGGAAAATGTGTAGGAACCCTGTGAATGTTTCATCAGCACTCACAGCCATCATGCAATATTCTCCCCCATGACCATCTCCTCACCATTTATGACCCAAAGCCACTCACGGTCCAGACCCAAGACTTAATGTGTTTTATCTAAAGGGCACATTGGTCGAGTCTGGCTCTTCTTTGGCTGCAAAATCTCTTTTTTCTTCCCAGCCACCTCAAGGGAGGTTTTCATGTCAGATCGGCATCAACAAAGCGCTGCACACAGGCTCCATATTAATATTTACAGCTGTAAGGATGGGCGCGTGGTCCTGCTGTGACTTCTCATATCTGCCTGTGGGAAAAATAAAGAAAAAAAGCATTTAAAATGTTTATGCCTGAAACGAATTAAACTCTAATATTCATTTTTGCTGTAATGTGAGATTTTTCCACAAGCTGTGATTCATGTTCTCAACATGGGTCATGCTTCAATTGCACTGCTTACGTTCCTCCATATTGATCTATAGCCTCAAGAACAGAGGGTCGCTTTGATGTTGTTTTAATGTCTCTTGTTATTGAACATTTCTACTCATCAAAGAGCAAAAGTGAGGTAGATTTTCACCTGCTGAGTATAGATTCATATCCATGCTGAATAAATGAATTTTCCTCAGAGAGCTTCGACAGAGCCTGAAGGAACTGATCTCCTCTTTGCCCATTTTCCCACATCGACATGATATACTTCCTTCATCCTCTTTCTCCGTTTGTCATTTCCGTTCAAGGCTGTAGCTAAGTGAATTATGAAAGAAATTAGATGTTTCTCAGGACAGCACGCTACCCTAATGCTTATTACTGCAAATCTTTTGACTTGCAACATAAAGTCCACTTTACACCTTTATTCTGGACTTTATAAGACTCAATGCGAGTTTATATCACACAATTCTGAGCAAAAAAGTCAGAATTCTGTGATTTAAATTTTTTTTATTATTATTCAGGTGCAGAAATAAGCTTCCATACAATACAGTACAGTATATGAAAATGTATAGCTGTTTTATATTGTAGTAAATGTTTAAAAGCCATTGTTTATTGCACCTGAAGGACTTTGTTCAGAGTATTGAAATTCTGTTAAGATGTTCTCCCATGGAGCACTCTTCCTGGGAACTCACTTTACAGCCCTACCGAGTGCAGAGACTAAATGTTACGCGCTGACCTTTTGATATTTCATTGCTGAAGTGCCGATCAGGAAATATTGGATGCGAAAAATACAGACTTTTAATGCAAATGATCAGCCTTACCCTTGAGCTTTTTCTGTTTTGTTTTTTCCCTTTCTTTTTCTGTGAGTGTTTTTAGAGATTTTTAGAGCTGAAAAAATGGTCACATTGTAAAATTTAAGGAGCTTCCTACACGCTTCCTACAAGTTTCTAAAAGGGGGTTTTCATAGCAATGCAATGGATAAAAAACTTACTCGGTTACTAACGTAACCACGGTTCCCTGAGAGTAAGGGAACGAGTATTGCGTAGCTATATGCTATGGGAAAACTCCTTTTATCGAGAATATTGAAGCCTTTATTTTAAAACGCAGTGCAGCTGCACAGGCAGCACATTGCAGAGCTGTCTAGCTCGCTGATTGGCTGGGTTGCGGGAACTGCACGAACCTATGGCGAAGTGGCGAGGACTCACGATCCTATCAGCACGCTTCCCGCCTGAATAGGCGTGACTGCTGACTATATAAGCGGCCCATTTCGCCATAGGAATCAGGTCGACTGAAGCGACATCACCCGGACATGCAGCTTAGTAGCATGGCTGGCCACGCAATACTCATTCCTTACTCTCAGGGAACCGAGGTTACGTAAGTAATAGAGTACTTTCCCTTTCGAGAATGTTCACTCGTATTGCGTAGCTGTATGCTATGGGAACCTATTTTGAAAGCCGTGCTATTAGCTGATGACTTCGCTCCAAGCAGTACTGGCACTTCCAAGGACGGCGAAAACCAGCCAGCCGCCGCACAAATGTGTTCAATTGGTAAACCACTGGACCAAGCCCATGAAGAGGCAATGACCCGCAGTCACCTCAGTATAAACAAGAAATGGAATAGATGTTCAGTATAGAAAGAAAACATATCTTTAACTCAATTAATACATTTCTACCAGAAAGACTCGGGAGGATAAATACTGTAACATTTATACATTTATTGACAGCCCAACAAGCAATATTATGATATAAAGTTCTTTGGCGTAGGCCCCGTCTATAGCTTGCAATTCGAGGGTCCAGACTCTGCAATTCCTGCAAGTGAACTGGAGCCAGTAACCTCGTTTTATTGTGTTCGATACCCATTTTGACACATCAGGGATGGCTTCTCAGGCCTTGGCCCGAGTGGGTAGGGGCTGAATGAAGTCTGGGGACGGGCTGCTGTGTAATGGGGACCCGGCCACCCATGTGTTTGGGAGAGAAAAAGTGCTCATTTTGTGCTTTATTTGGGTCGCTGATAAAACAGCGTTTGTTTGCAAGGGTGCGTGAAGTGTAACGGACTCGTTGGTTGCAACTTGAACATCTCCAGCCGCCTGAACTAAAGAGGGGGCTGGGAGAACCACGCAAGCTTTCTTCGGGGGTGGTCCGGCCACAGCGGGACTTAAGCCCTTCCTTTTCCCTCCTGTCCTTGGACTAGGTAGGATTCCGAGGCTCAGGGTCCAACAGAACTTTGGGTCGGGGCCCTGACGTTCCGGGAACGGGAAGCAATTAGCTGGCTGTGGGCCGAACTGGAACGCTATGGTAGGAAGTGTCGCATGGCCTGCAACGACTTCTGTGCTTCAGTGAAGCGCTCTGAAAAGCCCCTAACTGTGGGACCGAAGAGGCCAGAGTTAGAAATTGGCAAGTCCAGGAAAGCAGCCCTGCCTGCGTTCTTTATCTCGGTTAAGTTCAGCCAGAGATGGCGTTCTAACACAACCAGGCTGGCCATGCTTCGTCCGATCGCCTGGGGCGATGGTCTTATTGGTGCGTAGGGCCAAGCCGGTGGCGCTGCGCAGGTCCCTGAAGGCCTCAGGGTCTGGTCCAGACTTGTCCTGCGTCCTGCGAAAGACAAAAATTTCGCCTTCGTTTTTCTCCCGGTTTCAGACACTTTATTCAGTGTCCATTTATATTTTTGTTCGTTTTTTGAAAAGTTCTGTTCAATATTTAAGGCACAAAAATAATCCCATAAATGTTCTTCCTGGCATCATGAATGCCAATAAAAATTAGATTTTTAAGAGTTGAGTGATGCAGAAAACAGTCATTAGTATTTTTTCAAACCTCCCTGAAAACAAAAATGAGCGCAGATGGACGGGTGCGATGTGACACAATAGAAGTACACAATGTGGCTAGTTAGGACAAAAACTCTTGTTAAATGAACATGGTATACTGGAAAAGAGGTTTCATGGCTTGTCGCATCTTGTGTGAGTTAGCCTTTGAAACCTTTGGTGCATCACTATCTGACTATTCTGGTGGAAATTAACTCTGAAATCTGCAAAAGCAGAGATGTTGAAAGGCTGAAGGCACACGGCTGACTGGATTTATCTTCAGAGCGTCCTAAGAAGTTCACAGTTTGCTTATGAATTTAATGGTCTTTGCCTGGGGTCAGTTTTCTCGCATTTGATTGACTCACTTCTAAAGCTGACTGGAACAGTGAAGAATAAATGTATGTATCTTTTTCATTTCAACATGCAAAAAGCAGCTGATCTGGGGAATATATTCATGTAAAGTGATTTGAAAGACTTTATTAGAAGGGTCTAGTGCAAGTGCAGTGCATTATACAAATCAAGTGGGTTTTTTGCATTTTGATGAAGGATGCTCATCTTTAACATTAATCACATGCTATTTTATGAGTATCTTTGAAATGTGGTTCACTGCAATGAAACACACGCTGTCTTTTTTTAATGCATCAAACAAAAGCATCACATCACAGGGCTGTTAATGAAGCCCTGTTCTTATTCAACAGACTGATCAGAGATTCAGAACTCAGGAGATTTCATGGAGTTCTCAGTGTGGCTATGTGGCTCATTTATGCATTAACTTCATCACAGATATCTATCTATATGTCTGTCTGTCATTCTATCTGTCTGTCTGTCATACAACGATTACCAAGTCATTAAAAAAGTCTGCATTTGCTCTAAATATCATCGCTTTGTTAAGATATTAAAGACTTAATTTGGATTTTTTGTCTCCAGCAGGTCAACACTTCTGCAGTAGATAATCAACCAGACGTGCTTGTGGCATCCAACAGCTCTTTGTTTCTGAAATTGTTGAGCCGTTAATTGTATTAATGGTGCTTCAAGTGATTTTATCCATTTCACACGCAATCTCTTCAAAACCCAGCCCTCCAAACCCAGTGACTGGCAGAGAGTGTTTCTGATTGGCTAAAAAAGAGCAAGTCTCTCTTCTGTGACTTTGCAGCGCCAAAATAAAACTAGGTTATTTTGTTGTTTTTAACAATATCTTACCCATCTTATCAGATGCCGGGGCCGGATATAGGCATGGGCAAGGAGGGGCAATGCCCCCCCAAATGCCGTGACTGCCCCCCAAAACGTGATGGCATGCAAAGATCCCAAATTTAAAAAATATTTCAAGAAAAATGGTCAGAGTGAGCGCTCTCTGCTCTCTATCCCTCATTCAAAGTAGCTACTGATTGGTAGATGCATAGGGAGGGCGTGGCCGCTTCTCCGGCTTGTGGTAAACCTGCTGAGCTTCACGTCTCAGTCAGTCACTGCAGAGCGGAGCACGCAGACACGCTGTGACAGTGACAAACTTTGCAATGACATTCTTGTCGCAAAAATTATGTTGGAAAAAGAATTCAAAAAGACTAATGGTGATGAGAACGTAGAGTTTGTAGACCTCTCCACCATTTGCACATATCTACACGGGTATAAGAATGCCTTTCCTCAGCTCCATCGCATGTATGTGACCTCATTTGTGATTGGAATATTATCTGCATCATGGGAGGGCTCTTTCTCCGCTTTGTCTCGTGTTCTTACCCCCTTCCGCCGCACTATGCTACATGAGAGAAAAAGAAATTTAGTTGGTCTGGCTCACGAGAAGGCCATAACAACAGGTCTAGATATGGACACATTTGTTAGGACTTTTGCACAGAAAAGCAGACGACTGATGCTATAATGACTGATATGAGCCATGCTGTGTACAGAGCTAAAGAAATAATAATAAAAAAGAAATACAAAAAATTAAATAAAAAAGATTGAAATAAAAAACGAAAGGACAGACAAGACAGACAGACAGAATAAATAAATAAATAAATAAATGCAGCCTCAACAGGGCACAAGCCATTGTCCTATTTGTGCCGGTCCCAAGCACGGGTAAATGCAGAGGGTAGTGTCAGGAAGGGCATCCAACATAAAACCTATAAGACAAATCAAATGCTGATAGCTGATAGCTTTGAGCTGATAGATTAGAGCTGGGCGATGTAGGATTTTTTCATTTCACAATATATTTTTTCATTTCTGGCCATATCGATATATATCACAATATAAATCAAATCACTATATTTGTCAAATTTAAATGTTCCGTTAAATGACTTGCCCCCCCCCTGATATTCTTCCTGCACCCCCTAGTGGGGCTGGCTGAATCCGGCCCTGTCAGATGCATGTTATTACTGGTAAAACAGTGATGTATTCAACCGAATATTTCTCTTTATGAACTGGGACAGTGGGTTTGTTTGACTGACAGTCTGAATTGTCTGCACTCTGTTTCTCACACACCTGCCAGACACTGACGGACCAGCACTTTGTCAGCCAGAATTACCTTTTATCATGACAGCTGGCGTCTCCTTTGAGCACAGGAGATAATGATGTGTGAGATACTGATCAATCCTGACCTGCTGCAGGCCTGATCCTCTAGCATGGGGAAATAGAAGTATGACCCAAATATTACGCTAATGGTATATGTAGAATCTTTTTTTTTCTTTCTTTTTTTTTTGTAAATTCAAAGGAAAAAATATTTAGAATTTAATTCAATTTTATTGAATTTCCTTTATAGTAATGAACAACAATAACAATAATTAAATTAAATTTCTGTCATCACCTTCATGTCATTCCAAATCCATAAGACCATCGTTCACCATCACAAATTAAGATATTTTTGATGAAATACGAGAAATTTTTGCGCACAAACAGTGTTCTCGTCACTTTATAACATTACATTTGAACCACAGTAGTCACATGGACTATATCATACTATACATGAGCCATAAAAGCCTAATGTATCAAATATGATACTCAAAAAATATATAAAATAATAATAATATTTTAAATATATTTTGTCTCGTTCACTAAACTTTTCCATTTTATGCCTGCGTTTTTTTTTTTTTAGGCCAATACAATACCCTTTTTCCTTCCTAACTTTTTTGTGGAGTCTAGATCTGTCACATAGAAGGGTATAGTTTCACAAGACTCCAATTTCAGGTAGAACAAACAATTTATGCATGCTATTTTTTTTTTTATCGCTTACTGCACCTTTAATTTTTGCTTATTCCAGAGATGTTTTAATGTCCCACCTCTTCACGTTCACAGACTCGAAGTCTCGAAATCCCCTTGATAAACCTGTGGGGGAGTTGAAAGACATAAAAGAGAAATCATTTGTTGTTTTCGGGGAAACAATTGTGTAGGGATTGTGTTTATTCTTGTTTTTCCCAAAGACGATTAGCCTTAGGAAGCCACAACAGTTCTGCTCACTCCCACCATTGGAGGAAGCACATCACGCGGCCATTAAGTCTGTGACATAAATGGAGAAATGAATGCTGTGATATCTCCCCCTGTAGCTTTATGAACGGTGTTTGCTGGTATATTTGCAATAAATTATAAAAGATGTTCATTTGGACTCCGCATCCACTGTAGTTATGTAGTGAGCTACCTTGCTGTTTAGTGACTTAGGCTGCTGCCTTCTGGCAATGTGACAACTGGAGTGAAACCGCAAAGTGACCGATTTGAAACGCTCTACATGAGTAGAGCAACTTCAGACGCAGTACAAGAAGCACTCTGAGAAACTCATCTCGCAGTAGATTACAAGACAACAGTAACTGCACAATTTTCTTCATCATGATCCAACTGGTAACTGGAGTTCTTTTTTGAAAAGTTTAGATGTTATTGTTAATTTCTCTAAATGGAAACAAATAAGTGGATTTTTTTACCACCAGAAACCTGTTGTGCTCTAGTCACACAAATATTGACTAAAATATTAAATTATTGATTACATTTTAACTGTTTTCAGTCTTTCCGTGTTAAATGCATTTCTATTGACTCAGTCCAACACATTAAATGATTTCATGGTCTTGTTGAAATGCATTTACTCTCAAATCAAGATAAAGATCAGAACAAGGTCATCTTATTTGTTGCTTATAGTGCTTTTATAATGCCAGTGCTATCTATATAAGAAACTCACTAGGCTTTGAAAAAAGCTGTTGTGTTTTAGTATTATTTATATACAACACTATTATAGTATTTATTAATATTTTCAGATAATAATATTAATAAATAATATGATTAAAAATTATATTTTTGTTTTTAATTTGATAATATTATAGTATTACTATAATATTAAAAATAATACTTTTATATTTTCATTTTTAAAGTTTAGGTTTTAGTAATTTTGTTATAGCTACTTTTATCATTATTATTAGTTTTCTTATTTTATTTTAGCTTTATTTCTTTTTAATACTTTTAGTTAACATAACAACTCTGTTTTGATGTTATCCTTGCCTTTCAAATCCATAATGAAATGTTATTATGGGTGTTTGTGAAGCCAGTCTTTTTTCATTTATTATTTTTTGCAGTGGAAACCAGTGATGCTGTCAAATTGCATTGGGGGAGGTGTGCTATGCTATTACTTTAATAATCATACTTACAAATTTGACCTGACAACCAGAGCCAGGTGACAAAACTGGCAAAAAAACAGAAAACCAGAGACTTTGACTTGGGGTAGTAAGTAACCGCAGAGCAGTACACATTGGCATAATTCGAAAATGTAAAAATCTTGTCGAATAGGCCTTTTCATACTGTGCTTTACAAAAGCTCCATTTCCCATCCTCTTGTTGAACACGATGAGGCCTGATGGGCCGCGTTTACAGCAAAAACCCTCTCAGATGGATTATTATTGGGACTCATTACAGGGGTGACTATTTATCATGCAGGAAGTGCTGAATGTGGGCAATGTGAGACTCAGTTATGGTGACACAGCTAATGTAATACAGTGAAAATGAATGGTAATAAAGCCTAATTTTCTAATGTGGCTGTGAGATTGAGCCCCTGAAGCACAATCACAGTTCTTGTTGTCTTTATAGATCTCTATTTGTCATGCTGCTTTGCTGTCAGTGTCTGAATTCTTGGTTTAAGCTGTGTTTTTTTTTTTAAACCACTGATTCTTGAGACATGGGGCAAAACTGTTTAACTTCATTTGCTTTCATTCCATTTAGTATCATCACAATAAAACTGGTAAATAACACAACTGTCATAAAAAAAGAAATGGGATTCTGAAAGCTTTTGCAGGGGAAATTAATTTAATGACACTTTAAATGCAGTAACTTGGGTTTGTTTTCATCTTACCATGATAAAATAAAGGGAATCCTGATAGACAAAGCTCCAGTTGTGATTCAAAGTAGAAAAGTGATTATTTAGAAACTCACTTTGATAGACTTACTTATTCTCACATCAAATCTTTAAATTTTCTTAGTTAAGGTCGAACATTACAATGTTATATTAAACAAATAAATAGTTGAACAAATGTTATTTTGAAGCTGCTGTGTGTTTAAAAAAAAAAGTTTGCTAACAAGTTGCAATGTATGAACATGATAAAAATATCAATCCAAAATATTTCCTTGATGCATAACCTTGTCATTGCCTGATGGTTAGCATTAATTCTTTAAGATCACATTCTGTTTAGCATGTTTGGTAACAATTCCGTCACTTTGTTGCATTTGTCGTAATCCAAAAATTAGAGCCCATTCTCAATTTAGAGTTTGATGTTCATTACCGCCATGCTGTCAGCGGTAGCAGCACGTACCGATGAACTCATTTTGACTTTCTAATTGCTTCACAGCCAAATAGTTTAATTAGGTGAACCTATAAGTGAACCTATTCAAATTTCAAAGTGTGTAAACCTCCGTCCCAATACTTAGGCTGACACTTTCCAGCAGGATCTAAACTCAGTTTGGTACCTCATGATACCAATGATTTATAATGTTGGACATAAAGGCAGCAACTCCCACATAGCTCTTCAAAAGAAGAGTTTGCCGTTAGCATGATTCTAAGTGGCGGTCTAATAAGCATACAAAATATAGCTCACATAAATATTGCAATTTTTATATTAGATCCATCTATTTTAATGTAGACTTTTCTGTATTTAAACAGGCTTTTTTAAATGAATAAATAAATAAAAATAGAAATAATCCTTAAAAAGAAATGTATCATGATTTCCACAAAAATATTAAGCAACTGTTTTCAACATTGAAAATAATCAGAAATGTTTCTTGCAAATCAGCATTTAGACATTGACACTGAAGACTGGGGTATTGATGTTGGAAAATAAGCTTTGCATCACAGGAATAAATTACATTTCAAAATATATTCAAATAGAAAACAGTTCATTTAGATTGTAATAATATTTCAGAATATTACTGTTTTACTATGTATTTTTGATACCTTGGTGAGCATAAGAGACTTTAAAAAACAAATCACAGAAATGACAATAAGATCAATTTACAATAATGCAGAATAAATCAAATCAACTTTACAACGCATTGTGCCATAATCTTCATAGTATCTTATAAGGCGGTATAATTATGTTGCGTTTGCTTTTAGACTTTGCAGTAATTGATGTGGTGTTTTCCTCAGGTCCATGGGGCAGATGTATGGGCAGCGAGTGCGGGCCAGGAGGGAGTCAGAGTCGAGCGGTGTGGTGCGCTCATGTGGAAGGCTGGACGACTCTTCCCACAAACTGCCTTCAGTCCACACGACCAGCCAACCAGCAGAGCTGCTTCCGCGTGTGCGACTGGCACAAGGACCTGTACGACTGGCGGCGGGGCGCGTGGAACCAGTGCGTTCCCATATCGCTGCGGACTGGCCGCACAGGTGTTTGCTTGCAGGGTGAAGAGGGCATCCAGACGCGGGGGGTGAACTGTGCGCTCAGTGTGGACGGCTCGGCGGCCGACGACTCCATCTGTGAGTACTTTGAGCCCAAACCCCGGCAGGAACAGGCCTGTCTCATTCCCTGCCCTCAAGACTGTGTGGTGACCGAGTTCACCCCCTGGACCATGTGCTCCAAGACCTGCGGGCTGGGCCTGCAGAACCGCGTCCGCTCCATAGTGGCGCCGCCGCTTTTCGGTGGGCTTTCTTGCCCCAATCTGACGGAGTTCCAGACGTGTGCGCCGAGGGCCTGCGAGGGCAGAGAGACGGTGTTCAATCTGAGAGTGGACGGCTGGAGCGAGTGCAAACTGCCGCCTTTACCTCCACCACCATCTCTGACACCGACCTCCTCTGCCAATCCTGCTCGCACCGTACGACAAGCCCGGCGGAGGAAAGGCAAAGAGAGGAAAGGAAACAGAGACCCGGAGATGCGCGAACTTATCAAGAACAAAAGGAACCGCAACAGGCTGACTCGACTGGAGGATGACCTCTGGTATATCGAAGTAGGCTACCAGTCTCGGCAAGTGGTTTGTGTACATCGAAACAGAAGTACAGTATCACTCAGGTTAGTGACCTTTCCCATCAGAATTAAAGATAGTCTAGTACAGCGTTTCCCAACCGGGGTGCCGTCTGGCGAAAGCAGGGGTGTTGTGTAAAAACTCCATCAAACATTTTAAAATTGCTAAATTGTGTAAAAAAATAATATAATAATTATTATGTAGCCTATCATCAATCTCAGATGTCTCTAATAACAACAAATAACGCACACAAATTTATAATAAAAATTAAAGTTTTCGGCATTGAATTGCAGGGGTTGCGCATGATTCCATTCCCGTGCTTCATTGAGAAATAAAATGTAAAAAATTGTTTTAGGGTTTAGTTACCCTTTAATGTACTGTTGAAATATATGTTCGTTAAATATCTTGTTCCTGTTTTATACATTTTAACCAGTGCAAATTTAAATAAAATTAATTAATTTAAATGGATGAATTAAATCTACTACACATAAAGCTGCCTCTTTTTCATGGCTTGTTGCGCTTACGGTCAAATGCACACGAAAATATTGTCACAACGTCCGTCTTGCCGCGTATTCGCGTATTCACAAACACATCGGTTACGTCCGTGCTAACAGTAACGCATGCGATTTAATGTTTTTCAGTTTAACGCGTTTAAAATATTTAATGCAATTAATGCAGCATCCGTCAACAGTAACGCATGCGATTAATGTTTTTCAGTTTAACGCGTTTACAATATTTAACGCAATTGACGAAGCATCCGTTTTTTCTGTCATCATTTGGCTAACGTTACATTATATGATCACGTTCTTCTTCATGCAAATGCTTTTAAACCATTCAAGCGTGACATGACAAAAGAGAACGCGCTGTCTGTGAATGTCCTGCTGACACACGACGCACGCCAAAATAGACTTCTCTTTCACGCTTGAAATTATAAAATTGGTTATACAAATATAAAAATAAATAAAAAATGAAATGATTACATTATAAAATATATATTAAAAACTTATATTAAAAACAAGTTATCTTGTGCAATTACAACAAAATGATCCCACTATAAAAACACAAATACACTGAGTGAAAATGGTAATTGAGTAATGTTTATATATGAATAAAAGCCTTAATTAAATGTCATCATATAAAGTGATCTCTTCAGAAGAAATTACTGATTCCTAGACTTTCAATGCATGGACAAAAAAAAATTGATAATATTAAAAATATCTATATGACAGTAGGCGGTTCTTCCCTGTGGTATTGAAAATCAATACGTTTCAAGGTATCCTATCAAAGTACTTTCATAACATCACTAGTGTAGGGTGCCAAACATTTTTGAAACATTTCAAAGGGTACAGTTGCTGAAAAAAGGTTGGGAAACACTGGTCTAGTAGACTTATTTTGACATGAATAAAAGTGAGGTTGTGAAGTATTTAAGTGCAATCCATTCAGTATACCTTATAATCTGAAAACAACTAATTTACCAAGTAACCTTGTTCTTTTTTTTTTTGCAAAAATTTCGTCTGAAAAATTGACGCTTTGGTAAATAAGAGTTAAGTGAATAAACACAGTGAATGCAGTAAACTTACCTGCCTCATTGGTCAACAACTTTATGATATTTTATTTATTGATTGGCTTAAAATACATTAAAATGCAATTCGACCAATGAATGACAATGACTTTTGATGGGGCGGCAGTGGCTCAGTGGTTCATGTAAGTTGTCTATAAAACGGAAGGTTGGTGGTTCGATCCCCGGTTCCACCTGACCAAGTGTCGAGGTGTCCATGAGTAAGACACCTAACCCCAGCTGCTCCTGAGTCCTGACGAGCTGGACGGCGCCTTGCATGGCTGACACTGCTGTCGGTGTATGAATGGGTGATTGTGAGGCAATATGTAAAGCCCTTTGGTCTGTTGGCCTATATAAATGAAGTCCATTTACCATTTGATGCTTTTTTTTCTGAATTACTGCTTATTTTTATTTATATATTTTCAATTGATTCTCTCAGATTGTAAATATATTGTGGTGTAACTCTTCAAAAACTTAATGATTATTAATAAATTAATATTAAGGAATAATTAGACAACATTAATATTAATTTATTTAAAAATACATGCCATTTTTAATTTGTACAATGATTCTTTTATGACGAGCATGTTTTGAATTTCTACATTTTTTATTATTTTTTTTCATTTCAGGTTGTTAAATGTTTCATGATGGGACTTCCCCCAAAACCTAACTATGTTACACCTTTTCTATGTTTGTAATTCCTTCATTATTATTTATTAATATTCCTTTAGATATTTTATTTTCATTAGTTCATGTTGTAAAAAGTGTTGTGGTGCAGCACACAAAAACATATTTATGAATAAATAAAGCTGATTATGAATTATATTTTATTAATTAAAAAAACATTTAAAATAATGATTAATTGATAATTATTGATGTGCACACTCAATAGTCAAATAGTCTAGTCTACAGTCAAGTAATATTTCAAGAAAATACTACTTGATGGTTACACCAGAATTCAGTTTTCTATGGAAACAGGCTTATATGCCATTGACCCTCACATAAATTGTACAGGGTCCTTCTCAAAAAAATAGCATATTGTGATAAAGTTCATTATTTTCCATAATGTAATGATAAAAATTAAACTTTCAGATATTTTAGATTCATTGCACACCAACTGAAATATTTCAGGTCTTTTATTGTTTTAATACTGATGATTTTGGCATACAGCTCATGAAAACCCAAAATTCCTATCTCAAAAAATTATTAAAAATTAAAATACTTGGTCGGGAATCCTTTTGCAGAAATGACTGCTTCAATGCGGCGTGGCATGGAGGCAATCAGCCTGTGGCACTGCTGAGGTGTTATGGAGGCCCAGGATGCTTTGATAGCGGCCTTAAGCTCATCCAGAGTGTTGGGTCTTGCGTCTCTCAACTTTCTCTTCACAATATCCCACAGATTCTCTATGGGGTTCAGGTCAGGAGAGTTGGCAGGCCAATTGAGCACAGTAATACCATGGTCAGTAAACCATTTACCAGTGGTTTTGGCACTGTGAGCAGGTGCCAGGTCGTGCTGAAAAATGAAATCTTCATCTCCATAAAGCTTTTCAGCAGATGGAAGCATGAAGTGCTCCAACATCTCCTGATAGCTAGCTGCATTGACCCTGCCCTTGATAAAACACAGTGGACCAACACCAGCAGCTGACATGGCACCCCAGACCATCACTGACTGTGGGTACTTGACACTGGACTTCAGGCATTTTGGCATTTCCTTCTCCCCAGTCTTCCTCCAGACTCTGGCACCTTGATTTCCGAATGACATGCAAAATTTGCTTTCATCCGAAAAAAGTACTTTGGACCAGCAACAGTCCAGTGCTGCTTCTCTGTAGCCCAGGTTAGGCGATTCTGCCGCTGTTTCTGGTTCAAAAGTGGCTTGACCTGGGGAATGCGGCACCTGTAGCCCATTTCCTGCACACGCCTGTGCACGGTGGCTCTGGATGTTTCTACTCCAGACTCAGTCCACTGATTCCGCAGGTCCCCCAAGGTCTGGAATCGGTCCTTCTCCACAATCTTCCTCAGTCACCTCTTCTCGTTGTGCAGCGTTTTTTGCCACACTTTTTCCTTCCCACAGACTTCCCACTGAGGTGCCTTGATACAGCACTCTGGGAACAGCCTATTTGTTCAGAAATTTCTTTCTGTGTCTTACCCTCTTGCTTGAGGGTGTCAATGATGGCCTTCTGGACAGCAGTCAGGTCGGCAGTCTTACCCATGATTGCAGTTTTGAGTAATGAAACAGACTGGGAGTTTTTAAAAGCCTCAGGAATCTTTTGCAGGTGTTTAGAGTTAATTAGTTGATTCAGATGATTAGGTTAATAGCTCATTTAGAGACCCTTTTCATGATATGCTAATTATTTGAGATAGGAATTTGGGGTTTTTTAGGAGCTGTATGCCAAAATCATCAGTATTTAAACAATAAAAGACCTGAAATATTTCAGTTGGTGTGCAATGAATCTAAAATATATGAAAGCTTAATTTTTATCATTACATTATGGAAAATAATGAACTTTATCACAATATGCTAATTTTTTGAGAAGGACCTGTATATGGTGTCTAATATGAGTGGTTGATTCATAAGGCACTCATGCTTATATTATGCTTGAGGCTTTCTCATTCTACATATCCATTAATATTAAACAAACACTGATCATTTTAATGTCTGCGTTAAAAGGGAATCCGTTACGTATTACTTTCTCTTGAGCTGGATCTCTTTTATTGTAGTGCTAATCGTTCTGGCTAATAGCAGTTAAATGAGTCCTAAAAGCGAGGGATTCCGGGGTATGTGTGCTCTCCGTCAGCCGCTGACAGAAAGAGGATGACGGCGGCGTGACTCGTCTGGGTCTCCGCTGTGCTGTCAAAGCACTCCCACGCTTGATGTCTATTTTCAACTGTAGAAATGACAACTGTATATTCCCCAGCAGCAGATTGTGTGACACGGCTGAAAGTAATGGCACAGACTCCTGCCGAGTATTAATGTTCAAGAGTTTTGTAGTTATTTAAAAAGTTTTGGTGCAGCCTTATAGGTTGTGTATCTCATCGTACAGTGTATGACCTTTGATATTTGAAAGAAAAACATTCAGTGTTCTAGCCTGAGGTTTCTCCAGGTAATGTTACCTTTACAGAAACAATTGAATGGCCAACATCAAGGGTCATCAAGCTTTTCTATTTTTGGGCCAAAACTGTGGAATATTCTTCCAGTTCCCTCAGATTAGTTTCAATTTAAATCTAAGTAAAAAAAAAAAAAAATATATATATATATATATATATATATATATATATATATATATATATATATATATATATCCTTTTAGACCGTGTGTATCTGGTGTCGTCATTCTTGAAATGAGTTTTATAAACTCATGCAGATTTTGTAGCTAATGTAAGGCTAATGCTTTGGTAGGAAATTGGAGATACACTTTCAAAAGTTTGCAGTTAGTACGATTATAAATGTTTTTGGATAAACTAAGTCTCCAAGACTGCATTTGATAAAAAATACAGTGAAAACAGCAATATTGTGAAATATTATTACAATTTAAAATAACTGTTTTCTAATTGAATATATTTTAAAATGTAATTTATTCCTGTGATACAAAGCTGAATTTTCAGCATCATTACTCCAGTCTTCAGTGTCACATGATCCTTCAAAAATCATTCTGATATGCTGATTTGCTGCTCAAGAAACATTTCTGATTATCATCAATGTTGAGAACATTTGTGCTGCCTAATATTTTTGTGAAAACAGTGATGCATATTTTCATGATTCTATTGATGAATATAAAGTTCAAAAGAATAGCATTTATTTGAAAATAGAAATCTTTTCTAACATTATAAATGTCTTTAATATCACTTTTTTCATCAGAATAATTCATCTTCAATAAAAGTATCAATTTCTTTAAAACAAATCTTACTAACCTGCACTTTTGAATGGCCGAGTATATATTTACATGGAATCAGACAAAAAATACTCCAGGAGCAGAAATATTACTCTTTGACTTGTTTCTTTTTGCTCCTGAAATATCCATACTTGTTTTCTTAGTTCAAGAAAGTGGAAGTTGTTCTGAAGCACTTGCTCTGTGATAAGCGAGTAGATCATCACGAACAAACCAATCACACCATTCTTATTCTGTTTCATCACTTTGCTTTTGTCAGTATAATAAACCAACAGATCTTAGTGTAATATCTAGCAAGATCTCATCTGTTGTACTGGTTCTTTGTGTGTGTGACTTTACACAGACACTCTTAAAGACTGTGCATCATAGCTATACCTTTGTTCAGTGTTGCCTAAATGTTATGCATACACTTGCATTGTTCAATTTAGAATTTCCTGTAAATTTTATTTAGGATTTGATGGACTTCTTCATAATACTCTTGCTGCTGCACTGAGGTTCTCCGGTATTCCCACAATTGAGTTATTCTGGCATTAAAGGAGAAACATCATTCTCATTTAAATGGAAATGTTGGTGTCCTCATTCTATCAACAAGCTGTAAACAAAAGCTCACCAAAATGTGCTACCCTGTGCTTAAAAACAATGCATGTTGGTAATATTGTGAAGTGCAGCAATGCGCATTTCAGCAGAACAACACAGTTTGATACCAATTTGACACTTAAGAAAATTCTTTGTTATCAGCTGGTTACAATCACTGGCTGATTGTTTGGAGTTCATCTTCAGGTACAGGATATGTTTATTCGCTTTTAGAAGCAGGTACTTTTCGTTCGAACAACTTGATGTGTGCTGGTAACTTTACATTATTTAAGGCTATTTTCAATTTGTTAAGATATTGATTTAGGAACGGATGTCGTCAAGCGAGCTTCATCCAGCCTGTGCATTTTTTTAAACTGTCCTGGTTTTGCTGCACTGCTGGTGAATAGAATCTTATTCTTCCTTGTGTTAATTAATTAATTTATTGTTGCCCAGTCCTAGTCACGATTTTGACAGAAGCCCACAATCGCTATTCCATCAACAGACTGACATACTCTCCATTTCTGCCAAATACAGTTTACCTATGGCTACTATCTGTTTTATACCTCAGGAAAAGCTATTGTGCTGCAATATGGTGTCTTTATGTTGCCAGATTTTTAAATGATTTCGAGACATCTTAATCTGGGTTTAAAGTGGGTGGAAAACAGTGCCAGCTTTGAAGTTTGTGTGTTTATTAAGGGTCCATGCTGCCCTGAGGTGAGTTTGGCACCTAAATGAGCAGTTGCTAAATGAAGCTACGCTGGAAAGGAAGCAGTCTGTAATTATCTGTAATAGCTCGTCAGCTGCATTGCTTACTGAGATAATAAGAGACCAACAGAAACTGCTGCATTTACACTGCTCAGCGTTAAGCTATACCGGCCACTGAAACTCTTACAAAAGCTGTTGTTCAACTGCAAAGTGAGTTAAGTTAACAAAAAACATGTAATTAAATTATTCAAAGATAAAGTGCTGTTGTAATACTTTATTTTATTTATGTATTAATTCATTATTTTATTTTATTGCTTATATTTTTATTAGGAACAGAAGAGATGCATGCAAAAAAAGACAAAACGGTTGTAACAAAAGAGTTTCAAGAGTAACTGAGAGTAGGGAACAAGTATTGCTTAGCTATATGCAGTGGGAGAACTCCTTTTCTCGAGAATATTGAAGCCATTATTTTAAAATGCAGTGCAGCTGCACAGCGAGCACAGAGCAGATTGTCTAGCTCGCTCACTGGCTGTGCTGCAGCAACTGCAGCAACCTATGGCGAGGCGACTGAGACGCACAAACCAATCGGGTCGCTTTGAGCCCCAGGGCGTGTCAGAATGGGCATGGCTTATGCCTATATAAACAGACCATTTCACCGTAGAGTCAGGTTTAAGTAACAGCACCTGAGCCAATCGTAATAGCACGGCAGGATATGCAATACTCATTTCCTACTCTCATGTAACCGAGGTTATGTTAGTAACCGAGTACGTTCCCTTTCGAGAATGTTCATTTCAAATTGCGTAGCTACACGCAGTGGGAATCCATTTTAGAACGCCGTGCTATTAACTAGCGACTTCGCCCTGAACCATTACCTGAGGCTAAGTAGCCCAAGGTCAATAGTAAAGTTTGAAAGTCACAATTCACCCTAAGACCAGACAAAAGTCGGGCCCTTTATAAAGGTATAATGTGGTTTAAGGTCTGCCGTCTGGAGTGGCTCAAACGGGGGACCCCTAAGGGCCCTGAGGACCATGGATAGGTCCCAGGAAGGCCGCCACATATACTCTGAGCGTGGAGGGGGTCCTGCCCGCGTCCAGTTAGGTCCTGAACCAAGGAAAGTACAACAGGTACTTCACAAACGTGTGGGTCTACGTTTCATGCTGCACACCAGCAGAGGGCATAGAGGCGTCAGGTAGACGGTGCTCTAGCTTCAATCATGGATTTTTGGACTCCCTCTGGGAGGTCCCTGGGTACCCATTGAGGGGCCATACATGTAGGGCCCACAGATCTGGGCGTGGGTGCCAGATTGACCCGTTCACCTGCGTAAGGAGGTCCTTCCTCCGCGATATAGGCAAGGGAGCTGCCTTTAGCAGTTTCGCCAGGTCTGGAAACCAAATTTTGGATCTCCAGAGGGGGACTATGAGGAGGACTGAGCACTTGCTCTCCCTGATCCGTTCGATTACCTGTGGGAGCATCGAGACGGGAGGGAACCCATAAAGGGGGCGGCTGGGCCAGTTGTGGGCCTTAGTGAGTGCAAGTTGGCATGTGCCCAAATGAGGAGTAGTCTGGTTATCGCGTCCAGGCTGGCCGATCTGAGTGCGTTGAGTGCCAAACTGTGAGAGGGGCTTTTAGGGAAACACTCAGTCCTCGCTTTGTTTGAGCTGCTGTAAGAACAGTGTTTTTCTACAGCGGTGCACGCCTTACAGCGGGCCCATTGACTGCATTTATTTGGGGGGTTAACAGAAAAGTGCTCTTTTTGTGCTTTATTTGGGTCGCTGTTAAAACAGCTTTTGTTTGTAGGGGTGTGTGTTTTGCAACGGCCCATTTACTACAGTTAAAACATTTCCAGTCACCTGAACTGAAGAGTGGACTGAGAGACGTGCATGAGCTTTCTTCGAGAGAGGTCTGGCCATGGCGAGACTTAAACCCTCTCTTTACTCCCCTGTCATTCGACAAGGAGGGCTTCCGAGGCTCATGGTCCAACACAAGCTTGGGTTGGGGTCCCTGATGCACCAGTAATGGGTGTCGGTGAACTTCAGCCGCTGGGCGGGGCTGAAACTGTCACAGTGTCTGGTTGTGTTTCCCTGGGTTATCACTAAAGGTCCTCGTTCTCACGGTGTCATTCACATTAGACTACAATTCCCTGCATTCTGTTCTGTCACTTATCTGATTATTGCACTCAGCTGTTTCCCATCACCTTGTTAGTTCTGTGTGTATATAATCCCTGTCTGTGTTAGTGTTTGTTACGGAGTCCTTGTTTAATGTCCGCACACTTCTGTTCCTGTATGCTGCCTGTTCTTGTTCTTGTTCATGTTTTATGTTCTTGGATTGACTTATCGGATTTTTGACCATTTGCCTGGACTGTTGTGAGTACGGATTACCCTTTAATAAATATACCTGCTATTGGATCATCTGTTTCCGTGTGTGATTACATGACAGAAACACTTGAAGTATCGCCATTGTGTGCAAAGCCAATGTGGCCTGGCCGGCGGAGGTATAAGCACGACCAGCGAAGGCAAATTTCGTTCTATAGGGCTTGGATGGGGACACCGCCTTAGTTCTCCATCCGCTAGAGGTAGGCTGGCAGAGATGCGCGGCCACAGCTTCCTCCAGGGGGGGGCAACGTGTTGTAGCCCTTTTCTTTAGCACCGTCGATAGTCGAGAGCGTTGCGGAGGTTGAAGTTTTCAAGCGCGCCGAGTAATGGGTGCGCCATGATTTAGTCAGTTCGTCGTGTACCTTGGGGAATCAGTTTGCTGGTCTTTGATGAGGGGTCTTCTGACACCCCAACAGAAACCACCCGTCGAGACGACTTCTCTTGGGCTCATGAGGCGGAGACCACTCAATGTCGAGGCCCTTGACAGCTTTCACGAGGACGCGAATAAGTTCGTTGCACCTGCAGTCGAGGCTTCGAGGATGGAAGGAAGAGCGGGAGTGCGAGGGGTGGGCTCAACGTCCAAGAGGAGCACAGGATGGAGATGGGCAGGCTCTCGCAGTGCGGGCTGCCAACATTGCTGGCCCAGGCATGACATGGGGTGCACTCGCTGTGTCCGTCAGTTTCATGCAGAAATGCTCTGCATGAAGTGCATCCGGAACGTGGCATTTGAAACACATCCGTTGGAAAATTTGCTCTTTCAGCTCCTAGTGTCTCGACGGCGAACACACAGAAGTAGCCAAAAAGGATATAAAGGCTTCTCTTTCGCCGGATGGTCGCAGGTTAATGGCGATTCAGTGGAAGGCGGCGCCCAGTTGAAGTTGCCACGTCCGCTGATCCGGTCGCTCATTCCACTGCAGGGGCTCGTCGATGGCAAAGGCTCGGAGATCAGCAAAGAAGGTGTTGGCTGAAGGAGATTAAATCTGACTGTATTGCGAAATGGTCTTGAAGTGCTAGCAAAGATCACTACATTTTCCAAGTTGCTTGGCCAACACTGTAAATATATAATACATTATATATATACATTATATGGTTTAGTCTCATATTGTAATGAAAGTCCACTGGAGCAACTTGTGTAGAACCCAAGTGCAGGTTTTTTTAACATAAATATGAACTGAATACAAACTAAACAAAGATTTGGCTTGACTTGAAAACCGAACTCACCTACAGCGGTTACGCAGACAAAGCTAGACAATGGTAACATGAGGGCTATATATACACAAAAACTAATGACTAGCAAGAAACAGCTGTGAACAGTCAAGATGATCAACCAATATGAACAAAGAATAGTACAAGATATGATCACATGAGGCCAAGTAATCACATGACACAAGCAGGAACCAAGATTATGAGGATTTCAAAATAAAAGACATGAACACAAACCGAACCCAAACCAACATTACACTCTCATATAATATTTATTCTCTTCTGTTTCTATTAAACAAATATTTATTTTTTCTAATTTGAGTGTAATGGATTTAATTAATTCCATTGAAATGTGGTGTTCTAAACTGTAAAAGAATTATTATCTTGACATTTTGACTGACCAGTCTTTTTACCCCTCTGTCCTGTATCAGTCAGTGTCCTCACTGGAGTCTTCCGGAGACTTACCAGTCCTGTCTGATGCCTAAAGACTGTGTGGTCAGTGAATGGAGCAAGTGGGGTTTGTGCTCCAAGAGCTGCTCGGACTCCAGTGTTCCTCAGGGCACACGCTCCCGCCGCAGACAGCTGGTCCGGCTTCCTACTGGAGGAGGGTCCGAGTGCCCCGACCTGGAGGAAATTCAGACCTGTGAACCTGAAGGGAACGGGGTGCCGCCCTGTGCCATGTAAGTACCACGGACATGCTAGTACTGTGTTCTTACTACATTTTACATTTGTTGATCATGTATATGTTTTCAAGTCTTGCAAAGTCCCTGTTTGCATGTTTCTCATGCTGTACTAGGCAAGGCAAGTTTATTTATCTAGCACATTTCATGCACAATGGTAATTCAAAGTGCTTTACATATAATAAATTTAAATAATCAAAAGAAATAAGAATAATTAAAACAGTTTAGAATAAAAAAGAATGAAAAATACAGTACAAACAGTCGGACGAACAGTGACACAGTGCTCATTCATTAAATGCACAGCTAAACAGAAGTGTTTGGAGTCTGGATTTGCACATCTGTAGGAGCACATCTGATCTCTCTGATCTATGATCTATCAATAATAGCTGTAGTAGATAGTGTATTGAAAAGTGAGGTGTAATAAGTAGCTTTTTGTGCTGTCTTTTAAATGTAAACACAAAGTTCAGTGAAATCAATACATATCAATTAGACACAGCATGCAAACTTTTCCAATATTATATGTATAATATATGTGATGCATATTTACTGTTCTAAAGTTTGGGGGCATTAATCACTTTAAAATACTTCTATTCAGCAAGGGTGCATTAACTTGATCAAAAGTAACAGTAAATACATTCATAATGTTACAAAAAAAATCTATTTAAAATAAATGCTGTTCTTTTGAACATTCTATTCATCAAATAACCATGAAACATGGTCCCCACAAAAGTATGAAGCATCACAACTGTTTTCAACATTGATAATAATAAGAAATGTTTCTTGAGCATATTAGAATGATTTCTGAAGGATCTTGTGACACTGAAGACTGGAGTAATGATCCTGAAAATTCAGCGTTGCATCACAGAAATAAATTAAATTTCATAATTCAGATAATTTACAATAATAGCTGTCAGTGACAAATGTAAAATGTCCAGTGTAAGATGGACACCTGTCCATCTTTGCATATGCCTGCAGTCTCCAGCAAAAGCAGTTTGTCGACTAGCTTTTTTATCCTTAAAAAACACAACTTTTGCTAGAAACTTATGCATATGCAGAGATGAACTGGTATAAAAAGATTTATGTGCAATTTTGTTAGTTATTCTTGCCGCAGGGCCAGTAAAAAGGTTGGCAGGGCATTTAAAAATCTACTGTTGGCTCAACAGGGTCAGCAGGAAAAAAATCCATATTGTTGAGCCTGTGATATCTGCATGCATGATTTCAAACAGTCAATATGAATGAGTGCTTTTGAATTGCAGATATAACACTTTCTTATTTAGGCATGACATCCAGCATCAGTGTGCCCTCTTATCACTGCTTGGGATCAAAGGTTTTCGTTTAGATGGTTTTGTGTCTGTGAAAAATGTAAGTGATTGGAGTTATGATATGCCTGTCATTGAAGTTTCAAGATATTCCTCCTTTAGAAAAATCTAAATTATTGATGTACAGTAAAAGTCCAGAGCAATAAAATAAACAACATAGGCTCATTGAAAAATCATGGCTTTACCTACAGTTTTTCAAAAACCTACCATTCAATTCACTGCAGTTTACAGCTGTAACGAACATCGCAGTAAAACATCAACAACTTGTATTCTTTTTCACACAAATGATGATTACAGGGACAGATTATTGATAAATAAAGACTGATTTTTGTTTGGTTCCTTACACAGTATTACCTCAAAACAGTTTTACCCTAGTGCATGATTTGTAAACTAATACATTTTGACTTTGCCATCACATAACCAGCTCCATATGTATGGCTTTTCTAACATAGTAAACTTACTCAGTAGCTCACCTGGTACAGCATTGCACTTGTGATGCAATACGAGTCTGTGAAACGCATGATAAAAGAGCTCAAAGACTTGTTGAAGCAAGCTAAAATGGCTTGGCCGCTTCAGAATTTTTTTTTTTATCTCACGTTTGCAGCCTCATTGCAAAAACATGCCTGTGGCAACATTTCTCCAAAATGATAATACGTTGCTTCTTGCACGTTTTGCAATACTTTCAAAGTTTTATCTGAAACGGATTAATGTGAACCTGGCAACGTTTTATTGCGTTGGTTATACATCAGGCTTGTGCACAATTCAGGATTGAATTGAGAATGACTCCTAAATTCCAATTCAAGTCTTGAATTTGAATTGAATTTGAATTGATGTCAAAAACAGGATCTAGAATTACAATTCGAATTTGAATTAAAGGAAGCAGAATTGCAATTCAAAACAAATTCTAAGAAATTCATATAGATATTTTATGTGAAGTGTTTAATAATGAAGCTTTACAGTATATGTCAGATATGATTGCATTACATATTTTATAAATGATATTAGTTTGAACTACTTGTACAGATTACATTAACAGGAAATATTTTCCCCCAGCAATGAATGTTAAAAGCTCTAGTCACAGAACAAATAATTAAGTTTGATTTATTGTAATTGTAATTTTGTGGAACATGATAGAACATGACTCCCAGAATTACTTTAGTAAATCTTTAGAAGAAAAAAAAAACAATTTTAGGTGGACATTTGTTTTTATATATATATACAGTATATTAGAACAAAATCTATGCAGGATTGAGGAGTGAGTTAACTGTAATGAAATTATGTTATTGAATTACAAAATGAATGTAATTGTATTTAGTTGTATTACTGAGGTAAAATGTGTAATTTAATTAGTTACTAATCAAATTAAAAGGAAATTGATTTACATTGATAAAGTAATCCAAATAAAATAATCCAAACCACATTTATAATGGGTAACTTATAACAGTAAGCAATTACATTTCCAAAGTAACCTTCCTAACGCTGAATGTATGTGAGATTCAACATATTCTTTCTGTTGTGTGACTGGGGTGACCACCCGTCACGCTTTGCGTTGTACCGCACAGCATTTTCACCCCTTGTCCCCCACGTCGCATATTGAGAAAATGTCTCGCATTTTTATCAGTCTGTTTGTTTTTAATTATCATATTAACAAAATTTGCATGCGTTCTTTTGCCTTTTTAAGAAAGCATTTTATTTTTTCACGCCGTAGTTTTTCACCTATATTTAACAGCGCTTCGTCAGAAGTACAAATACAACAGCCGTTTTTAATATCATATCCAATGGTGGCAAGAAAGGAGTAAACACGGTCACTAGTAGGTTGTCAATCAAAATGTTGAGCGGTGAGTCGTTCCATGTGTTCCCTGTCAGAAAACAAATGGATAATTCGTTAAATTAAAATTTTAATTTAACAGAATTTATCAACTTATTGCCTGCTGTAGTTGTTTTAATTCACATCCTTTTAAAAATATGAAAGTGTTTGGTGTAATATATTCTTAACATATAAGGCTTTCAATAAACTAATTTCATGTTGTTTTATATTTTATTTGTTCGTTATTTATTTTGTTGGATTTTAGTTGGACTAAAGCCTGTTTTATGCTTCTGCGTCGAATCGACGGCGTACCCCCGCAGACCCCTCTGCGTCGCCGCGAACCCCTCCACCGTAGCTTGACGTGCACCTCCAAAAAATTTTAACTACGCGTCAAGGCGACGCAGACCACAAGGGCTGTGACTGGTCAGATGCACCGTGATGCAACTCAACCTGACGCAGAACCATTAAACGGCCACGACGCCGTAGGAGTGACGGCGTAGCTACGCCGTGGAGTTGACGCAGAAGCATAATGAGGCCTTTAGTCAGAACTGTTTCAAAAATAGTTCTCTGCATGATGCCTGCTGCCTTGCTCAGTGATGTTGAATTTAAATGTCAAGTAAAATAAAGACATGTTACATCGTGATGTAATTGTGTTGTCTGGAAGGGACTAAATAACAAAGTATTTTTATCAGCTGAAATGCAGAATACAAATGTTTTTATTAAGTTAAATGGACATTATATAAAAGTTTCAGGTTATGTTTTAGTCTTGGTAACATGTCCCACAATGTCCCACATTTGGTTTGTTTGATGGTGGTCACCCTATGTGCGACTGTGTAGAATTTCTTTGAATTGCCATGAATTTAATTCCACTTCCTGTCATTCCAATTCAAATTCAAATTCAACTTCCTGTGGGGCGGAGTCAATTCAATTCAAGTTCCAATTCATGAATTGAATGGAGGCCAATTCTGAAATTCTGAATTTTGCACAAGCCTGTTATACATACGTGGCAGTTCTGAATTGAAATGTCCGGTGAGTGTCGCTAAAAGGATAATGCTCTATCGTGTTTGAAAATGATGTAGCCTACCACTTAAACTTAACCATAAACATATCCGAACCAGATGAACATGAACCTGACAATGTTTTAGTGCATTACTTGTAAGTATCATGGCACTTCGAAAATGAAATGTCCTAACTGACTTATGAGGAACATTATGACAAGATCCGAAAGAATTCGTTGTAGTCCAAACGAGCCGTTCGTTATAGGTCTTGAAAAGGGGATTCTTTTTAATAAAATGTCTCCCTTTGGAGTGGACTTTGAGCTTTGTAACATTGCAGATCTTTTTTTAAGCTCAAACATCAACATTACAGACTAACTAAAGTTGAAAAAGGGGAACAGCATAATAGGACCCCTTTAAAATCTCTGACTTTGGCATCTTGGCAAATCTGAGCACAGTTCAGAGGAAATATTATCAACTGAAAAATATTATTTTAAGCTAATTTGCAATCAATTTAATCTCTGCTGTCAAGGAGAAGCAATTTAGATATTAGAGAGATCTCACATGGGATTTTTCTCTCCTACGGGCATGTACATGAAACAAGCACTAAAAACAGCAGTCACGTCTCATGCTTTCAGCTCTTCATGGAGATGTGCCGGGTGGAGCAGGAGGTCCTGTCGGGAGACGGTTGACCCCTGCTCTGCCAGTGAGAATCAGCACACGAGCATATGGAGACGGGGTGAGATGGATGGGGCCGGTCTGTGGTCCCGAGCCAAGAGAGATGCACTGACAAATGGAAGTGGTCTTAAGAGCTCGGTGGCGGTGCTCTAATCTGGTTCTCTCACAGATGGCACACACTGGCACGTCGTCACAGGGCACACGGCACTTTCTCAGTCTCCCACGTACTGTGAATAGGCAGCTTGAAAAGATAATGGAGTTTTCTCAATTCTGTTTCGCACTATTACGAGAGTAGGAAAGACAAATCACAAATGACATCTCTTTAATATGTCAATTTTTTTCTTCAAGACAGCAATAGGATTAAATGGAGGTCGAATGGAGGTTTTGAAGTCTTCTGCTTCTCAGATTATAAAAGATCCCAGTTACAGAGTTCTCTTTCATAGGTTCACTCAACGCTGCGGAAAGCGCAGTGGGATATCCTCTGGATGTGCCGATTGCCTGAAGCCCTATAGAATCACGCCAATTCATTGGCTGATGGCGCTCGCGCAAGCTGGCTCCGCCCCGACGCTCTTACATCGTAGCATGACGAACGCGCGCGGGCCATCCTCTCCTCAGATTTCTCTGCCTTCACGAAGCGGTCACATCTTTCCCTTCGTTCGGTTTTTCTGAGCCTGAATTTTTCTAATTCAACTACAGCTTTCGTCTCAACACTTCAGCGACTGGCATAAGTGGAACTCTGTTCTCCTTACAGTGAAGTGTCATGGATTATCGACGCTGTTCTCCGCCATGCGTTCGTTTCATTTCGAACGAAGACCCTCACAGTAAGTGTGTTAAATGTATGGGTTTTTCGCATGCGCGTGAGGCTGTATTAGGATTGTCAAAATGTAAATTTTGTGACAATCTCCTTCTCAAAACCCTCCGCTCTAGACTCGCGGTTTTTGAGAAGGAGTCATTCGTTTCCCCCCGTCGCGCTCCCGAGACCGCTGAGGCCTCTCGTGGATCCGCGGCCTGGGGCTCGGATGTTGAGCTCGAGGATATTGAGTACGAGCAGACGGGCCTCGCCCCTTCTCTCCCTCCCTCCCCCGAGCACGCATGTGGCGCGGTTGAATTCGCGCATGATTATTTATGCCCCAGCCCGGGAGCCCGCGAATCGGTTTCTTTCGGTCTGGATGACGTGATTTACACTGCAGCTTCCGACTCCGAGGATTTCGGGCCTGCTTTGACTGATGACGTTATCCCGCCTAGCGGCCAGGACGCGCGGCCTACACTGAGCTTATTGACGTGCTTTCGCGCGCTACAGAGAAGCTCTCTATAGACTGGCCTGTTGAGCCCCGCGAGTCTCAATCGTCCAAACTCGACGAGAGATTCCTTAGTGGCCTTAATTCTAGAAAGAATTCTAGCGAAGAAAGCTGCCCTTTTTCAGCGATCTGCATCACGAGATCTCCAGATCCGGGAAGCAGCCTTTCTCCGCACGCCTAACTAATGCGGCAGCCGCTGACTTCACCAACCATGTGGGTTTTGTGGAGCAGGGTTATTCCGTTATTCCAGCGGTCGAGGACACGCTGGCTAACCACCTCGCCCCGTCGTCTGCACCGTCCTGGAAGTCGCGTCCCCTCCTTCCTTCCAAAGCTTGTAGGAGTACTTCCTCCCTTATTGGGAAGTCTTACATGGCGGCTGGTCAAGCAGGCATGGCCCTGCATACCATGGCCATCCTTCAAGCCTACCAAGCGGACGTCCTTAAGGACATGGACGAAGGAGAGGGACTGACGCCCGAAGCTGTCAAAGAGCTTCGCAAAGCCACAGATCTGGCCCTAAGAGCCACCAAACACACTGCTCGGGCTGTAGGTCGCTCTATGGCGGGCTCGGTTGCCGCAGAGCGCCACCTCTGGTTGAATCTCACGGAGATCCGAGAAAAGGATAAGAGTTTTCTTCTGGACGCCCCTATCTCCCACTCAGGTCTTTTCGGGGAAGCGCTCAACACGGTGGTTGAGAAGTTCCGTGCCGCTAAGTCTCAGTCGGGCGCGCTCAGGCAGTTTATGCCCAGGAGATCTAGAGAGCCAAGAGACTCCAACCCTCCCCCTTCTCAGACCCGAGAACGCTCTGCTCATAGGGTTGAATTCCCTACTAGAAGGAATGACCCGGCTCATCCCCCACCAACTACGGTCTGGGGAGCCCGAGGTCATCCGTTTCCCCGCCAGCGCCCTCACAAGCGCCTTCAGCTGAAGCGGTCCAACAAATCGGCCGCTCCAGCCTCCTCGAGCCGTTCCTGACCCGCAGGTCAGAAGGAGGAGAGCCGCACCAGATCTACGAGGTTGGGACAGACCGCGCAAGCGTTTCTGCCCTCCTCCAACCGGCTCTCCTCCTCCAACCCTGTCACCTTCGCCACCAAGTGTGTTTCGAAGTGCAGGTCCTGTTTCACTCACTTCACCCAGTCCGGAGCAGGAGGAAGGAGACGCGTCTTGCTTTCTCCCCTCGCTCCCGGCGCACGTTATACCCGCCAATTGCTTCCTCGGAGGCACAGTTCGTTTTCCTCTGAAGCAGGCGGACCCAGTTACTTCTATCCAGGTGGTGGTACCCCCCAGTACGTGTCAGGACGCCAAGCGCTCTCCTCCACGGTCAACCACGCCTCCCCATGGACAGCGCGACACCCTATCTCACCCTATCTCACCCTATGTCCCCTGCACTGCAACACTCCTCTCCCTCTATCACATTTCGTTCAAGAATGGGAGCGTTTACCAGGGGTATCGCCTTGGATCCTTCGCACAGTTCGGCTCGGCTACACGCTTCAGTTTTGTCGCAAACCCCCCTGCTTCAACGGGGTCTTTCCTACTGTAGTCGACAGCGCCGCTCAGGCTTCTGTACTACAGCAGGAGATTTCATCCCTTCTGCTGAAGGGGGCGATAGAAGAGATTCCTTCAGGGGAAGTCGAACAGGGCTTCTACAGCCGTTACTTCCTGGTCCCGAAGAAGGGAGGCGGCCTGCGGCCGATACTAGATCTTCGCCGGGTGAACTTCTCTCTTTACAAAGGGAAATTCAAAATGTTGACGTTGAAGGCCATCATATCTCATATCCGGCTGGGGCACTGGTTCGTGACAGTAGACCTCAAGGATGCTTATTTCCACATCCAGGTCGTACGGCGACACAGGAAGTTTCTCAGGTTCGCCTTTGGAGAGAAAGCGTACCAGTACAGGGTCCTCCCCTTTGGCCTCGCTCTAGCGCCAAGGATGTTCACAAAGTGTATGGATGCTGCTCTGGCCCCGTTGCGGCTCCAGGGCATCCATATACTCAACTACCTGGACGATTGGCTACTTTTAGCCCACTCCAGAGAGTTGGTGACTCACCACAGGGACATTGTCCTCCGTCATATTCAGTCTCTCGGTTTGAGGTTGAATACGGAGAAGACCGTTCTTTCTCCAGCTCAGAGCACGGTTTTCTTGGGAGTACACATGGACTCCGTTCTTATGCAGGCCCGTTTGGCTCCTGCACGGATTTCCAGTCTGGAGACATGTCTGTCCCGCTTTGCGCTAGGCCAGCATGTTACCGTGAGCACCTGCCGCAGACTTCTGGGCCTTATGGCTGCGGCCTCCCCTGTACTACCTCTAGGGCTACTCCACATGAGACCTTTTCTGTGGTGGATGAAGCTCTCAGGGGCTCGGCCCACGGGGCCAGCCCTTCGCCTATTGAAGGTGTCGCGCAGTTGCTTTCGCGCCCTGTCAATCTGACGGGACCCCCTCTTCCTTCAGAAAGGAGTCGGTATGGGTGCGGTATTCCGTCATCAAATGGTTACGACGGATGCCTCTCTGACCGGCTGGGGAGCGGTTTTCGAGGGCAGGCCAGCGTGTGGGGTTTGGACTGGCGAGACCCACTCGTGGCACATAAACAGCTTGGAGCTGAGGGCTGTCTTCCTGGCTCTTTGCCACTTTCTCCCTTTCCTCGAAGGGCACCATGTCATTGTCAGAACGGACAATATGGCAGTAGTGTCCCATGTAAACAGACAGGGGGGTTCACGTTCGCGCACCCTAGACAGGCATGCGCGTCACCTTCTTCTGTGGTCCCAGGACAAGTTCCTCTCTCTGAGAGCAGTTCATGTCCCAGGGATTCTGAACCTCGCAGCATATTTCCTGTCGAGGCAGAAGCTCAGGTCTGGGGAATGGATGTTGAACCGCCAGACGGTGGCCCTGATCTGGGAGAGGTTCGGAAAAGCGGAAGTGGACCTCTTTGCATCTCAGGAGTCGTCCCAATGCCCGCTTTGGTTCTCCCTGAGCCCTCCAGCTCCATTGGGGATAGATGCATTCGCCCACCCTTGGCCGATGCAGAAACTCTATGCCTTCCCGCCCATAAAGCTGATCCAGGCGGTTCTGTCCAGAGTGAGAGAGAGCGGAGTCCGCCTCCTTCTGGTAGCCCCATTCTGGCCATCCCAGCCATGGTTTTCGGAGCTGATCCCTCTGTTGGTATCCTCCCCCTGGGAGATCCCGGTCAGGGAGGACCTGCTTTCCCAGCTTCAGGGCAGGATATGGCATCCTCGCCCCGACATTTGGAAGCTGTACGTTTGGCCTATCAGAGGCCGTTAACTTTAAGCTTTGATCTCCCAACCGACGTTCAGGAGACCATTGCGAGTGCTAGAGCCCCTTCTACGAGGAGGCTGTATTCCTCCAAGTGGAGGGTATTCGAGGCATGGTGCTTAGCACATGATAGGGACCCAGTTGGCTGCCCAGTAGGCTCAGTGCTGGAATTCCTGCAGGAAAAGTTTGCTTCCGGAGCGGCTGCTACCACTCTCAGAGTATATGTCGCAGCTATTGCCGCTCATAGAGAATCAATTGAGATTCCCTTGGGGAAACTGAGGTTAGTTTCGGCCTTCATGCGTGGGGTTAGGCGCCTGAAACCGGCTCGCCCCCCTGGTGTTCCCTCGTGGGACCTGTCAGTCGTCCTGGAGGGTTTGACAGAGGCTCCCTTCGAGCCCTTGGAGTCAGCCCCTGAGCGGATTCTGACTCTTAAGGTTGCTCTTTTGTTGGCTTTATCTTCACTAAAGCGGATGGGGGATTTGCAGGCTCTCTCTATTAGTGAGTCATGCTTGGACTTCGCTCCTGGCCTGGTTAGGGTTACCTTGAGGCCAAGGTCGGGGTATGTACCCAAGGTTCTTTCCACGGCGTTACGCTCTCAGGTTGTTAACCTTAATGCTTTCCACCCTCCTCCTTTTGCCTCTGAGGAAGAAAGGAAACTTAACCTGCTCTGCCCGGTCCGTTCTTTGAAGTTGTATGTAGATCGCTCAGGCGGTTGGGGGAAATCTAACCAGCTCTTGGTGTGTTTTGGTGCTGGCCGCTGCGGGCTTGCGGCATCAAAGCAGAGGATTTCCCACTGGGTAACGGATGCTATTTCGCTGGCTTGCGAGGTGCGTGGTTTGCCTTCACCTCTTAACATCAGAGCACATTCCACCAGAAGTGTGGCTTCCTCTCAAGCTCTTTTTAGAGGGGCCCTCTTGGAAGACATTTGTGTGGTGGCAGGTTGGTCCTCTCCGCACACCTTTGTGAGGTTCTATAATTTAGATCTTGACATGACTCCAGGTTCCCAGGTTCTATCTGCTTGAACCGGTCATGGTTATTATTATTTGGTCTGTTACCAGTTATGGCAGCGCTTAAGCTTGGCGAGTTTGGTATTTCGTTCCCACTGCGCTTTCCGCAGCGTTGAGTGAACCTATGAAAGAGAACGTCTCTGGTTACTTGCGTAACCTATGTTCTCTGAATAGGGAACGAGACGCTGCGTTCGCTGACAAGCTCCTCGCGCTGCCGACAGTTCTTCTTTTCGGCAGAGAAATCTGTGGAGAGGATGGCGCGCGAGCGTTCGTCATGCTGCGATGTAAGAGCGTCGGGGCGGAGCCAGCTTGCGCGAGCGCCATCAGCCAATGAATTGGCGTGATTCTATAGGGCTTCAGGCAATCGGCACATCCAGAGGATATCCCACTGCGCTTTCCGCAGCGTCTCGTTCCCTATTCAGAGAACATAGGTTACGCAAGTAACCAGAGACAATTTCAGGGGTTGTGTGCCATTCAAAATGCCTTTATATTCCAATTAAATTCCTGAATTTGACTTTGTGGCAGGCAAACAGGATACAGCATTGCTCTTTGAATTTCAGTTTAAGGAATTACAAATAAAGTAATTTAAGTTCATGTGATAGTAATTTATAACTAGAAGTTTTTGTAAAAAAGCAGGCTTGAAGTTTGAAGAGTTATAGCTCTAACAGACAGTAAGAGCGATACATAGACTTTTGTGGACCAGGGTGGAACAACACGTATTTTCTATGAATTCATCACCTATGTTGACCTTCTTTTTAATTGCTATTCAGTAAATCCCCCCTTCCTATCATTCCAGTTCAACTTCCTCTGGGGTGTGGATGTATTAATAAGTTTATTAATATTTTAAATTCACATTTTAGTTATGCACGTTTGTCATTTTTATTAGTTTAAAAAATTCTAATTAGCTTGATTTTTATTTTACTTTTTTGTTTATTTTAGTGCTTCAACTCAAACTTATTTAAGGAGCCAAGGATTCAAGTTTTTCATTTGATATTTATATTTAATTTTATATTCGTTTTACTTAAATTATCAAAAATTAAATTTTTTATAGTTTGATTTACTTGACAACAACACAACTGAAAGCTTTATTAAATTCTTCCATTTTCTTCCAAGATCCTTTTTTTAAAGCATTCAACCATTTGCTTAGATAATGTCTCTTGCTACAGTACATAACAGACACACACAACCCAAATGTATGTATATAATATATATATACTGAAGATTTATTATAGCTACAGTGTGGCAGACCCTCAGCACAGATTTAGGACAAAATAGCCTGTCTAATGTTTTTGGTGTTATTTTAGTTATGCGTGGCGGAGCACAGAATGGAGTGAATGCCGTGTTGACGCGCTGCTCAGCCAGCAGGACCGGCGGCGAGGGAATCAGACTGGACTGTGTGGTGGAGGTGTGCAGAGCAGGGAAGTGTACTGCGTCCAGACCAATGCAGAACTGCTCAGCTACATCAACAACAACACAGGCAAACAAGGTTCAGGCTTCTATTTGACAATGTATAAGATGTATGCCATTTTTACAGACATACAATTTTTTCTTTCTGAGCCAGGACAAATCAGTGATTGGCTGATGGCACTACAAGAAATGTGTTCAGTCCCAAACCGTGGAGACTGACTATCCTGAGCTGTGATTAATAATCATATTATTTTATAATATAATAATTATATTTATTTACTTCAGGCTTTTAAGAGTCCTCCAAAATTTGGCCACTAGCCAAACAAAAAAAATTGTGATACAAAGATGTGTTCATGGCATCAATTAAACGAATACATTTTTTTATGAATACATTAGAGAATCTTTATAGGTTTCATTTGACTCCATAAGGGAATTTTTATAAGTTCCATATGATTTCATGCGCGACTATTTAAAAGTTTCATATCACTTTTGCTAAAGTGCTGCAAAAAAACCTTCCTTCCTTCCTTCCTTTTAAGAGTCCTCAAAAAATAAGTCACTAATAAAATTAATATAATATGATATTTAGTGATTTACATGTTACTTTTTAAAAATGTTTATACCTCTAAGAACAATTTAAATACTAGAATACAGTACATGGATCTCTCCCTTATGTTCTTTCTCTTTCCCTACCTTCACCGTCACCCACGTGTAAATCTCTTACTCTGCTGTATATACAGTATTGCATCAGCATTTCTTTGCATCACACACACATACACACCATCACATTGATTAGTGGCCCACCCATCTTCATAGAAAATACCTTTTTTTTATCTCTCTCCCTCCTGCTCGCTCTTTTGATGCTCAGAACTGTATGGTGAGCACATTGAAACTTATCGTAACGCACATGTCCCCGCATGAGCAGATGAGCGCTGACTGCATGAAAAGCTCTGGTTAAAGAACCGCTATTAAAACAGGCCACTGGTGTAGCTGCGTATGCTGGGAAATCTGTGTCCTTATCAGCGTGGTGCAGGAGATGTCTGGCTTCACTGGGGGGTAATCTGCGCCGCTGACAGCAGATACATGAACACAGACGCTGCAGAAACTTAAAGGGAAAATGTGCTGGAGCGTTAGTCAACTGATGGAGTCATGATGTTCTTGCCCTGGGAGGATGTTGTCAGCTTCAAAATTCTTTGATGTGATGATAACCTTCATCACATCTATCTGGAAGTGATGCTCATTTACATTTTCTTCTAAGAATACAACATTGCACTTGTAGCACGAACAGAACGTTATTTCCCACAGGTGGCCTCACTGTCTTAAAATCAAGAGTGACATATGATAACTTTTCTTATAATTTGATTTTATAAAGGAACCCTTAAAAGTTTCATATGATGCCACAAGCAATTATTTAGTTAAATATTGTAAATATTTTAGTTCAATTCAATTCACATCTATTTGTATAGCGCTCACAATACACATCGTTTTAAAGCAGCTTTACAGAAAGTTCCATTTGACTCCATATTAGAATCTTTATAAGTTCCACTTGAAATCATAAGATAATCCTTCTAAGTTTCATATGATGCCATAAGTGAAACTTTATAAGTTCTATTTTATTTTATAAATGTTATACTGTAAGTTTCATATATGATGCCATTACTGAATCTATATGAGTTCCAATTGATAAGAGAATATTTATAAGATCCATATGATGCTATAAGAGAATTGTTGTAAGTTCCATGATATGCCATAAGTGATCTTTATAATCTTCATAGTCCCATTTGATTCCATTAGATAATAATTTCAAGTTCCATATGATGCTTTGGGAGATTCTTTAAGTTTTAATATAATGCTATAAGAGAATCCTCGAGTTTCATATAATGCAGAAAATTAAAATAGTTCTTGATGAGAAGAGAATTCTTTGCTGGATGCTACAAAAATCCATTGAAGAAGCTTGATTTTTGAGAGTGGGAGGAATCTTGTCTTTTGACTGTCTGAGTTCTAAGCACAAGTAAAAGCTAACCAGCTTATACCTCACATTATCACATTACTGTCTGAATGAAAGTCAGTGGAGGCGATGCCTTAGTACCCTGAATAAACTGCCTTGACATTCGATTGGACAGAGCTGCATTAGGAGTCTACTATGAAAAAAGAGTTGTTTTTTAATGGAACCGAATGTGACATATTTATGGCATTACAAACCAAGAAGTGTGGCATGGACAGTTTGGTACTGCTGGTAAATGCCATAACCGGGGTTTGCTTCAACTGGATATTTCTTTATAACTTACCAAATTGTAAAAACATTGACAGATAATTCACAATGCTTTCTGTTGTTCTGACAGAGATAAAAGTAAGTTGTCTGGTCTATTGCATTTCATGAATAAAATCGAGAAAATAAAATGTGAAAATCATAGAGAGGTGTGAGTGATAATTTAAGGGGAGAAACAAGAGTTTTTAATATTTTACTGACAGAAAAGAGTATAGCATGATTATACAACCTAGTCCATCCGAATGACAGAACGTCTTTATTTTTAATGCATCCCCTGATCGTAACCATGCCTTTATGCTGCCAAAAAAAAGTATATATTTTTGATGTCATTTCAAAAGTGGCTGTGCATTGTCAGTAAATCATTTTATTGTTTTTACTTTTTGAGGGCTCTTAAAAGGTTGAATGGGCTTATATTTCCCCTTGTCTGCGGCATTTGACGTCACAGCTCTGGATAGTTAAAGTTAACCAGCTTATGCCTTGCATTATCCCTTTAAAGCTGTAATATTCTGTAAATAGTCACAGTATAGAGCTCATAGTGATAGTATTTGTCCCTTGAATGATGTTATTAGCAGTAGTTCGCTAGAGTTGGTGTTTGTGTGTTTTGTAGAAGGTCAGTCTCCAAATGGCCAGACGCCTAGTGTCCCTCCTCTCCTGTCTATCACCTTTGAGATCTCAGGTAAGATTTTTAACACCTTTAAAGGAACATTTTGGGTATTTTTCAACTGAACGTAAGTGTACCAAAGTTGTTTTGAAAGTAAAACCAAACGTCAAAATGATTGATTGTGATCATCAAAAGCATGTCACAGATGAAGTACATGGACATTTAGTTAGAAAAAAAAATGTATTATCTCATTTTCTTTTCTTTTATTATTTTTATCATTTATTTTGTTTCACTCTTTTTTCCTTCTTTTCTGTATCTGAAATAATGGTCTTTGTTTGATCAAATCTCTTTGCCTGAGGCATGTTTACATATTTTGTTTGCATAGTCTGTTTACTTTCTGTATTTTTGTTAGTGTTTGTGTCCATAGAGAGCTCATTACAAGCGTAGATACTGATGCAACACTCTGTGTTTTAGTCAACGCTCTCCTCTGGGCACCAGACAAGTGACAGAGATTGATTGGAGATGACTGTCCTTCTTACAGGTTCTTACTGTACGCTCTTCCTCAAAAAAGCAATTGGGCCTTTTGGTAACTTGACCATTATACGTTTGATTTCATTGGCTTTATAACATGGGGCAAAGCCAATCAACAGTTTGGGTTCAATAAAAAAAAAAAAATTAACTGTGAAAATAAAGATATTTGTAATGTTACAAAAGTTTCCATTTTAATAAATATTGTTGTTTTTTACCTTTCTATCCATCAAAGAATTCTTAAAAATGTATCAAAAATAGGAAGCAGCACAACTGTTTTCAACATTGATAATAATAATAAATATTTCTTGAGAAGCAAATCATCATATTAGAATGATTTCTGAAGGATCATGTAAAGTAAAGACTGGAGTAATGATGCTGAAAATGTAGCTTTGCATCAAAGGATTACATTTTAAAATATATTTGAATAGAAAACAGTTATATTAAATTGTAATAATATTTCATTGATTTTATTGATATTTCAATAATATTGAGCATATAAATGCAGCATTTGTGAGCATGTGATACTTCTTTTCAAACTATTTTTTTTCAATCTTACCAACCCCAAACTTTAGTATGTTAGTGAATAGCAAGAAATAGCAAGGCCACGTTAGGTTTTTCATCTATTTTCAAACAGTGAACGAATACCAACTCATTCTCATGCTTGAAGCTAAGCCTGTCCGCCTGGGTTTGTCAAAGCAGGCACAAGACCGCAATTTGGATTAGACAGAAAGTTTGCACAGAAGGTCTAGACCATCTGGCACGTAAACAAGGACAACCTGTGCAGTGTTATGCTAACTCAGATGATGGTGCATTACACTGAAATCTGTCTCTCCATTCATTTGGGAAACATGCGGCACTAGAACAGTTGAATGGAGTACCGTTATTCCCCATGCTCGGTTTTGAGTTCAATAATTTTTTTTTGAAGGTCTGTGGCGTAGTCAATCTTCTTGTACTATTTAGTTCACAATCTGTGCACATTTCTGTGAACATTTTGTTTTGGAAGTCTCTAGAGAGAAGAACTCACCACATATCAGTACGGGAGAGCTTTTGATGCAAACGCAGCAGTCGTGTCACCTGTCACCCATCAAGCCGACAGGAAAATCCAGTGTTAAAACATTAATGTATCACTCTTTTTTATGTTTTGAGTTTGGATTTTATAGTTTCACGCATATTGAGTCCTGACAGGATTTACGTAGTTTGTTCATTGTTTACATTCATTTGAGGACTATTCCAATCCATCCATCCAGCCAGCCAGCCAGCCAGCCATCCATACGTTCGTGAATGGGTTAAAATGCATTATCTATAGATGCAAATAGATAAAGTGCATTAAAATAAACGCTTAAATCTATTTTGGATGTTTTCTTTCCACTGGTCTGAAAAAACACGCTATGAAAAGCCAAATCTCCAAATTGTTCTGCCTGCATCATTAATTTTATTCTTCTTTTTTTTCAGAATTATTTCATTTATTTCATTTTATCATTATTTATTTTTAGGATGGTTGATAACTGTAAATATTATCAAATTAGTCAACAAAAATCATGAGCATTTAAAATCTGTGTAGATTCTGGGTTTCTCCTGTTTTTCCTTTGCTGTGATGCAACTGGGAATGGAGATTCTTCGGAGCGTGTTAAATGTTGCCATTTGTTGTTTCCTGCAGTTACATAAACCTAATTGTGCACCATGTGTCGTCTCCATGTGAGAGTCTTATTGCAGTGTTTTAATGCGTGTGTTTATATGCATTATAGCATCACAACCCGTAGACGTTCGGCTCTGCAAGGGAACGTCTCCAAGTACCACGCAACTGTGTCACATCCCATGCCCTGTGGAGTGTGAACTGTCCCCGTGGGGCGCCTGGGGGCTCTGCACCTTTGAGAATTGCGAGGAACGGGTCGTGAAGAAAGGTAAACATGACTGAAACAATAATATATTCACTGAAAAAAGAGTTAAATGATCAAATGCTGAGACAATATTTTACTGAGCTATTTTGCAGCTTATGTTTTTGCTGAATACCGAATGACTGGGAGACTTAGATAGAGCCAGAATACAATATTTCCTTTTGATTTCCCCATTATCTTATATTATTGGTCCAGGATGCTGCTTTGCAGCATATCTGCAGCAATAATGGAACAAAAATGTGTTAAAGATTTGATTATAACAGTACATACCTGAAGCACACAGATAAACTTGAGTATAACCTCAAAAGGTAGACCTCAGTACTAGAGCTAACATGTGAATCTCACAAAAACCATGTTAGATGAAGGTAACGCTTTATTTTAATGGTCCACTTTAGACATTCTGCTAACTATAAGTAACTTTGCAACTTCATGTCAACTAACTGTCAGTAGAGTATTAGTAGACTGTCTGTTTAATATCTGCAAAGACCTTATTTTGACGTTCCCCAAACAGACATTCTGCTGACTAGGGGTGTCGAAATTAATCGTTTCTACGATGCATCGCGATGCAGACGAGGACGATTCGGTGCTGACTATAAGTAACTTGCAACTACATGTCAAATTATTCTACTAACCCGAACCCTAACACCTAACCTTAACCTAACAGTCTAGTCATACTCTAATGAGAGTTAGTTGACATGTTGTAGCAAAGTTACTTATAGTTAGTAGAATGCCTAAAGTGGACATCGAAATGAAGTGTAACCTAGATGAACGTCACTTTGGCTGAAAAGCAAAAAGCACAGAGACCTATGGCTATTAAAGTTGGAATTTACTGAACTTTGCCTCTATAAATAAAGGTACATCTCAAAAAAGAACATGTCCAGATCTCCCCCAAAAAATAAAACAACAAAAAAAGAAAAGAAAAAATATATTGATATATTTGAAGAAAATGATTCCCCATTTTTATGGAGTTTTTAATATTATATTTTTATTTTAAAAGTCTAAGTTTAACAAACGTGTCTATTTTTAATGCCGCAAGGTTTTTTTCTGCTATTGCAACAATATTTTTAAAATCACTGTTAAAGGCAGTAGAACTGATTAAATTACTTTGATTTAATATATGCTCTCTTTTTTTTGGATTTCTGTAGTGAACAATACCTATTTTGTATTGCTTAAATGATTGCTTTAATTTCTATATGTCAATATAGAAAAAGAGGTTTGACTTACTTTATGCAAAATAGAATGCATTTTCCTTTTACATTTGGATTGAAATGTGAATTGGATTGGAATTGAATTGGATATGTTCTTGAACGATTTATGAGAACCACCCTAAAAAGATCACACATCCACCAAAAATCACCCTAGGTTGAGTTGGTTCAAATAAATTGGGGAAAATATCTAATATTAGTTTGATATTTTGTGCTAATTCAATGACATTTTAAAGTGTGGCTAAATTCCACTAGGGATGGAGGCAATTAATAGACCATTCGTCTATTTGCAGGTTTCAAGTTCAGACGACGCACAATCACTAATAACCCCACGGCTGGCGAGGGGAACTGTCCTCACCTGGTGGAGGCCATCCCATGCGATGATCCCTTCTGTTTTACCTGGCAGCTGATCAAGCTAGAGGAGTGTATCCCTGAAGAAGAGATGGACTGCGGAGAGGGAACTCAGAATCCACAGGTCCGCTGCGTCAACAGCGAAGGTATAAACATTTGAGTTACAATTATTAACACAGGATACCTGTGTAAATCTGTGTTGGATATCTGATTCATCTGATATTGATTCAGATGGGATTGGGATCTCTGTAGAGGTGTTTGATTCTTGAACAAATCATTCTTTTTAGCCGGTAACCAGTCGAGGTGGTTCACAGAATTGAACTGAATCGAACTTTAGTTCCGGGGTGATGACGCAAGACACAAATTGTGCAGCACAGAATGAGCCAATAAGCATTTCCAGATGGGTTATTGAACCAAAGAACCGGTTCGAAATGAACGAATCAAATACAGGCAGAGTCGAAAGTCAGCTTTTTCGGCCACTTCATTAGAAAATCAGTACTGATGAATTCATTAAAAAAGGGGGGATTGGATTTTTTAGATTTTACTACCTTAAACAACACTTTTAAAATTAATTGGCTTAAAAATTTCCTCAATAATCCCTCTTCACTTTGGAATATTATCCCCAGTTATATTTTTTCAAAAGTAGGTGGCCTGAATTTTCTCTTACTTTGTAACTATAATGTTACAAAGATCCCTGTCAAACTCTCTAACTTTCATAAGCAGATGCTCTTGGCTTGGACCCTAATATACAAACACAACTTTTCCCCACACAGATATTACTTATGGAACAATAAGGATATTCTCTCCAAGAATAAATCACTTTTTTTTGACAACTGGTTCAAAAACGATTTTCTTTTAGTTGGACAGCTTTTTAATTCACAGGGCAGACTTTACAACTATTTAGATTTTATACAGAAATATAACATCCCCATAACTGCTAATGAATATGCCACTGTTTTCAATGCAATTCCCTCTGGAGTGTCTTCTCTGTTGCAAGCTTCTACATTTCCATGGCCATGTACTCACTCTTTGAACCCAACTGACACAATGATCGGAAATGTGTGCTTTTCTGTAGAGCAACAAAAATATAATTATAAAATCAGATCTCTCTTCCAGAAAGAGATAATAACAATTCCTTATGTAATACCATACTGGAATAATATTGTTGAGAATTTACCTTGGGAAAAAATATGGTCTTTGTCTCATAAGTATCTGCTTTCCAACAAAGTTAAAGAAATAACTTTTAAATTAATTCACAAATGTTACCCAACCAAAGCCTTTCTTAGGAGATAGAAGTCCGACATTGAAGTGAACTGCTGTTTCTGTCTCTCTTCTGAGGAAGACGTCATTCACTTGTTTTGGCAATGTCCCCACACAGAGAAATTTTGGTCAGATTTGTTAATTTTTATCCAAACCTATTTTGTAAGTGACTTTTCTTTCTGTTTTAAAGATGTTTTCTTTGGTTTGTTTGAATACTCAAAAGAGAAAACAGGACAATACTATATAATTAATTAGTGTTTCCTTCTAGCTAAATTTCACATACATAAGCAAAAATTTACTGGCTCTAAACCTCTCTTTTCTCTATTCAAAGATGATCTAGACAGATACATGGAAACTATCCAAAGCTCTGTTAATTCCAACGCAAAGAAAACTGTATCTATATATTCATCCTTTATGTCCTCTTAAAGTGAATGCACTGCATTCTTGTTTTTATGTTACCCTGGCAACTTATTTGTGTCTGTTTATATTATTGTCATTTTTGTTTTATTTTTCCATGTTTGTATGTGTTGCTTTAATGATTTGTAATGTTTAATAAAAAAAAAAAAATAATAAATAAATAAATAAAAGTAAAAAAAAAAAGTAAAAAAAAATAAAATAAAAAGCTTTTCGGTCATGTCACGCTCCGAATGAGCCGGTTCTTTGCTGAGGTAATCCTATTAATTCGAATATATTCAGTTCTTTTTGGATCTGTTCTTGTTTATTCCTTCATTTCTAACCCTTTTTATTGTTCAAAAACCCATTTGGACATGCTTGCTGAATCATTTGGTGCTGCACAACGGGCGCTACATCAAATCTCATCAACCTGGAACTGAAGTTCGGTTTTTGATTCTGTGAACCAGCTCTACTTTTAAGAACGATTAATGCATGCATCATGAAACATCATGAAACAGTAAGCTGCCATAAACGCGGTCAGGACCGTTTGCTTTTGCTGTGGATTACAGGTAATAATGACTGTACTGTACAGAGTTCAGACTCAGTACAGTCACGTATTAATCACATATCTCTGTGAAACTGTGAAACCTACTGTACAGTAGGCTATAACTAGTTACATTTGAATAGAGCTGAAAGGGGAAAATTTGGCATCAGGCCATCCAAGATGTAGGTGTCTTTTTCTTCTTCAGTAGAACTGAACATTATTTACAACATTATTACCTGTAACCCACAGCAACAGCAAATGGTCCTGACGTGTTTATGACAGTCTGTAGTGTGAGCTTACTGTCAAATAATTGACTTGCCATTGATTTGCATTATCACCAAGTAGGCTACTACGGATTCAGCTACAAATCTTTTTCACATTTCTTCTGAAGAAAAAAACATCCAGGATTGCCTAAATTAACAGGAAATGTTCATTCTATTCCCTTCAAGAAAACTGCAACTGGAGCACACTCTTATTGCAAAAATGCTAAAATAATCTCTTGCATGAAGCTTGCCAGGGGATTATACCGCCAGTAGATTCCCACTTGTGTTCAGATGGCTTCTGTGCCGGAAATCAAAAGTAGGATTGATTTTGAATCCGGTAATTAGCCTCTGGGATTTCAAGCTATATCCTGAAGAAGGGCATATGTATCTAGTCTCTCAGCTGGCATGTCCGGAACATTTCCCTTCTCAGCTGGAGCTATTTACAGGGTTAAAGCTGCAGAGAGCGGAGGAGTGTGAACATGATGCTAATGGTGATCGTGTCCTCCTCCAGCTCAGCTGCTCAATAAAGACAATCTCAGATAGCTGGAGAGACACTTGTATATTTGACCGGCTAAAGACTTGCACTTGCTCATAAATTGTTGTTCTCTTCAAGAACAGCATGTTGAGGTACTCTGATCAGTGTTAGGTAAGATTTTTGAAAGGAGCCTCTTATGATCACCAATTTTCAGCATCATTGCTCCAGTCTTCAGTGTCACATGATCCTTCAGAAATCATTCTAATATGCTGATTTGCTGCTCAAGTAATATTTCTTATTGTTTTCAATGTTGAAAACAGTTGAGCTGCTTTATATTTGTGTGGATACATTTGTATCTCATAACTTTTTAGGATTTATTTGAAATAGACATTTGTATAACATTAGAAATGTCTTTACTTGATCAATTTTAACTAAACAATTGCTTGGTTTAATTAAAACAAAAGCCACTTTTTTGGAGCCTTTTTTGCATTGAGAAAAGATCTAGCACTTGGTTTGGTATTTTATCTGATGTAAGGAAATTCACAGTGTGCTGTCCGATTTGATTGTGTGCTTCTTTTTAATGGATTAGTTGAACCGATTGGCGATTCACTTCCTCCTTGATTGGATTGAATGACTCTAATCATTGAACCGGAGGTTATTATGTCCAACCCAATATAAGTCTGAAACCATTTATGCTATGTGTACTTTTTAAAATAAATTAAAAAAATGCTACTTTGTAAGATAAGTGAAATTTAAATCAATCATATCACTTACTAGTTGTCCACCTAACAGCAGGAAGTTAAAGGTGAAGTGTGTAATTTCTTCATCACAATAGAGACCCCAAATGAAATAATGACTGTTTTCGAACAGGTTTCCTGGGAACTCCCGCTGTCTGCCATTGCTTGGGTCAACTGATGGATTCACTCCATTGGTTGTGCTAGTGTTGCTGTGCCAGAATGCTAAAACAAACAGAGCAATGTTTTGATAGGCACAGAGTCACAGTGTTCTGACAGGCTTCTGACAAGCTGTCACCCCTGTATACTCCATGTTCTCAAAATGTTAAAAAACGTTATTGTTGTTGCTCATTTTAATCGAATCGAATTTCATGGAAAGTTTTGCAATTCCACCACATTAAAGGGATAGTTCCCCAAAAATGAAAATTCTGTCATCATTTTCTCACCCTCATGTTTTTTGTGAGTTTCTTTCTTCTGTTGAAAACAAAAGAATATATTTTGAAGAATGTTGGTAACCAGACAGTTGACGGTAGCCGTTGACTTCCATAGTATTTTTTTTTTTCCTACAATGGAAGTCAACGGCTACCGTCAACTGTCTGGTCTTCTTTTGTGTTCAACAGAAGAAAAAAGCTCATACAGGATTGGAACAGAATGTGGGTGAGTCAGCGATGACAAAATATTTTGGGTGAATCATCCCTTTAAGGCTCAGTATATTTATTGAGCAAATGCTGGAGAGTTTGAAAAAGCCAAACCATCACTGACTCTGCAAGGAAACATCTGTTGTTTTTAAGAAATCCCACTGTCACATGACCACTGTCATTCAGAATGTACTGTGTGGCCATGTGATATGACGTCTATGAAATAATAATAGCCTGCAATAATGTTCTCTAGCATCTGCCACGTGAGCAATCGAAAGCCCCCGTCTCGCCATAACCTGCCTCGCTGTAGTCACACGCTGTGGCAGATTGATTCCATCATGCACTGATTAAAATTGATCTGCTAGTTGTTGTTTTTTTTTTACAGGCAGACTTGGCATCTGCTTCACTCCGACAGCCGGAGAGTGACACGTACAATATTGCTTCATGGCCACGGTTCTGACACAGATCGATGTAAATAATGTAACGCTATCTGCTACAAGTGAAACTTGGACTGTCCCTGCTTTTGATAGAAATATTTATTGGGTGTTTGTGGTTCAGTGCTCAAGCAGAGAGAGTTTTTTTTTTCTCCCCAGTGTGTCACTGTGCTAAAGCCAAAACCAAGCTGATACTCATCATATTTGGCTCAGAGTAAAAGATATGATAAAAACCCTTGAGAGAGCCTGTGCGTGTTAATGAATGCTGCCAAACAAGAACACGCTGACAATTGCACATGTTTTGTTTTTGCCTGTCCCTCAGAACCATCTGTATGATTGCTTTCTACTGTTTTTAGGATGGCACGGTTTCAAAATAGGACGACAGATTGTTTTGAAATGCATTAAAAGCTTGTCTGGGTGAATCATATTTTGCATAAAGAAAATGTTGCCTGATTTTAAAGCCATTAACATAATTTGCCTTGTGACGTTTATTTTCATGACAGTTAAGTACATTTTATGCCCAAATTTCCATTACTATAATGCATCTGGATGTGTTTTTGTAGCTTATTCACGGTGGTGATTCTCAGTGGCGTTTTTTATTATTTTGTCTTTTTTTGTGTATTATGTGACAATATTATTATATACTGTATTATATGAAGTAATATTTTTTATTTTAATATTGAATATATTTGTATTAATCTAATTATGGTTTAAATTGTAATATTTTTAAAAATCAATGTAATATTTAATTATAATATGAATTAATATTTAGTGTTTTAATAATGAATTAAAGGCAATACAACATATACTACTTTGAAGTATGAATAAATAATTAATATATTTTTATTTTTTAGCATTACAGTTATCAGATTTAATTGCATTACAGTATTACGAATCATGGTGGAAATGAACCCACTTGTTATGCACGTACTGTCACTATGCCAAGAAATGTAAAAAGCCTTAAAAATAGGCTTGATTTTCATGATTTTCAGACATTTGCTTGACAGGCTACTTGAACTTCTGCTGTCTGATCCTATATGTGAGGTTACGGTCAAATCCACTTACACCAGATGGTACGATAACATAAATTATGAATTTGGAAGTGGAAATTGGTCAAGACCCCCTGGGAAACTATTTATTTTTAAATACTGTTTAACAATTTAGCTTAAATTCATGTGTAGTTTTAATATACACAGATGATAATATTTTCATCAACTCAACTTGAACATTTTGGCCTGGTTTCTAGAGGCATCAACGAATCAGTTTTACAGCATAAACAGTAAAAATAATCAAGCTACTGTTCATGAAGCCAATTTAATATCATAATAATATTTCTGGATAATGAGTTTCCAATGCAAGATTGCAGCCATGCTAAAATCTACAATACAGTAACAGCTATTATATTTTTTTAAAAATTACCCGTTAATGTGCAATGGTCAACTATGAAGGTCAACTTTAGCTTACATGTTGAAGCTTACACAAGAAGAATGGTGCTTAATGAATTCGCAACATGTTGATGACTCCATGTGTTGTGCTTCAGGTTCAGAGGTGGAGAAGGAGATGTGCTCGGATGCGGTCTACCCTGCACCTGTGCCCTGTATGGTTCCCTGCCCCAAAGACTGTGCTCTCAGTCTCTGGACTGAATGGTCCACATGCTCCCAGACCTGCTCCAGCAAAACCGCTGAGGGCAAGAAGATGAGAACCAGAGCCATACTGGCTTACAATGCAGGAGAAGGTACAGAAGATATTAAATTGGTACTTGCATGTTTTCATTTCAGCAGTGCTAAACTCATACAATACTCTAGGAATACTAATCCAAATATTAAGTAAAAAGTATGATTGTTATTTATATTTTATGCACTGAATACATTGTGTATGTGTGTGTGTATATATATATATATATATATATATATATATATATAAATTCTTATAACATTACTAAATATATATATGTATATTATAAATATAATAGATAATTGATAATCAATTAATAAGTTGATAAATATACTTATAAATACGCATTTTTATATATATATATATATGGGAGGGTGCTAACACAGAAACCTAACATTTTCGGGACAGCAGCATTTGTCCAAATTTCAATCTCAACCATTCTATTTCATCAGAAATGATCTTAAAACAGGGCTTTAAGTGTAAAATACCGAACTTGTCCTTTAAGTGTCTAATTACTTTTCTGGGCCACGGTAACAAACTGACATGCAAAAAACTTGTGATTTTCTGTAGTCTGTAGTGCATAAGATTAGCCTAAAAAAGCTGACAGGAAACTGTCAAGGAAAGACTCGCACAAGGGCAGAATTTCTCAACCTAAAACCGTCTGAGATTCTGATGGATGGCTCCTCGCTCTCGCAGCAATGTGACATCGCCGAGAGTCAGTGTTCCAAAACTCTTAAATCCACTTTATCTGTTCCAGCCAGGTTTAGTGTCAGTTTACACGAGTAAGCTACTGAGGTAGATGGTAAAGTCAAATACAGTTCACAACCCATTTTACTTCTGTAGTCTGATGTACTTCAGAATAAAATTCAACAAATCTGATTATTATCCACCAGGAATGAAGCAGGTGTTATATGCCAGAATGAAGGGGAAGGGTTACAAAAATAACAGTCTGAATTTCATGTTTTTAACCCTGTAAAATCTGACATGAAATAGTTTTTTAAATGGAACAGTTTATTGAACCTTTAGACGAAAAAAAATATTGTGTTTTTGTTGAGTTTCATATTTGATACATCAGGCTTTTATGGCTCATATATGATATAGTGAGAATATGAAGCTCATACACCTCAAAAAACACTTCAGTTTATTCAGAGGCTCAAACTGAGTAAAAATATGCAGTTTGGTGCAACTGCTGATATCTATAGGCTATGGAAAAACTCGATACTGTAATTCGACAGACTACTTCAATAAAATTTATATAAATATCAAGTCGTCACTCTATATCTGCCTACGATATGTCTTAATAAGATACAAAATGCTTAGTTTTATGATCAAAGCTCCGTAGTTTTTATAGTACAATGGAATGAAATGGTGATTGAGAGATGAAAAAATAAACATTTCATCATGTTGGTCATTTAGAGGCCTTATAAAATTGAGTATTGAATATGATGCAGCAGACTTTATAGGCTTAAAAGTTATGTATTTCCCTATGTATTTCCTAATTTCTGTATTATATACCTCTCAGAGAAGTCTATATCAAATTATCGCTGTGCTTTCTCTACAGTGACGTCAATGGTAGTGGCATGGATTACAGTTATGGAGGGTAACACATCAAAACATCAATATGTTTTTAGGGCCTGTAGAGTAGTTTCCTGTAGAAGTCATCTTAGATTTGTTTGCATGGTTTGAAGTCACCGCTAAGTCTAACTGCTGATTGTTTTACAATTACTCAAATATGTGTAATGTTAAAACATTTACTTTGTACTAGTTGAGTAGTTCCTGAAATATTTACTCCCTTATTGCTTATTCTCATGTCTAAAGATAAATACGAAGACGTTCATAATTTGTGCTTTATCTCAAGGTCTTACGAGGGTTCCAAAGTTTCCCGAACTTTATGGTACATTTGAGTCTTTTCATCTAAAGTGTGCTGTGTGTAGATTTAGATGTGTTTTAGGAGATTGTGTTGTAGAGCTAGAATGTGTTAATGGAGTCTTATATTCATATTTTAATGTTACATCCACAAAGAATATAAATGAAGAAAGTTTAAATTGAGCACCATTTTCATCTAAAGCAACTGCCTTCAGTTGAGCGATGGCCTTTGGGAGGCAGCTAGATTTATATGAGGATGAGTATATGCACCATGCTTTCTGTTCCAGACATCTGCTTGACATGTGACGTGAGATGCCAAATGCAGCAGTTCATGCAGCAAGACCTTATACATAATGCATGTCCTTGAGAGTCCATTTGTGAAGTCAGCATAATGATGAAAGGCATGCTGTAAACAGAGGGGGAAAATATAGTCCTCTGGGTCTCTTATAAAACTGCTGTCGCACATTACAAAAGGCCAGAAACATACTTTACAGAAGTAGATGAACGCAGACACTTATGCAAACTCAAGCATATTGTTGAGTTCTGAAATTTAGAATATTCAGAATGCAGTTCCCAGCGCACTGTACTCATCGCATTCTCAGTGTTGCCACACGGGGCGCTATTGCGAACATTAGTGGTTTTGCAGTCATGATGGAGCAACAGTTTGATATTAAAGGGATAGTTCACCCAATTCTGTCATTAATTACTCACCCTCGTGTCATTCCAAACACATAATACTTTAGTTCATCTTCAGAACACAAATGAAGATCTATTTGATGAAATCTGAGAGATTTATTATCCCTCCTTTGACTGCTACGCAACTACCACTTTAAAACTTCAAAAAGCTAATAAAGAGATCGTAAAACTAATCCATATGTATTGAACGGTTTAGTTAAAAATTTCTGAAGAGACATGATCGCTTTTTATGATGAACAGATTGAATATAGGCTCAAAGACACGTGAAAAAACACTTGGGACAATCAAAAAGCAAACCGTTCTTTACTCTTAAAGGGATAGTTCAATCAAAAATGAAAATTCATTGTGTATTCACCCTCAAGTTGTTCCTAACCTATATGAGTTTCTTACTTCTGCTGAACATTAAAAATATATTGAAGAATATGGGTAACCAAACATTTAATAGACCCCATTGACTTCCATTGTATGGAAAAAATATATACTATGAAGTCATTGGGGTCCATAAATTGTTTGGTTACACACATTCTTAAGTAAATGATGACAGAATTTTTATTCTTGGGTGAACCATTCCTTTAATATTTTTTAATATATTTATATATATATATATATATATATATATATATATATATATATATATATATATATATATATATATATATATATATATATACTTAATATTTGTTAATACCATACCACATCAACACACTCAAATTAATGTACGAAATGCTTATGCATTTTTAACATTTATTCAAAATTGTATAATTTGTTACCTTCTTTTCAGAATATTAGTCAAAAAATTTACTGTAGTGTTTTATTTCTGTTCAGTGTTTGATTTGTTAGCACTAAAGTAGCACAAAAATGCTTATTATGTACCAATTTTGCGTTGCGTTGCATATGTTTCTGGCTTAAAACCTTATCACGAGGTGTCATTTCAGGAAATCAATTCATTACAAACACCCACAGAAATAAACCAGTGAATGTGCTTTCTTTGATTGCAGAACATCAAGATTCTGTGGAGGCGTTCGCAACGCTGCATAGTCAAGCTTCATAGGGACACAAACGTCTTCCTATGGGAAGACAACAAATATTAATTTGGCTTTTCACACTTCTTAACCCTGGGATTTTTGTTCAGTGTTTTTCACACGTTCATACTTTACCCTGGGATATAATTAATGGTAGTAATCAACAAGGTTTCACACTATACATTTGTAAACCCTGGCTTACATTCTTATTTGCATATTTATGAGTTTAATATTATTGATTTAGGAGTTTACTTCAGACACTCAACAGTTTTACTTTCTGCAGCTATACAGAGTCCATGAATATTTTATGAGCTAAGCACTGAGGCAGTTTATGATTGGTTGTCTGTTTCTAAACTTCATTGATTCCATACTATGTATTGGTGATTCTTCAGTCCATTAAAATTATTATTTCGTTTTTTTTGTTGTTGTTTTTTTGAAAAATCCTTTTTTTTAATATATATATAATAATTTGACAAAATCTCTATTATTTTATTAAGGAAAAATAATACATACTTTCAATCCATGTGCTTTTCATTTATTTTAATCATTCACATTTACAAACATGTTTTTTCAAATAAGTTTATATTTGGTTATGATGAAAATGAGAAGCGACAATGGAGCTTTTTCGTGACATGAAAAATCACGAAATCTGTCAGCAGCTTTTTTTAGGTGTCATTACAAAACCATTTAGAGAGTTAGAAACACTTTTTTTAACTTTTTAAATTGACTGCTAGCTGTTTTCCTGTGTTTAAAAGTTCAAAGCATTTCTAGTGTAACTTTTCTTCCAAAACATGAGGAATGACATCATGTCATATATGATACCTCATTATTCTTGAAAGCTCATCAAAGCCACGGTCAGATCTTTATTCCAGGACATGTAATGAAGGTTTTAATGCAGATGAAACATCATTTGAGGAAATATACATACACATTTTGCCATCACAATTCAGGCTTCATTGCTTACTGTAAAGATAAACATAGGGCTAGATTTACTAAACAGGGCAAATAAGCGTGAGAGCGAAATCCCATAAAAGTGCAGATGGGAGTGAAAGTTATGCAGATGATTTACTGACAATGCTCACATTAAAGAACACAGACGCTGCCGGATCATTTCAATAATGAGTTTTTTAACGCCAAAAAAAGGGTTTGCGCTAGGTCAAGCTGTTAGTAAATCTGGCTCATAATGTGAAAAGCCCTATTATTACCCTTGCTCAATAGAAACATAATAATCACCTATGTAATGTGTCTGACAGTCAAAGCCAATAACTTTATCACTGTGCGTATTATGAAGTTAAAGCAAGCAGACGTATGCGCTCACTTCCTCTCGTAACACTCTTCTTTGATTCACAGGCCCACTGGGCTGCTCTGTCATCTGCAAACCTGTAAATGTCAGCAATTACTTAGACACACCGCGTCGCTAGCCGCCGGCTGCATCGACTTTATGCCACTTGTGAGGAATTAGGAGGCAGCAATTATGTGGAGTGTTTCATCTAAATCAATTTAGAACAAGTTAAAGCGGCTGGAGACGTTGCTGATATGTTGAGATTTGAGAAAATGAGCACTTGACCTGTCTCACTCCAAAGGACGCAAGCTAAAACTAGAAAGCTAGAAAGCAAGTAATAAGGTCTTGGTATCCATTTGCTGTACTAAAACAACCTATGCAACGTTTTTAACGTACATTATTGTTTACAGTTTTGAGTCATAAAAGCATGTTGAATTGCACCAATATTTAACATGCATTGCATTAGCAGGGCTTGCATTTTAATACATTGCATTTTGGGGGGCTGAAATTCAACATGATTGTATATTTAAGGTGTAAAATTTGAACTCAAAACATTTCACTTTTTTAAACATTGAATATTTTGGAAATTAAATCTGGAAAGTGAATATGGTTTATTTTAATGAAACTGTGTGTGAAATTATTCATTTGAAATACTCACAGCTTAACAATCATGTTGAATTTCACCCCCCAAAATGCAATGCATTTCTTTTAAATCAGTGCAATTTAACATGCTTTTTTGTTTCAAAGTCATATGTCATTAATTTACTTCCATAGGGTCGATAAGATTTTTCTAAATATATTAAATACTTTAATTTATCAAAGATTGAATGAATTGACATTTTTACAATTATAATGTTATAAAAGATTTCTATTTTAAATAAATGCTTTTCAAACCTTCCTTTCATAATTGAATCCTGAAAAAAAAACTATCATGGTTTCTGCAAAAATATGAAGAAGCACAACTGTTTTCAACATTGATGATAATATTCAGAGCTGTTTCTTGAGCAGCAAATCAGCATATTAGAATGATTTCTGAAGGATCATGTGACACTGAAGACTGGAGTAATGATGCTGAATATTCGGCTTTGATCACAGGAATAAATTACAGTTTCAAATATATTTAAATAGAAAACGTCTCAGGTTACGTATGTAACCCTGGTTCCCTGATAGGGAACGAGACGCTGCGTTTGAGACGCGGTGGGAATGCTCTGCGTGATTACGTCGTGAAGCACGTGTAAAATCAGTCCAATGGAAGCCCGCTACGACATAGGTGACGTCATAGACCAGGAAACTATAAAGCAACCCAGAAATAAGAACGCGACAGCTTCTGAAAAACCTGAAGCAAGTCGATCAGGGCATGCAGGAAGTATGGCAGGCAAACGCAGCGTCTCGTTCCCTATCAGGGAACCAGGGTTACATACGTAACCTGAGACGTTCCCTTTCAAGGGAACTCGAGCTGCGTTTGAGACTCGGTGGGAACCCCATACCAACTACGCCATAGTGACAAATGACCGTTCTGTGTAAAAGTCCTGCGCACACTAAGAAGCAAGCAACCTCGCCCCCGGAGTGGAGAGGTCAAGGTCATAAAACCTGACAAATGTATGCGGAGAGGACCATCCTGCCGCATTACAAACGTCAAGAACGGAAACACCCGAAATTAAGGCCATAGAGGCCGCCATACTCCGAGTAGAATGGGCCCGCACAGCCATAGGTGAAGGCTGTCCGGCCGCTTCATAAGCCAATGAAATAGCCTCGACTATCCATTTACTCATAACCTGTTTAGATGCAGGGTATCCTCTCTTGAGTGACCCAAAACAGACAAATAGTTGCTCAGATTTACGCCACAGGGCAGCTCTGTGAACGTAGGCATCTAAAGCCCGGACTGGACATAACAGGTTAAGCTGTTCCTGGTCTGGGGTGATAAAGGGTGGAGGATAAAAGGCCTGCAGCACTATTGGGCCCTCAACATTCAGTAAAACCTTAGGAATATAACCCGGTCTCGGGTAGAGAAATGCTTTCACCATACCAGGTGCAAATTCCAGACATGAAGGAGCAACCGACAGAGCATGTAAATCACCAATTCTCTTGATAGATGAAATAGCAAGGAGAAATAAAGTCTTTAGTGTGAGGAATTTCTCTGAAACCTCTTCGATGGGCTCGAAGGGAGCCAAACCCTCAAGTACCAGACCCTCAAGTACAATGGCCAAGTCCCAAGCCGGTGCTCTAGAGTGCAGTGCAGGTCTCAACCTAAGTGTACCACGGAGAAAGCGAGTAATCCAAGGGTTTCTCCTGATAGAAGCACCCCCCAGAGGGGTGTGGTAGGCCGATATAGCCGCCACGTAAACCTTTAGGGTCGAAGGAGATAACCTAGAAGAGAAACGGTCTCGCAGAAAATCAAGAACAGAACCAACAGGGCAGTTAACAGGATCTATCTGACGTTCAATACACCAAGTGGTGAAAAGTTTCCATTTTAACGCATACAGCCTTCTCGTGGAAGGAGCTCTGGATTGAAGAATGGTTTCTACAACACATGATGGCCTCTCAGGTCTGGCAGGAAATATTTGAGAGTTCGAAATACCGCCATCAACTCCAGACGATTTATGTGCCAGGAACGTTGATGGTCCTGCCAAAGACCTTGCGCCGAGCGGCCACTCATGACCGCCCCTAACCCGTGAGGGAAGCATCCGTCGAAAGCTTGACGCGTCGACAAGAAGCCCCCAACACAGGGCCCTGGGCGAGGAACCAAGGTTTCTTCCACATGACCAAGGCACGAAGGCATAGCCGCGTGACCTTGATCTTGCGGATCGGATTTCCCCTCGGAGAAAACCCCTTGGTCCTGAGCCACCACAGGAGGGGTGTCATGTACAGAAGACCAAAAGTAATAACGTTGGAAGCAGCTGCCATGAGACCCAACAGTCTCTGAAACTGTTTTACAGTGAGGGACTGGCCTAGTTTCACATTCTTTGCGGCTGTGAGAATCGCAGAAATACGAGCAGGAGACAGACGTGCCTGTATTGTGATCGAATCCCAAATCACACCTAGAAAAGTGGTCCTCTGACAGGGGAGGAGCACACTATTTTTGGTATTGAGCCGCAACCGCAAACTCCTTATGTGGGACAGAACAACATCTCGATGCTGAACTGCCAACTGCTCTGACTGAGCTAAAATCAACCAATCATCGATGTAATTTAATACGCGGATGCCCTGGAGTCTCAAAGGAGCCAGAGCTGCATCCACGCATTTTGTAAATCTTATTATCTAGGTGCGGGGAGATAAACCTAGGCCAAATGGAAGAACCCGATATTGGTATGCTTCGCCCCCGAAAGCGAACCTCAGCAACCTCCTGTGATGAGGATGGATAGATACATGGAAGTGCGTGTCCTTCAAGTCTATTGTGACAAACCAGTCCTCAGACTGAATCTGTGATACAATCTGTTTGAGTGTAAGCATTCTGAACTTGAGTTTCTGAACTCTGCTGTTTAACTGGCGCAGATCTAGAATAGGACGCAACCCTCCATCCTTCTTTGGAACAACGAAGTAACTGCTGTAAAACCCTGACTCTCTGCTGGTAGGAGAAACCCTTTCTATAGCCCCTTTTCGAAGAATTGTCAGTACTTCCTGTTCCATAACCAGAGCCTGCTGTGAGTCCACTACCGTGGGGAGGACCCCTTGAAATCTGGGGGGACGAGAACCGAACTGAATTCTGTAACCCTTTTCTATTATGTGCAGGACCCATAGAGAAATATTTGGCAGAAGTTTCCACGCTGCCAGAAATTCCGATAAGGGAACCAGTCTCTCGAGACTGGCCTCTGGATTTGATTGAACAATCCTTTCGGCGCCCTGAAGCGGCGAACCGGCAGGGAACAACTGAAGTGGCAACGCTGCGGCTCTCCTCGGAGAGTCGCCCCCCGGAGGGTGCCAAGGAGGGATGGTTCCTCGGAATCGTTCCTTCCTGGACGGGGCCACCCTTAGAAGCCTGATAGCCTTGGCGTCAGGACAACTTCTTCTTAGACCAAGCTCTCTTAGATATAACAGCCCTCAGATCTTGTCTATCTCTAACAGGCCTGGGCTGCGATCACCACTCAGGAACCTCTGATTGAGGAGGTGCCCGAGCGGCGACGCTCTGCTTTTGCTGGACTCTGTGAATGGAGCTCGTAGACGGAAGAGGCTGCTCAGACTTTACACTACGAGCAGCCTCGGGGACATTAGACCGGCGAGGAAGAAACGCAGCCGCTTGTTTCTTATTTTCTTGAAACCTATCAACGACACAATTTATAGCGTCGCCGAACAGACTTGTAGGTGACAGCGGTGCGTCCAGAAGAACAGATCTATCTTTATCCTTTATTTCTGATAAATTCAACCATAAGTGACGTTCCGTGGCCACCTGTTGAGATAGATCTGTCGTACGACGCAATTCTCGAATTGCGTCGGCACTAACTTCCTCACAATCGTCTATGTCCCTCAGCAGGTCAGCCTGGTATGCTTGGAGAATTGACATAGTGTGCAAGCACGCCGCGGCCTGACCTGCTGCCGAATACACTTTATCCACCAATAAAGATGTATTTTTTAAAGGTTTGGTGGGTAACGTCGGGGCTTTCAGAGGCGAAGATGACTCAGGGGAAAGATAACTCGCTAGTGTGTCTTCCGCGCGAGGCATAGATAAATAACGTCTCGGTTACGTATGTAACCCTAGTTCCCTGATAGGGAACGAGACGCTGCGTCAAACGCTGCGGGAACGCCCCTGCGTTGTGCGTCATGAAGCACGTATGGAATCAGCCCAATGGAGAGATGAAACGTCATAGGCGGGTGACGTCATCGACCAGGAAACTATAAAGCACCCCAAAAACACAAGCGCATTAGCTTCTGATAGGCTTGAAGGAAGCGCTAACGGGAGTGCCGGGAGTATGGCGGAGCGACGCAGCGTCTCGTTCCCTATCAGGGAACTAGGGTTACATACGTAACCGAGACGTTCCCTTTCAAGGGAACTTCGAGCTGCGTCAAACGCTGCGGGAACGCGAATACCCACGTCGCCATAGGACCAAATGACCGTCATGTGAGACTAGCGCACAGAGGACGAGAGCACCTGTGCCCCAGGGGTAGAGCTTAAGTCTAGGTCATAGAACTTAATAAAAGTATGCGGTGAAGACCATCCAGCCGCATCACAAACATCACTCAGGGAAACCCCCGACAAAAGAGCTTTAGAAGCAGCCATACTCCTGGTAGAGTGAGCTCGGACAACCAAAGGTGAAGGCTGGCCAGCCGACTCATAAGCAAGTGAGATAGCCTCAACCACCCACTTGCTCATTCTCTGTTTAGACGCCGGACACCCTTTCCTGGGTGGCCCGAAACATACAAAAAGTTGTTCTGATTTCCTCCACAGGGCAGCTCTGTGGACATAAGCGTCTAATGCCCTAACAGGGCAGAGTGAATTAAGTTTCTCCTGGTCCGATGACATAAATGGAGGAGGACAGAAAGCCTGCAGAACCGTAGGTCTAACAATATTAGTAGGAACCTTAGGAACGTAACCTGGTCTAGGATGCAGAAAAGCTTTAACCATGCCAGGTGCAAATTCCAGGCACGAGGGTGAAACCGACAGAGCCTGCAAATCTCCGATTCTTTTTAGTGAAGAGATAGCAAGCAAAAAGATAGTCTTAAAAGTGAGAAACTTCTCGGGAACTTCTTCGATAGGTTCAAAAGGAGCTAGGGAAAGACCTTCTAATACAATGGCCAGATCCCAAGTCGGCACCCTCGTACGAACTGCTGGCCTCAGCCTCAAAGTGCCACGGAGGAAACGAGTTATAAGCGGGTGTCTCCCAAGAGAAACTCCACTGAAAGGGACGTGGTAAGCAGCTAGTGCCGCCACATACACCTTTAGTGTGGAGGGGGATAACCCTGTGGAGAAGCGCTCCTGCAGGAATTCCAGCACTGCACCCACTGGGCAGTTAACTGGGTCCTGCAGGTGTTCTCCACACCAAGAAGTGAAAAGTTTCCACTTCAAGGCATAAAGCTTCCTCGTGGATGGAGCTCTGGAGTTAAGAATGGTCTCAACAACCTCGGTTGAGAGACCGGAGTCTATGAGCTGGGCCCCCTCAGAGGCCAAGCCCACAGTTTCCACGATTCTGGGCGGGGGTGAAGTATCGTGCCCCCCGCCTGGGAGAGTAGATCCCTCCTGACCGGGAGCTCCAAAGGAGAACCGTCCAGGAGAGAAATCAGGTCCGCAAACCATACTCGGGCCGGCCAGAACGGGGCTACTAGTAGTAGACTGACCCCGTCCCGGCGGACCCTCTCCAGAACTCCTGGTAACAGAGCAATCGGGGGAAAGGCGTACAGACGTGACCTCGGCCACGGCTGCACCATAGCATCCAACCCCAGGGGGGCTGGAAGAGTGATGGAGAACCACCGATGACAATGAGTGGTCTCCTTGGAAGCGAATAGGTCCACCTCGGCGCGACCGAAACTCAACCAAAGGAGCTCCACCACCTCGGGGTGGAGTCTCCATTCCCCTGGCCTCGGCCCCTGCCTCGACAGGGAGTCTGCTACCACATTCAAATACCCAGGGAGATACATTGCTCTCAGAGATAGTAGCTTCCCTTGGGACCACAGGAGGATCTGACGGGCCAACTTGTAAAGCCGGCGAGACCGCAGGCCCCCCTGATGATTTATATAAGAGACCACCACGTCGGTTGAACTAACACATGATGGCCTCTCAGGTCTGTTAGGAAGTGTTTCAGAGCCTGAAACACAGCCAACATCTCTAGACAATTTATGTGCCACGAAAGATGATGATCCTGCCACAGACCTTGGGCTGGGCGACCACTCATGACCGCCCCCCACCCTGTGAGGGAAGCATCCGTCGTTAGCGTTATGCGACGACAAAGAGCCCCCAGCACAGGACCTTTGGATAGGAACCAAGTTTCTCTCCACATGACCAGAGCACGAAGGCAGCGCCACGTGACTTTGAACGTGCGGAGCGGATTTCCCCTCGGGGAGAATCCCTTGGTCCTGAGCCACCACTGTAGCGGTCTCATGTACAACAGGCCGCAAGGTATAACGTTGGACGCTGCTGCCATCAGACCCAACAGTCTCTGAAACTGCTTGACAGTGAGTAGCTGGCCTAGCTTCACTTGTTTCACAGCTGAGAGAATCGAAGCGATGCGGGTCGGAGAGAGTCGCGCCCGCATCGATACAGAATCCCAAACGACACCCAGAAAAGTGGTCTTCTGGGAAGGAGATAATACACTTTTCTTTGCGTTCAGCCTCAACCCCAACTTTCTGATATGAGCGAGGACGACATCTCGATGCCGAACCGCCATCTGCTCGGTCTGAGCTAAAATCAACCAATCGTCGATGTAATTGAGAATACGAATGCCCTGAAGCCTCAGAGGCACTAGTGCTGCATCCATGCATTTCGTGAAAGTGCGGGGAGATAAAGCTAGGCCAAACGGAAGAACCCTGTACTGGTACGCCTCGCCCCCGAAGGCGAACCTCAGGAACTTCCTGTGTTGTGGAAGGATGGACACATGGAAGTATGCGTCCTTCAGATCTATCGTGACAAACCAGTCCTCGGACCTGATTTGAGACACGATCTGCTTGATAGTGAGCATCTTGAATTTTAGCTTCCCTACCGAGCGATTCAATATGCGCAGGTCTAAAATTGGACGCAACCCCCCATCCTTCTTTGGAACGATGAAATATCGGCTGTAATAACCTGACTCCAAACTGGGAGGAGGAACCCGTTCTATAGCCTCTTTTTGAAGGAGCGTTTTCACCTCTTGTTCCAATACCAGAGCCTGCTCGGGGCCCACCACTGTGTGCAGAACCCCTCTGAATTTTGGTGGACGACACCTGAACTGGATAGCATAACCCTTTTCTACTGTCTGCAGGACCCAATGAGATATTTTTGGAAGGCTTTTCCACTCTGCCAGAAATTCTACTAAGGGTACCAGCCTCTCGAGACTGGCCTCTGGTGTAACTTGAGCAGCAGACGCAGCGCCCTGTAACGGCGCACCGGCAGGGAACAACTGGTCTGACCGCTCTGAGACCCTCCTCAGAGGGAGCGAGCGTCCCTCGGGAAAGCGCTCGCTGGGATCGTCTGTGCCCCGGCATAAAGGCGGGGTTGGCAGAACGAGCCCCTGAGGGCACCGAGGAGGAATGGGCACCGTAAAAAGAGGTGAACACCTTTCCGCCTCGGTGGGGACCACCCTCAGCATCCTGAACGGCTTGGCGTCAGGACTTCTTCTTAGCCGAAGCCTTCTTAGCCAATATAACTGTCCTCAGATCAGTTCTACTGGGAGAAGGCTTCGGCTGAGAGTGTCGCGGCTGAGCCCACTGTCCAGCAGGGGGAGCACGAGACGCGACACTCTGCCTCTGCTGCGCTCTATGTGATGAGCTCGAAGACGGCCGGGGCTGCTCCCGCCCAGCAGCCCCAGGGACATGAACTTTAAGGGGAAGAAACTTTTTAAAAGCTGCAGTTTGTTTCTTTTCTTCTTGGAATTTATCGATAACTGAATTCACAGCATCACCAAACAACCCCATGGGAGAAAGAGGAGCATCTAAAAGAAAAGCTTTTTCTCTCTCTTTAATATTAGTCTGATTTAACCACAAATGTCTTTCTGCGGCCACCAGAGCTGCCATAGAACGACCCATTAATTTGGCCGATTCTCTGGTGGCACGCAGGGATAAATCAGCAGCCTGACGCAGTTCGCGAACTACGTCAGTACTGACCTCCTCACTCTCACTCATGTCCCTTAGCAGATCAGCCTGGTATGCCTGCAAGATTGACATAGTATGCAGACATGACGCAGCCTGACCTGCTGCCGAATATGCTTTACCCACCAAAGCCGAAGTGTTTCTCAAAGGCTTGGTGGGTAATGCCGGTGCCTTAAAAGATGATGCTGCTTCGGGGGAGAGATGGCTCGCAAGCGTCTCTTCCACACGAGGCAAAGCACCATAACCATGAGCCTTGGCTCCCATAATATTAGCGTATGTTGAAGTCTGGGGACTAAACACTCTATATGACACCGGTTTTCTCCATGATTTCGACACCTCGGTGTGGAGATCATGGAAAAACGGCAGGCACCGGCGTGGAGGCTGCACACGTGACGGCAAAAATCTCTCATCCAACTTTGATTTAGAAACAGACTCCTGTCTAGTCACTGGCCATTCAATATTAAGTTTTCCAACAGCTCTTGTTAACACCTCCATAAGCTCATCACTCTCAGGAGTGTGGGGTGGCGAATCCTCCACATCTCCCTCAACACTAACAACATCAAGTTCCTCAGAACTGGATAGCTGCAGCATTGGTGCCTCAGCCCGAGCGGAAGAAACCGCAGCGCGTGCTTCCGAACCCGGGACTGAGGCACTGGATCTCACAGGTGAAGGGAGAGATAAGGCAGAGCCCGTCTCAAACCCCGCTGTGAGATCCATCTGCGATCCCCACGATAAGCGCCGCCGCTCTGCCTCGGCAGAAGCGGGACCCGAACCGCGGGGAGCGCGCACCGAACCGCTCTCCTCAAAGAGCGATCGGCGGGAGCGGAGCGTCCTTAACGGCAAACGCTCGCAATGCTCACAGTCTGCTCCCTCGAGAGCAAACTGGGCATGCTGAACTCCCAAACAAACAACACAAAGATCATGTGTATCCCCGCTCGTTAAATAACGCGAGCAGGGAGGAACACACTTTCTAAACTGCTGTTGGTCCGCCATAATCTCTCAATATATATATATATATAGGGATAAATTGTTTGTGTGGTGCAGGGTATGTAAGACAGCAAATATCACACAGGGACAGATTCACATGTAGCGCGACTGAAAGCACAGAAGCTAATGCGCTTGTGTTTTTGGGGTGCTTTATAGTTTCCTGGTCGATGACGTCACCCGCCTATGACGTTTCATCTCTCCATTGGGCTGATTCCATACGTGCTTCATGACGCACAACGCAGGGGCGTTCCCGCAGCGTTTGACGCAGCTCGAAGTTCCCTTGAAAGGGAACCATAGTGCTCAATACCTTATATTTTACTATAATTAGTGGTCTGAGGGTTATGTACTCTGAAGGATGCCGGTTCAATCCATGATCTCGGATTAAAGTGTGGAGTGTGGAGATCGGGAAAGAACGGGAGTTCCCGACGAGGAGGTCGTGATCTAGATGGTAGACAGCGGTCATCTAACAGACTTTTTCTAGATACAACATCAACATCATCGGCTGGCCACTCAATATTTAATTTAGCTACAGCACGAGATAAAACCTCCATAAGCTCCTTATCAGCAGTGGTATGAGCTGGCGAACACTCAAAATCCCCCATACCCGCGACATCCAGATCCTCAGAACTGGATAGCCGCAATATTGGTGCCCCAGGCCGGGGAGGAGAAGCCGCAGAGCGGGCTCCTTCCTGGGCAGAGACACCGGATCCAGCAGGTAAGGGCTGAGAAAGGGCAGGGCCCGTCTCAAACCCCGCTACTAGATCCATCTGCGAACCCCAAGATGAAAGTCCACGCTGAGCCTCAGCAGCAGCTGGACCCGCACCCCGGGGAGCGCGAACCGGACCATCCTCCTCGAAGAACGATCGGCGAGAGCGGAGCGTCTTCATAGATAGACTCATACCATACTCACAATCAGCCCCCTCAAGGACTGACTGGCATGCTCCACTCCCAAACAAACAATACACAGCTGATGTGTGTCCCCACCCGTAATATAACAAGGGCAGGGAACAACACACCGTCTATAATCTTGCTTGCTCGCCATAGTGATAGATATATGTATATATATTGGGCTTGGCAGACAACAATAAATAGACAAGGACAGATATACAGAGAGCGCTTGCTGAAGGTACAGAAGCTGCCGCGGTCTGATTTCTGGGTTGCTTTGTAGTTTCCTGGTCTATGACGTCACCTATGTCGTAGCGGGCTTCCATTGGACTGATTTTACACGTGCTTCACGACGTAATCACGCAGAGCGTTCCCACCATGTCTCAAACGCAGCTCGAGTTCCCTTGAAAGGGAACAGTTATTTTAAATTGTAATAATATTCCACAATATTACTGTTTTAACAATTTTTTTATAAAATAAATGCAGTTTTGATGAGCAGGATAATGTATTTCTGGTTGTGATTTATTTTCAATGCACTTCACTTTCATTTGACTGTAGCTGAAGTCTTCTCCTGAGTTGACATGCTGCTTCGACGCTTCTAGTGTGGAGATCCTCATGCTGCTGTGGCGTGACATGATGCCGGACACGTGTCAGAACTAATGCTTATCTTCTCACTCTTGCAGGAGGTTCCGGCTGTCCGAACACCAGCGCCCTACAGGAGGTGCGGAACTGTAATGAGCATCCCTGCATCGTGTATCACTGGCAGACGGGCCCCTGGGGCCAGTGTGTGGAGGACACCACCACATCCACTCTCAATACATCCTCCAGCGCAGACAAATCCACCTGCACCATGGGCGTGCAAACACGCAAGGTCATCTGCGTAAAAGTCAACGTCGGACAGGTGCCACCCAAAAAGTAAGCTTTGAAAAGGGTCATATTGCTTCCCTTCTCTGAAGAATGTTGTATGTAAATAGCATTTCATACGATTGGGTCACCTGTTTGCATGTGAAATGAGTGACAAGTTCTGACAGTGCTTACAGGTTGGGGATTTGCTGTTGGGTGCAGTATAGTTGGCATTGCAACATCCTTCAACAACTTCCTTTTTGCAAAGTGTTTGTTATAATTGACAGGCTACGTTTCAGAACACTGAATAGCTGTCTCTTATTCTCATCAAGCCTGCATTTATTTGATCAAAAATACAGAAAAAAACTAATATTATGAAATATTATCACAAAATTAAATAATGGGTTTTCTATTTTAATAAACTTTAAAATATAATTTATTTTGATGATGCAAAGCTGAATTTTCATTAGCCATTACTCTATTCTTCATTTTCACATAATCCTCCAGAAATTATTCTAATATACTAATCTATTGTACTTCATTTTTTTAATGTAATATATATTTTTTGTTTCATCATACATTTCCTTTCAAATTCCCATTAATCTCTAATGTATCTAGACATTTAACCTTTTTTGTAATTTTCATCATTCTCAATTGTGATTCTCATAACTCTAATATAATATATAAATATACATTATTTTGGATTTTTTAAAAATATTTACCATTGATATTATATCATATATATATATTTAAAAAATATATGATATAATAATTTTAAAATATATATTTTTTTAAAATATTTACCATTGATATTATATATATATATATACATAGGCTACATAAAATTATGACAACATTATAATTGTGTGCTTGGGACATGGATTTTAATGGTGAGACTTTTTTTTTTATTCATTCTCTCAAAAATTATATAAAAATTTGAATGTAGATATATATATATATATATATATACCCAAAATCAAAAGTATATATATATATATATATATATATATATATATATATATATATATATATATATATATATATATATATATATACTTTTGATTTTGGGTTAAATTTGGCCCGGACAGAGTTCATAACATAACTGTCAATGCAATCTTAATTTTGGCCATTTTAGGTTGCATTATTAACATCTGTTATTATGATGTAAGCACATATGCATGGAGTGGATCTTACCTCGAGTTAGTGGTGATGCAGAATTGTTCAGAAGAAAAGATGAGTTGCTTATGTTTGAGTGGCATATTGTAATTGCTCTACAGAAGTCTGCATGCTCACAAACCCTATCATTCCACTACAGGCAAACGAGGGTGCGGAAAGCTGAATAAACATGGAGTCACAAACAGGCTAATTAGCACAGTCATTCTCAGACTGCCTAATTTCCTATTGATGATAATAGCAGTAATTAAGAGGGCTTGATTCTTTAATGCAATTTAATCACCACTAGATGAGGGGCCTCTTGAGGCTTAGCACAAACAAACCCCCTAAAAATACATCATTGGTCCACTTAGACAATGTCCTCCTGACAGTCCTTTGTGGAAACAATAGCACTGGGTTTTTGGCAAAGACAAATTGCGGTTTAGCTATAATATAGAATTTTCCACTTGATTTTAACCACTTAAAGGAGACCAGACCAGTCTGTTTTTGTCTAGACTGCATGGGTTGAAAATTGCAATGTGATGTATTGTTGAATTTTAGGATTGCAAATTTTTTTAATTTTTTTTTGATGTTCAGAATGGGATAGAAATTGCATTTGTTCTCTATATATGTTAGGGTTAGGCTTCTGTAATGTGATATTCTAAATTGATTATATTGTGAAAAATGTCATATATCATTATCATCATTATCATTATAGTCATGTGTTTTGGACCTGCAGTTGAAAAAGTAAGAGAGATTCAGAGGTGGAGTTGCTACATTTTGATGAAAGATTATGATGACAAGCATGTTTATTCTTGAAATATTGTGTAGTATAATGATGAATTATAATGAAATGTGAAAAAAAATTAACTAAAATTAGGAATTTACCGATATGAAAATCGGTATTTGCCGATACCGATAACCGATAATTCTTTATAGTTGAAATCCGATAACCGATATATTGTCTGATATATCTACATTCAAATTTTTATATAATTTTTGAGAGAATGAATAAAAAAAAAAGTCTCACCATTAAAATCCATGTCCCAAGCACACAATTATAATGTTGTCATAATTTTATGTAGCCTATAGACCTTATGCGCCAGAGAATCGAGGGCGCTGCCATCTTTAAAATATTGTCTTTGAACTTCCGTTTTTGAGGTCGCTCTGTATATTTCTATGGGATTGCTGTCCAGGAGTAATTAGCTTTTGAAGTGGATTTACTTGATCTAAAGTTAACAACATTTTTTAATGAGGATTGTAATGTTTAAAGCAGATATCTTAACAAATGTCAGTATAACGGGAAGATTTTAAAATGAGCCGTTCATTTATAAATAGGCAAGAAAAAGACAATGGCCCTCATTTATCAAAAGTGCGTACACCAAATTTCCAGCGTACACCTGGCGTACACCCAAAACCACGGTGACTTTGATATTTATCAATATGGACATTGGCGTACGGCACGCTCAAATCCTACGCCAGGTCAGGAGGTGGTGTACATGTACGCACGCTTTGAGTTAGTGCGGAAATGCGCTGAAAAACAATTCCTAACACCACAAAACGCACTGACAAACTAAAAGATATGAGGAGCTCTTTTCCAAAACGCGATAAACGCCATTTTTAAAAATAAATTTGTATTTTATTTCTATTAATAAACTAGTGTTGTGTCTGCAAAGATGAAATTGATGATCACCATCTCCGTAGTGAACGCGCCTATAGAGAGAGTATATCTCTCTTCGTTTATAATTGTTTCGTTTAAAGACATTTCAAGCTTTCTTTATAGATATATTTCTCATGTCTGTGAGGCATATGAGTTTCGGTTAATTTGTGATGAGATGCGCTCCAGTTCATGTGCAATGCCCGCGCCTCCATGTCATGACTCATGATTATATCGTCTGCTTCTTATTTATTTACTTTTTACTTTTCATAATCAACATAGATGGGGAAAAAATAACATTATTATTTTTTAACAAATATGAAACTAAATGCACTTAGTTAATGGCTACAACACGTAGCCTAATAGTAGGCCTGAATATTGTTATTATTACTTTTCAAGTTCGGCACGAATTACTATTAGCCTAAATGTGTTACTAAATGATTTGTATGTATTTTTAACATTGTTGTATTTAAGGACTGTATTTGTGTGTTATTTTTAAATTATTTGTTTTATGTGGTGGACAATATTGGAACGTGACATTGGAAATATTTATTTTTATTTTTACTATTTAATTTATTTTACCATTTATTTTGTTTGGCTTTTATTTATTTCATGCAGTTGCACTTATTTAATTTATATTAATTTATAGTATGAGTCCCTGATTATATGTTGCATGTTCTCTTCTTGTTGCTTTTGTTGTTGTTTTTTTAGACAAAAAATGGATGGATTTATAGCGTTTTGAAAAAAATATATAATTAACTTTGAATTTATCATCAACAATATTGTTGTTTGATTTAATAATAATTTTTCATGATGGTGATGGTCTCGATCTCCAGAGAAGTGTCTCCTCTTTGCCGTCTTCCGTGTGTCCATGGCGTAAAATGAGGGTGTGGGGGAAGCGGATACTTGAATATATAGGGGCGTGTTATTCTAATGACGATCGTTTTCAGCCGCGGCATTTATCAAGGGCAGGTATTGCGTACACCTGGATTTCAAAGGTACGCACAGCTTCATAAATCAGGCGGTAAGAGGAGTGTAAGCATAATCTTACGCCAACATATACGCCCGTTTCTACGCAAGAATGATAAATGAGGGCCAATGAGCGCAGCGCTGAAAAGGGGCGGGGTCTATATGACATACTTGCACTGCACATGTTGCACTTAACTGTATTTTCCTTTCTTGAAGTGATTCCAATTATATTTCAAACAATTCAAAACCATCATGGTGAACAGTGCATATCTAAAGTATCTCAGCTAAAGGAAGTAATCCATTATTTACCAGCCTTAATATATCAGCCCCATTTTCTTATCGGGCCATAATGATAACATTAAACATTGAACATACACTATATTGCCAAAAGTATTGGGACACCCCTCCAAATCATCGAATTCAGGTGTTCCAATTAATTCCATGGCCACAGTTGTATAAAATCAAGCACCTAGGCATGCAGACGCTTGTGTGAAAGAATGGGTCGCTCTCAGGAGCTCAGTGAATTCAAGCGTGGTGCCGTGATAGGTTGCCACCTGTGCAATAAGTCCATTCGTGAAATTCCCTCACTACTAAATATTCCACGGTCAACTGTTAGTGGTATTATAACAAAGTTGGAAGCAATTGGGAACAACAGCAACTCAGCCACAAAGTGGTAGGCCACGTAAATTCACAGAGCGGGGTCAGCTCATGCTGAGGCGCAGTGCGGAGAAGTCATCAAATTTCTGCAGAGTCAATAGCTACAGATCTCCAAACTTTGTGTGGCCTTCAGATTAGCTCAAGCACAGAGCATAGAAAGCTTCATGGAATGGGTTTCCATGGCCGAGCAGATGCATCCAAGCCTTACGTCACCAAGTGCAATGCAAAGCATCAGATGCAGTGGTGTAAAGCATGCCGCCACTGAGCAATCGAGACTTGTTCTCTGGAGTCACGAATCACACTTCTCTGCCTAGCAATTCGATGGACGAGTCTGGGTTTGGCAGTTGCCAGGAGAACAGTACTTGCCTTACTGCATTGTGCCAAGTGTAAAGTTTGGTGGAGTTGAGATTATGGCGTGGGGTTGTTTTGCAGGGCTTGGGCTTGGCCCCTTAGTTCCAGTGAAGGAAACTCTTAATGCTTCGGGCATACCAAGACGTCTTGGACAATTTCATGCTCCCAACTTTGTGGGAACAGTTTGGGGATGGCCTCCTCCTGTTCCAACTTGACTGCGCACCAGTCCACAAAGCAAGGTCTATAAAGACATGGGTGAGCGAGTTTGGTGTGGAGGAACTTGACTGGCCAGCACAGAGTCCTGACCTCGACCCGATAGAACAGCTTTGGGATGAATTAGAGCGGAGACTGCGAGCCATGCCTTCTCGTCCAACATCAGTGCCTGACCTCACAAACGCGCTTTCTAGAAGAATTGTCAATAATTCCCATAAACACACTCCTAAACCTTGTGGAAAGCCTTCCAAGAAGGGTTGTTATTGCTGCAAAGGGTGGGCCAACTTCGTATTAAACCCTACGGATTAAGAATGGGATGTCATTAAAGTTCATGTGCATATAAAGGCAGACGTCCAAAAACTTTTGGCAATATAGTATATATCGGCCATATATCGACATTTATATGCAGTTGTCAATGCCAAAACATTGTTGTGTCTATGTGGCTTTAGAGGCATTTGATGTGACCCATAACAACATCAAAATTCACCTCCTCACTCAGGCCTGCATATCATTTTGAATATTCCGTCTAGACTTGATTGCAGCAAATCATAAATGCTATCAGTTGTCATGTTTTTGCCGAGGTCTGAGGCAGGAAGAGCTTACGCAGGTTTTCCTTCTCTGAGCCACTTTGTGTCACTCACAGCGTCAGACTGAGAGAAAACTCCCAATCACACAGACAGCGATGTTAAAGCTCAGGGCCCGGACCTTTGAGGCGCCGCGCAGAAACTGACAGCTGCTGCAGCTATCTAGACAATATTGTGAAGAATGAGCCGGAAACAAACACTGTGTCATGACTGAGAGGGTACAAGACTGCATAATTTTCACACACTATTCAACATGAGAGCTTTGGTTTCTATCAGGTGCCTTTTTGTTCTTTTAGCAGCAGCGAGATGAGATGTTGCATGTTTATCAAAGTGCATTTCATTTGGAAAATAATCTGATTATTTGTGTATCCGATTGGAATCTGATCTAAAATAACTGTCGTACACATTGTGTATCGCAACTGTTCAGATCCGATTTGTGTGTCCATGCTGATCTTTCGTTTTCCAAAATATCTGCATTGTTTTTTATGGCTATGACATTGCGTTGGTAGGCAGACGCCAACAACAGCAACCACAACATTTAGGGGTTTGCAATACAGATGTTGTCTTTACTCTTATTTACAACATAGGTAGCCAACTACTGCGTCTTATTAGTCAGCAGGCTGGAATGAGCGGCTTTATTCCGTGCTGTCGTCTCTGCCGGTTTCAAAACATGTCTCCAGTATATTGTAATGTTCTGCTCGTATGTCACTTTGCAACAATACAACCTTGTTTCTGCCGCGACTTTCAGCATGTTTTCTATAACAACGTCTGATAAAACGTCACATAAATCACTCAAAATCCGATCAGAGCAGTCAGACAGAAAAGGATTTCCAGAAATGCGATTTGAATAGGATTTCAAACCGCATAGGAATGTAGCTTGAAACGGATTTGTAAAAAATTGCATTTCATGTGATTTTTTTTTTTTTTTTTTTTTTTCATTCACATTTGGTAAATCTAAACAGATTTCAATCAGATATACACAAAAATCAGATTTGGACTGACTGTCTGAATGAATAGGGCTTTAATACACATGATAACATAATCAACTGGAACAGAAACAGGTGTGTAACCAATCAGAAACCATGGAAACAAACAACCTCAGGCAACCCAGAACAGGGGGAACTGAATTAAACCGAAAACAAAACTAGAATGAACAATTTCTAACTAAAACCTTTTTTTTTTTGAAAATTAAATATAAATATTAGATGAGAAACAGAAAAAATGTAAATGTTGCCTTGGCAACTAACTGAAATAAGCTTAAGTTGAAGTGCTAAAATTACTAAAACTGAAATAAAAATAAAAATAAATTAAAGCTAAATGTAAATATAATGGAAATATAAATAATAATATAATAATAATAATAATAATAATAATGACATTAAATAACAAAAAAATAACAAAACTTAACAAAAAAACTGAAATGATACAAATAAAAATTAATTCAAAATAATAATAAATACAAATAATAATAATATAAAAATAATGCTAACACTAAAATTATCAAATGCATTAACTGGATCCGTTTGAAAAATTATGTAATTTTAGCTGAAGATGCTACATTAATTATATCTTTGTTGTTAAAAATATTTCTGATTTGGTGATAAAATTTTAATATTTTGTTTATTTCCTCATTTAAGTAGAAGAAGTTGTACTTGCATGACTTTGTTTTTGGATGTTCCACACTTCTTGTCAGGTCAAAAATTTTGTACTTTAAAGGAATATCCTTTTAGATGTGATTAACAGTGTGAAAACAGTGTTACAATAGTTTCTCCAGAAACACTAATGATCTACTTCAGGGAAACCTTCAAGGAAATGTGATCCCTCACTTCATGGTTCACGCTGCCGGTTATGACAGTTAATCCTAATTGAAAAATAATGACAACTTAGTGAGGGCAAGGGAGTGATGCATTTCTTCTTCCTCACAGTTAAATGTATGAACTATTTTTTTTAATGATGCTATTGGAACATTACCAAGTTCCAGTTTAATCCTTTCTGTTCGCAACAAAAACAGTTCGCAATAATTTAGTTTCATTTTTGTGACATGTTCATATATGATATTGCAGTTTAACCATTTGAACTCTAAACTATTTGAACCAGAAAGAATAGCCATTTTAGCAGTTAAAATAGTTGAGAATGAGCATTGCCTGTCTTGAAATGTTTCTAATACTCTGTCAGAAATTTACCCAATCTCCAGGAGAACCCTGTGCACCCTAACCAGATTTGTTTCCCTGGCAGGATTTACAGCTTCTGCTATTGGTATTATGAATAAATCGGCCTTATATATCTGTTGCTTTATTATATTGTGGCAGCTTTGCAACCCCTCATGAAACATTGAGCGCATGGCAACTCCCTTCACAGTGGAGGATTTGATCAAAGATCAGATTACTGAATGCCCCTCTGGTAGACTGTTGCATCCCTGTTTATCTTTATCCAGGGGAATTCGGCCAAGCCGGAGCAGTGCTTAAAATACAGAAGCAGATTAAAACTAACCCCTGATCTTAAATTGAAGAGCTGTAACAGTGATAAAAGAAGAGTATTACCCAGTGACTGACTACTGTAACAGGATGTGAGGCCTTATCTGCCTCGTCTGGCTGGTACATAATGCAACCGTGGAGCAGGGAAAATAAGATTGGAAAAAAAGAGGCATTGTTGTGCTACAGATACTGCTGAGCCTTGCTCAACAACGATTCTGATGTAATCCATTGTATGGAGTAAGGCTGGGCAATATAGCGAAAACCAATAAAGCTATAAAAATCTTGTTATTTTTAGCCTTTTGATGATATATACAGTATCTTAATATTTACCAAATGCTTTTGCTTGGAAATGGCTTACAGGGAATCTTCACCCCAAAATTAACAACATTAACAAGATATTTAGAAAAATGTCTGTTTTTGATTATTTGTCCATGCAATGAAAGTCAATGGGGCCCAATGTTGTTTGAATCCCAATGTTGTTTAAAATATCTTTTTTTTTGTAGAAGAAAGTCAGTCATACGGGTTTGGATCGACATAATTTTTTTCAAACATACCTGTGTGCTTTTAAAGTCAACTAATTTCAGATTGTGTATAGTAATGCAAGAAGTAAAATAAAGTAAAAATCAAGTTCCCACCTTTTTTTTACTTAGTATACTTTTACTAAACAGTAATACATGAATAAATACCATGTGGAGACTAAATCTATGTTTTGAACTGATTCCATTTGAGCTGATACAAAAAAATGGCTCAAGTTTCCATTTCTAATGCTGTTTTGCGAATTCGGTTGTCTGTGATGCAGTGCAGATTATTTTGTGAAACAGTCAATGTATGGCGTGGTTACATAGAGGTTGTTTTTAGTTATTAAAAGATGGAGCTGTTAAAAACTGCATTGGACTCAACAGCAAACTACCAGCTTCTGTGCGCTGTTACTCATTTCACATGCGAAGTGTGCTCTCAAAGATCTTCCAGACATAGCAGCATAAATTGCCTGCTTTTTTGAAGGGTCAGAGGGAGCGGAAAATGCTGATAAAGCCTTGACTAAAAGTCAATGATACTCAGAGGAAAAATAAAATGCTACAAAAGTGTAGAAAACATCCCATATAAGACTTATTTTTGGCACATACAACAGGGAAATATAAAGTGAAAGTGTTTGAATTCATGTGTGCGCAGGTGGCCTGCATTAGTTGTTATATAAATATCATCCTGATATATAAATCTTATTTCGACGATTGGGTCTTAGGTGAAAGTGCAACACAGAGCTCTCAGTGTATTCCTGGGCTCTATATCCTCCTGCTTTCTGTGATCAAATAACATGCGAGTCACATTTTCTTGCACTTGGTCTTGTTTGTCTGTCTGTTGTCTTAGATGTCCTGAAGCCCCTCGGCCGGAGTCAGTGCGACCCTGTCTGCTGCCCTGTAAGAGAGACTGTATAATGACACCCTTCAGTGACTGGACGGAGTGTCCCACATCCTGTGAAGCAGGTACTCTAATGTTATGTCTGTCTGACTGTCTGTCTGTCTTTAAATCCACTATCTATCTGTCTGTCTGTCTATCCACTATCTATCTGTCTGTCTGTCTGTCTGCCTATCCACTATCTATCTGTCTGTCTGTCTATCTGTCTGTCTGTCTATCCACTATCTGTCTTCCTGTCTGTCTGTCTGTCTGCCTATCCACTATCTATCTGTCTGTCTGTCTATCCACTATCTATCTATCTGTCTGTCTATCTGTCTGTCAGTCTATCCACTATCTGTTTATCTGTCTTCCTGTCTGTCTGTCTATCCACTATCTGTCTGTCTGTCTGTCTATCCACTATCTATCTGTCTGTCTGTCTGTCTATCCACTATCTGTCTATCTATGTCTGTCTATCCATCTGTCAATCTGTCTTCCTGTCTGTCTGTCTGTCTGTCTGTCTATCCACTATCTATCTATCTGTCTGTCTGTCTATCCACTATCTGTCTATCTGTCTTCCTGTCTGTCTGTCTGTCTGTCTGTCTGTCTGTCTATCCACTATCTATCTGTCTGTCTGTCTGTCTATCCACTATTTGTCTGTCTGTCTATCTGTCTGTCTGTCTGTCTATCCACTATCTGTCTATCTGTCTTCCTGTCTGTCTGTCTGTCTATCCACTATCTATCTATCTGTCTCTCTGTCTGTCTGTCTGTCTGTCTGTCTGTCTGTCTATCGATCTATCTATCTATCTATCTATCTATCTATCTATCTATCTATCTATCTATCTATCTATCTATTTGTCTATCTACCTCTGTCTGTCTGTCTGTCTGTCTGTCTGCCTGTCGGTCTGTCTGTCTATCTGTCTGTCTGTCTATCCTTCTGATTGTCTGCCGTTCTATCATGTCTGTCTGTCTGTGTCATTTTTGTCTATCGTTCTGTCTACCTTTCTGTCTCTCTTAGCAGGTCTGAATAATAAACAGTTTCGCTATCGAGTGGTCATCCAGAGGCCAGCAAATGGAGGTCAGGAGTGTCCGGACGTCCTTTATGAAGAGAAAGAGTGTGCGACTCCATCTGTGTGTCCGGGTTACAGGTACCTCTTTACCCACAAGCCCTGCCTCTACACCCATCAGTTATTCAGAGCTCTATCTCACATCTATTGCTGACATTCAGTATAGATTTCTGCTCAAATTGATCTTCTTAAGTAAATGAGTAAATGAAGATATACACCTATAGGAACGTCTACCCAAAAATAAAGATTCTGTCATTATTTATTCAACCTCTTGTCAGTCAAAGCCTGTATGCAATTCTTTTTCTCAGTTCTCAAAAATAAAATGGTTAATTCTGATAAAAAGAATGAAGTCAAGTAAAACTGTTATCAGATTGTGGACAGCTTAATTAAGATGAATTCATTTTCTAAGGCAGTGGGTTTCCTGAGATTTTTATGTAAGTTAATTAGGATTTACAGTGTGCTAACTGATCAACCTCTGCTGATATTTATAATAATAACACTTTGAATTTGCAGGTGGAAAATGCACAAGTGGCGTAAATGTCAGCTGGTCCCATGGAGCATCCGCAGAGACCGTAAAGGAGCTCAGGAGACCTGTGGAGCTGGAGTCCAGACTAGAGGTTCGTCAGCTGGCATGTACAATATTAATCTCTCCCCTAATGGGCACATTCACAGTTTAGCACACTGCACAACAACCTGTGTCTTATTCACTATGCCCTCAATCGAGAATTGCAGCATGCAAATTTTTTTCATCGCAGATTTTGTGCATATTTACATAATTCCTTCAATCAGATGCTAACTCGGACAGTATGTGCACAATTCATTCGTAGTAAATAGTGTCCATTCGTGTCCAGATACTGTGTTTCTGTAGCTGTAAAATCTTATAATAACCATAATGTTGGTTCATTATCTGATCTAAGATCTTCTCTTGAATCTGTGAATTTGTATTTCTTTCAGAACGGGCTGATTTGCATTCTACTTTATTCCTCTGAGTTTGTTGCTTTATTATTTGGAGTTTTCCAGTTGAAGTCAGCAAAGTATTTTAATAATCGTTTTGTTCACAGTTGTTTTAGCTTCTTTTCATGCCTTTTTGTTACCTCTTTTAGAGATTCCTATCACTCATAAGGCAGTGGAAGACTTTATTATGAATTATACTGGTATAGATATTGGTCTGACAAAGGCTTCCATCACACTAGACTTCACATTTGCCCTTCAGTGCATGTCAGGAGCAGAAGCAATCCTTCAAACTCTTGATCTGATTGCTCTCGACAGTACGGAAGGGCGTCTTTGTGTTGCCGTCATCACTCTATTGAACTCTGTAGTGACCCAAAGTTTGACCTAATGGTTCATGTTTACCTGTCTTCACGTCACTTCCAACGTGACTGTGTGTCTTAATAGATTACACAGCCTCACTGGAATGACAAAAGCTTAACAGGCCTATCTTTACAAATGTAGTAACTCTCTTAACTTCTCACGTCGGACTCATTGTAGTTGTCTTAATAGTGGTGCATATATTTGTATGGACCATATCATTATTGGGTTCTAGCCTTTTATTATTATATTATTTATTAATGTATTTTCTTTTCTAATATTATTCTTTTTTATGTTTTAATATAATGTATCATTTTTAATAAAAAACATAAGCTTTTATTCTGTTGCTGATCATTTCAGTGGTTGAAGCATTTAAAACTGGAGTGTTTATTTTTTTCATTTACATATCAAACATAGTGTTTAACATACTTACATTTATTTATCATAATTTTAACATTAGATAAGATAACCATCTATCAGTATTGTCCAAAATATCTATCATGCATTTAATGTACTTTTTATTTTTTTACATTTTAATAATCAGGATTACAATGGAATACAAGGGGGGGAAATCTATTGAAATTTTTGCATCTTGGAAAATAGTCATGGACATTTCATAAGAGAATATTGATGGTTTTTAGCTATTTTCCACTTTATAATATTTCAGATATTGTCTTATTGGACACCCCACTGGAATAATTATTTTTTTAAATCATGTATTGTAAATTAAAAAGCATATATTATATTGTCAATATTATATACATTTATTATAAATTTTAAATTCTACATTAAATATAAATGTTTTTTAGTAGTGTGTCAATCGATTAAAAAATTAACTAGATTAATCAGACATTTTTACTGTAATTAAAAGCAAAGTTTTTAATATATTTTTTAACGTAATAATTTCACAGTTAATCTCCAAATTAATGTAGAAACAACATAAAGACCTTATATTCTAAGTACTTGTTTAGTGGCATCTTTTTATGAATGAAGGCCAGTATCACCAATACTAATACAGCAACTGGTGTCTATGAAATGTATTCTCCCCCCCCCCCCCCCCCCCCCCTATTTAAAAAAAAATATTATAGCCATTTAACATTACAGTTTAATTGAAAGCTTTAATTTTTTTTTACATTTGTTAGGCTTCAAAAAATATAACTTTTCATTTAAGTGAACTTAAAAGAATCCTCACATAAACCCATAATAAATTGCATATTTACCTGTCATTCCTTCCTGTCTAACAGGTAGGACATATACCGAAATTGAATAAAGTTATCAAGCAGTCTGCTCTGCATAAATAGTAAATTAAATATAGATTAATCCTTATTAAAGCTACAAAAGTTCTCAAGAGCAATGAGTTGTTTTCCCTGTTATCTTTGTTTTTTGATTAACTTTACTGACAGACAGCATTATTGGCTCCTGTCACTTTAAGAGCAGCCGCTGCCGAACATGACGCGGATCTCCCACGCGTTTCATTCTCTCACAACTTAATTTAAGAATAACTCATTTAAGACGGCTCTTATGAGGATACTTGACAAAACGGACAGTCCAGTTGCATAATTGTGTGTTATTGTTCGTTCAATCGTCTTTCTGTGCGTCGTGTGTCACATAAACAAGACATTTACAGACAGCGCGTTCTCTTTTGTCACGCTTGAAAGGTTTAAAAGCATTTGCATGAAAAAGGTCTTGTTAAGCGTGATCATATAATGTAACGCTAGCTAATGAATGACAGAAAAAACGGTTCCTCCGTTCATTGCGTTAAACTGGATGGAACATTGCATGCGTTAACCCATTAATGTTGACAACACTAGTTTTTAGTTAGGCTATGCTCTGAAATAATTTTTCATATATTGCTATACACAAAGTCTTATTGGATCCTAATTGGGTAACATCTGGGGAAAAATGATTGAATTATATAAAAACTACAGAAATATAATGCATAATTTAAATTGGTTTCTGATCAAAGTAAACCGCATGATCTCTCTCTCTCTATCCTCTCTCTCTCTGTTCTATAAATAAGCATCTTCTGTTCACCTGCACCTTTTCTCTCTGTGTCTGGTGCTGTGCCACATCCACTCTGTAATCAGCAGGAGTCTCACCGCTGTGTGTGTGTGTGTGTGTGTGTGTGTGTGTGTGTGTGTGTGTGTGTGTGTTGTGTGTGTGATCTGCAGCTATCTCATGTAGGCAGCTGGATGGGACAGTGGCTGATGTTGTGCAGTGTCTGAAGTTTGCCAGCAGCATGCCTGTTATGAGCCAGCCCTGCCTGTTACCGTGCAGAGACGACTGCCAGCTCACCAACTGGTCCAAGTTCTCTCCTTGCAACTCGGACTGTGTAGGGGTTCGTACACGGAGAAGAGCTCTTGTTGGTAATTAGAACATATGCATCATTAACACTGTGGTTTGAACTCAAGAGGTTGCTGGTTCCATCCCTGCAAGAAGTGAGGTATTACTGTACCATTAATCCATGAGCAAATCACTGAACCAGAGATAGAATAAATGCTAAATGACTTCTAGCACAAGGGATTATGGGATGATATATTATGGTCTAAAATATTTTAATGTATTTCTAGGACTGGGTAATGCAAAGAAAAGATATTTAGAATATCTTGATTTTTGTTTTCTGCTTTTATTTAATAAAATATTTAGTAAAAAACGTAATTTTGTAAAATTATATAAAATTTTAAAAAAATCACAGTATAATATATATATATATATATATATATATATTTATATATATATATATATATATATATACACACTGTATATCAGCTTTATATACACATTTAAGATATGAAAAATAATTAATTTCTTATATTCTATTAGAATATCTTGATTTTTGCTTTCTGCTTTTATTTAATAAAAAACTTAATTTTGTAAAATTATATAACATTTACAACAATTCACAGTATATATATATATATACTGTATATCAGCTTTATATACACATTTAAGATATGAAAAATAATTAATTTCGTATATATTACCAGAAAAAAACTCACAAATACATCATGAATATTGGATATATCACCCAGTTGTTATACTGTATATTAACATCGCTGCATACTTTAGCTTCATATCATGTCCAAAAAAACATGGTAATACCATTGTGCTTTTTGTAAGAAAGCAGCTGCGATACACAGTGAGTCTGGCTGCTGGCAGTAGGTTTAGAGTTGACTCTTTCATTAGTGAGCTTAATTAATACCGTAATCAACACTTAATTCCCTCTGATTTCAGGAAAAAGCAAGAAGAAGGATAAGTGTAAGAACAGCCAGATGTACCCGCTGAGCGAGACTCAGTACTGCCCCTGTGACAAATACAACGCTCAGCCTGTGGGTAACTGGTCTGACTGCATCTTGCCCCAGGGTCGAGTAGAAAGCGCTCTGGGCATGAAGGTACAGGGAGACATTAAGGAGTGCGGGGAGGGCTACCGGTACCAGGCCATGGTGTGCTACGACCAGGATAACAGGCTCGTGGAGACTTCACGCTGTAACAGTCATGGTAAGACAGTCATCTGTAACTCTTACCGTAGAGCTGACGTCATGACAAGCATTAGGACGTAATTATAGTTAGCTGACTTTGCTAAGTAACCTTCCTAGACTGCGCTAAACTAATTTATATTCATTAGCCAAGACAAGCCATGGTAAAAAATCACATCCTGTGAAGAATTGACTCTTAAGTCCTTGCAGACTAGGCACTTTCCCCCCTCAGTTTATGAGCCAAGTGGATTTTTAAAATGCAGCTTGAAAGGTTTTTTGAAACATTGTCTCTACAAATGTTGTTGAAAATTTTATTCAGAATAATTATTCAGATAAAATTAATCATTTTGTTTAATCTTATTCTATTTATTTTTAAAATGTATTACCAGCCAGTCTAAATATTGTAACTGTTTTTATGGACTTTTAGTTACGCTGCATCCTAATTCGCCTACATATACTATGCCCTGAAAGTATGCACTGTTTTTGTGAAGAAAAAGTACATTCTTCTGAGTGTGTTGCAGAAGAGTAGGCAAGTTTTGGGACAAACTACAGTACTTCGCCATAATTGCGTCTTTATAGTACCGCTCTGTCTCTTAGTTACATGTATCCAGTCACTGTTTAAACTGCCCTGTCAATCATCTTGTCACAGTTAAAATCCTTCATACTCAATTTAATTTAATTTCCTACTCTATCAGAGATAAATATACCCTCTGTTCAGTTTGGTGTCTTCAAGGTCAAGGTTGGATTGCGTTGTTTCCGTTTTCTTCTTCTGTGTCTTCGTGTGCCAGAGTGTTTTGTTTGGTTTATTTAGTTTAATAAAGTTTGGTTGCTGCTAATGGATCCTACTTGCTTCCTTGTAGAACCAACTCATGACAAATATAGTATTTTTTTAATGTTTTAAAGCTGATAATATAAGTGCTTGAAGCATTTAAAACGGAAGCTTTAGCAATGTTTTTATTTTTATTATTATTTGATTGATTGATTTAATTTTAATAAAAATGAGCTACTTTGAAGAATTTGAATTAATAGGTTTGCACGGCCATGGAAAATCCTAAAAATAAAATTGTTATTTTTATGCCTGGAGGTTAATGAAATGGAAAATAAAAACATCTATTCAAATGGAAACAAATAAAATATTAAAAGTCATGCTTTAAACTGTTCTATTTTAGGGTTCAAAAAAGTTTGTATGTTGGCGCCGATAGATTTCTGGGCAAGTGCGCCAACATGTAGCGCCGTTGTGCTTCGGGAGACCCGAGTTCGAGTCCCGGCTCGTGGTCCTTTCCCGATCCTGTCCCTCCTCTCTCTCTCCCACCTCACTTCCTGTCTAGCTACTGTCCAATCCTAATAAAAGGCAAAAACGCCAAAAAATAAATAAATTAAAGTTTGTATTAAAAAATTATGATAAAACTATCATTCGTGTCTAAATTTGGTGAGTCGATCAAGTCGTACCTACCACATATTTGCTTTATATCTACTCAGACCCAAATTGAGTCTTTTTATTTAGTTTTATGCAGTTTTGGGGCAGGTAAATCACACCTCCATTTGATCATGTGTCTATTCATCCCTGTTAATTCGTCATTGTCTATAACTTCCTCTCTCTAGTGACCTTACTTCTGCTCTGTCTTTAACTGATCTCCTCTCTCTGTTAGTGAAACTTTTGGTGCATTGCTCACTTAATCTTGTATTTGTATGACGAGCAGGCTGGTAAGAGCACCAGGCGCTGCTCGGTTAGTTTTGCCCTCTGTCCGAGTGGCTGTTTCGCCCGGCTGATCTCCAGGTATAAATCTCTGCCCTCATTAAAGGCCGCATGCTGTCTGCGGGACTGGGCCTAATCAGAGCTGACTTTAACCACTGACAGATACTCTCGCTTTCGCAGCACACGGCCCACGTGGGGATGGCAATTGAAAGCGAGTTCTATATTTATATTCATACTGGCCATTTTCTAAATATTAATATATTTATATTTAAAACATTAAATAAATAATTATATATTTATTAATTATATTTGTAATATAAATATTTTTATATTATTTTGTATTTATTATATTATTATAAAAAAATATATATTTATACATTTATTGTCTATATTTATCATTAGAATTTTTATATATTTATTCTTTACATAGAAATAACGAATAAATATAAATATTTATATAAATTATTATATGTAAAAATCTGTAAAATCTTAAAAATGAGCTTTGGTGACTACATAAAGTTGCCTGGTAACTTTAGTAGGAAATGCAATATTATGCATGGTTTAATTTGAACTCTAATAATGAACCCTAATTTTAGTTAGGAAACTAAACAGAATTCTGGAACTGTTAAACGGAAATCATCTAGTAAATAAAATCTGTTGCTATTTATTCTATATGAGCTATTTAAATAGTGATGCTTGACTGGGCAAACATCAATAATAAATACTGATGATACTGATGATTTGTAGGTTAATCAGCAGCCCACGTTTAAAAACTGTGAAACGAGAGTTGTCAAATGATAATGAAGTAAGAGTTGCCATGAGCTTAAAATAATCCTGGCAAAAGGATCAAATGTTGTATTATTCAGTTACTTCCTCTACTTTATTTCCCACGAGTTGAAAGACTTGAGAATTAAACTCCACAACTGATTTAAGTCAAATTATTTGCCAGAGAACATCACTGCATCACGAATGCCCTGCCGGGGACATTCCCATGGCATCAGATGAAGTTTCACCACTTCGTGGATCTCCATGTGGCATCTCTTAAAGCTCATCGGAGTGATGATGTCATCAGCAAATCCCTCATCATCTTTCATTATCTTTTTTTCCTCAATCTTATTACTCTCTCTGTCAAAATCTTTGTTCCAAAACCCAGTGAGCTGCTACAGTACGTAGGCTGCATTTTAAGGTATCCCCAAAGGCAGAATTGCATATATCCTTCACGGAAAAGACAATCCTATAGTGCATTGCGACAGCCTCGGTGAAAAAAATCCAATATGTTGATGAAACAATTGAATGTTGATTGTAAATATAGTGATGTAATTCAGGAAATACTGATAAATATACTGACAAATACTAATAAATATAATGAAATCCAATAAAAAATTGACTACCTAAAAACTTATCTTTTTAGACAGGCATACTCTCTTTAACTTTCAAATTTGTTTTGACTGTAAGGAACCCATCCTTTCTCCTGTTCTTTTCAATAGTATTTTATGTTATTATATTGCCTGCTTTCGTTGATTCAATGTTAATTGGATTGAGTGTTTTATTGTTGATTTTGTAAGGTGACCTTGAGTGTTGAGAAAGGCGCCTATAAATAAAATGCATTATTATTATTATTATTATTATTATTATTATTATTATTATTATTATTACTTTACTAAATATGTGGTTGTGCTGTGTGTTTTTATGCTTATTTGTGAAACGCATCATGTAGAACATTCCAAATCGGTCACATGTTACATTCCATCTCAGTTAAGATACGGTTTTTGCTCAGAAGGTTTTGGAGCGGAGCCATTCGCTCTCTCTCATGGGTTAATCACTACAGTTCCCCTTAATAGAAGAGAGTCTTACATGCCGCCTGAGGCTACTAAAGAAATCATTAAATACTCTCACATCTCTTCTCTAAAAAAGGGCTAAACATGCATGTTTATTTCTGAATGTTTTTTGAACGCAACAGATACAGCAGTTGTCAAGTCAAGTCCCCTTTATTTCTATTAGGCTTTTTACAATACAGATTGTATCAATGCAGCTTCACCGAGATAACATGAAAATAATTCAACAAAGTTTGTTTCTAGAAGAAAATTGCATCATCGTCCACCTTAAGTAAGGCAGATCAATAATATTGTTGGTACACAGTACTGTACTATGCAGTACTACAGTAATGCATAGTATTTACTTCCGCTCATACATACACTAACGTTCAAAAGTTTGGAGTCAGTAAGTTTTTTTTTTTTAGTGTTTTTTTTTTTTTACAGAAATTAACTCTTTTAGAGCAAGGATTTACAGTAAAGACATTTATAATGTAACACTGATTTCTATTTCAAATAAACTGTTCTTTTGTACTTTAAAACTATTACAGTTTCACAAAAATATTAAGCAGTGAACTGTTTTCAGCATTGATGATAATAATAAGAAGTGTTTCTTGAGCAGCAAATCATCATATTAGAATGATTTCTGAAGGATCATGTGACACTGAAGACTGGAGTAATGGTGCTGAAAATTCAGCTTTGACATCTCTGGAATAACTTACATTTTAAAAGATATTCACATAGAAAACTGTTATTTTAAATTGTTGTAATATTTACAATTTAAATTGTTTTTTTCATAAAATAAATGTTTAGCATAATAGCCTTCTTTCAAAAGCATAAAAAAATCATACTTAACCAATCCCAAACTTTTATACGATCTTGAAATTGATTAGGAATGAAATGTTAATGTTTTTAACATGAATGTTTAATGTTGTATTTACAAGCTTCAAAGACTATTGCATTTGTGATGGGATTCTGAACATACAGTCATCATGCCGTTCTACATATTATTTACTGTCAAGCCCAAAAACATAGTTTCTTTCCATGCAATTAAAGCGTACAGCATGACTAGAGCAGGGCTCTCAAGTGTCACGCATTGAGCGTGACAGTCACTCATTTCGGTCTTTAGTCACGCACTCCCGCCACACATTGTATTTCTCACACTGAAAAACTATTTATAATATATTTAATATGCCGCAGCGCCCAAAATTTCTCTGGCCGCGCCACTCTCACTATAGAGAGCCTAAGTCCCTCCCCTCTGCTTCCGGCTCATGGGACCTTATTTCGGAAAAAGATTGTATGGTAGTCAATGGCGGGAGACAACTTATCTTTTTATTCCGTCTGAACTGTGCCCTGAATTACACATATGATGTTTGTCAATTTAAAAGATAATTATGAAAGTCAAGAAAGCCACAGTTTGTCATAAAACAGAAGAGTAACATTTAGTTTTATGTGAAAATCGCTCAATGAACTACATCTCTGCTCTCGCACTATGTACGTCACCAAGCTCGTGTGTGTGCAGTCTGGTTCAAAACACACAGGCATGACGGCGTAACGTTACGATTATAACGTTAGACTATAGAAGAAATGACAGACGTTAGCTTCAGTAAAGTAAGCTTCATTCATTGAGAGAAAAGGTAAGACGTCACATGTGCGCCTTTTGGCTTTGTAGTCTTTTTGTAATTACGTATTTTCACAGTCTTATACCTCAACAGTTTTACATCAAACTGCGACTTTCTTGACTTTAAAATGTATCTTTTAAATTGACAAACATCATATGTGTAATTCAGGGCACAATTCAAATGGGATCCAAATATTTGTTGTCTCTCGCCATTGACTACCATACAATATTTTTCCGCAATAAGGTCCCATGGTCCACCGGAAGGGGAGGGACTTAGGCTCTCTATGGAACCGGCAGGAATCAAGCGCGTCTCCCCTGGAGTTCTTAGTCGAGCATGCCCAATCAAAAAAAATAAAGGGACTACACAATAGCCAATCAGAAAATAGCACTATTGTATCTGGGTAAGATTTAACACAACAACCAATGAAAAAAAAGCATATCCTGGAATTGTTCAAGTGATTTTGCTACAACATCTTCCGAAAGTTTCGTTTTACAGGCTAGTCATATTTTCATTATCACATTATGACTGACATATTTGTCACATTATGATCATATCTCTCTCCAAATAGGCTTAATAATTTGATTAGCACTAAATTCATTAAAGTGTATTGCATAGTCGATGTTATAGGTCACTTAAAATCATGTCATATTTTATAATTATATCCTGGCCATGGATGCATTAATCACTGCATCTGTCTTTCAAAGATGTCAGATAAAAAGCAATTAAGCATCCTCTCATTCGCCCTGAGAGGAAAGCCCCTAAAAAGGTCTTTAGAGGAAAATTTACATTTTTTGGTGAACTAACCCTTTAACCCTGTGCTTAAAGATTCAGCACTTCATGTGAGCTGAGGTTAATAATCTCAGTGTTTGTTGTGCATTGATGTGGTGAAAATATGTTTGACATCATAGCTATTTTCATTGCGTTTTTGTGTTTGTGAATAACTGGAATGCTGTACTGACCAATCAGCTTCCAGAACCATCCGTTTTATAGTGTTTTATTTACCACAGTAGAGGATGCTGGCCCAGAGAAGGTGCAGGGTAGGCCCATTAGAGGAGGAGACAGAGGAGACAGTGCAAGTGGAAGAGGAAGAGACGGTGGAAAAAAACATTTCTTCAGCAAGTCTGAAGGGGGGATGTCACTCTTGGCTGTCTTCAAAACTTGAGAGCCCTGCTAGAGCATAAAACGAGTCCATGCTGTATAATTTGTGTGCTATATTGCATGTGTTCAGGAACAGAACTTGAACTGATCCTTAAAGCTTTCAGAGTAAGAAACTGTGACTTTGATGACTCATCCTTTGGTTTGTGTGTGTTGCCCAGAGTCGGGACTCGGACAGGATGTGGATTGTTTTGAAGGAATGAGGTCACTACGGGCACAAAAGAATAACACAAGGGCTGCCATGTTTGCTGAAGGCCAGTGGCGTCCTGCCACCTCTGAACTGGCTGTAGGGACAGGGAGCGTTGCATGTTGGGTCGAGTGATCAGTTTTCTCCTCCTAGAGGGTGTTTTCTCTGTGTTAGCAGTGTAACGGAATTGACATGTCTTACACTGAGGGGGAGAGGAGAAGGGAGAGCTGTTTTATACAGATGCATTGTGACTGTACAGGGTATTTGGGGTCGCTGCAGTATCTCCCCCCTCGGGGACCGACTCTCTTCCTGCCCGTCACGCCCATGTCAAATCCTGGTTTATCTTTCGAGGGAGAAGAGACTGTGAAACTCACCCTTGACCTCTGATTAATTGCTTTGATTCTTCAATCAGAAGCCCCTCTAGATGAATGTTTCACCGCTTGTGTTCGAACTGCTTGATTGTTGCACGAGATGTGGCAAGTTTTGAATGTCAGGTAGAGAGGTGACATTGTTCTATTTTTTTCAAGTATTTAGATAAATTATGGTGTCAATAATTTGAGTGAATCTCATTAAACATGTCAGGATAATGTCTGGGTCATTCAAATATGAAACTGTATATAAGAAACTGTTGGCTATTAGGATCCTTTACAGAACTAAGACTTTTTGCATTGGTTAAATTTGATCCATAACATAAAAAAATATATATATATATATTATACAAAATAGTTTGCATTAAATTGTATTAAATATATGTTATTACATTTAATTGCTTATTAATATGTTTGATCAATTTTATTTAAATAATATAAAAATGTACTTTTATTTTTAGATGTTCTTGACAAAATATTAAAATCCAAAAGAAATTCAAAAGTTGTAATTTTATATAATATTTTTTATTATAATATTAATTGTCAATCGAATAATTGACAATCAAAATTCGATTTCTATAGACAACTTTTTCCCCCATTTGATTTCACGATAAATATTTTCTTTTGTAATTTTGTGAGATTCTTTTATAACATTGAGTCTCCTCATTAAATTGTTCTGAATCATTATTCTGAATCCATCATAGCACAGTAGTTGCACACAGTTGCATGCGGAGTTCAAAAATGAACACTCACCAAGTGCCAAATGCTTGTAATGTTGGTTTTGGAAAGGAATAAAACAAATGAAACTGGCCAGTTGTTTGCTTTAGGAAACAAACACAAGGTTGAAAACCGCCAGTCAGAGTTTTTCTTTTATTTTCGTATAAAAACAAGCAGTGTTAAGCATTTTCAGTTTTACACACTCAACACCTGAGGGGCAAAATTAATTCAATTATTTTTGAGATAGGTGGCAGGTGACAAAATGACCTGTTTGCTGCAAGAAAGAAGGGATACTTCACCCAAAAAGGAAAACTGTAATTAATTACTCTCCCTCATGTTGTTCCAAACCTGCAAGACTTTCGTTCATCATATAAAGCCATCGAGTCTCTTTGAACTAAACCGCTCAATTCATATGGATTCGTTTTACGATCTCTTTATGAACTTTATGAATAGTCAAAGTGGTAGTTGCTTGGCAGTCAATGGAAGGACAGAAAGCTATCAGATTTCATCAAAAAGATTTGCATTTGTGTTCTGAAGATGAACAAAAGTCAAATGGGTTTGGAATGAGATAAAGGGAAGTAATTATTGACAGAATTTACATTTTTTGGTGAACTAACCCTTTAACCCTGTGCTTAAAGATTCAGCACTTCATGTGAGCTGAGTTTAATAATCTCAGTCTTTGTTTTGCATCGATGTGGTGAACATATGTTTGACATCATAGCTATTTTCATTGCGTTTTAGTGTTTGTGAATAACTGGAATGCTGTACTGACCAATCAGCTTCCAGAACCATCCGTTTTATAATGTATTATTTACCACAGTATTTTGGAAGCAGCAATTTCTACATTTGACTCTGTTCTTCGCCAAGTGTTGGATGCTCTTAAAAGGCTTCTGTGAAGGATATGGTGTTCAGGGACGTGTGTGTGTGGGGGGGGGGGGGGTGTAATTCAGCATTAGCTGCTAAAGCATATTACATTTCTCTGACCCTGCAGCCAACTCTCCACAAAAATACTGCAATTTAAAACATGCCTATTTATACCAATTGCTTTTGAACTTTTTATGCACCTCATAATGTTTTCTGCAAGGTACAAGCTTGCTTTTCATTTTTAATCAAGGTTTAAACCACTTCAAAAACGGCACGTTCAATCAGTAAGCCTGTTAAACTTGTTATTGCCCTGCAGGAGAATCCAGTTAAAACCAGCATCTGATGGTAGTTTGTTTTGCATGCTTTCTTGATAGTTATTTATAGACATCATTAGTTGGGAAGAAAAACTGGAAGAGACCATCTGAATAACATGTAATGTAATGTTTTTTTTTTAATGTTTTTTTATATACTGTAAGTTTTGACCACACATGCTGTTTTTTTCAGGGTATATAGAGGAGGCCTGCATCGTCCCTTGCCCTTCTGATTGTAAACTCAGCGAATGGTCCAACTGGTCGCGCTGCAGCAAATCCTGTGGCAGTGGGGTCAAAGTTCGCTCAAAATGGCTCAGAGAAAAGCCTTACAATGGAGGAAGACCCTGCCCAAAACTGGACCACCTTAACCAGGTAAACGTCACCCTTCCTAATGCATGGAGGACAGAACTGTAATATATATTAGATGTTAAAGCACTTTGTTTTATGTCATATACAGTGAGTAGCTGTTTTTTCTGCTCCAACACCGAGTGAGCTGCCAACACACAGTATTAAGTGAAATGGAACATACAGTACAAATAGTTAGCTACAATTACAGTTACGCATTATAATCTCACAATCAAAAAATTAAAAGTTTTGCGTTACTCCCTAAAACAGTAACGGTTACTTGTCGGTCAATAAAGGGAAACAAAGTAACTTGTGTTGCTCACTTAAAAAAGTAACTCTGATATTTAGTTGTAAATTTAAAAGTAATGCATTACTTTAATTGTTACTTGAACTTATAAGTAATCTAGAACTTATAAGATTACATAACTCGCATTACTTGTAATGCGTTACACCCAACACTACTCGCAATTACAATAGAATTTGTTGTTAGTATTTTACAAATTCAAATATTACTATTTGGATTAAACACTTGTATTGCTACATTTTTTATGTTGAATAAATTGTAAGTGTACTTAAAATAATTTATATTGCCTTTTCACCCCATTTGGGATGGATGTTGCTTAGATAGAGTGTGTATTGAAACGCATTATGGGATTGTAAAAGGACACATGAAGTGCTGCCTTAGAATTTGTCCAAATGAAGGTATCTTAGCAGGCATGCTGATTATTCATCCCTTAAGGCATAGGAGCGCACCTATGATATCTTAAAATACTGCCTACATAGGCAGTTGACTATACTTTGGAGCATAGTTCAAAAGTTTCCCTCAACTTCTAGTATTTTTGGCTCAGTTATACAGTGAAAATTACACGCTTAAGATGCAAAAAAAGGTTCACAAGTGAATCTCAGATTATTCAGAAATACTTTCCTTTCATCTGAAATAGATCACACAACAGCAAAGCCTTTTTGAGATGTTTCTCCTGACAATTATACCGTATATTCTTGGATTCTGTTTAATGTATTGAGATTCAATACTCTCCTTTTATTAATAAACAGATTATCAGGTTGGTTAAAGGTCATGTCGTTTTACATGATCTTCTACATGTACTTTGTCACTGTGAAATCAGAATTGAACCCATCTATTTTCTTAATAGATATTTCTAGTCTTGCTAACTGTGTTTTACGTTTAGTTTGGACAATGCTGTTTCTTAAAAAGAACCAATAAACAAGTGTTATCTTAACAGAGCATGATGTTTTGTGGTGCTTTGGTCTCTAGATGCAGATGTTCTAATGACATTTTTCTCTAACTCTCCAATAATGCTTCTCGGCCACAGGCACAGGTAAAAACACTTTCTTCTCTTCATTGGAATTTCTTTTTTAGAATTCACATTCCAGAGTTGATTTAAATTTCTCTTATGGATTTTATCTTCTTTCTATGAATAGGGTTCACTTTGGTGTGCAATTGCTATTTTTAAAACACTACAGAAGTCTCACCTTAAAGATATTAAAGGTGTTATTATTCTGACATAATCTGATAAATTCATATTGTGGTGGGTTATCTATCTATGTATGTATGTATTTATATATTTATTTAAAATAATTCATTTTCTTTATTTAATTTTGATTTCATTAATGTGTATTCATTTATTTATTAATTACAATATTTTTAAATGAATAGTCTGGTGTTTTATTTTTATGTATTATTTAAATACATTTTTATTGATGTATTTTTGTTTATTCAATTTTGTTTTTTATTTCGTTGTGGGGTTTTTCTAGAAAAAAAATTAATCACAAAAATCAGGCCTTTAAACTGTCCTTAGACATGTCCCAATTTTTTGTAAAAATTGCAGTTATTCATAGTCATTTTAATACATCTATATTGAATACAATATATAACAGCTCAGATAATATTTAGTTTGACCTTGAGCTGAACATTTATTTTTCACACTGATCAGATTTTGTACTGCTTTTTATGAAAAATTCCTGGTGTTAAATTCCGACCTCAGTTAGAATAGTTGGATGTGAGTAGTTTAGTAGTATTGGTGCTGTTATGAGTGGTTGGTGGGCTCATGTTTCAGGTCTATGAGGTGGTCCCGTGCGTCAGTGACTGCAGTCAATATATTTGGGTAGCTGAACCCTGGAGCGTGTGGAAAGTAAGTAACGTGGATCTGAAGGAGAACTGTGGCGAGGGCGTGCAGACAAGAAGAGTCAGGTGAGATGACTTTTCATCCTGTTTATTATACTGTTACTCCATCCACAATACCTTGATCATACTGTGCTCATCTCTGATGGTCTTGCAGGTGTATGTTGAACACAGTGGACGGTCCCAGTGATGGGGTGGAAGACTATCTGTGTGATCCAGAGGAGATGCCACAGGGCACGAGGGAGAGTCGACTGCCCTGCCCGGAGGACTGTGTGCTGTCCGACTGGAGTCCCTGGACCCCATGTGACCTGGTCAGGATTATCGCTAATCCATTTAAACCCTAGGGTTGGATATAGGCACTGATTTGATCACTGTAAAATCTCAGTTCTTCTCCCGGATAGTGAAAGGAAAAAGTCTCCTACTTCTCCTTAAAAAACCCTAGTAGCGTCATGTTTTTAGAGGAGATCTCAGCGATGAAAATCAAAAGTCAGAAATCTCAAAATGAACTCAAACATCTCTCAGAACAAATAAACTTAATTGATATACAGAGTGAGTTTGCTCTTCCTGTGTGACAACCAGTGTTATTCTAATATTATTTATATACTATTATAGTATTTATTGATACTTTGAATTCGCTTTTAGTTTTCTATTTTCAATTTTTAATTTTAGTTTTAGTAATTTTGTCGTGTACTTTTGTCTAGTATTCGTTTAAGTTTTTCATCATACATGTATATCATGAAAAACTTAAACGAATACTTGACAAAAGTACACATACTTTTTATATATATATATATATATATGTATGTATATTAGATCATTTCTTTTCACCTTTATTTCAATTCCAAAAACTTTTTAATTAAAATTTGAATAGTTTTAGTTGTCTTATTTGAGTCCATTTTAATTATCCTAAGCATCTGAGACATGTCTAAGTTCATGCCTTGATGAAACATAACTGAGAAATGTCTTAAATCTCCTAAGAAACATCTGTGCAATACCATTTTTGGGTTATGCCAACAGGGATATCATTTTATCCTCGGATTAAATGACCTCTGTGAGAGTGAGCAGACACTGAGGCATAAAAAATCAAAGCAGGTCATTAAGATGCACTTGTTAAACAGTAAATGAACAGCTTGAGGAGAAATATGATAGAATTATGAGCCCACTAAAGTGAATGAACTGCAGTGTGTAAAAGACAACCCTGTTTTATCGGCCTCTTAAAGCCGTGTTCTGGAAGAGGAGATCGAGAGAGGACAGCGTTTGCCCTGCGTCTGCCTAAAGAAGGAGAGGACTGTCCGGTTAGCATGCAGACCGAGCCCTGCCTCCTGAACCGCAACTGCTTTCACTACAGTTACAACATCACCGGTGAGTGGACACAATTACAGCTTTCCCAACTATGGCTGAATGATTTGTGGAAAAAACCTAATTGGGATTCTTCTGAGAAATATTGCAATTGTGTTAGCTGTGCTTGTTTTTAGTGCTGCACATTTTGGCCAAAATTGTGTATGAATATAGCTATAAAATAATAAAAAACATTATTGTTCATGTTATTTTTACTAAATAAAAACATAAAAATTAATAAAAATTAGTGCTGTCAATTGATTAAAAAATATTTTAAAAAATATATATTTTTATATATTTTTATATGGTAAAAATGTCACATTTAATCTTCAAATGAATGTAGAAACAACATAAAGACTGTAGCCCAATATTAAATATCTCACCGATACCAATACTGCTACTGATGTCTCTATGAAATAGATTTCATTTTTCTCAATTTTAGCCATTAATTATAGACATTCAGCATTACGTTGTAATTGAAATCTATCAATTTTAACATTTATTTAAAAAATATTATACAATAATATACAATGTCACATTTAGCTCTGTCCTTCGGTATATAATGGCTCAGTTTTTTCTATTGGCCCAGTCAGACTGGTTCATATTTTTTCTTGCATTTGCAGGAATAAGATCATATATTGTTACGCTAGCCAAAGGATGATGGGAAAAACGAATTCTGTGTTATTGGTTTGTGCAGATATAACGGATAATCCTTTGAACCTTGGAACCTATTTCAGGGAGTGCGTTCTCGAGATACCAGGCACTGTTTTATGCGGATGGGCGGCCGGACCGTGTTGGGGTTTTTCTGTTAGAACGGTATTGTGTTTGCGGCCCCTAAGTTAATAACTAATGATCTTCACAACGGAAGTGAATCAATCATGACCAGCTTTAGCTGGACAATAACTTTATTCTAGAGCTGCGGTAAAGCCTAAACAATCTGTTACGGTAATTTCTATTATCACTGTAAAGCTGCTTTGAAACAATCCAAAAGTGCTTAAAAGTGCTTTATAAATGAAGGTGAGTGGACTTGACTTGCTTTAAATGTTTTTAATGTGTTAAACTGAAAAAAAGATCACTTTTGTTAACATGTTAATTTTGACAGCCCTACCAAAAACATAATAAGAAATTTTACAATTTCACAATTTCACCGTAAAATAAAAAATTGACTATTTATTCAAATATAAAAGTTTAATTTTAAAACTGTAAAATTACAATACTAATATTAATGGCTGTCTTAAATTCTTAATTTTCAAACGTTAAACCGAAAGCTTCTCTTTTGTTTTCAACGGACAGTTTATAATCACTTCTTATTACAAGTATGGGAAGATGGTTGGTGCATGTTGTGTTCCCAAAAGCACGTTAAAGAAACGTAAACTCAGAGCAGATGCAGTGATGGAGTTTGTGTAAAGCAGCATTTACTGTGAATCGAGCCACTCTGAGGTGCTGAAAACACCAGCGGATAACAAGCTGCTCACGTGTAAGAATGCAGCGCCGCACTTGACTCTCAAACACACAGCGCATATATTTATTTATTTATTTAAACCACAGGCTTTGTTATTTGTTAATCGTACTAAGCCATATTGGGATTCAGTTTATTTAGCTATCCTGTTTTTCTCTGAAGTGCATCACAGTATTGCAATAAAATTCTTGTTGACTTGTTGAAAATTGTCCTGCACTGTGGCTGCCTTCAGTTTTTGAGTTCTTCTAGTCTGGTTATTACCCACAAAGCACTATTCTCTTATTGATTCGAGTCACATGAATGAGTCATTCAAGAGTTTGGATCATTACTGGAACTGCTTCCTCCATCTGCTCAGACTTGATTCACAATCGCCCTCCTAGAGCGTCAAAGCGAAGCGATGTGGTAGTTTCAGTGTAAAGAGATGAAACCGTGTCCTCAAACCATCCGCTCTGGAGGACGCAAGCAACCTCTGATCTAGACATGTAGTTTAATGAGAACCCGCAGGGTGATGTGTGTGTGTGTGTTCCCTTAGACTGGAGCACATGCCAATTAAGTGCCAACGCTGTGTGTGGAATCGGTCTCAAGACGAGGATGCTGGACTGCGTAAGAAGTGATGGCAAATCTGTTGACTTGAAGTACTGCGAAGAGGTTTGTGCATTTCTATACAGACCTTTTAACCTCCTGAATATTCAGGGCCTAGAAAATATAACTAGAGCTTCTATTCCAGTAGAAAATAGTGTTCAATTATTGGGTTTACGCTTTGATTCTGTGAAGATTAAATGCTTTGCCATTCTCATGACACTCAAAGTGTGTCTGCTATATTTAAAGTGTGTATGTGAGTGAGTGACTGAGTGAGTGATGTTATATAAATTATCCCTGTGATGCAAAGCTGAATTTTCAGCATCATTACTCCAGATTTCAGTGTCACATGATCCTTCAGAAATCATTCAAATATGATGATTTGCTGCTCAAGAAAAAATTACTATTATTATCAATGTTGAAAACAGTTGTGCAGTTGTGGAAACATTTATTTGAAATAGAAATATTTTGTAGCGTTATAAATGTCTTTACTGTCACTTGATTAATTCAATGCATCCTTGCTGAAGAAAAGTATTCATTTATTTGAAACAGACCCTTAAACTTTTAAACAATTGTGTATTCCTCTATTCCCCAAATGATGCCTTGGCAAATACCACTACAAATGAGAGAGTCCCTAACTCTTCTCTTGTAGAATATGATGTTGTGATGAGCCAATGGAAAAGAAACAAGGTTATTTTGTGCCATTTTAAATTGTAGCTTAATGTGAAAAGCGATGGCAAAAGATCAGTTAAAATCCGACAGCTCTGGTCACTTTAATTGGACCCTGTGGGCAATAATTCATATGCACAGCATATTAACCCTGTAACCCAGTTTTCAAACAGCCCACTTTGTATCAGGGTTAGAAACTTCAAATGTAAAACACAAATACCCATTGTAAAGAAAAAACACAAATGAGATCTGAGACCTCTTTAATATCTCATTTGTTTCTACTTTTAACAGAAGTGTGATTAAACATAGAGTATATGGGCACTTATCATGAAGTCTTCTGCTTCTCAGATGTTCTTCTCTGTTGGAATGAGAGGTGACTTTTTTCACGAATGCTAAAGAAACAGTCTGTCTTATTTTCTTCCACAGCTGCGCTTAGAGAAGAAATGGCAGATGAATGCTTCCTGCACAGTGGAGTGTCCAATCAACTGCCAGCTCACTGATTGGTCAGTGTGGTCAGACTGTTCCCAGACCTGTGGCCTTGAAGGTAAAGACAAAGAAGGGACAAATACATGACTCTTTACTGCTGAATTAAATGTGTTTTTAATTGATGTCATACAATACCATTCAAAAGTTTGCGGTCAGTTAATTTGATTAAAAAATACAGTAAAAAAAATTTATATTGTGAAATATTATTACAATAACTGTTTTCTATAATGCAATTTAAACCGTTGTTTATTTCTATACCTGCAAAGCTGAATTTCTTCGGTGTCACATGATCCTTCAGAAATCATTCTAATATACTGCTGCTCAAGAAACATCTTATTATTATCAAATGTTTAAAACAGTTCTAATTCTTAATAGTTTTTGTGGAAACTGTGATGCATTTTTTTCAGGATTCTTTGATGAAAAGGAAATTCAAAAGAACAGCATTTATTTGAAATAGAAATTTAGTTTAATGCACCCTTACTCAATAAAAGTATTAATTTGTTTATAAAAACATTTTTTACCAACCCCTTTTGTATTAATAATAGTGGACAGTATATTAGTCTCAGCCCAATGATATGCATTTTGCCCACTAATTTGGAAAACATGTGAAAATAAAAAGCTCCAATCAAATTTCCTGACTGAAATGTTACTTCATAGTAAAGAGAAATCAAATGCAATGGCTTTTGCTAGCGTCATGCTCAGCTGTTTGTGACTAGGTATGCATATAGACTGTATAATTGTGCATGCAAAGAAAATAACAAAAAGATAGCATTTGAGAAGGGAGCTAGAACTCTGAAATATGAGATTAAATGATGGACTGTTCAACGGAGAAAAAAAGATGGAAGCAGCTCTAGATAGAAAATGACAGTCGGCCTGCCAAACACTTCCAAGATAAGGTAGAAAAAGAAGAGCGAGAGGGAAGGCGGCGCTTTGTGTGAGGTTTTATGCTAAACACGTGTGGGATGAGCTAGCGAGTTATCTGAGACAGCGGCTTCTTGAGCTGGAAACTGAAAGATGAGTGTGTGTGTGTGTGTGTGTGTGTGTGTGTGTGTGTGTGTGTGTGTGTGTGTGTGTGTGTGTGTGTGTGTGTGTGTGTGTGTGTGTGTGTGTGTGTGTGTGTGTGTGTGTGTGTGTGTGTAGAGATTTGTGTATGCGGGCAGCTCATGAAATCTGTCAAAAACAGGTTCAGGTCATATTTCATTCCAAAATCAAAAGTTTTTTAATTCATTTTCATTGTCATAATGTACACTACTGTTCAAAAGTTTGGGTCAGTGTTTTATTTATTCGTTTATTTTTTGAAGAAAATACTTTTATTCGGCAAAGATGCATTAAATTGATCAAATGTGACAGTAAAGACATTTAAAATGTTACAAAAGTTTTCTACTTCAAATAAACACGGTTCTTTTGAACTTTCAATTGATCAAAAAACCTGAATTTTTTCTTGAACATTCTTGAACAGCAAATCAGCATATTAGTATGATTTCTGAAGGATCATGTGACTGAAGACTGGAGTAATGATGCTGAAAATTCAGCTTTGACATCACAAAAATAAATGCCATTTTAAAATATATTACAATAGAAAACAGTTATTTTAAAGTGCAATAATATTTCACATTTTAAAATAAATAAATGCAGCCTTGTGACTTCAAAAAAATAAGTGACTTCAAAACATCAAAATATCTTACTAACCCTAAACCTTTGCACAGTAGTGTAATAAAAAATCTCTAATAATATATAATTATAATAAGTATTGATAAATACATAAAAAAATGACATTGCCATTTTTTACTCTAATACAGAACAATCATTTTTGGGGTGAACTATTCCTTGATCTTGATCATGATCTTGTTCTCTGTGGAACCGAAGCTCAAACTCATTTCTCTGTCGTGTGTTTTAATACTTCAGGGAAGATGTGGCGCAGACGAGCGGTGGTTCAGGCGTCTCAGGGGGACGGCAGGCCGTGTTCCTCTCAGATGGAGCAGTGGAAACCCTGTCCTGTGCGACCCTGCTACAGATGGCAGTACGGCCCGTGGTCAGAGTGCCGTGTTGAGGTCTCTCATTTCATCTTTATATATCGAATGGCTCAATGTAAATTTAAAGATCAGAGTTCATCAAACTTGAACTTAAGCACTGCAAGAAGAAACTTGAAATGCACGCACATTAAAAGAAGTCTTTCGGCTCAAGTTCAAGTCTGGTGAACTCGGACTTGTGAAGGTTCTAGGTCAAGTTTATTATACAAATTCAATGTTTTTCAGTTTTTATCACTGGAAATGTTTTCAAAAGACATGTCAAACTATCCACACTAAGGTACACAACAGTACAATCTATTAAATCGACTATAATAAGTACTCTACCTTTGAAACGTTTGGGGGCGGTACTATTTTTTTAAATGTTTTATTATGCTTATGCTCACCAATGCTGCTTTTATTTGTATATATTTACAGTCAAAACTGTAATATTGTGAAATATTGTTACAATTTAAAGTTTCGGAGCTAGAGGACGCTTTTTAAAAACAATAACAAAGGAGTAGCTTGATGACTCTATGAATGAGCATGGAATCATGGGAGTTGCCGTCTTGACCTCCACAGCCGATTGAAAGCAATCTTTTTGGAAACCGTGATACATTTTTTTCAGGACAGTTCAACAGAACATTTATTTAAAATGAAAATCTTTTGTAACAGAATAAATGTCTGCTGAGCTCCATTGTGACTCATGAAATTCAAACAATTTAGTGTTTATTGAATCGTATTGTACAACGGAGCAATAGTTTAAGCTGAACAACTCAATCCGCCAACGCAACACACTCTGAACACGCTAACAACCCTCGCTGGAACTCCTCACTCTTCCAGCACCTTGTTTTCCTATCTCGCTGTCAACCTCGTCTTCTCTTCTGTTATTCTCTCTGATCCTCCTCCGTTTCAATCCTCTTTTTGATCTTTGGATTTAGGAAGTGTTTATGACATCTCAAACCTCTGTGTGTGCATGTGTGTTGTAGGAGGTGGTGTGTGGGGTGGGCATGCGTTTCCGGGACCTGTCGTGCTTCGTATCAGACGGCTCCAGCGATGGGAAGAGCAGCATTGTAGAGGAAGATCTCTGTGCTGGATTGGTTCCGGCCGTCGATGGAGATAAGAAGATTGTTCTGGAGGAGACCTGCACCTTACCCTGCCCTGGTAACAGACTCAATTCACACAGGACTGTTGATCTATGGGTGCTGTCATTGCATGCAAACTGTTATTGGGAAAAGCTATCTTCAACAGCAGATAATACTGTGATTAAAAAAAAAAACCTGCAAGCAAAGCATAGCATGACTACACTATAGTTTTTTTTTTTTATAATTTTTTAAGCCATCCAATTTACTAAAATAAATGTACATTATATTATAGCAAAATATTAGCAAATAATTTATATATATACATATATAAATCAAAACATGTTCAGTCTATAGTAATTAATTTATATATGATCTTTAAGCTTAATTAAATAGATATAAAAAAAGAAAAATTTAAAAATGATCACAATACATTAAAAATATGCCCATAAAAATGCAAACCTGGCCTCGAACTGTTTAGAATAACTAGTTAAATTATTTTTTTTTATAAATTGACTCATTATAGATTCATCACTCAATAATGTTCCCATTTAACTAGTTTTTTTTTTTCTTATAAATATTTAGGGTAACACTTTAGTTTAGGGTCCAATTCTCACTATTAACTAGTTACTTATTAGCATGCATATTGGCTATTTATTAGTACTTAAATAAAACACATATTACTGCCTTGTTCTGCATTAATATCCCTTAATCCTACCCAATATCTAAACTTAACTACTTTGCAATTATTAATAAGTAGTAATTATGAGTTTATTAGGTACAGGTAGTTAATAGTTACTTAATAATGAGAATTGGACCCTAATCTAAAGTGTGACCATATTTGGTTGTACAGCAATATTGCTTTTAGTTTAGTTATCATCTAGAAGTTTTTTTGGTTTTTTTTAATGATGAAATATAAAAGTTTTAGTTCAGGTTTGATACTGCAATTGTTTTTGTGTTAACATATGTTTTAAATCTATATAACCTGATAATTATGTAATGTAAATTATTACAAGTAATTGTTGGGGGTTGAGGGGGTTATCCACTTCAATTGAAATTGCTCTCAAACTACTTTAAATTGTAAATTAATCGTTGCATGGCAAAATATAGTTTCACAGCTTCCCCAGCTCTTCGGCTGTTATCAGGTTGTATTGAGTTGGTTTGTGGACATCTACTTTAGGCAACTCTCCTGCTGATCTGTTCAGGTGACTGTTATCTGATGGAGTGGTCCGACTGGAGCCCGTGTCAGAGAGTGTGTGTGAAGGGTCAGCGTTTGGACTTCACTCCGGTGCAGGTCCGCTCACGTGCCGTCATCGCGCAGGAACCAGAAAACATCGCTCAGTGTCCAGATCAGGAGTGGCAGTCCCGCCCCTGCACCAGTGAGACGTGCTCCTCATCTCTCATTGACATTACTTTGATTTCATTCCACATGGATGATTCCATGGAGCCCTCACTCGAGGAGGAAAAAAACACCTCAGTTTTATTCAGGGGCCCAAAAAATATGCAGTTTGGTGCAGAAGCTGATTTTTATCTGGATAGATTTTCATATAAAATAGCTTCTAACGAACGAGATCTTAATAACAGTTTAACAGGCTATTTTAATAAAATGCATATACCAGTCGTCACTCTATATCTGCCAATAATGTTGCAGTAAGATGATATTTGAATGCTTAGTTTTATGATCAAAGCTGTGTACTTTTTATTTTGTGTGGCCAAAACATATAATACAATGACTGAGAGATGAAATAATAACCATTCCCCAAAGGTCTGATGGATCATATTTGATACTTCGTGATGATACTTGCAAAGTTTTGAGCATCTAGATGCAGTAGACTTTATAGGGTTAATAAGTTTGGTACTTTTAACATGATGTTAGTGTGACGACACCCTTAATGAGTCTCTACAACTGTCCAAACGTGTCGACTGCAGTATGTATATTTATTCTGTTGATTTCCGTATAGATGGTGAGTGTTATGAGTACCAGTGGATGGGCGGTCCTCAGCTGATCTGGTGTCAACGCTCAGATGGAATAAACGTCACAGGTGCTGTACAACACCACTTTACATCTGTCTCTTTAAGTCACATGAATGAGTAACCAATGAGGGTTGACAAATAACCAATACAAACCTTAAGAGAACTTTTGTTTAGTTGATGCATAATGTGTCTGTGGACTTTTTTTAATCAACATCAAGTTTTCAAGTTAAAATGTATATAAATGTGTAACGCAATGAGCTCATCTTAGGTCCTATCAGTTTTTCCACCACTTTTAAAAGCCTTTTTGCCTTCACTATAGGTCATTTTCAGCGTTCCTGAAGTGTGACAAATAAATTATTGTTGCTTGTGAATTAATGAGCTCATAAAAGCTGCATGCATTATAATTATAAAAGAATTAGCTAAGTGCTGTTTTTAGCAGACTGTTCAGAACATCATACCAGCATCTTTATAGTATGTGTACTGTGCACAAGATGCACATTTTCTGTAGTTTCTTATTAAACTAGTATACAGTTGCTTAGAATACTGTATCCCAATAATGCAATCCAAAGTCAATTTTGTTGTAATTTTTAACACATCACATGGCAATGGATATTAATGTAATACAGTTCCTTCGTAAAACATATACGGTAGTAGACAGTCATGATGACTAAAAAGACAACAATAACATGGACAATAATTACAACAGTACAAGGTACACAGAGTAAAATTATAACTGACAGTTAAGTAATATATACCTAAAGTGTAGCAGCAGTGGGATATGATTTATTTGTAAATACTAAGTGAATAATTATATGTACAGTTATTACAAATTTTTCAAGTCAGAATGAAACTGAAGTTGTGATATTCTTTTTCCCTAGTGCGATGGATATCTGTTGAATAAGAAAACAAAATGTGTGTAGGGGGGGGTCTCATGTGAGTGACAGGTCATCACGCCAGTAAACACATCATCAGAGAAGAGATGTTGAGGGAATGGAAGTCATTTTAATTAAAGAATACGAGGAATTTAAAAAAATGTGCACAGAGAAATCATATATTGTACTTCAAAATTCCATAAAAAATAAGAATTGTGTATTTTCATTTCATGGTGGCTTAAAATGGTTATAATATATGCAGTATAGCATTCAAGTGATGTAATAGAAAAGTCTACTTTTGAATGAGGTAGAGTAACGTTATTGTTACATCTTTGGTTGGTAGGTGTACATAACTTTTTCAACTCAACTTTTTGTCAAAAGCTTGAAAAAGATTATTCTCTGTTATTTCTTCCAGGTGGATGCCCTCCAGCGCTACTGCCAGGGGCGGACCAGTCATGTGATCCACTTTGTAACAAACCACAGTCATTCTGCTCAGAGGTAAGACACAAGAGGATTGTGGGATTGCTGTAATTCTCAGAGTCAGCCTGGGTGTCTGTATCGACGGTTGCTCCAGCTGTAATTATTATAATGGACGTAACAGAAAATCATAGTCATAAACTGTACTTTAGTTTTTTGGAGGTGCTGATAATTATATTTCTGAAACATGATCAACGATCTTCTTTACTTTTTACTAAGTTTACAAGACCAAATTTTACAAATGATGGCTGCACAAATAATAATGTACATCTAGTTGATTTTTGTGTGCATGCTATTTGGGAACATTTCACCCACAATCCCTTTCAATGAAAAAAGTTTGAGAATGTTCTCTTTCCTCTATGGATGGGTGATAACATTTATTTCCCTGGTCTATAGACTACTGCAGGAATGACATAGTTTTGTAGGCCAACCTAGAAGATGGCATGACCCTGGTTCCCTTGTCAAAAAGCCAATAGTTGTTTTTTTTCCCATTGGCTTTGGAGCATTGCAGAAGTTAAGCTCTGTGACCAACAAAAGTGTATGATTCTTACACGTTTTGTTCATAAAGATAATATTCACAAATGAACATAACTATTAGCCTATTAATTTTGAAGCCTAAATATATAATTTTCAGAGGTGAACAGCTAAAGTTAGGTTTTAAATGAAGCCTTCAAAGTCACCACTGCTAAACCACAACTCTTCCAGTCTTTACCTAAAATCTACAGTTTGGAAAGTTTGATTTTTAGTTTGCCAGAGCACGATTATAAACACAATGAGGCTGTAAAAGCAGACTAGTAAGTAGATGAGTTTACCAGTTCAGTGTGATGACCTTTAATGGCCCCAACAACCTCTGTAATCCCATTTAGGCATGGCATATTAGCCAAGTCAAGTCACCTTTATTTATATAGCGCTTTATACAATACAGATTGTTTCAGTGAAAACAGGAAAATGATGCATATGATACTTATGTATTTTATGTCGTAGAATGAAACGTGAAAATATAACCACAGACCTTATAGCATTTAACCAAAAACTGTTGAATTTGTGAAGATGGAACTTGAAGTGGGTTTTAGGACTGGTTCCTACTGCACTCTGTTGGGTGTAAATTGGGTCAAGCTCTGATTGGAAGCAGAAAGCATGATAGTATTTGTGTGCTGTTGCTGCCCCCTGCAGGGGGCCGTATGTATGTGCGAGGAGGGCTATACTGAGGTCCTTACGGCTGAGGGAATGCTGGAGCAATGTACGCCCATCCCTGTGCTCGAAATCCCTACCGCCGGGGACAAGAAAACCGATGTGAAGACCAGCCGGGCCATCAACCCCACCCTGATCACCACGGTTCAGCCTGGCCGCGTGGGACGCACATGGTACTTGCAACCCTTTGGACCAGGTAAATATTCAGTTTCAATTTCTTTATGTAGTTTTGCATTTTGATTTTGCTTAAAAATTAACGCTTTTCCCCTTTAGATGGAACAGTGAAGACGTGGGTGTATGGTGTGGCGGCAGGAGCTTTTGTCCTCCTGGTGTTTATAGTGTCAATGATTTACCTCGCATGGTAAGAGCGACGCCACTTTCCATCTGCTTCGTCATCGCTCGTTTTATTTTCTCATTCACTACATGCATTCGTTTGCTTGTGTTTTTCTTTTACTCACATCCCATCCTCCATTTCTCCCTTCGCCGTCATGAGCAGCAGTTACTGTGCCATCCGGCGGTCGCTCGAGACGCCAGATTCTGCCAATGGTACGGTGGTATGGATGGGCCAAGACGCCCATGAACTGACTTACACCTGTCCTGAGTGCCAAGAGTGCCAGCCGAGTCAAGAGTCAAGAGCCAGTTAAAGGCCGGAGGAACAGACTCCTGATCTCCTGACATCATCAGCCCCCTCTGCCCAGTGCCTCGGCCTCAGTCTGTGCCTTATGTTCTGATGCTCAGTGCATCGAGCTGCCCGGGTAGGCTACCTATCTATGGTTTAAGGGTTTAAAAAAAGATCAGAACGAACTCTATTGCAAAACCTAGTGAGCTTTATCAAATATAATACAGTAGGCTTTATAGGGTTAATTCTATTCAACTATTTTTTTATTCAACACTTTTCTGTGTTGAATGAATTAAAAGTATATTTATAATTTATACTTTGTCCATCATCAAATTTTCACTGATTTGTCATAATGCATTTTGGGATTGCCTTTTCTGTGATGCATACTTGTGATCCTGCCTTAGAATTAGGCTCAGATTAGGTATTCCGATAGGCAACATGATGTTTCCTACCTTTTGGAACATCTGTTATGCCTATTAGGGCAATTCACTAGGTTTTGGAACAGTGAATTTTTTATGATCATATGCTGCAATGAAAACTAATCTGGCCAATATGGTCTTTAATGACGCTTGACATAGTTTTGCACCTATTAGGGCACCTGTCATATTTCATCATAAGTCATTACTGAATCTTCCCTCATCATCATGATTTTTCATCATCAATCCTTGTTTTTTTACACATTGGATGATTTTATTTTTCTACCATATGCCATAAAATGCATATACATACAGTATATACTGTATTTATATAATATATCATGTGTTTTCAAATACTGTAAGATAAAGTATACACAAGCCATGTACACACTGTAAGATTTTGAGAGAGACAACCTTAAATCCAGCAATGAATGGCCTAAATTACAGTTGCCAAATATCGTAAAAACCCAACATAGTAAATACTAAAATATTTATTTTATGGCTGCTGGATTTTTTCTTTTTGTAAATTGCTGTCAACAGAGGTGCCCTTTTTTTATTGAAGAGAATTAACTTTCTGCAGTGTGTATGTGGCCTTAAAGTCATTCTTAAACCAAGCATATTGTTATTATAGAATTTTGATTCTTTTGTCCTCAGCAAAAAGCCAAAGAAACCTCAACGAAGACAAAACAATAACCGACTGAAACCCTTGACCCTGGCGTACGATGGTGATGCGGACATGTAGCCTTTCTCTGAGAACTAACATCATGAAAATATCATCGACATTCTGAAAATGGGTGAATCTCACTCAAACATGCCCGCGTCACGTTATACCCCAAAATTTTAAGAAAAACAAAATAATGATTATTTTTTATTAAAAGAAACTACGGCAATTTTAGCACTTTTAAAATTTTGTACATTGTGATATTATGAAATTTTTATTAATGCATTATTCATGACAATGAATCACATTAGTTCCTAAATTCTTTTTTCACTGTAATGCATCTGGACGATTTAAGTGTTTTTGTAATTCTCAGTATTGTCAATAGCGGTTCTTATTAAAAATATCCATTTAAATCAGCAAAAATTAAAGGCTATATAACTAATATAACCATGATGTATTAATACTTATTTATTGAAACATAGTAAAACAGAGTTATAGTAAAAGTATAGTAAAAGAGAGTTTTTACATTACAGCAATAAGAATTTAGGGTAAATGTACTTAACTGTTATGAAAATATTGTCACAATGCAAAAAGCCTTTGTAGTCATATCGACATTTAATTTTATAGTGCTTTATAGCACTTGTTTCAAAGCAGCGAAAGTATCAGAATTAATGATGCAAACTTCATCAATATAACCGATTCAATTCAACTGATTCTTTGTAAAGTTAATTCATTATGAAAAAAGTTAAATTCTGCTGTGAAGCAGCTCTACCGAAGACAATAGTGCTATTTATTCAGTGTCATCTGGTAGTCAATAAAATAGACCTAAAATAAAGCTATAAACAATGACCTAGGCATGTTTTTGAGATTCACCTAAATACTCCCCCAAATGAGGAATGCCTAACCGTCACAAATACTGGACCCTCATCGCTTGAATCCGACTTGGAAGAAACATCCCAGAGCCACAAAAGAAAACCGTCATACTTTGTTTTTACTTTCCGTTCTTGATCTGGAAGAGCCTTTACATACAGTACATCTCCATATGCTGTGAGATCATGCCTTTGTTTATATTCAGTTCCTTACAAGCATTTGTCAATTATGCAACTGCGGTCAGGACTTCTCTCTAGGACCTTATCAGAACAACTTTCTTCCGACTTGTGCTTCCCAGCTGAGAGGATTCATGTTTTTGGAGGGAGTTATTGAATAAACAATGCCAAAACATACCGTACAAACACACAGTAAAGAGAACACTTGTGAACTTCGGATATCACTTACATCATGGACAACATTTGCTCACAGAAGATGCAGCCTTTCTATGGAAGGTGAAACCAGACGAATCATGTTCTCCTGGAAGTCCCACTCTGATTCCAGGTGTTATTTTGCACTATATTAGTGCATCAAGGAAGGCATTCGCCATTGAACAATGTCTCCGAAGCAATGATTCTTCAAGGCAACAGAACATGAATCTGGAGCACATCAATGAACCGGGATAACTGAGAAAGTGTAAAAATAAATCTCAGAGTGGGACTCTTTAAAGACCTAACGTCCTTTTATTTTCACTCATTTGTGCATTGTATAGTTTCTATGATGTGTCTTTTCTGCTCAACAGACTTTACATATGTATTTTTTGTTATAGTTTTCCAGTCAGGCATTTTTATAATATATACTTATTGGTCAATATACAGTTGTTAGGGAAAAGTGGTTGTGACAGTATTATGATTTTGATTGGGGGATTTATGCCCCATTTTCAATGTCTGGTATATATTTACATGAATGATGTACGTGTCAAGACAACGGGTCTCATGGGAAGACCGATAGTTTCTGCCTTATTAACGATTAAAAAATATGGGAGTTTTGTTCCTAATTGTTGCCAATTCTCACAGGACAGTGGTCATGCAAAATACAGTGGCCCTACAAAGTATTTGGACACTTAAGATCAACTTTAAAATGTCTGAATGTAATTGCATTAGATATTGGGGTTGTGAACCGGTCGCATATTTTTAAAAACTGGAAACAACACAATGTATCAAAATATTCTGATATTGTTTCCCACGCTTTTATTTTGCACCACCAATGTCAGAACTCTTATAAGGTGCTTCTTTTTAGTGAATCAGAAACATACGACCTGTTTGGTGTAGTCCAATTCCCAAACTATTGACTCTTATGAACCAGTTCTTTTTAGTGAATCAAAAACTTGTGAAACTTAAATCAGTACACCTGCTGGTGTATCACATGACACTGTGTACTTGAATATACAAGTTATGATTTAAACATTATATAGAAATTGGATGAATTAAAAGTGTTAACAGAATTTTGGTTCCCCTATATTTAATATAGATTATAAATAGGCCAATTATTGTAGTGCATTTATGATGCCTCTAAAAGGAATGTAAAAAGTCATTAAAAATTCAGGAAGGGCTTTATATTTATTTATAATAAATTTCGCTTGATTTGATATTGCGTAATCTAATGCATCTATACATTCAGTGTGACTTAAATGTGAAAATACTTTCTGGGGTTATTGTACATGTGTAGCACTTTTCTGGGATCTGATATATATATTTTATTATTGTATAATATTATGGCATCACAAATATAGTCACAATTTGAGCTGTCTCTTCACACTTGCAGAAAATATACAAAGCCATCAAACAGTAAATCATTCGGCAACATCGGTTTTGATGTTTAATTATTCAGAAGAATATTAAATAGTTATCAATTTATATATCCATAATTATACTTTATCCCCTAAAAATGCAGTGAAAAAGAAAATGGTGTATAAAATCTTTAGTATTTATGAAAATTTATATATATCAAAACAACAGCGTGAATATGATATTCCTAAGATGTATTAGTCTCTGAATCCTGCTGACATCTTCCATTCAGATAGTAGTTATAGAAGAGGCTTTTTATTGGTCAACTTTCCTCGTTTTCCCCTGATTCATTTGCGCTGCTACATTAGAGTCATATCACCTGACCATCCTGCTAGCAGCTGCTGAAATTAATGTTTCGTATCATTTGTAAATAAGAATGAGTATTAAATCATATTAAGTTCTTTTATATTGCACAGGAATGTTCAGTACATTGCAAAGTGGTCTCGCTGATTCTTTGTTGATTATGGTCATGTTGTAAAGTATTTTTTTGTACAGCTTATGTTTTCTGATGACCTACAGGTAATAAATACTGGTGTATTAAACATGAAGGGTGACCTCATTTCATTTTTTTAACCCACTACAACGACCCAACAGCCTGAACCAAGCATTTTTAGAGTGTATGCATTATATTATAAATGAATTATATTCTCATTCCGTATATGTCTATGAATGTGAACGTTTACTCTTTTATCCTCTGTGATGACAGATACGATGGCCACATGACAAATATGCTGCATTGTAGGAATGACTGTATTAATGAAAGTCATAAAGTGTGTCTGGGCTGGATTGGTTGACTCGAGCTTCACAGGCGTTCCTCCCTCATGTGCAGCTCTCAGTGTCAGATGGAGCTGAGTGACCATGTGTTCACAGCGCAGAACAAGCCTGGAATCAGGAAGATCAGCTTCCCCTGTGAAATTCATTGAATCCCATTGAGAATTTCACCGGGATCAGAACGGCTGTAAGGAAAGTTCAAGAGTCAGAAAAGCTTCTAGATGATGATGATTGCAAGCAGTTTGACGCATCTTATGATCCTCTTCGCTATATATGATGTAAGTACATTTACGTTTTATCTCTAATTCTTCTACGTCTCTTGGCTGCGGGTGTTGATCTGCTCTTTGATGTGATTCACTGTCTAATACAGGAATGCATACTGTACATGATGTCTGTCAGAATCCTAGTGGGATCTGTTACCAGTCATGTAAGATCAAAGACTGAAATATTGTTTATGAGAGCTTTATGAAGGATGGATTAAAAGTATGTGATTAATTAGACATTTTATAGAAATTTCACATTCAATTTCAGCATTTAAAGGCAATAATTCCTTGGTAAATCACATTTTTCAGACTTTAGAACTATATTATTTGGAAGATTTGGAACATTAAGCCTATTTAAATATCTAGTTTTTCGTTTTCTGAGATGTTTACAAAAGTCCCTTTAGGAAACTCCGAAATTCCGACAGGAAATCTGTAAACATTATTGGCGTTTTTGACAACAAATCGTCATGTGAAAGAGCAAAAAATAATAATTGTGTGGTCTTAGCTGGTTTAAGATGGTTCCCCTGGTCTTCTGACCGGCTGGAAACCCCTAAAACCATCAAATCAGACCAGCCTGACCTTTAGAAACCAGCATAGACCAACTCAACTTCCTTCCCTTTTTTATGATAATTATCAATGATGGATCTTGATTGCATTAACAAACGCAAGTAGATGCAAATACATTTCCTTTCTGCCAGTAGTACTTTAGTGGGAGGAATTCTAATTTAATGGTTGGTTAAGAATATCATGTGAAGGAACACAGTATTGGCCACTGGTGTTCGCACTGAGAGATCAATACTCCTCAGAAAAGTCAGCAATTTTGTCCATCATGTTTTCAGATGAAACACTTTTTGTATCCAATTTTGTCTCTATTGCACTTCCAATTGCAGTTTATCATTCTTAGTGTTTTACAAGTGTTTTCCAGTGTTCATCAGACCAGGACTTCTCATCAGATACTTTTAATAATGCAACATTCCAGCAGTGCAAGCTAGTAAGTCATCGTATTTTGTGTTGACGTCTGTATGTCTCTCTGTCTCTTCGTTCTTGCCTCCTCCTCTATTCCCTATGTAAGGTCCAGCTCACACATCAGACTGAAGATCGATTCGTCTCTAATTGAAATAAGAGGCAACGTGGTGCTCGAGCCTCAAAAGGATTATTGCTTTTTTATATAAATATATAAGTGTGACTGTAAGTTTCTGACCCCTGGAGATAAAGATCCAATATACGAATTCTGTGAAAAGAGCTATTGAGTTGATATTATAAGTTTCGATTTTTGGGGTTTCCTTTTTTTCCACCTGGACATGTTCAATGGAATTGCTCTAGTGTTAACTTTGCCTTCATCTGATTACAGCGGCTGTTTATGTTTTTACCCATGATCCATGGAGTTAAATCGTAGCTTACTGATTTATCCACTAATATTCTCAATGCAATCATGGATTCTTTTTCATCTTTAGGCGGATGCAGGTTTCAGAGGTATAGGATCTCCCTCTGGGAATGTTTCAGATGACTTACAGTATGTTGTGATTTCATCTTTGCTGGTGAATTTCAATCCCCTTTTCACTGACTGCCTTGCACAGGTCTTTCTACCTGGTCTGATCCTTAGAAAAATCTTCAAAGGTCTACCCTAATGTAATATCATATGATTTTAGAATCAGCCTATGTCTTTATAATAATTTATATATATATATACAGTTTATAGAACACAATAACGCAATATAAGAAATATTGAAACTTCAAAACTGTTTTCAAGCCAGCGTTAAAACAAGAAAATGGCTTGTTTTCAAACTTTATCATTCTACGAATAATCATTGAAATGATCTGTGCTCAAGTTCCATTGTGTTTGCTTGGCATTCCATCACTGAACATCATGCTTTAATGAAGGTGAAGGTGCTATTGTTCACGAGCATTTCCTCGTCTGGGTGCTTTGAATCATGTTTGTGAAAGTTACAGCTCCATAAATTCCCGTTTTGGAAAATGAACTCTGAGCTGGAAACACCTTGATCTTATTTATAGCTGGAGTGGGATGGCAGTGTACAACTGCTGGAGACCTAATCCATTAAACCAGCTTCCTGTAAATCTGCCATCGGAAAAGCCGTAATCCTGCTCAGAGCTGTTTGGGAAAACTGTCAGTCTTCAAGTGAAGTTAATTATGTTTCTCAGCATTCTGATGGTAACGCAGCATGTCTCACTGTATTGTGTATTAAAAAAAGTAATTCTGAAATGTAAATGAGAGCAACAAGATGAAAGTTTTTTGTCATATCTTCATAAATTATCCCATTAATTTATCACTGCATGGGGCATTTTTATCTACAGTATCTGTCTGTCTGTCTATTTATAAGTCAGTCTGTCTATATCTATCTTTCTTATGTCAGTCTGTCTATCTATCTATCTACCAATGTCTACCAATCCTTCAGTTTATCTGTATGTCTGTCTACCTATCTCTGTATCTCTCCGTCCGTCTGTCTTAGTATCACCCTGTCGACTGCAACCACTTTGAATACCTTAGTAAGAAAGCAGCTGTTAAGAACACACAAGCAACCACAATCTTGATGCGTCGTATTTAAATATGCAAATGAGATTTGAGAGCTTAGAGAGCTTTTCAGTGAATAACGCCATGAATCAGTAAATAAATGACAGAATTTTGGGTGAACTATTTCTTCAGATGTTGCAGAGTTAAAAGTGTCTCTTTTAACACCGTCTCTTTTACATTTTGTAAGTCAGACCATGTTTCCCGGATGCTGTTCCAGGGTATTTTGATCTGATATTGATGGCCAAAATTCAATTACAGGCTCAAATTAACTCCCGGACACCTTTTGATATTTGTTTCAGGACTGTCATTGCGCTAACCCCTGGCGTTGGATGCGACCACTTTTTGATAAGTGACATACTGTAACAAACTGTAACATTTGAGTCATTGATCCAAGAGCTCACTAATAAAAGCTCTCTTGTATGACAGATTTGCTGTCAGGTAAAGTCTGCTGTCAAGGAGATATTGTCTTTCTGATGTGTGTGTATTTTTTTAGTTCGGTGTCTCTCTTTTGTCTAAAAACTCATTCTCTAAAGTCTAAAAGTCTCATTTTGTTTCGTCTCAGATCAGATATGCCAAAGGAAATAGTCCTCTGACCTCAAGGTCTCTACATATGGCAAGGCCAAAGACGACAATGAAGCCGTCATGTGCTGATTCTGACCCTTTGCCCGAATCGAGTCCTGATGTCCGTGACGCTGACCCCAACCTAGGCCTCCTGTCCGACAAACTCCGCTCATGTCCCGAGCAGGAGCTGTGGGATTGGGCCCCGAATCTGACGGAGACACACCCGTCCGGCCAACAATCAAGGAAACGGCTTAAGGTGAAAAGAGGAAAAGCTAAGATGTTCGGCTGGGGAGATTTCCAGTGCAAAGTGAAGTCTGCAAGCCTCAACCTGTTGATCACAGGGAAGATTGTGGATCACGGCAACGGAACGTTTAGCGTTTTTTTCCGATACAACACCACCGGCGGTGGAAAGGTCTCCATAGGGCTGGTTCCTCCAAGCAAAGCGGTGGAATTTGATGCAACGACTCAACAAACTGTTGTGCACTCGGTGGAGTCGAGGATGTTTAACTGCAGGGTGGAGCATGAGAAGGTGGAGAGAGGCACCAAAAGCACACGCTGCTGGTATGACCCGTCTCATAGCTGTGACCAGGACCAGACTCAAAGCCATGTCTCGTGGCTCTGCTCAAAACCGTTCAAAGTCATCTGTGTCTACATATACTTCTACAGCCTGGACTATAAACTGGTGCAGAAAGTCTGTCCAGACTATAACTACCACAGCGAGTCTCCGTACTTACCTTCTGGATGATCTTTTATCTCATAATGAGAGAAGCCAGCTCATATTATAATAATTTTATTTTTTTTATTTTTTAAATTGTGAAAAATATTTAGTTGCCTACTGTTTGTCTCTATACTCTTAACTTAACTGATCTCAGTGGCAGGTGCTGGTGAATATGTGTCATTATTTCTGACAGACAGAGCAAAACTTAATGAGTTCCTGTAATTGATTTTTCTTTGCTGAGATCATGTGTCAACAGTTTTGTCATTTCTCATGGTGAATTAATGAAATTGCTGTGAAAGTGAATGTAATTTCATTATTGAATACAATCTGCCTCCATGCACTTGGGGGCAAATACTTATCACATTGAAAATGAATGTAAAATGCATGTTTACCTTAATGTTTCTTAAAACTTCTACTTTTCCTAAAAGTAATAATTTCAGAGCGTCCATTATCATACAGAAATGCGGGGGGAAATGTGTTCGTCATATGGAAGTATTTTTGCACGGCCTTTATTTTTTACAGTAAGTCTTAATAAAAATATGCTTCAGTTTCTTAGTGCAAAATGTAATTTCTTTCTTTCACCCGAGTGTCTCTAAAGAATCGCAAACTGAGGTGATTAGTCTATTCTACTAAGCGCTGAGAAAAGTAACAGACACCACATGATAACGCCTGTTATGTTGTTGAGAAAAAATTGACAACTGGATAATACTACAAAAAAGGAACTTTATTAGTAATATAGAAGCAACGAAAACTTAAAATATCATATTAATATCATAATATAATTGAGAACGATCACAACTGCGCATTTACAGTCACTGTTTCAAGATAATTGTCATTCAACCCACCCCTCCATTCTTCCTATATTCGCAGTGCGCTCGTGCAGTAGGGCGCTGACGTCATCGCTCCTTCTGCAAGAACTCGCACCTAAAAAACGCAGTAGGCTACACATTCAGCGTTTCATTTTCCAATTGCAGAATGCCTTAAACAGCCGGGATCCAAACTCATAAGGTGAGTCTCACACTATTTAAAATCATTATAATGCCTTTTATATTAAGTAGATAATTTCCTGCATTTACTGTAGCTGTTGCATAATGACATTATAGTGCTGTTTGTTTTGGTGCGGCAGAGAATTAAATCCGGATGTGAGAATCACATGTAGGATGATGAATATTGTAAGTGACGAGTGTACTGTAGCATTAATTAGGTTTATTAACAGAGATATCATCTTCCAGTAGAGAAATGCCCGCAAAAGATAAAGAGGGGCCTGTTCAGTCAATTATGTGTGGTGCATTGATGAAGCATGAATGCTTTTTTTTTAAATAGCACAATGACCAGTTATCTTCTATAAATTAAAACTGTGTTAAACATGTTAAACTAATAAATATGTGACAGTATCATCAATTGTGATGAAATTATTTTCCCTTTTTTTTCTCAGATAATTGATCAACATGGAGAAAGGGAACCAGTGAGTATCCATTAATTTGCAGACATTCATGATTGTAGACTTAAACAAATGAGATGCTTTCATAATTGGTGTGTCATGTCTTTGCAGAGGTTATTCTCATTTTGACCAGTTTCTCCAAAATCAAGAATCATCTGTGGTGAACAAGTTCCAGCAGAAATACTGGAAAACCAAACAAACACTGATCAAAGTCACAGGAAAGAAGGAGGATGAGCATGTCGTTGCTTCCGATGCTGACCTGGATGCTAAACTGGAGGTGAGAAATGGACAGAATTCAGACTTTTCTCTGAATCTGGACGAATCAAAAGGTCGTGATGGATTTGGTTTGGCATGCTTCCCCTCAGGTGTTTCATTCAGTGCAGAGAACGTGCATGGAGCTCCTTAAGGTGATTGAACTGTATCAAAGGAGGATCAGCTGTAAGTAGACCTCAATTTCACACATTTATTGATATTCACATCCCTGATCTCTAGTGAAAAAGAAGTGCGCTTAATTGTATTGAATGTGCACTTGTAGTGTACTTCTACTCTTAAAAGTATATTTAGAGAAACTGTACTTGTCGATAATATAATAGCAATGAAATAAAGGGTTCTTTTAGTGTACTTAGAGTCCACTTTCATAAATGTTTCCTAACACACTTAAGTACACTTTTAAAGTGCACTTTGTTATAATGTCAAATTAAAGGTTTTACTTTAAAGTACATTTTAAACCATTATGTTTGAATAATCTTTGTCATTCTTTAAAAAAAAGATAACTATTTTGTTGCTGACTAAAATACTACAGCATGTGTAACATTTAAAGAAAACATTGTAAATGTACTCATTTGCAACTTCAGCATTACATTCATATCAATAACTATACAGAAGCTAGTATACAGTATAGTATACAGTAGTATACAGCTGCAGTAGTACAGCTAATTGCATTTAATATAATTTAAAACTATAATATATTTTCAGTTAATTATAAACAACATGCATTTAAGGGTCTGAAAACATTGCATTCAGTTTGCACTTACTGTAAGTACATTCTTTTAAAGTATATTATTTCCATAATAAGTACTCTTTTCTATGTCAAAGTGTACTTGTTTTTCATTTGTTTTTCAAAACTGTTTGCTGTGCCGTTCAAATGTTTAAAACTTAAAGGTGGATTTTTTGTCATAAATTAGTATTCAATGGAAATAATTAGTGTATGCGACTTAATTCTGATGCTCTTTTCAGTTTTGTCTGAGGAGGAGAATGAATTGGGTCGGTTCCTGCGTTCGCAGGGCTCTCAAGACAAGAGTCGCGCTGGAAAGATCATGCAAGCTACTGGGAAAGCGCTCTGCTTCTCTTCACAGCAAAGGTCTCTTCATTAATTCATTGTTTCAAAAACAACCCTGCTGAGAAATCCAGCATTGCTGGTGAGCCGTATGTTTTGCAGGCTGGTTTGCTCTGGTCACCAGCATGTGAAGCTGGTAGATCAGCTCAGGTTTGACTATGCTGGTCCACTATAGCTAGTCCAGCACTGTAACCAGCCTGGAATTCATGCTGGATTTTTTCAGTATTGAAGATTCTAAATAATCTTCAGTCAGTCACATGCGATTGGTTTGAGAATTATTGTCATTCATTGGTTCCTCACTGCAGATTGGCGCTGCGAGGTCCACTGGGCCGCCTGTACCAGGAGGTGGAGACCTTCCGTTACCGAGCGATCTCAGACACGTGGCTGACGGTGAACAGGATGGAACAGTCACGCACGGAGTACAGAGGAGCCCTGCTCTGGATGAAGGACGTTTCTCAGGAGCTCGACCCGGACACACACAAGCAGATGGAGAAGTTCCGCAAGGTCAGTCTGTCCCAAAGCACCAGTTTTCACTAGTGCTGCACGATTAATCATATCGCAATCGTGATGTCAAGCCTATGTGATTATATGACGCAAATGCTGCGATTTTATATGAAATAAACAAATTAGGGCTGTTAACGCAATTAACGCGGCATAGCCCATCTGTTATTTTTTTGTCATCCTTTGGCTAGTGTTCCATGATCCCGCCCTTATTCGTGCGAATGCTTTAAACCATTCATGCGTGACAAGTCAAAAGAGAGGGCACTGCCTGTGAATGTCCTGACTGGCTCACAGAAAGACGCGCGCCAGTATAATGCGCATGCACAGGCCGCGCGCCAGAACACAGTTCTCTTTCGCGCTTGAACGAACATGAACACACACAATTATGCCAAAATGTGTTTGTCGAGTATCTTCATAACATAAGAGCAGCCTTATGATGGACGTTAAGAGTTGTGAGAGAATGAGGCGCGTGTGAGATCCGCGTCTCTGTCAGCAGCGGCTGCACTTAAAGGCCCAGCAGCCAATAAAACTTTCTGTCAGTAAAGTTAATCAAAGAACAAATGGAACAGAGAAAATGACTCACTGCTCTTGAATAAAGAACTTGTGTTTAATAAGGATTAGTCTATATAAAATTTATAATTTATGCAGCGCAAACTGTTTGATAACTTATTCAATTTCTGTATATGTCCTACCTGCTAGAAAGGAAGGGAGGTCACAGGTAAATATGACATTTATTATGGGTTTATGTGAGGATTGTTTTAAGTTCACTTAAATTAAAAGCTGGGTTTTTTTTGAAGCCTAATAAATGTTTAAAAAATTATAGCTTTCAATTTTCATGACGGAATCACTGTAATGTTGGATTGCTATAATTAATGTTTAAAATGGGGGAGAGGGGGTCATTTTTATCCAGACATCAATGGCTTATTGATCATTATAGGTGTTATCAATCATTTAGTTGTTGTTGCTAGTTTGAGTTGAGAAATACACATTTCAGAATTATCACTTAGGGACCGTTCGGTATTTATGGAAGGGGCCACCGGAGGAAAATAGGGGAGGGTCATGCCTTTTTTTTCTTTGTTGAGGGGAGGGTCATCCAACTTTTTTTTAGTCTAGGGGGAGGGTCACTTAACTTTTGTATTCATGAAAACAGCAAAATTTCAAAGTGGCTTGTTCGGTGCATATTTCCAATGTAGCTCCATGTAGCTCCCTCAGTCCCCCCTCTCCATCGCTAGCAGATGCGTCTGAGCCTCGCGCTGTGGGTTTCGAGTGGTGAGACTGCGCGCGACCCTCGGGTGATTCGCGAGAATTAAAACATGGGCCAGTGATTTAAGAAAAAAAAAATTAAATCTGTTTTCATATTAATATTATTGATGATATCAACTTTGAGTAAAATTACACTGAAAAATCTTTCAAATACATGTAAAATAAATACTCCACATGTCACATGACCCACGTACAATCAATCAGTGGTCGCTCTAGAAAAAAGTTTGAAAACCATTGAGAGGGCACTAGCAGCAAAGAGCGAAAGTGATTTCTGGCGCCAATACGTAGGCAACTCTTCAAATATCCTTTCGGTCCCGGTGATTTGAAATTGTGCAAACAACAGCTTTTTCGTCTGAGAAATGGAGTTTTGGATAATGTTCAGCTTCGGCAGCTTAAAGGTAATACCTATTATGCTAAAATATATAATGACTGAGGAAGCCTAGTGACGAGTCCATAGCAACCAGTAAATGTGTTGAATTTGTTATACCCGCTGTCACTGTGCTTTGTTGAATGGTCTCATCAGGGCCGGCGCGTAGGCGAACTAGGCAATTGCCTAGAGCTGCACTTTTGTAAGGGCGGCAAAATGTGTGCCAACCGGGAATGAACAATTCACAAAATAGGTTATATATATGATTTACTGGGCTGCCGCCGCCCCGACGGCGCGCCCCTGCTCTCACGAGTCATGACTGGGTGATGGGAAGTTCGGATCATTTTACTGACTCTCTTGAGTCATTCGAGTCATTTCGTTTACTTCATTTCGTCACGAAGTGCGGCGATCGGAACCCGGAGGCCATTCAGTATGAAAGCATGGGAAGCGATCCCAGGGATATCAGAATGGGTTCTGAGCACAATAAGACAGGGCTATTCACTACAGTTCGCTCGCCGTCCCCCGTGCTTTCGAGCACAGAAATAGCGAAACTGTTGTGCAAAGGGGCCATAGAACCGGCTGTAAAGGCCTGACTCGCTCAGAAAAGGAGGTACCGGTTCCATGACACCTTTGCACAACATTTTCGCTATTTCTGTGCGGAGTAGCTAGATGTGCTACTTCCGTATTCACTTTCGTCGCGGTCCGTGCTCGAAAGCGCGGGGGACGGCGAGCGAACTGTAGTGAATAGCCCTGTCTTATTGTGCTCAGCACCCATTCTGATATCCCTGGAATCGCTTCCCATGCTTTTACATGTTAAGCTAGGGGCAGAATGTCCTGTGGGTTCCGATCGCCGCACTTCGTGCAGTGGGCTCGGGAAACTGAACCGGAGGTATGGGCGCGGCGCGCGCGTCCTCGGTGCTTGAATACAGCGACTCGCTGACAGCGGTGGCTGGCTGTTGCTTTGAATGGGGAACGTTTTGTGATCAGGGAACAGACTTAATGGACTGGCAACAATCTCCATCGAACATGAACTGGCACAGAGAATCGAAATAGAGGATGCAGTTAAGACCTTTGCTGCGATGAAGGCCTGCCGTGCGCGCTTCTGAAACGTAAGTTAAGCTTTATTTGCTCTTTAGTCATTATTTAAGATGCTGAACCTGCTGATGATATAATGTGTTTGCAGACATTTCATTTGTGTGTGTTTTACGCACATACGAAAGTGGTGTAAAGAGATTTGCAACAGTAATTTGAGGAGGTGAAATGTGATTATTTGGAAAAGTCCTGTCATGACTGCTTAAAGAAAAATGCCAGCAGGCATTTGCCTCCTGCATAAACTTTAATATTGTTGACATTTAGGGCACACGCGCGTTGGGCACTATTTGCGTTATATGTAGGCCTATGGCTTATTGGTCTTTGTGTGTTGTTGCTGGTTTTGCGTTATATATATGGCATATTGGTCTTTGTGTGTTGTTGCTGGTATTCGTTGCAAATAGAGGGGCGGCACAATTGTTTTTCGCCTAGAGCGGCAGAAGTGCACTCGCCGGTCCTGTGTCTCATTGTTATATTTCATGTGAATAACGTTACTAGTTAACGTTAACGTTAGATGAGTATGCAGGAAGTGTTGCTTATTGTGTTTCCACAACAATGTGAGTAAAATCTAGGATACTGAAATGGCCACCTAAACGTGGAGTGTGATGTGTAACGTACGCAGAGGTTTGTCGTTTGTCATAGTTGTAAAAATAACAATGGCTTCTGAACATCTTTACCAAGCGTAAACGAATACAGAACTCAATAAATTATCGGGGAGGGTCATGCATTTTTTCACAATCATTTTGGAGGGTCATAGAAAAAATTATTGCTGGTGAAGGGAGGGTCAAGTCTTTTTTGACAACAGATCTCAAAACTCCTCCGGTGGCCCCTTAAATAAATAACGAAAAGTCCCTTATCTGTGTGTGCATTTTGCTTTAGAACCAAGCAAGTTGACTCATGAAACCATTTGTTTATTATATCGCAATCGCAGTATTGACCTCAATAATCGCAATATGACATTTTCCCCAAATCGTGCTGCCCTAGTTTTCACACACAATCGGGCTATTTTGAAAATGCCGCCGGGGACAAATTACTGAGGCGTGGGTTGCGTTTCTTCGGGGTATACTTTTATGGTGTACTAAAAAGATTATCTGTATAGACAAAGCATGAAAAAGAGATACTTTTACTAATGTGTATTGATCTTTCTGAGATCTCATAGATCATAGGTTGGGCTAGTTTTCATTCCTTTTTGATGAGTTTTGAGTTGCACAAAATTTTTCTATGACTTGCCAACCCTGCAGTGACGGTGTTACTGCAGTGAAACCCGTTTCAGCAGCAGGAGTAACGTGTCTTTTAATCATTCTCATCTGCAGTGGGACGAGATAGACTGCGTTCAAAATCGCATACTTTCTCTACTATATAGTAGGCAAAAAACTGAATGGCTGCGTCCGAAATCGCTTATTCTCTTGAGTAGGTACTTATTTTGAATAAGTAATTACTTCACAACCGCTAAAAAACGATGTTCTATATAGTATGAATAAGTGTACTATGAATGTTGTCTGGATGTACTACATCTGCCATGTTGTCATTGTCATGTGAGCTATCAGCATCAGTTGGTTCACTTCACTGCCATTCATAAATCCTCTCTTGTGGCCTCATGGGATAGTAAAGTGTGCATTGAATGCACACTTCAGAATCTCACAGGAAGAAGTAGCTCATCTGGGTACATTTTTCCTACTCTTTTATGAGTACTGTGAATTCAGACATACTTATTTTGTCAAATACATTTTGCACCTACTATATAGTAGGGAAGTATGTGATTTCGGATGCAGCCAATGTGACAAACTCTCAAACTCAAACTCTCATAAACCCGCTCCTGTGGGACGTGTCAAATATGCATGTGTGTGTCAGTGATGTGTGAATTATGGAGTGGGTTGCTTGTATCTGCCCCTATACTACACGCATTCAAACCATACAGAACATACTTCTTTAGCACTCCTAAAGTAAGTACTTATTCAAAATAAGTACCTATGTAAGAGATTATGTAAGAGATTATGTGATTTCGGACACAGCCAGTGTGAGGGGAGAAACTACGTTTTTGAAGCTCTACATCAATTGAATCAATAGTTTTGTAAAATGATTCACAGTTCCCTTGCGTAGTCACTCCTAGTTACGTCGGATGACGACGAATGGGGGTTTCGCCTAGAAAGCCAATCATCTTCGTGTATTATAAAACGAGCCAATGGCGATGAAATGCCATGGGTCTGCGGAATTTGCATAGCGTATCTCCGCCCCACCGTGTGGGTATAAAAGGAGGACGCCGGCAACATGCAGATATGTTTTCGCTTCGGAGCCAAGAGCTTCTCTTCACTCCACAAGTCAAATCCTGAGTTTCAGTGACATCATCTTCTCTTCGAGACGAGCGAGCTCTCCGGTGTTGGTGTGACGGCGGTACCCAGCGAGTTTCACATTGCCTGCGATCTGAGCAGTGATCTGCCAGTCTGTGTGTTCTCCCTGGTCGCCTCAGCATCACTGAGTTTTCCTCTCTGAAAGAGCTGCACGTGGCACGTCTTTTTAAAGATGTCTCGCCCGTGTTCTTCTGGGTGCGGTCGATTCCTGTCTTCCTTTGATGGGCACAATCGCTGCTTTAGCGTGCTCTAAGCCCAAACACGCAAAGCAGCGATTGTGCCCATCAAAGGAAGACAGGAATCGACTGCATTGAGTCTCAATGATCTCATTCAAGAGAGAGTCCCCTCATCCACACCCCGATCTACACCCTCCACGAGAGGTGGTACTTCGGCTGGTGGATGGGGTGACTTGAGGGTGATGGTGTGGAACAATCCGACGATGCGTCCTCGGACCACGCCCCCCTCTACAGTGTTGCAACCAGCGAGTGCTCCGGTGATTCTACCAGGTCTATCTATTGATGCCCCGCGTGTTTCATTCGGCGCTCCAGAGGAGGACTCGATGTCGATCACGGCATCACAAGGCGGGCAGGAGTCATCGGGAAGTGACGATGCGGCTGCGTTTGCTCCTTCTGGAGTACCAGCGTTGCCCTATCAGATCCCGAGATGACTGCCATGCTCTCCCGGGGCGTCGCGAGCATCGGGCTTGAGTGGAACCCTCCACCCTGCCCTGAGCGGTCGCAGTTGGATGATTGGTTTTTGGGTGCGGCTGCCGCCTCACGGCCACAGCCAACCCCAATATCATTCTTCCCGGAAGTGCATGAGGAGCTGGCGAAGTCATGGAAGGCTCCCTTGACCTCCCGTGTACGTTCGTCAGCTTTCTCCGCCTTTCCCCCCCTCGATGGGGCGGTCGCCCATGGGTACACTGGGATTCCCCCGGTTGAACGCTCTGTTGCCATGCAACTGTGTCCTCAAGGTGCTTCATCTCATGGTACTCCTAAGCACCCGTCCAAGGCCTGTAGATTTTCGTCTACCCTCGTGGCCAGATCTCACAGAGCTGCAGGACAGGCGTCCGCCGCTCTGCATGCGATGAGCACCTTGCAGGTCTTCCAGGCCCAGCTGCTCAGAGATATGCACGAGGCGGGGACTGACCCAGGGCTCTTTGATGAGCTGCGTGCCGTCACTGACCTCGCTCTCCGAGCGACGAAAGTGGCCTCACGCTCCCTGGGTCAGGTGATGGCCACCTCTGTGGTCCAGGAGCGTCACCTATGGCTGAACCTGGCTGATATGCGGGACGCTGAGCGCACTCGTCTGCTCGACGCCCCCATATCCCAGGCCGGCCTCTTCTGCGGAGCGGTTGAGGACTTTGCAAAGCAGTTCTCAACCGCACAGAAGCAGTCTGAGGCGATCAAACATATTCTGTCCCGACGGCCCGCTGCTGCCTCCACCCAGTCGTCGGTACAGACGCCTCAGCCTGCTCGCCCGACCCCTGGCAGAGCAGATCCCCATGGAACGCTGGTCCTTCCCTGGTCTCCTCTGTCAGGACGCGGAGCATGACCGCTATGCCACCCTCGCCTGGGCCGGTCACTCCGCTTCGCTGCCCCTCCGGGGGGATGTCTGTGGTTCCCATGACCCCGCTGGTTCAATTTCTGGCAGCTTGGTTAGAGCTTCCCAGCCTGTCCCGCTGGGTCGCCCGAACTATCAGGCTCGGCTATGCGATTCAGTTCGCACGGTCTCCTCCCCGCTTCAGGGGAGTTCGCTTCACTATGTTCGGTGGCAATGCCCCTGTCATGAGAGCGGAGGTTGCTACCCTGCTGGCAAAGGGTGCAATCGAGACTGTCCCTCCAGCCGAGATGAAGTCAGAGTTTTGCAGCGCGTACTTCATTGTCCCCAAGAAGACCGGTGGGTTACGGCCGATCCTGGATCTGCGCGTCTTGAACCGCTCCCTTCACAGGCTGCCGTTCAAGATGCTCACGGCCAAACGCATTTTCGAATGCGTGCGGCCGCAGGATTGGTTTGCAGCGATAGACCTGAAGGACGCCTACTTTCATGTCTCCATTTTACCTCGACACAGACCGTTTCTCCGGTTTGCTTTCGAGGGCCAGGCATACCAGTACGCGGTTCTCCCATTCGGGTTGGCTCTGTCTCCTCGCGTCTTTACGAAGGTCGTCGAGGCAGCACTTGTTCCCCTACGCGAACACGGGGTTTGCATCCTGAATTACCTTGACGACTGGCTAATATTAGCTCACTCTCGAGATCAGGTTTGCGAACACAGGGACTTAGTGCTCCGGCACCTAGCCCGTCTGGGCCTTAGGGTCAACTGGGAGAAGAGCAAACTCTGCCCCGTGCAAAGGATCTCTTTTCTCGGTATGGAGATCGACTCGGTCGCCATGTCCGCGCAGCTTACGAGCGAGCGTGCACACTCACTGCTGACTTGTCTTCGACAGTTCGATGGCAAGAGTGCGGTCCCACTGAAATTGTTTCAGAGGCTCCTGGGGCATATGGCATCTGCAGCCGTGGCTACGCCGCTCGGATTGATTCATATGAGACCGCTTCAGCTGTGTCTTCGCGATCGAGTCCCGAGGTGGGCATGACATCATGGCACGCTCCGAGTTCCAGTGACTCCGACCTGCCGTCAGACCTTCAACCCGTGGAGGAACCTCAGTTTTCTACGGGCCGGAGTTCCCCTAGAACGAGTTTCCAGGCATGTTGTTGTCTCCACAGATGCCTCTTCCACGGGCTGGGGCGCCATGTGCAACGGACATGCTGCCGCGGGCTCCTGCATGTCAATTGCCTCGAGTTGCTGGCAGTACGCCTTGCCCTGCACCGCTTCCGGGCGTTGCTCTGGGGTCAACACGTACTAGTCCGATCAGACAATACCGCCACAGTAGCGTACATCAACCGTCAGGGTGGTCTACAGGCCCGCCGTATGTCGCAACTCGCACGCCACTTCCTCTTATGGAGTCAGAAGCACCTGAGGTCCCTTCGTGCTATCTACATTCCGGGAGATCGGAACTTTGCAGTCGACGAGCTGTCACAGTTTCGAAATTTGCAGCCGACGAGCTGTCACGGTTTGCAGCCAACGAGCTGTCACCGTCTCCGGCGAATGTCGACTCCATCCCCAGTCGGTCCAACTGATTTGGGACCAGTTCGGGGACGCACAGATAGACCTGTTTGCCTCACACGACTCATCCCATTGCGCCCTGTATTACTCCCTGACCGAGGACACCCTCGGCACGGATGCACTGGCGCACAGCTGGCCGCGGGGCCTAAGCAAATATGCGTTTCCCCCAGTGAGCCTTCTCGCACGGACCAGTTCGGGGACGCACAGATAGACCTGTTTGCCTCACACGACTCATCCCATTGCGCCCTGTATTACTCCCTGACCGAGGGCACCCTCGGCACGGATGCACTGGCGCACAGCTGGCCGCGGGGCCTACGCAAATATGCGTTTCCCCCAGTGAGCCTTCTCGCACGGACCAGTTCGGGGACGCACAGATAGACCTGTTTGCCTTGTGCAAGATCAAGGAGGACGAGGAGCAGGTCATTCTGGTTGCGCCGTACTGGCCCACCCGGACCTGTTTCTCCGAACTGATACTCCTCGCGACAGCACCTCCTTGGCCAATTCCTCTGAGGAAGGATCTCCTTTCTCAGAGACGGGGCACCCTCTGGCACCCTCGACCCGATCTTTGGAGGCTCCACGTGTGGCTCCTGGACGGGACGAGGCAGGTTTGAGTACCCTGCCACCTGCGGTGGCGGCTACCATCACTTCCGCTAGAGCATCGTCCACGAGACATGTCTATGTGTTGAAGTGGAACCTCTTCGTCAACTGGTGCTCTTCTCGCCGAGAAGACCCCATGAGATGCTCGATCAGTGTCATGCTTTCCTTCTTGCAAGATGGGCTGGAGCGAAGGCTGTCTCCCTCCACCCTGAAGGTGTATGTAGCCGCTATCGCCGCATATCACGAAGCAGTTGAAGGTAAGTCTCTGGGGAAGCACGACCTGATAGTCAGGTTCCTGAGAGGATCGAGGAGACTGAATCCTCCTCGTGCCCCTCTCTTTCCCTCTTGGGCCCTCTCGGTGGTGTTAAATGCCTTGCAGAGGCCTCCCTTTGAGCCTCTGCAATCAGTTGAGCTTAAGTTCTTGTCTATGAAGACAGCGCTCCTGGTTGCATTGGCCTCCATCAAGAGGGTAGGGGACCTGCACGCATTCTCCGTTGACGAAGCGTGCCTGGAATTCGGGCCCGGTCACTCTCAAGTGATCCTGAGACCCCGGCCTGGATATGTGCCCAAGGTTTCCACCACTCCCTTCCGGGACCAGGTGGTGAACCTGCAAGCGCTGCCCCTGGAGGAGGCAGACCCAGCCTTGGCACTGCTCTGTCCAGTACGCGCTCTCCGTGCTTACGTAGACAGGACACAGTGTTTCAGGACCTCAGACTAGCTCTTTGTCTGTTATGGTGGGAGACTGAAGGGAAAGGCTCTCTCAAAGCAGAGGTTGTCCCACTGGATAGTGGACGCCATTGCTTTGGCTTACCAACAGCAAGGCCGACCTTGGCCTTGGTGTGACAGCCCACCACCATCCGGAGTGTGGCTTCCTCTTGGGCTCTAGCGCATGGCTCCTCGCTGGCAGACATCTGTAGAGCTGCAGGCTGGGCGACACCCAACACATTCGCCAGATTTTATTTTCTCCGAGTGGAGCCTGTGTCCTCTCGTGTACTCGCTCCAGTCAGCTAGTACTGGACCCGCTCAGGTGTCTTCGCTTGCTCGTTTTATAATACACGAAGATGATAGGCTTTCTAGGCGAAACCCCCATTCGTCGGCATCCGACGTAAAGTCTCCGTTCCCTAATCAGGGAATGAGGGTTACATACGTAACCGAGACGTTTCGAAGTGCTCTAAACTCCTCAAGATGGCGCCACCTGCTGGTCAAAACTGTGTAACTGCAACGAAAACTCAGCCAAAACCCTGTATAAAGAAACTGTTTATAAACCTATTACACATTTTTTCATGAAAGTGTAATCTATTAAATGGAATTTACAAATAATTAAATATCATTAAATATGAAGGCTCTGTAAAATGTATGTTTTATTAATTTGTAGTCCTTGTTTTGTGTGCTGTTAGGCAGAGCGTTGGCAAACTGGGTTAATTAGAAGCAACTAATTATCATTCCCTTTTTGTATTATATACGCATACGTATTAAAATTCATTAAATTAATTAATGAATTCATTTAATGCAGCAGCTTAATCTCTTTATATCCTGCAGGTTCAAACTCAGGTGCGTCACACCAAGACAAGTTTTGACAAGCTGAAGAATGATGTGTGTCAGAAGGTTGATCTGCTGGGAGCCAGTCGCTGTAATCTGCTCTCACACGTCCTGACAATCTATCAGGTGCTGCCACTTGTAGCTTTATTAAATTTATTTTTATTATTATTTTTACCTGAGTTGTGAGCATTGTACATGTGATGTGTGCATTATTATTATATTTATTATCATTATTTGATCTAAATGAATTGTTAATAAAGGCAGTTATCTCTTACAATTTAGCAGAATTCTTGCAGAGAGTCGTGTCATAAAGATAAATATCTGTCTTTTCTGTACATCAGACCACATTGCTTCATTTCTGGGAGAAAACCTCTCACACTATGGCTGCTATTCATGAGAGCTTCAAAGGCTGCCAGACTCATGAGGCTTCATCACTGGGGGTGAGAGCTTTCAGAAGAAAATTATCTCATTAAGTTTTATATTAATATTTTGGGGATGGATGTGTATATTTACTTATAGCTCTCATTTAGTGTTAAAGTTCCCTTGTAGTCAATAATTGTATCCCCCTTAAAACTCATCTTTGATCGCCAAATTTACATATAAAAACAAATGTCCTTGAAAAAAAATGTCTTCATGCCTTAAAATAGCTTGAATGTAACTCTACACCCTTGCCCTTATTTAGTATACGTGGTTCTATGAATATGCAAATTAGCCCCAAGTCCACTGCCCATTTGGGTGCTTGATTTGATAATTTTTATTTAGTTTAAAGGAAGATTATTTTATATTTACATTTATTTAATTATTTAGCAGGTGGTTTTTTTTTTCTAAAGCATATTCTGGAAAAATGCGCATTCAAAAATTTGGAGTCGGTAAGATTTATGTTTTGAAAGAAATTAATATTTTATTCAGCAAAGATAAATTAAATCGATTAAATTGACAATAAAGAGATTTATAATGCTACAAAATATTTATATTTTAAATAAATGCAGTTCCTCTGAACTTTCTATTCATCAAAAAAAAATACAAAAAAAAATATGTTTACTGTTTCCAAGCTTGATCATAAAAATAAATGTTTCTTGAGCAGCATATTAGAATGATTTCTGAAGGATCATGTGACACTGAAGACTGGAGTAATCATGCTGAAAATGCAGATGGAATAAAATAGAAAACAGTTATTTTAAATTGTATTAATATTTCACAATACTAATGTTTGTATTGCTTAAATAAATGCAGCCTTGGTGAGCATAAGACACTTTTTTAAAAACACCTTACCGTCATCAAACTCTTGATTGGTTGTGAATGATACAGAGTGAGGTTTTAATTATAACATATAATTTTAATATTGTCTCTATCAGTAAAGGACTGTTCTTATACTATGTGGGGCAAGTTGTCACAATAGGAAACTACTGCTTATTGATTATTCATCCCAAAATGGGCTTTTGCCCCAGGTTTGTGTTGTTTTTTGTTTTGTTTTTCGTGTGTGTGTTTTTTAATTTCTACTAGACTAGTGTCACCAGATAGACTATTGTCACCAGATACAATTTTTTATTAAATTGTACTAAATCATCTTCCATTGTTTGAACAAACAGGCTGTTATATTATAATGCATGTTCAACAAATATGTTCATCTGTTGTGTCTGATACTCCAGGGTTCAGATCAAGCTTCAAAGAAAAAGGTGAAGAAGAAAACGAAGCCAAAAGCAGAAGACGAGGAGTCGAGTCAGAATACAGATGAAACGTAGGAGCTGTCGGTCCTCATTTCCTTTAGTTTATTATGTGATACACACCTCTAATCGATCGTCTCTTCTGTTTCAGGCTTATTTCAATTGAACAAGAAACTCTGAACAGTAACTCCATACAAACAGGTAAAGCTTTCATACATACATTTGTTATACATGAGTATTATGCACAGGAATAACACAATAACTGATTTTGATCCTTAAAGGGGACCTATAAGGCCCTTTTTCAAAGTCCCAAAAAGGGCTCTTTCAAAAACAAGCTTGAATGTTCAATAAACACATTATTTTTCACATATTCTCCATTGTTGCAGCTCCTCTCTTCCCAGTCTGTCAGTATCGCTCTGTTTAGTTCCTGTCTCTATGAAGCCCCTCCTTCTGAAAAGCACAATGTGCTCTGATTGGTCGGTTGGACCAGTGTGTTGGGATTGGTCAACCCTTTTCATGCTCAAATAACAACATTATACACTAAAGAAAGCTGAAAATGTAAAAAAGCCCAAAAAGACCCCTTAAAAGATGATCAACAATGCCTTTTTTTCTCTCTCTGTGCACTGCATATACAGGAAATGATGAGTGTTTCTCCAGCGGTCAGGAGAAGGACGGCTTGAGTTTGTTGGATGAGATTCTGGGCAGCAGTTCTCTGGAGGACAGGGGTTTCTCGCAGGAATGGCGTGAGGTGTTTGGGGAGGAGGAACCGGACTGCAGTAGCAGAGCAGAGATCCAGCCGTCTGAGGAAGAGTACGCCTTCTTTCTGCCTTCCCAACTCCTCGACCAGAACATGAACGACCGACAGTCCACGGTCTCAGGTCAACAGAGATGTTTGACTATTGGCAGAAAGTTGGTTTATTGTAGACTAGAACAGACTCTTACTGACGTAATGTGATGTATGATGTATTCAGTCGGGTCCTTTAGGGGCGACTTCATCTGATACAATAATAATTGATCATCTTGGAACAAAATATACACTACCCCTATTTTATGTTTTTAAAAGATGCTCACCAAGGCTGCGTTTCAAAAATACAGTAAAACGTGAAATATTTATTTTAAATTTTAAATTTAAAAACAATTTAAAATGACTGTTTTCTATTTAATTATATTTTGAAATGTGATTTATTCCGGTGATAAAAGCTGAATTTTCGGCATCATTACTCCAGTCTTCAGTGTCACATGATCCTTCACAAATCATTGCTGACTTAATTAACATTTTCATTATAAATGTTGAAAACACTTGTGCTGCTTCATATTTTTTTTGGAAACCATGATAAAAAAAATCATGATTCTTTGATTAGAAAAAAATATATGTTGTAACATTATAAATGTCTTTACTGTGAATTGTGATCAATTGAATGCATCCTAGCTGAATAAAATTATTAATTATTTTTTTTTTTTAAACAGTAGTATACATCTACTGTAAATTCTATTTAAAATTGTCTGTATTCCAGGTTGGGCAACAGCCGTTCCACAGAATATCCCTGAAAGCTCATCTGTAGCGAGTCAAATCTCTTCCAAATCTGCAGTGAAAGGTAAAATCAGAGCCTTTTATAGTGTGTTAGACTCGATATTGGCAGTCTAAACATGAATGGATCCATTGTGATGCATTGATCTGAAACAGAATTTAATACTTGTTTACAATCATGTATTTTGTGTTAATTTCTTATCCAGAGTATGAATCATACCTCCTCCCCTTAATGTACTGTTGCGGGTCAATTTGACCCATTTAGATTTTTGAGTTGTTGGAAATATACGGGGAGGAGGGGGTTTCTTGAAAAATTTTTGTTCTAAGGCAAAATATTTACACTTTAGGTTGTCTTATATATATATATTTATTAAATATATTGTAATGCATCTTTTAATCACTTCTAAATGTTTTTTTTTTTCAATTACAGATACCTCAAAAGATCTCTCTGCTTGGTTCAATCTGTTTGCCGATCTGGATCCGCTGTCAAACCCGGATGCAATCGGCCGAACCAATGAGGAAGACGAGCTACTGAACGCTTAATCTGCCCTGAAACAGATGCACTTTATCGCTCTTGTCGCACAAACAGCAGTTTATGCAAGAGGCCTACAGATCTGGATAGATATCAAGTGATTTCTTTATGCCATAGCAGTAAACCTTAATTAGTTAATGAAGAAATATTTTCTGCCAAAGGAAAATAATAATAATCACTCTGGCCTTGATTCCTTTTCTATTGCTAGTATTGTCAAGGCAGTTTGATTTGCCATAACATTGTGGATTTACTTAATGCATAAATGTATATTTTAACATTTCTCAACATTATCAGCAACAGTAAGTCCTTTTTGGTTTGTATATTGTGATATTGCATGTTTTTTTTTTTGTAAATCATTATTTATTGTAAATGTTTGTCTTACTTTAGTGCTGACTACTAAAACTAATGCTGCATTTCAAAAGCCTTAAATATGAGAGGGGTTTAGGACAGTCCTTGAATTAATTTATTTTGTTGAAAGTCATACTTATGGAAACTTTATCTGATGTGAAAGCAGCTGTTACAGTGTATATATTTTTAAGATGTATGGATAAGTTATAGAATGCAACTTTAACCACTTAATTTTTACAGTCTTGGTTCTGGAAGTTATTTTACCTGGAAGTAGTTTTGCCCCCTTAAAAGTGTACATAATAAATAATAAAAACCTCAGTGCTTATGGTAGGTCTGTCTTGAAAGATTTAAACATTATTCGATTTTTTTTTATTCCAGAACCTGACTATCGTACTCTATGTTTGTCAGGAATACCAAGTATTGGTAAAAACTTGGACAAATCAGGTCCTATGAAGTAAGCATTTATGTACATGTTGTGTGTGTGTGTGTGTGTGTGTGTGTGTGTGTGTGTGTGTGTGTGTGTGTGTGTGTGTGTGTGTGTGTGTGTGTGTGTGTGTGTGTGTGTGTGTGTGTGTGTGTGTGTGTGTGTAAACTGGGTCCCTTGTACTACAAGTATCCTGAAGCATTTTAAATATGAACACCTGGGTATTACCTTTCACTCCACATACAACCTGCAAACATGTAAGTGCAATAAAATGTAATAAAAATGTTTTTGGAAATGTGAATCCACATAACACCGAATACTCTGTGGAAACAAATTGTCTTGACAAAGAAAGAAAAATAAATGCATCATAATAAATCAGTAACTGCTTCACCAAATAATGCCATATAATTGTCAATATTTTTGCTGTATTGTGTTTACAGTTCTACCATTAATAAGTAACTGGATGGCATGAAATGAATTAATAAAAGATCTGTAATTCTAATCTAATAGTGTGGCTATACATTTGTGTACTCTATGTATACAAAAACTAACTGGAAACTGATCTTTAAATATGTAGATTTATGAGATAGAGGGCAAGTTATTGCATGATTGATAGATAAAAATGCTTTTTTGTAAATAAATCCACATAACACATAATGTACATAGTCTCAGTACTAATGTAAAAAAAATCCTGAATTCCCAATTCAACCAAAAAAATAGGAAGCACATAAACACAAATATTCTACTTTACAAATGTCACTTTAATGTGAGCATCCAGCAGTTATATTTATACATCATAACAGTCTCACATGAATAAACGTGAAATACCCTAAAATGACTAAAACCATTATTACTGTCATTATTACTTAAACGGAAGTATGGATGTTAGGGCTGGGCAGTATTGTGAATATGCACAATATATGTGCAATTTTTTTGCTTGTAATGACTGTTGTGGTGATATGATGGTTCCTCTAATGAAAAAAAAGATAGATATATATATCATCAAAAGACTGAAAAATAATATTGATATATATTTAATTATAGCTATATCATCCAGCCCTAATGGAAGCTAAGCCTGAGTTATGTGTTAAGGCATGAAAGAGTATTTTGGACTGTTTTTTCAGGATTACAGCTACTGTAGATACTGTCATATCTAAAGTGTTTTACCTGGTTAGTAGGATGTGCAGTAAGATTAAGTAAAGATTTGTGCATTCCAGCAGAATTACATGAAACCGCAAGATAAAGTTCAATGTACAACAAAACGGGCCTTTTGTACAACCATTAGCAAGTAAGTAATTTTCAGAATCAGATCTGAGCTCTGATTGGCTAACTGAGCAGCAGGCACTTCCTAATACTGCAACGTTCAGAGGCCACGGGCCGCAGCGGGAAGCTGTTTTGTACGGTGGCCTCTGTAAATGGACCAGACATCTGATCTGAAGTGTGGTTATCCAGCGGACTGGGACGAGCAGCAGTATCTGACGGGAATAGGGATGAACACAGCAGCTTTACGGGACAGAAGGCAGAGCCACTTGGAGTGAAGTTCACCTTGTTTCTGTCGGGGCAGGAGAAGATGGGAAAGCCTTGTGTCCTACAAGTGCTATAAGGATAAAAAAGAAATCAATAATATATGAAGATCAAGAATAATAGTAATGAAGTCAAAGAATAAGCAATTAACAAAGTTGGTGGCCATTAGAATACTTATATATATATATATATATAATATATATAATACTCATATATATATATATATAAAATACTATATATATTTATATATTTATATATTTATATACTACACACTTTAGAAATTGTTCTATAAAATCTATTTTTTTTTTTATATATTTTTACTATACTATTTTTAAAATAACAAATGACTGGGAAAAAAGTCATGTTATTTTCCACATACAAGGCATTACTATGGTACAAAACAAAACAAAACAAAACAAGTATAACATGATGCTTTGTGAGCTAATCTGAAGCCCACTGAGAAGTTTTACCAGTAGACTTCAAGCAAAACCTTGTACCAAAACCCAAAGCAAGCTCTGTGGATGTGTACAACAATATGGTTTTAAAAAGGGGTTTTTATGAGAATCCACTGTAGTGCTGTCAGTGGTACTTACATGAGATCTTCAAACACTTTGACCTTCTCACAGCCCTCGGGAGGCTCACGTTTAAACATATAACTGTTGTTGGGTTTGGGAGAGCTGGAAAACTGAGGCAGAGGTGAACCATTCCTGTACTCTAAAAAGACAAAATAAAGCTGTTTATTTAAGCAAACCTTCCCTAATAAAATACTGTGAAAGTACCATAGTACAGTGATGGTATCAGATGGCTATACCATGGTAATTTGATATCTGCCACAGCAGTTAATGAGTATCAGCTCTACCTTTGTCAGTGCCTGCAGGAGGAGAGCAGCAGAAACAGGGACTGCAGGACATCTGTGTCTCAGTGCTGTGAGTGTGATGAAGAGGAGGAACAGGAGCACGGCCACCGTCTCGCACCTCCAGAGCCTGAAACACCAGGACAAACACGCTCGAATTACAGCCTTACAACCTTGAAATGTTCCAATGAAATCTGTGTGTGTGTGTGTGTGTGTGTGTGTGTGTGTGTGTGTGTGTGTGTGTGTGTGTGTGTGTGTGTGTGTGTGTGTGTGTGTGTGTGTGTGTGTGTGTGTGTGTGTGTGTGTGTGTGTGTGTGTGTGTGTGTGAGTGAGTGAGCGAGTGTGCGAGCGAGTGTGCGAGCGAGTGCGTGCGTGCGCATATGTGTGCGTGCGTGTGTGCGTTCATGCGTGAGTGCGTGCGTGTGTGCGTGCGTGCGTGAGCGAGTGAGTGAGTGCGTGCGTGCGTGTGTGTGTGTGTGCATGTGTGCGTGTGTGCATGTGTGAGTGAGTAAGTGTGTGTGTGTTTGTGTGTGCATGTGAGTGAGTGCGTGCGTGTGTGTGTGCATGTGTGCGTGTCAGTGAGTGAGTGAGTGTGTGTGCATGTGAGTGAGTGTGTGCGTGTGTGTGTGCATGTGTGCGTGTGTCAGTGAGTTAGTGAGTGTGTGCATGTGTGTGAGTGAGTGAGTGAGTGAGTGAGTAAGTGAGTGTGTGAGTGAGTGAGTGAGTGAGTGAGTGAGTGAGTGAGAGTGTCTGTGCGTGAATGTGTGTGTGTGTGTGTGTGTGTGTGTGTGTGTGTGTGTGTGTGTGTGTGTGTGTACCTTCTCCTCTTCCCTCCCCCAGTCCTCACAGATGAAGACACTCTCCAGCTCCTGGTTAATACAGTCACTATAGCTGGGCATTCTACATATGAGGGGTCTTGAATGGATCATATTAGTTGAAGATGCAGAGAGTCGCTTTGGCTGAAAAACAAAAAGTACATCTTCATTAAAGAGACTAATTAGACTATTAAGTAGATTAATGTCAAAGTCATCCTATTACTGTCTGAAACTGCCTCTATAAAAAATCTATTAATCTCACAAAAATAGACAGCATCAAATTTCACACTTAAAAGATAAAAATAAGAAAGTAAAATATTTCTAAGATAGAAATTAGAAATTAAATTCTAATAAGAAGTTAAAACCATGAAAAAAAACTGTATCGCTTGACCAAAAATATAATAGATTAAAAAAAATTTAATATTGTAATAATGTTTCACAATATAATATTATATATATATATATATATATATATATATATATATATATATATATATATATACACAGTATATACACACACACACACAAACATATACACTACCATTTTATAGTTAATAAAGCCCAATATTCTGATTATAAGACCCCAAAATTGCTTTAAAAAGTTATGGGTAATAGGCTCCTTCGGGTTAAAGACCAAATAAAATCCTAAAAAGGCAGAGATGAAAGAGCACACATGATGAAGTCGATCTATAGTACCTGGACCTGGTTCAGATGCGTCACTTCTTCTTTCTCCTTGATATTGCAACTTCCCTGCAAACTGCGCTGGAGCTGCTGGCGGAGTTTAGCGATCTAGAAATCACAAACGTATCATTAGCAATGGCTGGAAGGAAAGAACAAGTGTTGATGCAAAATCTGAGCTCATGCCATACAGGCCTACACCAGAAGACTATTGAATACTAGATGACATGCCCCGACAACTAAACATATATAATATACTATATAATAATAAACCACACAGATTTCATTGCTAATTTAGCTTTCTGAATAGATGTTTGTTATGTTGCCACATCTTGGGATTCCTAAACTGACTTTGCAAATGCATGAGAGCCAATACTAGCAAGTCAAGACACAATGTGTGGGTAAATTGTTTTTATTTCCCATAATTATGGGAGACAAGGCCAATTATACACCCAAAACATGTCTATAAATAAACACACTACCACCCATCATAAACCAGATGTTACTATGACTATGTTCACACAGCAATTGAATATGTTTATGAGTTCTGTATTTAACTCTTAATATGGTCAAATTCACACTGTTTACGGGAGTGACAACTGCATTCTATCACCAAACTCGCACCTGTAAATCTTCGGGACTCACAAACAAATTTTCTGCAAATCACACAGCACTGCACATGCAAATTGGACGGAACAACTTGAAATATAATTGTAAATTGAGTTTTCATTAAAGGTATAGCGGAGGATCTTTCCGAATTTTAGAGAAGTCCCGCCCTCTCCAAATTTTTAAAAAATGCACATGCGCAACACTCTATTTGCTCCCGAGAGGTAACGCCTATTAAATTATAAACTAACTCAAAAAAATTCACGCAAGACAAAATGTCAATTGCCCTTCAGTGTTTTATTTACTTATTATACTGATCGATTGAGTGACCGAGGACTCAAGACATGATATGCAATGGAGAAGTAGCTTGTTGCATTTGTGTAATAAATACTATGGTGAACACATTGTAATTATCGAAAATGAACACACAAGGTTTTAGAATATTTCAGCGTGATACCATTTACCATTTGGTCATAAGGCTACTTTAGACAAATTGAGATGTTTACCGTGTCTACGCGGTGCATGACTTGTGCTAGGGCTACCATCGCTAATCATAGCTTACATTAACTTTTACTAGAAGTGATTTTAAATGGATTTCTCCAAATAGTATGACAAACTTTACCTGTCTAGTAGAATCTTCGCGACTGCGGCATCAGTGGGAAGCCCAACCTGTGCTTTTAGCGCACGCCAGCGTGTGAAATATTCACCCAAAATCACTCTGGTCTTGTTTCTATATTCTGCGGCCTTTCTCTTCTTACCATACACTTCGTATACATTTTTTCTCTTTCGACCCTCAGCCATTTTCAAAGGAATGGCTCAAACCGTATCTCATCACACATAATACACATGAAGTGCGCATCCGCAAAAAGCGAAAACTAGGGACGAGCACATACAACGGCTTTACGTAAACATATCACCAGAATGATTGACACTTAGGTGGACCAATAGTATAGGCTACCCACCCGGAAAAAGAAAATCCTCCGCTATACCTTTAACTTCGGTAGGCTGTACAACAAAGGAATTGAAATTGACTTTGTTTTCTGCAGGAAACTGATATCTAGTGATGTGAAGTTTTTAATGATCAAATGTGGCAAGCCACATGACCTTTGTTAAAGAGCCACGTGTGACTCGCGAGCCATAGGTTCCTGACCATGATATAGGGTGTGTTGTGTTCATACATGTAGTTCGTTCTTTTAATCCAGACCAAAACATAAAACTTTGGTACATTTGGTCCTGGTTCACTTAGCATTCACACTGTCATTTTTAACATCCAAAACAACGCAGTTTCCTGGGATAAATGCGCTTGTTGTATGTTTGTACATACAGTATGATGGTATTTGTACCAGCTGAGAACTCACAAAGAGTTTATAAAATGTGTAAAGGAGTCAAAACAGTCCCAGGAATCCCTCCGTCACACATTAAAATTAAGATCTTCTGCAAGGATCTACCAAACTGTGATGGGCAATGTAGCCTCTATGACGATAAGATGCTTGAGCATTCTTTTTGGGTCACATCTTGTTACATCACATCCTGTTTTGGTTCGTTTAGATGTCTTTGGTCCATGTTGCGTTCATATTTCAGTCGAACTGCACCAGAGTTTGCTTGGAAGCGGACGAGACTCATCTTTTCAGCGTCTAGGCCCACTTGTTTGGTGCACCAGGGTTCAGATGGCAGCGTTCACACTTTCATTCAAATGAACCGCACTAACAGAGCAATCGCACCAGGGTTCGTTTTAATCAACCCAAACATGCTAAGTGCGAACACATTCTGAAAGGCATTTTCTTTTAAGTGTAAAAACTGCCTACGTGTTAGTATTTCCATGCATACCTCTATGAGATGGTCAGCACTCCCCCATGATGCCGAGCGCTTGTGTACGTTAACCTCTCCTCCATCCTCAGTCCAAAATCCAGGCGTCTGCAATAAACATGGTCAAAACATGGTCAACCATGCACACACTGACTAAATATTCATGCTGACTTTAAATGATGTCCTATACAGAATATATTCTTGAAATCAGGTGACCTAGATATGTACATTTTTCATAAAACAACAACAGGATGTTTGTGGTTTGCAAACAGCATATGTGCCGCTTTGACCAAAACCGCGTCAAAAAGAAGAACGGACAAACCACAAATAAGTGCTTCTTTTTCCAGATACTCATTTTCTTCTTGTCTTTAATGTGTTTTATTTTGTGGTGCCAGCTGATAAACTTCTTAGAAAGTCCAAGAAAGTAAAGTGAACGGTGAAGGAATATTTATGAACTGTTTTGGTCCATATAATAAAAGTCAATGGGGCCGAAAACTATATTGGACCCCATTGACTTTTACTTTATGGGCAAAAAACAGAAGAAAGCAAGTCATACTGGTTTGGACTGACTGTGGTTTTAAGTGAAATAATATACTTGAAAAGAATATCTTTCAATACGAACTGATTGTAATCTTTGCAGACACTATATTGCATGTAATATATAGAAGTTTAAATTTATATTAAATGCAATTTGTTGAACTTAAGAGTGCTTTTTTTGACCCACTTAAGTATGACTTAATTGCATAATTTTATAATTACTTCTATTGTCTGTAAAATATGTTTAAGTGCACTGCTGAATGTACTGACAAAAATGTATCAACTAAAGTACACTTTAAAGTAATTTCTATTGAAACTTGTACGCAATGCATTTAAGTATGTACTGTAATGATGAAGTTGCAAATACATTTAAAAAAATATTCACTTTAAATGTAATCAATTAACACTAAATATAAAATTATAACCAAGTATTTTACATGCTTTAGTATATTAGTCAATATAAGTAAAAATAAGCATACTTCTATAAAGCATGACAAAAGATTATTGAAACGATGATTTAATATTTAATTTAAAGTGCATTGTTAGGAAACAGTCATGAAAGTTATCTATTAGCACAGTTTTTAGAAATATACTTTAAAAATTTGAAGTACACTACAAGTGAACATTCAATACATATAAGCATACTTCTTTTTCACAAAGGGAGAGTGTGTAAACGATGACAGAATTTAAATTTGTTTGGGTGAATGAACCATTTCAGGAAGCAAACCGGTTCAAATCTGATTTCATGTTGACCAAGAAAACAGTCCACGAGAAGTTTTTAAACACTAATCATCAATTCACCAAGCGCTTTAAACAATGGCAAAAGCTGCAACTGTCAACAAAGAGCCTCGGCATGGCTCTGCGGCGTGAAGAGAGATGCTGAGAGAAACAGGATGATTCCGACTCTGGGAGCACGAGGCCTCCGCGAGCCGGATCAGACATTAGCATATGTATGGATCTCACTGCAGGCAGCTCACCACAGGCACACAAAGAGCTGTCGGAGAGCGCCAGGTGGTGCAGAGACACACAGACATGCGCTCGCAACCCTTAGGTAGCATGTGCACACACCTACACACAAATACACACACAGAGCGACAGGTGCAAACTGCTGCACCTCCAGAAAGAATTCACTCCACACAACGCCAGAGAGAACTTTCTATGGAGACAGACTGCCACGAAGCATCGGCCTTTGTGACGGTTTTGTTTTAGGGGAGGCGAGGGGTTGCAGCAGAGCTAAACCACTGAGCACTCAAAGACTTCATGATACTAATGACGAAAGGAACAAAACAGAGTAAGACTAAACCTCATTACACACAGATATCACCCAGTCAAAAACAGCATAACTAACCAGCAAAGCCATTCTTCAAAGTCCAGTGGCTCCGACTGGTATTTGTCAAAATGAAACTCAAATTTACTTCTTGAATAGAGTTTCTTGTCTTAAGCCCTGTTCACACCAAAGACGATAACCACGATAATAACAATAAAGCTATAGTTCTAAAAATCGTTTTAAATGTAAAAGAACAGCAGAATCTACACCACAACTATAAAGGGCACAGAGAAAAGATATCGCTAGAATCACTTTCAGAATGATTTTTTTTCCAGCTGATGAATGATAAAAACATTGACAGTAAATCAGAATCCATCTTGCTTTCAGAGCTCGAGCATTTAAAGCAAAAGATGACAAAACTGCGGCACAAACAGACCAATATCTTGCGCTGGTGTGGACACTAATACAGTTATTGTTACCTTTAAAGTTATATAGTTCTTGGTGTGAATGGACCTTTTTGTTAATTATTAATTGGTGCACACTATATGAAATATTACAAAAAATTGTCTTCGGTGCAAATAATAATTTGTGTTGCCTCTACACTGACATTACTTTTTTCAACCCTTTGTTTAATTGTTCCATTGTTTAATGTCAAAGATTGAATATACTGAAATGTATATGTATACGTATACGTATATGTATACTATATACAACTCCAGGTGGTGGAGCAGCGGCAGGGACGTCTCCCTGCCGCCCCCTGCAGCCAGCCTTAGGATCCGTCTTTCCCCCAAGCCTTGTCCTTTCTACGGAGCCAGAGCCAAAAGCTCCCTTGCTCTGCCTCTTCTGCCAGTTCTTTGAGGACTCTGTCCAGTTTGGCACCTCTGATTTCAAGGGCCTTAAGGAGTCGCTGGATGGAGGTTTTAGTGAAGCCTCTGCAACCAACTTCCACTGGGTAGGTGTATGCTCTCCACCCAGCTTGTGCGCATGCAGCTGCCAGTTCCGCACACCTCTCCTTTTTTCTTTCAAAGGCAGCCTCCAGCCCATCCTCCCAGGGCACGGTCAGTTCGGCCAAAACAACGGTCTTCGTGGTGATGGACCAAATCACAATGTCTGGCCGGAGGAAGGTTATGGCGATCTCCTGAGGGAACTTCAACTGGCGATCCAGGTCAGCTCTAAGGGCCCACTCCCCTCCAGGTGTCAGCAAGGACCTCTATCTCACTGTGCTACTAAGTGCCTCTCCCCCTTGTCTAACAAACTGGATGGGCGGGTGTGATGTTGTTGGGCTGCCACGGTTCACTTCGAGCCCACGTGCTTCGATGGCTTCTGCTAACTTTCGCAGGACTCTGTCTTGACGCCACCCATAGCGCCCCTGGGTCAACGCAGTCTTGCAGCCAGAGAGAATGTGCTGGAGGCTGGGACATTGGTGGCCACAAAGCTGGCAGGGCTCCTCTGTGCCATACCAGCTGTGCAGATTTTGGGGGCTTAGGAGAGTGTCATACGTGGCTCTGATCAAGAAACTTTGCCTTGCTTGGGGCACCTTCCATAGATCAGACCACGTAATGGACCTGTCGGTGACAGCCTCCCAGGTGGACCATCTGCCTTGCTGGGCTTGGGCCATTGCCATAACCCTGTAGCCCTCCTCTTCCCCCCTCCTGACTTCCGAAATCACGAGCTGTTTCCTTTCCTCCCTTGAGGCTTTGGACCATGGCTTGAGTGGTGTTCGCCATCCAAATCCTGCTGTGCCAAATTGCACCGCCTCTACGACCTCCTGGTGTTTCAGCCGGGTTATGACCTGGTCTACTGCCTGTGATGTTGTCCCATCTTCTTCCTGTTCTGACTCGGACTTTGGCACTCTGTACCACTGGGTCAAGTGAATCTTTTAGTTCGAACAGCAGTCTCACCTTCTCCAGTTTCTAGCCCAAGCTTATGGTTTTCAACGGAAGTCTCAAGGTGTTCCTTCCGAATAGAGCTGCCCTTGACAGACATCGCGGAAGGCCTAGCCACTTCCGGATGTAATTGTTTGCCTTAGCATCCATCTTCGGGACTGCTGAAGAGGGGATGTCACACAGCTTTAAGGGCCACATGAGGCGATGGAACAGGGTGAACTGGTAGCACCAGACCTTAAACTTGCCGGGTAGAGGGCTTTGGTCGATCTTCTTCAGACCAGCAGTGAGCTGTGCAGTCACTGAGAGCGCCATGTTTTTGTCTGACAGGTCAGCTGTGTATAGCCTTCCCAAGCTTTTCACCGGCTGCTCTGCCAGGCGGGGAATCTCCTCGCCATCCACTGTGAAGTAGATGTCATCTCTCCTGGCTCCTTTGCAAAATTGAGACACTGCGTGACTTGGATGGCTTTATCTTCATCCTGGCCCATGTCAACAGTTCCTCAAATCTCTTTAGGAGTCTGTGAGTGCACGCTAAATATATATATATATATATATATATATATATATATATATATATATATATATGAATATATTCACACACACATCGGTGAGCCAAAACATTCTGGCCACCTATCTAATATGTTATACCTCTGCATGCTGCCAAAAGAACGCCGACCCACCGAGACATGGACTCCAAGAGGAGCAGATCCTTCAAGTCCTGAGGGGTGTACCAGGTCTACAACAATGTTTAGGTGGGTGGCACGTGTCAAGTTTACATCCACGTGAATGGCTGGACCCAGGGTTTCCCAGCAGAACACTGCCCAGAGCATCACACTCCCTCCACTGGCTTGTGGTCGTCCCCCAGTGCATCCTTGTGCATCACTTCCCCAGGAAAACAGCACACCTTTTTCCACTGCTCCAAGGTCCAGTTCCCATTGTAGGTGCTTTCCGACTCTGATTGGTAAGCCGCCACACAGCCCCATATTCAGCAGAACATTCATACTGACACATTCCTCACATAACCATCATTAAATGGTTCATTCTGTGTGCCATCAACCATCATTTTGTTTGACTTGTGCCACAGTAAACCTTCCATTTCAGAGATTCTCTGACCCAGTCACCTTGCTGTAACAGTCTGGCCCTTGTCAAAGTCCCTCAGATCATCATTCCTGCCCATTTCTCCTGCATTCAATGCGTTGATTACGAGAACTGATTGTTTGTTTACCATCTAATCTACCCAGACATTAATATGTGGCCTTGTTAGGAGATGATCAACGATATTCACTTCACTGCGACTGGTCAGAATGTTTTGGCTTATCATTATGCATGCATATATATATTTATATATATATATATATATACACGCACACACACACACATACATCCACTCTGTTAATGCCACTTTCATAAAAAGGTTTTAAGTGACAAACCAATAGAAAGGAAATTCAAAATTAGTTTTTGGTGACTTTGTTTTTTGTGAAACATTAGTATGACATAAGTATTAATAAGTCAAAATGATGAAAAAAGTAGTTCTAAGAACACCCTTGTAAGCACTTGTATCAATGATATTATAACGTTCAAGTGTGATGAATCATCATGCACAATTCATCGGTGCACAAAATTCCAAAAAAAACAAACAACACAAATTGTTTTTGTAATCTTTTATTAAAAATGTATTGATTTGCACCATCTCTGCAACGACTTTCATGTTCTATTTATGTCATTGGCCTCTTATTTTTCAACTCTCATAACCACCTGGCTACATTTTATGTAACGACCACTTTTTCAAATCATTTCCTGATGGATAAAATGAACATGTTGTATTGTTTAATATCCTATTTTAATTTGGAAACACATCTGATTATGGACGTAAAATTGGTTGTGAACACGATTTCACACTTTGTATTTGTGAAACATTATTAAATCATTGAGTAAAAATTATGTTAAGTTAGTTCATAAAAATAGGCCACATATCAATGGTTTGCAGATGGAACTTGTTTGATATTTTGTTGTCTAATGCAATGGATATTCAGGCATTTTAAGTGACTCTTTATTTTAGGGGACTATACAGTGAAGTAAATTGCATGTAACATTGACTGACCTGTGTGGCTTTATCACTCATACAGGACGGCTGGAGTTGGTACGGCTCTCGTGGCCACTGTCCAATCAGGTACTGCTCAGGCAGCTTGTCCAATGAGAGCGGCTGTCGACTGGCTGATCGTGCTTGTGAGAAAAACAGAGGTGTTTATGATTATGTATGCAGTGGACAATGACATGAGAATTTACTGCATTATGGTGAAAGAGAGGAAGTTGGTGGGTGTCACTGGAAACTGATGAGCATTTGTCTGCAATGTCATAACGGTACTGAAACAGAACAAAAACAGATTGTATTTATGATGGAACGGAAAAAAACAGAAACTAAATATTTATATTTTCTGAAGAACATTTGACTAGTGTTTAACAATAACTAATGTTATAGTTGCTAGTCAGCTTATAGGCCTAAAAGGTTTATATGGTTCAGTACTTCAGTACAAGTCTATGGGATCTTTTTATTTTTTAGCCCATTTTATGGTCCATCAGCCAAAAATCTCTCTGATTCTATGGCACAAACATAAATTAAACTGTAGGTGCAGGATTAGTTTAATAAACAAAACCGATAATAAACATAATAATAATAATAATAATATAAATCTCATTAAATAATAAATAAAAGAAATAATAATAAAATCCTATTGTATTATAATATTATTAATGGAAAGAATAGTATACATATAAAGAAATATAATGGAAATTTGAATATAATATATTATATTATAATATAATAGCAATGCAGAACTGAATGCACTTAACACTGTCAATAAATGACTTTATTAACTAATAACTTTTGTTTTGTAAAGAATTCATATATTGTATTGTATTATCATGCATATATATATATATATATATATATATATATATATATATATAGATAGATAGATATATATATAGATATATGTATATATAATTTTTGTATGTATGAATAACCTGCAATTTCTGGATCCCAAAATACAATGCTCATATATATAATGTATAATTTTTTACACTATATAAATGACTGTTCACACATAAAGGTTACACTCAGAGGACACTCAGGAGGAAATGAAACAAAGTGAAACTGCTCACAGTGAAACCCACATGCATGTACACACATGCACCAACAGCTGAAATTCAAAACAAGCCGCTTGCATGCAGCCCACAGAGCGATTCCTGCGTGTGTTTGCTCTCTGCTCCAGCTCTGCAAACACAAATGTCAAAGCCTATGCAAAAGAGCCAACAAAATGGCACTGTCGGTTTACTCCCTGCTCATTGTTTTACAATAACGTACCAAAAAAAAAAACACCATTGCAAGCGACACTCATGACATGAGAAGACGTGTCGCAGCACGGCTGGTTACAGTACAGGCCTCAAACACTGAAGCGGCCTGAATGATAACATCAGCTCCGAAAACATTTTCACCCGAGAACACACACCTTTTCTCAATGCACTTGTTGGGGGACGGCTACACTACATTCACTTGCAGATTGCAGAGAGGCAGCTGCAAGGTCTTTGTGTGAAGGAGAAGCGTTTCAAATGCAAATCTACACAAGCATCAGGCACTCCATGAGGATGAGAGATAGAGAGCTGTCTTAAGCGTTACAGCCTGCCAAGCCACAACGGTTTGGACAATAGTAGTTTACTCATATAAGAACGAATAAATGTCAGAACTTTGTTTTTAAAATTCTTTGCTTAAGACTTGAACTCACACACAATGAAACACTTGTGAACAATTGAAACACAAAGGCCATGTTCAGAATGGAATACTGGCTTACTAACTACTGTGCATTATATACTGAACACTACTTACTGTTATTTAACAATTAGTGTGTATGTACTATGAAACAAAGTAATGATTAATGTTTCAAAAAATAGTGTGCTTCATTGTCAGATGTTTCATGTTTAATTCAGTGAGTGATGTGCAGTTATTATTATCTAAGAACAAAAAATCTTCAATATTGTAATATATTCAAATAACTGTAAAAATATATGAACATTTGTCAGACTGATCAAATACGAAATCAAGATATAGATCAGCTGTAAAGGTAAAGACTGAAGTCGCTTCCGGTTCATACTCATCATACTTGAAACAGAAGGTCAAGTTTAGAACATTGCATTGTGGGATACAGAATTACTCTACATTTCAGCAAACATTGGAGGTTATTCAGATATTTCATCCATACAGAAAATACTGTGCACAGTATATATACTACATACCAGGATAGTATGCTATTCCGAACATAGTAAATGTGACTATAGAATTACATTAAAGAGACGTGCACGTCACCTGAGGGAAAATGTTCAGAGGTGCATTATGGGTAATCTGCAGTCAGCTGGTTAATTTTGAAAATAGAACCCACAGTCTTTATGAATCACCATTAGCCCCCCCACCAAAATATTGATTTATTTTGTGATGATAATCATCTGATTGTATAATATCCCACTTATTATATGGCATATATGGCTACTTGTCAAATAAACAAATAAATGAACATGAAATAATGATTATCCAAAAGACATGAAGCACAGATATGTAGGAAAACGATTGACTGGGACGGTCAATTATGTGGTTTAGTGTCGTTATTATGAAAATACCTCTATGCTGAAAACCACAATTGACCAGAATCAGACTTCCAGGCAGCAGTGCAATGAAATTAAAATATATGATACTTCACAAAATGGTGTGATAAACTGTTCTGCTATAATAATTGTATATCATTTTGAATCGATGTACTCAGAATTTATGGCTGGATGACAAAAACATGAACTTGAAATACAAGAATTACAATAAAATGTACGGAAACATACTTAACATTAACACACACACACACACACACACACACACACACATTTATCGAGTTCTTGAGATCTGTGATGACCACAGAAATGTAATGTTGGTCTGGGTCTCGAGTGGTCTAATCTTGATCTGGATCTGTGTCTCAGTGGGTCTTACTTTGCTTTAACACAATGGCTTTCATTTTTTTATGATCATTCCTTATTTTCATAGTAGAATTTGAAAGGTGGGTTACATTTTTTTACACAAAGACTATAATAAACAACAATGTTGTTTTATTCAGTGATTTAAACTAATTTTGCACTTACTGTATAGCAGATAGAAATAATCTATAAAATCTGAGGAAGGAAAGTGTCTTCAAAAAAATATCCAATGTGGAAGATTTGAATTAAGTGAAATCAAGTTATAATATGAGTTATAGATCATATGCAAAGGGTTTAAGAACAAACAAACTCATTAACTAAGGATAACACTATACAATAAGGTTTCATTTGTTAACATGAACTAACAATGAACAATACTTCTACAGCCTTTATTAAAATTACATCATGTTAATGTAAACATTTACTAAAACATTTTAAGTTGACTATCTGTTGACATTAGCTAATGGAGTGTGTAGTAACATGAACTTGATACATTTTATTAATTAACATTAACAAATGTTAATAAATTCTTTTTTTAAATGGTGAATTGAGGTTGATTGGGACGCTTTCCCCCAGTCATATCAATGGCAAAAAGTGTCCCCATCAAACTGAATTCACCCCTATTTTTCCTTGTTAGTTCAAGATAGTTAATGTTAACAAATGAAACCTCACAGTAAAGTGTTACAAACTAAAGTTAAAAGAGGTTAAAAACTAAAAATGTATTATGCATTCACAAAATAAGATGCTGCTGTTACGTTTTCAAAGCTTGTAAAAATAAAACGTACCTTTCCCTGCTGTTACAAAGTGACTCTCTGATGGGATCCTGATGGGCTTGGTGATCTGCTTCATGTTGTGAGGATGAGGATGAGAATGATGATGAAGGACTTCTGCTGTGTCTTGAAAGAATGAAGGAGATCTCTCATCACTCCATCTCAGAGGGACACTGGCAGAAACAGGCTGAAGTCTAGACTTACTATTGCACTTGGTGCGTAAATGCGCACGAGACACAATAAACTCCAGAACGAGAACTGAAAACGCGTTCATGCGAAAAGCTGAACTATTTTTAAACTTTGCTTCCTCTTAATCTATTGTGCGCGTACTAAATTGTCACTGCCTGTAAAACTCTGAATCAAATCGGACGCAAAGTTCATAAACAGGACCAAACTCTCCAGTGCTCCTGAGCTGACAGATGTTGCAGTAAAGGCAGTGGGCGGGCGGAAGACGCGTGAGTGCTGCTTCTGATTGGAGCAGACACCAGCGCTGTTTGATCGTTATTGGTTTATGCATTCCTTCTTACCGCGAAGAGCCAATGAGGTCACTGCATTTCCTGCCGGGGCGGGGTTTAGTGTTGCATGGAAAAATAAGCATACTGCTTTGGAGCTGTGGAATGTTTTTATGTTGCCTCATTTTCTGAGGAGAGAAAGTGTAGGAGTCTTGTTTACATTCTGGAAATCATTATTTGATAGTGAGATATCTAGAGATGATCTTAAAGGAATAGTTTCATTCAGCTGATATTTTCCACTGAAGCGACTCCATCTGCCAAGCTCCAAAAATGACAAAAACATCATAAAAGTAGTCCATACACAGATTAAATTGTTGTATGTAAATTGTGTGAGAAATAGGGCACAGTTAATAAATCATTAACCGAACATCACCTTCTCTTCCTAAGCTCAAATCTCATTTGTGTTCTTGTTCAGACTCAAAGCAGCCATGGGTCTGATGCATGATGGCATTGATAGGAAAATGATATTAGTTCTCATGACAAAGCACATTTTTCATCCAAAGTCTCCAAGGGAAGGCTATGTTGTCATGGGTTCCTTCAAGAATTTCTTTTTGTTTTGTTCTACACCATAAATTACAGCCATAACTCAAATCTGAATTAGAGGTATGACTGCAATTTATGTTGCAGAACAAAACGTGAGACCAATGTTAACCACAGACCATATTTTACCATAAATTATATATGATTTTCAAAAAAGCTATGCAGGAAAACAATAGGAAAATCCTGAGTCCCATGTCTCAAATGCTAATTGTCTTTCTTAGGACTAAAAAAGGTTCAATGGCTTTATTGTCTTGAAAATGTCACAATCTATAAAAACTGGAATAGTCCTTAAAATAGGCTTATTTTGTCCTTTGATTTTGGGGTGAGCTTTAACGCCGACATGTTCTAACAGTAAGATTTGGAACTTGATCTGAACAGTTAATTTCTTAATTACTGCTAATGCATTGTGGTTCATTACACTGAAAATATGTGTAAAATCACATTGAAGCAAACAAAATGTCTCATTTTGTTGCACACAAAAAAATACTTCACTCAAAACTCCTTCAGAAAAGTGTTTTAATAATATTAGTCCTCAATGGAAGTTTTTTGTTTTTCCAAAAATAAAGACAATCATTTTAAATAGTTATGATGTTTAGTTGTTGCATTGATTGTGCAATAAATTAAGGTAAGAACTACAAAACAGCATTTTACATTACCTTCAGATCCAAAAATGCAACACTTAGCCAGAACTAATGTTAAACGTACACGCTTTAAACAACAAAAATCACTTTGTTATTTGTTAAAAGCAATTTTTTTTTAAACAAACTGAACATTTTATTTTTATACTTTCCAGTGATAATCATTTCTCTTGACCTGGGCTTCCCTTAACCTGATGTACAACACCTCTACAATGGTGGTTCCTTTTAAAGAAATATGATCTCTGACAAATGAATTTTGAAACAATGCTTAACTCGAAGGCAAGTAATGGAAGTAGTGATGGACCACGTGAAAGCACTTTATAAGACATCAACAAAACATTTCTCACATGTATTCAAACTCATCATGTTGAAATGATTGTAATATCCCTTTTCCTGTCTCTAAACTCAATACTGAAATAGTTTTATTCATAGAGATTCCTGTTCCTGATTCACAAATGGTTTGGTCAGACATTCACATGGACACTTTCTCAGGAAGCACAACTGCCCGTGGGTGGGTGAGTTAATTATGGGTAACATAATCCTAACAGTCTAACTACTTTGGTTCCTGCGACAATAGAACACCTGTCGTTGACATCAATACAAGTGAGGTGTACAGATCACTTCAGAAAGACAAATATGAACTCCTGAAACCGTGAGATCTTTTCCCACATCACTTACAGTACTAGTGTTGGTAGCTGGTTTCTAACATGGCATATTTAACTTGGAAAACAGAGGCAGACAGGCCTTTATACACTATCAGAAGGCACCAGGTTGCCTGTGGTGTCCAGCTGCATGCATTTACAGGTGCAGGCCGACACCGGACACTCACTGTGATCTCTGAAAGGAAAGAAAATACAGAATTACTTTTAAAATGTTGTACTTCATACTATACACTACTACCGTTCAAAAGTTTAGGGTCGGTAAGATTTTTCAATGCTTGAAAGAAGTCTCTTTTGATGACCATGGTTGCATTTATTTGATCAAAAATGCAGGAAAATATAATTACAATTTAAAATAACTTTCTGCTTGATCCTGTGATCAAAGCTGAATTTTCAGCATCATTACTTCAGTCTTCGGTGTCACATGATCCTTCACAAATCATTCTTATATGCTTCGAAAGTTGGAAGGTTCAAAAGAACAGTATTTATTTGAAAAATAACTTTTGATGTGAAAGTCTTTAGGGTCACATTTGATACATTTAATGCATCATTAGCCCTATTCGGATGATAATTATTTCTCAAGTGGACAAAAAAAAAATTGCATAGCACCTGAGTTATAAAACTTTTTTTCACGGTGAAGGAACGATGTGATCCTACTAACCCGGGAACACACTGCTCACATATGCTTGGAATAATATAAATATATATTCATATTTAATTTAATAATAGGAAAACAACATCCCATTTATTATTTGATCATTTAAATATCCTTTTTAAAACAGGCAAACTGATGCGTTATACAATATTTGAAATGGTAAATAGCAGAAATAAGTTAATGCAACCTCTTATTTAAATAAGGTAAACAGTTGACTTGGCTACTTGGTTTATGTTCATATTGTATATAATAAATATTTTTTAAATTGCATTGCATACCTGTTGCTGCCATAATAATGGCCCATTTCAAATGCTTACCTGCTTTTATTCTCATTCTTCACTTTGTTCTAGTAGTGGAGAACAAATGTAGTGGAGCAGTAATGATATATCGTTCTTGTAAATACTTTCCAGCATTTCAGTAATTCATGCAAATTACATCAAAGTGCAACAGTGCAACAAATGTTGGTTAGCAGTGGTCAAAAAGGATTTACAAAACGTTTTTTGGATTGATCCTCGTATAAATTCAGAGATGTGGATTTGAACAGCAATTAAATTACCACACGACCTTGGTGTTTGTCAAGGAACAGTAGGTAATTCGGCTGGGTATTTTTACACAGGTGGTGGGAGAAAAACACTGACATTCTGGATTCGGACAGCAATAAAATCACTGACTAACCCCTGTAAATATTAATAACGTCTTCCCCCATGAGAAACAATTACCATCTAAATAGGGCTATTACTGCAAAAAAGGATACATTTATTTTAAAAAAATCTAACTAACCCCAACTCAACAAAATTTTGAACAGTAGTGTATTTGTATTTGTAATGCCATCACATAAATGGCATAATATGGGTGAATATGACTCTTACCTGAACCAGCTGAGCATGTGACCCGCATGACCACCATGCCGGCAGTTATGGCACCAGGTAAACCAGTTATTGAACTGTGCAAGTTTTTTGTCTCGTGTGAGATCGGCTTTCTCATCTGCTTTTGCTGATAAGATGGATGAGATGAGTTTCACAATGAGCTGAACACATGTGGGCATTATGATATCATTTATCAAGAGGAACTTTAAATGATCTGTCTGTTACCTGGGCAGCTGGACACAGGGGTGCCCATGTTCATTAAGCAGAGGGCACAGCGTGGAAGTGGTTTACGACAGCCAGGGCAACTGGTGACCTTTGACTTGGTGGGCGAACCGCTGACCCCGTACTGACTAAATCCACGACCCTGATGTGGTATCGCCGAGCAGCTGTATGATATAGACTTACCGCAGAAGTTACAGCTCACAAACACCTGCACAGATCAGAATAAAATAAAAAAAATATAGAAGAAAATCAGAAATGGCCAGCATAAAGACAGAATTTAACCTGAATGATGCTACCAAAAATTATATTTCATGCTAGGAATGCACTGATAATTATCTTTATGTTATGGCTCACAAACAACATTACATGTCGCTACCATATAAAAAATGTATTCTAGAATTGTATTTAATAGTTAAAAAGCATCACAAAAATAACAGCATTAGCTAAATCAGATTGATAATTTAAGAAAAAAACACTGACTGAATCATTGGTCAGTGATCGTATCATGCATGCTTAATCAAAACTTAACAGCTGTTAGAAAAAATATGATTCTAGCCTGTGCAAGTGGTTTTGAGCTGGGATCCAATTTGCTCCTATGAATGTCAAATTCAGCCCGTTTATGCCAAAACATCCAGGCGTCCAACAGGTTGCGATAGTTCTCGATCCAGCACTGCACCCGAGGGTCCTTCAGCACCTCTCCTGAGGAGCCCTACCACAACAAACACCAGATACACAAACCTTTACCAACTCACCAGTGTTCCTGGTTTTACACCAGTTACATTCAGTCTGTCCTACGGAGGCTCTAAAGGGACATGGTGAAGAAAAAAAATATGAGATGGGAGGAACTTTTGGCAAGGCTATTGCATTTTCTCACTACTGTTTTTGTTCCCCCGAGAAACTGTTAACTCGCAAAGATCACAAAGCGAATGCAAAAGTTTCTCGGGGAACGCAAACATTTTGCGAGAGAACGCAAAAGCATTGACCTCCCATCTCATATTTTTTCCTACACCACGTCCCCTTAGGGTCCTGCGATCTGATCAACATCTTCATTCATTTTATTTGCATTTAACTTTTTGTTTCTGTTGTAATATTCACTACTGTTCAAAAGTTTAAGGCAAGATGTTTTGAGGATGCAAAAATTTATCAAAAGTAGCAATACCGACATTTATGTTACAAAAATGTTAAATTTTAATAAAAGAAATGCAGATTTTTTAACTTTTAATGAATCTTGGGGGGGGGGATCATGGTTTCCACAAAAATATGAAGCAGCACAACTGTTTATAACATTTATAATAATCAGAAATGGTTCTTGAGCAGCAAATCAGCATATTAGAATGATTTCTGAAGGATCATGTGACACTGAAGACTGGAGTAATGATGCTGAAAATTCAGCTTTCCCATCACAGGAATATATTACATTTTAAAATGTATTAAAACAGTTATTTTAAATAATTTTGACAGTATTTTTGATCAAACAAATGCAGCACTGGTGATCATAAGAGAATGGTAGAATATGTAATGAGAGCAGATCATCTTTATCATGTATTGTTCGGTTTCTGGATTCCGGTTTTGGTTACCTTGAGCATGCAGAAACTGGCCGTCTGCACGTCTCCGGTTCGGTCTATATAACTCTCCATGAGATCGACTCCATCTTTGGTTAGTCCAGTAAGCAGGATTCCCTCCAGGTTACCAGCCTCCTTCATCTCATTGGTCAGCTTGTCTATGTAACGAGGCAACTTAAGGGAGGGAAAAAAAGAAAGTATATTACATACAGCACATCAGTGGCACTTGGGTGAACAGAGGGGTGAACGGGCCTTACCTGAGCATCATTTAGAAACATGCATGCAAAGGCCACCCTGTCCCTGACAGCCACACGACTCTCATACTGTAAAATAAAGAGCCTGGATATTCAGCAATTCAAAACAATGAGATAGTTGCATATTTTAAATTCAGTGTAACTTTGAATATTCATTTAAGCTCAATACTCTGCCTAGTTTTTTCTTTTAACATACCAAGACCCCGTCATACGCGCCATGTTCACTGGTGAGAAAGGCAAACATGATGCACAGGTACGGCTTCTTCAGCTGGAGTCTGAGAGAGCTGCACATCTCTCTCCACAGGGAGTTCTTCTCATCCGTGTAGCCCGACAGAGCCATGGCCACCACGTTCAGATTCAGATCACCTGATCAGAGAATAAAGGAAAAATACTGAAACAATTCCAAATTCATTTCTTTCAAATGATGAATCTCCAAATTGATCTTTCATACAACAAAAGCATGGGGTTGAAAGCAAGGTCCAAAAAAAACATCACAAAAGTAACATAAAAATAGTCCATGTGACTTGTGCAATTTTTCTGAAGCCATATGATAGCTTTATATGATAGTGTTATTTTAGTTTTTATTTTGGTTTTATTATAAGTTTACTAATATTTTTAATTAGCTTTCACTTTTATATTTTTAGTTTTCATGTTAATTTTAGTAATTTCTTTGTGACATTGTCATTTTATTCTTTTTTTTTAGGTATAGTTGGTTTTAGTTATTTATTTATTTATTTCCAGTTAATAATTTTAGTGCTTTTAGTGCTTTCGTATTTTTTTTGCCAAGGCAACATTTAACATTTTAATTTAGATTAAGTTTTTTCAACTAATATATTTATTTTATATCAGAGTTATTTAAATAAACAGAATGTTTTAATAGTTTTAGTTATCATAATAACCCTGATATATTATAGACTGAAATTTAAGTCGTTGTTTGCTGAAATTCTTCCTCTCCACCTCATCTTTGTACTTTCACATATTCAAGAAGCAGCTTTTCAGCCCACGGGTTAATATGCTTCAATTGTATGCAAAAGAGCTCTGTGGACATCCTGTAAAACATCTCCTTTTGTGTTCCAAGACAGAACATCATATGCTGTTTGCATGAGTGCACACAAAACACTACAAACACACAAAACACTTACAAAACACACAAAAGTGGTAGTAGTATGTGTAAAAAAGAAAACACCCTTTATAAAGATCATATTTGTTTTCTAAAACCTCTGAGGCAAAACAAATTATACTTAAAACCCAAACAACAGGCAATTATGAATGTTAAGCAAACAGTCCCATATGGCATATGCATCTGCAGCTTCAGGGCATTTAATATTAACAAAATCTCATTGTGTAATGTAAGCTTTTGTCATTTTATTAAGTATATAATAAACACTTCTGATAGCAAACAGGCAGCTGATGGCGTACACCATTTCTGACTAGCCTGGATTTTTCAGTCCTTATAATAACTCGCCATTCATCCGAGCACAAAGGAGAGAACAGACTTCCCGTAAATCCCTCAGGGAAACACTGACATCTATTTTTCTACATGAAAAAGCAATTCAAAATTATTCAGATAGCATCTTAAATTTACATGGCTCCCTAATATCATGAGATTAATTATATATCATTATCAGTAAATAGAGGCATTTTCTCCAATCAAAACAGTATACTCTTACTTTCTATACAGTTATTCATCTTTTTACTGTGCATCATATTTTGAAGTTGCAGACTGGAGTGTTAGTGTCACTAAAGAAGTAAAAACAGTAGCAAAAATTGCACACATTTGCAATATTGGTCAAAATGGCTAAATCTTTTGGACGTGGCACTAACATGACACTAATCTACTTGCATATAGTATGCATGAATCATCAATAAAGTGTATAATGAATTTGATCTTTTAATATCACTGTTTTGAAAGTGTTTTCCACATTAAGCGTTTTAGTATGTCCCTATAGTTTTAGTGATTGAAATACTGCAGCAGGTGTTGTACATGACTCACTGTATATGACTCACTAGTGCCCAAATCTTGCATTTTGATTCACATATTTTAGTTTTTCTTTCTCAGGCAGGCCTGTTTGGATGGATGTTTTGCCCTTCAGGGCTCTGAGCCAGTCACGTGACTGAAAACTATTAATAGGGGTTATAGGGGGTCCTTGTGAAGGCCCCTAGTCACTGTCTGGACAATGTTCCTCCAGTCCAGTCCTGTACCTTTCTCTGAGGAAGCTCCTTTATGTAGAATCTGAATGGCCCGGCGGATGTCCAGGTTAAAGAGGGCGACGGCAGCCGCTCTCTCCCACTCGCCCTCCTGCTCCAGAGACTTCAGGAAGGGTTCAACATCGTTGTCAGGCCCTCGGCTAATCCAGCCACACAACTGCAGGGCCAGACTGCGCTCCTCGCTGTGGTACCGCGGTACATCGGTCTGCCTGTCTGAACCCGACCAGCACCGCCGTGTCTCTGTAGTGCCTGAGAGAGAGGGAGAAGGTGCACTACACTCCACTGACAGATACCACGAAGGGCGTATGAGGCATTTAGCAGACGTCAATGAGAAATACTTTTACTGTATCAGAAAAAGACGTCTCTACAACAATCACTATTACGTCCACAATAAATGTGACCGTTGAGTCATTTACACTTACCAGAGCTGGACTTGACAATGTTTTTGATGCCTGAGTAGATGAGCGACTGTTTATTGCTCTGCTGCTTCTGTTCCACATTTTCAGTGTACTGCTTCATAAGTAAAACTTGCATAGGAAATATAGAGATATCAAATAGAACCAGACCAAAAATTAACTAATCACTCAAGGGATTAACAGATAATAAATCCATAAGAATTTAAAAGACATTTCTAAATAGAATTTCATGCTAATTCAGTTGTTAAAAATGATTTCTGGTTGTTTAACAATGTCAAGTCTCATTCTTAGATGCCACAGACGTTTGCTTCAGAAAGAATGACTGAATGGTATTTTTATAGCTTCTACACAACTTCTGGGAGACAGTGTGCACAAGTCCGCATTTTGTTTAAGATATGTGTGATACAATGAGCATTTTTGAGGAAGAATTGATCACTACATTTTTAGCTAGTTTAGCTAGTGCCATCATATCATTAAAGATATTTATCATTTTATTTGAAGCAAGTAAATTTATATGTTGATTTTTATCAAGCTAGTCTGGAATATATATAGTGTTATTCTATATCATCTATTGCAGTGGACAGATATATACTTATTTTGATTACAAAATAATAAGTAATAAATAATAATAATGATACAATTATTATATGTAATTCATAATGTAATCAAATGTTTATTAAATGCATATCAATAATAAAAGTATTATGATTTATATAGTATTACTTATATATTACATGTTAATAATAATTATATTAAGTATAATTTATGTATAATATATGTAATAAAACATCATGATGAAATAAACCATATAATAATAATAATAAAGTAGCAAAACATCCAGAAACAACAAGACATTTTTCATGACATTCAACAATAGCTTTGACATATGCTTGGAAAGGTTCAAAAGTCCCCTGTAATGCCACAGGGTTACAGTGAAGGATATAATGGAGTGTGTACCAGAGCGACCGCAGCTGCGGGTCGTCTCCTCCGGCCAGCAAGTGGTTCCGCCACACCTGGACCGTGTCGTGGCCGTAGCGGGACTGCGCTCGCTCCCTCATCTTAGTGGCGATGTCCTTTTCAGCAGCAGCTGAGCCCTGTCCGGCGTCCTCTGCGCACTCGTAGAGGTGCCGCCCACACGCCCACATCAGTGAAGTGGTGGAGCTCCAGGCCAGCGAAATACGCTCGAAGACGGTGAAGTCGTTCATGACCCGGTTGGGCGACACCACCACCATGCGGTTCTGTGCCGACGGATGCCAGGCGAAGCTGCTGATGATGCTCTCGCTGCACGGCTGCACGCTGCGCTCGATGATGGTGGGCTCCACCTCGTCGCCGAACGGCATGGGCGTGTGCTGCATGTCGTACAGCCGGATGATGTTGCTGTCCCGAGTGAGTGTTGCTAGCAGACCCATACGAGTGGGACACCAAGCCACTTTAGTCAAAGGTTTGGGCTGCTCGGTCAAAGTGAAGACTGGTTTTTCAAATTTGCGCAAATCCCAGATGGCCACCTGGCCTTCGAAGAAGGATGCCACACGATCCTGAAAGTGAGGGTCCACCGTCACGCCCTGGATGGCCTTGGTGTTCACAAACGTCTTCTGGCTGGTGTTGCGCAGGTCAAAGATGGCCAGGTTCCTGTGCATCCCGGCCAAGAGCAACTTCTGATGCTCACGAGGAAGCCAACAAAGAGAAAGACAGGCGTCGTTCTGACCCAGCTCGTACAGCGGTTTGGTCACCACTGGCCCAGAGTCCGAGTCCCCAGACATGCGAACCTTCTCGGCGGGAACTGCTTCGGGGGAGAACTTACTACTGATGTCCCATATCAGAACAGAAAAATCAGCCCGATGTTTATCCAAACCAGCCGCCAACCAATTACTGTCCACCGGGTTCCACGCAAGCGTATTGCATTGTCGGGCGTGCTTGGGCACAAACTCCTTACCCATAAGCTCCTTACATTTAGAGTTGAGGCTCTGTCCCAGACTGGTCAGGACGACTCGGCCATTGGCCTGTCCCACCGCCAGCAAACACTCCGGCTCATGTTTGGGGTACCAAGCCACACATTTCATATACGGGGTGTCGGAGTTGATGGCCAGCAGCGTGGCCGACGTCTCCTCAGATAACGGAAGGGCGCCAGCTTTGGTTTCTGAGCTTCCTGCGGGTCCGATCCGATACAGACTGAGTTCATTGTCACAGATCACATAACGGTCTGCGTGATGGGGGGACCACAGGATATCTGGCTTATAGCCACTCGACATGGCAGGACAGTGGATTCTTCAGTGCTGATACCTGCAAAATTAAGGATCTAATTTATACAGCACTTATACCCCTCACCTGTTACAGTTATACTTGGATTAATTAATATATTTAAAGACATATATATGGATACATTAAGCTATACATATGTATAGAGAGAAAGATAGCCTATATATTCTATTGAAGTTCAATGCAGGGCTCGAAATTGCGATCATTTTGGTCGCATATGCTCCTGAAATTTAATCTGTGACACCTAAAATTATATTTGGGAGCATTTATGCGAGTGCAAATAATTGATGTGGTGCGACCTGTTTTTATTTCTCTACAAAACGTTCGCAAATTACTGCACAGTGTGTACCTTATGTGCGCTGATATGCGGTGGCCGGACCATCATTCTATCCACCGATTACATCCAATCAAACTTCATCCTTACGTTCTTAACTTTAAAGCAGATTTTATATTGGTTAATATTAGCTGTCAATCACTCCCACTCACTTACGCTGGCTGCGCTCCGTTGTCACGTGACAGGGAGCTGACTGCCGCGCGAAATTTAAAAGGCTAAATAAGAGAGAAGATGAAAAAAGGTTTTTCCTGCATTTCATTTTTTTTGGCGACCGCCAAAGCCTTATTTGATCGGTAAATGATAGATGACTTCTGCGCTTGAGACAGGGCTCATATTACTGAAAGAACGAGCATAGAGAGAGAGAGATGATGGCGCGCGCGCACTCAAACAGTCTTCAAACTGTCTTGCTCTCCCTCCCTCGCGCATATTAAAGGTGCAGTGTGTGATTTTTAGCGACATCTAGCGGTTTGGCTGCGAGTTGCACTAAGGGCTCAGCCCAATTCCCTTTCGAAGAAGCTATGGTGGCTAAAATGGGACAAACATATCGTCGTCTGAGACAGCAGAGAATAGCCAGAGTAAGCCAAGAGTGTGCAACATTGTCACTGTTTCTGTACCACAGTCCATTATAAACCACATCATGGATAAAGTTTACAAAGCCATAGTCAGGTGAGGATCAAGGGTCTTAATATATAATAATAGTAATCAGCTGATTGCCTCACAAACGTAACCAGCACATTTCTCCCCACATAGCAAACCCATAATACAGCGAGGGAGAAGAACCACATGAAACTATGCAACTATATATTTTTTCTAACAAGGGTAGTAAAAGTTTAGCTGGCTAATATGAGCTGTTACTGTGGCTGAGCTGGTTAAAGCGTAAAGCCTTGTTTATACTCGACGCGTCCGCATGAGCCCAAAGGTGCGTGCGGCAAAAATGACATGATTGTAACAGCGCGCTCCTCCGCATCCCCTAGACACCACTTACTACACACAATAAGCTTTTTTGCTCTGATTTTGAAAACTCTTCTCGATCGACTTGCTTCCAAGATCGACGGGTTGGTGATTCCTGTAACCTTACTGTTTGTTTTACGGTCAATGACAAGAGTACTAATCAGCTGGCTCACGAACGTAACCAGCATTTATCCCCACATTCGGAGCATTAAGAGATTTTTCACACAGCAGGGTGTGAATTGTGCAAAACAAAAAAAACAAAAAAAATTTGCCTTATCTTTTCTGAAAATTTCCGCACATTCAGCTGACATAAGTTAAACCACAATTTCAATAAACAAAACAAACTATCCAGCGATGAAATGTTTTCTGTCTTGACACAAATCTTTAGCCTGACTACGTCAGACTTCGTACTTCCGCTCAATTTCATTTCGCTTCTGTACTTTCTGTACTGTCTATGAAGCAAAGCGAAGTAGCAGAGTTTGGTATTAGTCCAGTCATTTTAAGCCAAAATGGGGGTCAACCTTGAACAAATTGCAACAGAAGCAAACTCAACTGATTTTGTATACTCAATATGTCCTGAGTAAGGTAAAAAAAAGCCCCGAAGAATCCCATTAGGGGGAAGTTTAGGAAAAGACCCAAATAAATCCCATTCATTCGCCTATTCATTCTTTTTCTCACGTGAAAAGGGTAAAAATTATAACCTTTAGATATCATCTTGAAAATCACTGAGTTGATTACTTACATCAAGACAAACAAAAAATGTATTACAAGTTTTTTGCAATTGTTTGTTAACATGGACAAATGGTGCATAATCTAATTACATATGTGCTCATTTGCATAATTACCCAAACAAATCTAAACATTGGGTATAGCAGTGAACATGTCTTGTAGAATTTTGTAAACAAGATTAAAAAAAAACATTTTCACCTGCTATCCCGACTCAGAAACAGGCAATGACAGACGCCAGCCCCTTATAAAGACACATAATAAACCATGCATTGAGATATAAATAAATGACAGCTGTGTTCATAAGCGTTTTGATAAATATAAACTTACATTTGAGGTGCAACCATGCTGAATTTTGCAATGGTTCTTGCAAATTTTTATTTATTTTTTTCCCAAAAAATACCAGCCGGTGGTCTACGAAATTTCCTGGTAGATTTTTTGGTCCCACTCTGCCCCTTACAACAATGCAGTAAATATTTTAGGTGAATCAAAAAGCGTGCTCATTAACCAGCAGACAAATTAGTGCATAAAAGGTCACCAAAATGAAGTATTTGAAACTCATAATTAAATACAAAAGGAGGAGAAAAAATGCAAAAAGGTCCACTTTTTGAAAAAAGAAAATTATTATGTTATTATTATTATTATTATTATTATTATTATTATTATTATAAATGGTATTGTTATTATGTAACCAAACGTCATGATAAAATAAATCAGGTAATAATAATAATATAAATATAATATAATGTATAATATAAATATTATAATATAATATATTATTATTGTTTTATTATTTTTATTATTATTATTATTATTATTATAGGCGTAAGGGTTTCACATTGTAAAACCAGACATTAAGAATTTGTTTCCCTTTGTGGTTTAATAATTCATACATCAAAGGGTTACAAAAATTTAAGTTGCACATGAAGCTAAAGGTAATGAAAACAAATGTTACCAAGACATTACCAAAGTTCAAGTACATTGTTAAAGCCAAAGTAAATACGTTTTTAATGTGTTGAAATAAACAATAAATAAAATAAAAACATTAATAAGATCCATTCTACATTCTACAATTTTAATGATTCTAGCACTTCGTGTTAATGTGTAAATATTATATAATTAAAGGTAAAAATATAAAACTTATTTGATAAACAAGTGAAAAGTTAAGTGCGATTTAATGTTCTTGTGACTTGATTTCAATAACTGCGAGTTAGCCGGTCAGCTACAGCTAAACTAACCATACAACCTTTTCTAAACCGGAAACAGGCAATGACAGACGCCATCCCCTTATAAAGACACATAATAAACCATGCATTGAGATATAAATAAATGACAGCTGTGTTCATAAGCGATTTGATAAATATAAACTTACATTTGAGGTGCAACCATGCTGAAGTTTGTTTGGGTCGCGGGAAGTCGGAAGCAGTGCATATTGTAAACAGTGTGACAGAAGCTGGCAAAATAAAAGTCCCACTGCGTCTAATGAATATAGCAGACATCTACGACAGCGAAGAATCGAAGATTATTTTATTGCAGTGGGAGATCTGAATTTAATAAACTCAGTCAAAAGTATCTAGGCTTCGGGGCAAATAACCAAGATTAACAAATTAATCAATTAATCAAAAAAAATTAAACCTGCTAAAATACAGATTAGCGGATCAGCTCATTCCCGACACATAGTTATAAAGCCATAATTATAAGATAGGCTAACTGTTTAAATTAAGACATACTATGTGGAAATTAAGAGACACAAATTTCACTGTGAAATGAGAAGCAGTTTTTTTAATAATTTTGACTTTTTATCTCATAAATAGGCTATGACTTTGTATCTCAAAATTTCGATTTTTTTTTTATGAACATCTCATAATTATGATTTGCGAACGCATAATTTTTTTCTTAAGCGACAGAAATGGACTTCCAAAGGATTTGGAGCAGTCGGGGCTTAGGTCTAAAACTTTACTGCCCTCTACAGTTGAAAAAAGGTTTTAGGCCTATTCATAAAAAGTGGAAATGTATTAGTTTTTCTGAATTGCTAAAACAAATTTCTTGAAACCATCACTCACTTTCTCAAAACCTTAAACACAAAACCAATTTTTCAAACCACATTCAGAGAACCTTTGACTCTTCTGGTAAAATGAAACAATTGCCTCAAAACTATTTTATCTGTGCTCAAAATCAAACAATGCTTTCAGGTCATACACACAGCGAGTCAATATTATAAACACTACAGGTCATTCATTAGACACTACATCAAAAAATGGAGAACACAGAATCCAAAGCATGCAGTTACAGAAAACAAATTGTATTGTAGCTAGTAAACAAATTTTGCAATTATGTTAAAAAGTATAGTAATGACAACTTAATTGTGTAAGGTGAATAAATTGTACTGTATGCACTGCAAGTATAGTATTGTACTGAATATTGATTGAATGTAAACTGTGAAAAGACCCAATTGCAAAAGCCTAAAAAAGTCTAAATGAAAAGCATGTAGAGTACACTCAGAAGAGTTGTGCAACTGCAGAATCAAGGACAGTGAGAGAGATGTTATTCTGCTTCAGCATCATATCTTTATGTTAGGTTCAGACTGAGGACTTTGTCCACATCACAGACAACGTAATCTCTGCAGGCGAAGAGGAAAACCCTAAAGCCAGATCCAGCCTTGACAACATTCTTCACACCTGCTCTTTCTCGTCCTCTTCTCCTTCCTCCTTATACACACACTCTTCCTCCTCTCCCTCTTATATTGTTTCCACCCATTGTTGGTATTGTAGTGGAAATTTTAATATTGGCTGATTAATAATGGACATTGCATTGAAATATCATATGGTCTCTGTCTGTATTCCTGAGTTTCTATTATTATGTTTACACAGCTGTGAAGGCATGAGTAAAGACAATCAGAAGATGCTTGGGTGTAAATAAACTTTTGTAAATAACTATTGACGAGATAGCTTTGAAGAGAAACACTATAAGACTGTCAGCAAAATCTTGCTCCTTGTCTTTCACTCACCATTGCAGCTGGACTGTGTGCGACTGGGTCCTATTCTTGCAAGAAGAAATACTTTTAAAATACAATTCGGATCAGAACGTCTCTTACGCGCTGATGCTGTTTGTTTAACTATTGTTTTTGCCACAACAGTATCAACATTCAACATTTTGAGTAAATGTTGGCCCTCTGAACTGACTTGTATTATGTACAGTTGGTTCGGTCTCAACTTCTCAAGAAATAAGTGTGAACAATTTTGAGTCGTTGTGTGTAAACGATGACAACTGTTTTGTAGTTGTGTTTTTATCTTTTGCCTGCTTGCGTTTAGCAATTTAAAAACATATGTGCATCACAGTGTGAAATGTGTTTTAGTGATTGAGAATGTGTTTTGAGTTTTGTAAAAAGATTTGAGATTTGCAAACAGTGTTTTAACCTGAACTTTGTTTAATGTTTTACAGAAAGGGTGATTTATTCGACAAATTGGTTTAGGCTATTGAGAATTTGGTTCAGAGAACGGGGTTTTAGCAATTCAGAAAAACTGTAATAATGTTAATTTCATAAAAATCTTAAGCATTTCAGGGGGAAAAGAGACACGTCGTCTCTTGTCCCAAACTCCTTGTTCCTAAAATGTTTATTCTGTAGTTGTAGAGATATGTTATTCATGCACACCACAAGAGAAGAGGTCCCTCAACCCATTTATTTATTTATTTTTAAGAACAACATGAGGATGAATAGCCTAATAACGTGGAAAAATGAGGGTGGACTAGGCCTATCCCTTTTAAAGTCGTAAAATCCTTCAGTCAGATCTCAGGAGGTTCCTGTATGTTTTCCAGATTTCACGGAGGTGTAGTTTTTGTGAATTGTATTTGGGGAAAATGTTATTATCCTCCAAACAATCTCTCAGCATTCATCTCCAAAACAGAGCTAAACAGCAGAAAATAGTAGAGAGATGAATTCCTGTTCAACACCATTAAATCACAAAAATCTAATAAAGTCTATTTTATACCATAACAACATATATGCTATAAATGTATTTAATAAAATATAAATAACAATTAAATATAAAATAAAAATATTAGATGGTTACTTGTAATAAAAATTGGAAATGGAGAACAAATGATTATGAATTCTTCTGATACAGTAAATCTTCTTCTTCTGATAAACCCCCAGAAATGGAATATTAAAGACTAGGCTATATGCAATGCATGCTCTGAGTGTAAAACGGATATAAGAAATAAGAAATGATAATGTAACAGACAAGGTTGAGAGTTGTATGGACGATTTTATAGTTGAACACCTCCGGAGGGACACCGCAAAGACAGCTCGCAAGAGGAGAAGAAGGAGAGAAAGGCGCTGGCGAGGATCGACGGCTCAACTCCCTCGGAATGGACTGGATGATTCATCGTGCACAGCAGTTAATACAAATGATCAGACGACTCGAACGATTAAACAGGAAAATAATACACATTGTAAACGGTTTTATGGTTGAGAATAAAATAGACTGCTCAAATGAGGATGTCTTGAATTTGCAGAACCACTTAAAGCATAATTTGAGCTTGACCTGTGAACTTAAGGGTGATTGTTAGAAGTGTGTGTTTGTGTGTGTGTGGACGCAACATGTTTAGGTTGTCAAAAGGGCTGCGAAAAGAAAAACTTACCAAATAAAGCTTTTATGTGTGTGCTGCATAAAATAGCCTAGGTGTGAAAAGGAAATAGATGTTTTGAATATGTGCCTCTGCAATCTTATGTTAATAAAGGACTAGGATATGTCCAAAGTTTTACCTTATACTTGTAGCCTACTATAATGACAGCCCATAGTTTTTTATTCCTTTGAAATTTTTTCCTTGAAAAAAAAAATCTGAATCTTTTTTTAAAATAAAACGAAATTATGTTGTGGTGATTCGTAAAACTTTTTAAACAAACATTTTCCCTATCAATGTCTCATGCTTTTACATGTAATGAAATATTAATATTGTGCACATTCGAATCCAAGATTGAACTGGTTAGAGGCACAGCCGAGGACCCTTACTTCTTTGATCTAAGTAAAGGGCAATATTTGACTGCAGCAGATTATGGGAATGTTTTAGGATCTAGAGGTTACAGCAGGATAAAAAGACAACATTACACGTATTAGATGGATGTCCTGTCCTTCCGAGAGTGTGCGTGCCTGTGTGCGTGCGCGTGCGTGTGCGCGCGTGTGTGTGTATTCAGTCAGGCATCAGATTGTTGGGTCTGGGATGTTGGGCTGATGTTCAGCGCAGAACTGAAGTGACTCAGTCAGAACAGAAAGTTCATACAGAAGACATGAGCATGTGGATACTCCCTATATTTGCATAGCAGCCAAGGTAAGTGCTTTATCCTTTTTCATATTATTGTTTTAATATATGTTCCTGCTTAAAACAACATTTTTGCATTAAATAATAACACAACTAAACATAGAATTGATCATTAATGTTAAAAATACACATTTAACATTGTTGCATGATGTATTTGTGGGTTAAATTGGTCTTTCTGAATCGTTACACTTGATTTATTTGACATTATTATGTTTGTTCAGAAATATCTGAGGACCGTGTTCTTCTGCTGTGTTTGAACATCTAAAAAGTGTGTATTCAAACAACAAGAAAGGGACAATACCTCTTTGTGCATTTATTAGCCACTTGTGTTGGACTTTATATAATGCATGCAATAATGATGCACCATAAACAGATTTTTAAGATGCACAGAAGGTCTGAACGATTTTTTTATTCGACTGTCTATAGGTTAGGCATGAATGAAAGCATGGCCAAAGTGTTTTTTCTGAGCTTGTTGCTTTGGCTGCTTGTACCTGCGGCCAGATGCCAGAGCAGAAGACAGTCTGGAGAAACACTGAACAACCTCACCACAAAACAGGACAATGGTAAATGCATTAGCGTTTTCTTCAGTGCCAGTGCATCATTTATTCTGTTGACTATAAGTCTTTGTACAAAAGTGAAAGCTAGATATCTTTACTATCTCAATTGTTTATCCAAGACAACAATGAGATTAAATGGAGACAAACCCAGCAATTGGGTTACAATTTTAAATTACATTTTTAATCTAATGTTTGAGTTTGTCCATATTTGACCCAAAGTTTGGTTAAAACAACCCATCATTTTTTAGAGTAATTTGATCTAATTACAAACAAAGGCCAAATAAATTATTTTTGCTACTGGTCTAATGCTTTTGGATCCCATTACTCTTACCTCTATAAAGCCCAATGTATCATATTTTGATTCACAAATTTCTAAGTTCTCTAGATGATCAACATGATCAAAACTTTGCTGAAACATGCCTTCTGTCGTCTGATTGGTAGTTTCCAAAGTAGCTTTTAGTATGATTGAAAAAAGTCCACCTTTAGTTTGTGGTTCAATTGCTTCTTGTTCAGGAATCTTTAAATAATTTTTAAAAAAGTAAACGTAAGAATAACTTATATAGTTGGTAATATTTCAAGATAAACACTTGCTGGACTGAAGCAACTTAGGTTTACCCTGAGTAAACCTTTTTGAAAAATCGTGTTTAGTATCAAATATGATCCATCAGGCCTTTGAAGAACGTTGTTCATCTCTCAATCATCATTGTATTGCATTGCAGTATGTTTTGCCCCCCACAATAAAAACAAGCTGTGATCATAAAAATAAGCATCGAAATATCATCTTAGTATACATTTTATGTAATAGTCTGTTATACTGTTAAAAATCTCATTGATTTACACTACAAGCTATCATATTAGATGTTACTTTTTCTCCCCATACAAATATCAGCATCTGCACCAAATTGCAAATTTTTGCTCAATTTCTGACCAAAATTTAGATGTTTTTTTCCTCCTGGAGAATGAGCTCAATAATTTCATTCTATATGAGCATTAAAAGCCTTATGTATACTTAACAAAACACATATGCAAACGTTTTAATTAGATTTTGTCTAAAAAGGTTAAATAAACTGTTCCATATGTATATAGCCTATATATATATATGTATTATTTCGTATGTCAGGCTTTATTGGGTTAAAAAGTGATGATGCCATTGAAGAACCAATCTCCCAACGAACCTTACAGTGAATAATTATTTTTCTTTTTTTGTCAGCATGAACTACATTTTAATAATCTAAAGAGCCTTTTGAGTAATGGAAAAGCTCCATGGATGTTAAAGGATCTTCAAGGAACCATAAGAACTTTTATTTTTGTATTTGTGCTTAAAGAGTTTATGGCTAGTTTCCTCTCTCGTTTCAGAGCTAGTATGTCCACTCGAGATCGCATTCATCCTGGACAGCTCAGAGAGTGCGAAGAGCTTTCTGTTTGACCGAGAGAAAGCATTCGTGCGCTCCTTTAGCAGGCGTGTGGCGCAGATGCAGGTTTCTGACTGGCATCTGAAGACTCGTTTGGCGCTCCTCTACTACAGCAGTTCAGTGCATATCGACCAACGCTTCACAGACTGGCAGGACTTTGACGTCTTCCTGAGAAGATTGGCAGACGCCATCTACATCGGTCAGGGAACGTATTCGACATATGCCATATCCAACGCCACCCAGCTCTTCACCAGCGAGACCAAGGAGCAGAGTGTTCGGGTGGCCCTGCTCATGACCGACGGCATCGACCATCCGAGGAATCCTGACATCATGATGGCGGTCGCCGAGGCCAAAGGCCACAACATTAAAATCTTCACAATAGGCTTGTCAAACCTGGCGAAGGACAGCGTGAACAGTGCCAAGCTGCGGGTGGTGGCGAGCAGTCCAGCCCAGCAATACTCCCACAGCCTCACTGACCCCAAACTGGAAGAACGGCTCCTGCAGCAGCTCGTGAGATGTTCACTTCATCTGTCAGCCTTTTAGCTTTAGCAAGATCAGACATCATCATAATCATAAATATGCAAATAAATGATTGATTAAAAAATGGGAGAGAAAGATGCATACAAATAGCACAATTAAATGATACAATAAACCAAAACGATCAATAGTGAATTGAGAAACTGCAGGTATCAGCACTTCTTTGAATACTTTTCAATACATTTTCCCATAACTTTTCAAATATTTTATACCTACGCCACTTCAGTTACTATTGAGATACATCACTTCTTAGCATTTTGAATCAAATTAAATCATGATTCCATGGGCTTCAGTGAAAAAACAAAAATTACATTGTGCAACAGAATGAAGTGTGAAAATATGATTATAATGTATAATTATTTATTATTAAAGATTTTTTTAAATATAAATATATATATATTATTAAAACTATATATTCACATTATAATTTTATATATATATATATAATTAAAACTTAATGTATTAGCCTATATATAATCATGCAACGTCCTTTAGCTGTTCTAAATTCACTGTAAACCCAGGCTTCATGGGGCTTATTGCTTTTATAAAATGGTTAGTCCATAAACATATTTATTTTAATGAGATCACAGGTGTATGTTTGTAGAGTAATGGCACAACCAATCAGAATGAAGTACCGGAACTATCGTAATTACCATATATTTCTATTTGTAATATATTTTTTCTATTTCAGTTTTACTTTGATCAATTATTAAGATTTAGACCTATGGAGATCAAATTTATTAACAGAAAAGAAAAAGAAAGTTGAATGAAATGAAAAAAATAATAACACATTAAAGTAAATAATAACACATTAAAAAAATAAAAATGCATTTGGGTGCATTTTTTTCGATGTTGCTGTGACAGTGAAAATTATTTTGCAATGAATTTGCTAACTTTTCTAACCGAGTTTGCTAACTAGTAGACTACCAGCTAATGCTAACTAGTATGTGATCTGCAAGGTGCCATCTTTGCTCATGGTCACTCAGTCACACCAGTTTTGGGTTGCAGGCACTGCATTGCAGGTCATTTAAAACCATGCACGTGAATTAAAAAACATCTTAAACAGAACAGTTTCGGATAATTCTAACTCTAAATTATGAATAGCCATGTTTGAAGATTATGTAAAATGCTGATAAACACACACCTGGGATTTGGGTTAATAAGAAATCACATAGCAGATTACCAACTAATTATTCTAATGCATATGTGTAGTGCAACATGTTAATAACCACTCAAAACATCTTGGCAAACACATTGAAACATGCACACTCACGCTTTTCTGTTTCTGCACAACATTTGGAAATGTTGCGGTTATTTTGGGTCAGAAAATGGATGCTCTAAAAGTTTATATTCGTGAGGGTTTGAGATCCAAATACAGTAACTAGTGTTTGGTCTTCTGTGCTGAAGCATGGTTCATACATCAGTGGGTGAATCAAATCTGTGTGTGAGGGATTTTCCCAATTAACACAGAAGGAAGGGTCTGCCGCTCGTGAAATGTCAAGCACTGTCTGTGATCACACAATACGGGTCTCTTAGAAATGCATAATAATGCTTCCTATGCACGGAATTTTGCGATAAATTTGACTTGTTTTGGTACTGTTATAGATTTGTGTTCTAATTCTTATTTCTCTTTTCATTTTTTTTTCCAGGAAATAATTGCAAAGAATGAAGTAAGTACTGAACTAAGAATAGATGCCCTCAAAGTATTCAGACACTTTAGTCATAAAAGTCAGAATGTCATTGCATTAGAGGAAAATAGCCTACAAAAACCAAGTGGCATTAAGCTACAAAACCACACAGGTTTCATAATTCTCAATATCCCCTCATATTGAATTAATAACTCAAATGGATTAAATGAATAACTAATAATGGAATATACAACTACAATGTCCAACTTTACCCAGATACACTTGTGAAAATCAATATCAAATCTCAGCTGCGTGATTGTTTATATTGACGCAAAAATGTAAAATGTATAATCATACAGCTCTATATATATGGCTATATATTATATCCAGTTTTATCGGCATACATGCAGTAAACTCACAGCACTCGATCAAAGCGAAAATATAGCAAATCTCAACTGCCTGATTATCTAGTCTCAAAATGTAAATATATTATTGATCAGCTCTTTATATAAAGTTGGATATACAGAGGTTGGACAATGCAACTGAAACACCTGGTTTTAGATCACAATAATTTATTAGGATGGTGTAGGGCCTCCTTTTGTGGACAATACAGCATCAGTTTGTATTGGGAATGACAGATACAAGTTCTTCAAGGTCCTTCACAGTGACCAGAGGGATTTTGAGCCATTCCTCTTCCAGAACAGTGTCCAGGTCACTATATATGATGCTAGTGGAGAAAAAAAAATGTTCTGACTCGCTCCTCCAAAATACCTCAATAATATTCAGATCTGGTGACTGTGCAGACCATGGGAGATGTTCAACTTCACTTTCATCTTCATCAAACCATTCTGTCACAGGTCTTGCTGTGTGTATTGGTGCATTATCATGCTGATACACGGTTTGAACATCAGGTGTTCATGATCCTCCAGAATGGTTCTGTAGTCGTTGGCAGTGACGTGTCCATCAAACACAGTCAGGATTGTCATGATATTGCAGCTCAAAGCATCACTGATCCACCCGTGCTTCACTCTGGACAGCAACAGTCCGGCTGTTCAGTCTCTTTAGGGTTTCCCCACACCGTAACACACACACAGATGTGGGAAAGATAATGAAGGTGGATTCGTCAGAGAACGAAGCGTGTTTCACATCGTCCACAGTTGGGCAGATGTGGTTTTATGTTTTTGTTTTATACGATCCGGGTTAGTACCTGGACATCAGAAGCTTCCTCTTGCGTCGACAGTCACTCCTGTAGGATGTGGTTCGTCCTCTGTGGTTTAATGCCGACATTACCCTGGATATTACACCTCTCGATACACAAATACTTGCTGTCCTGATCACAGAGGAGCCAGAGACACACACCAACAATTTGTCCTTTTTGATATGATATATAACTCTGACATGTCTCGCATTATATTGTGTGGATTGCAATATTTTATGTACAGCTGTGCTATTTCTCTGCTAATTCAACCTTCACACTCGGCTCTTACTGATGAATGTAAATCAGTGGAGATACAGGCGTGAAACCTCCAACACTATATTGATCAGTGTTTCAGTTTCATTGTCCAACCCCTGTATAAGTGTTTCCAACTTTATTCACATACAGTACAAGCAATCAAGCTAAAAATCACAACTGCTTAATTGCTTGTCGTTGCAAAATGTGAACTATATTATTGTCCAGCTCTAATCTGAAAATATGTCATGAAAATATTAAGGTATTATAAACATAACATCATGATATGCAACAATGTGAACTGTGAAAAGTGCTATACAAATACATTTGACCTGACATGACTAAAGGGATAATTCACCCAAAAATGAAAATGTTGTCATCACTTACTCACCCTCAAGTTGTTCCAAACCTGTATGAGAAAAAAAAAATACTGTGGAAGTCAATGGCTACCATCAACTTTCTGGTTACCAACATTCTTTAAAATATCATCTTTTGTCTTCAACGGAAGAAAGAAAGTCATACAGGTTTGGAACAACTTGAGAGGGAGTAAGTGATGATGAAATTTTCATTTTTGGGTGTATTATCCCTTTAAACAAAGCATAACACACCAAAAATAGCTTGACTTGAACAATGCTGATTGCAAAATACCTGTTGGTTGTATTTCTCTTGCCAGTGCCCACGACCACCGGTGTGTTTGTGTGAGAAAGGTGAACGAGGTCTTCCAGGAGCTTCTGTGAGTATTGCTGGAATGGAATTGAGGCCATTTTCCTTCACTTGTGGCATTCATGAAGAAAACACTATTTTGTTTAGGGTAAAAAAGGAGACCAAGGTTATGAAGGACAGCCTGGTCCAAAAGGCTCAAGGGTGAGAGTAAAAATAATCACCACATGTGTTTAAAGGAATTATGATGATTAGATCTGTAGTTTGCTGTTGATGCACTAGTCTGACTGATTTTACAGGGGGAAACAGGAGCATCTGGTCTTCCAGGAATCAATGGTCCAGAGGTACATCACATCTTCATATGGTCAGTTTGTACATTTTGTCTCACTACTGACTCTCTGACCAACACGGTTCTTGTTCCTGGTTTCTCATCCACAGGGAAGACCTGGGTTCAAAGGTGATAAGGTAAAATATCTGTGTTTTATCTTTTGCATATGTATTTGGGTTGTTGCAATTAATATGTTAATATTTCCATGCATTGTCCTAACCGGCCACAATACTATCTACTAAGATTGCAAAATCATTAGCATGCAAATTAGAAAGCACTCTTAAAGAAACACTCCACCGTTTTTTGAAATAGGGCTTATTCACATCTTTCCTACATTTAGATAGGTGGGCAAACGCATTTTTGTCTCAGTGCATGCATTGTTTTAGTTTGGCAGCGCCGCCACTAGCTTAGCTTAGCATAACGAATGGAATCCTTTGTTGCCAGATAGCATGTCGTGAGTAAAAGTGATAAAAAATAAATGTAAAAAAACGAATTACTTCTTGTGCCCTGCATATTCACAACAAGTACAAATAGCAAGTCAGATTAGGACTAGGCGATTTCCTAAGCAGATATTGACTAGGGACTATATTGGGGGGAAGCACAGGCATAGCACTGCAACTTGGGTGCAGAGATATAACGCAACACCTGAAATCCCACAACTTCCATCAACATACCGGCGTGAATAGTAGCTGGCTATTTTTCCTACAGTAGACATAGTGAATGACGATGAACATGGCAGATTTTGTGAGAGACGAAGAGGGTGACTTCTCAGACAGTCAAGATCCAGAACCATACCTCTATGAACCAGAGTTTTCAGAAGAGTTTGCAGCTTGCATCCTTTGGATATAGAACGACAGGAGGAGGAGATTGCGATCACTCAACAGCCTGAGGACGTGAGGATGAGAGCCAACACGAACTGGTGGTGTGAGTGTATGTCCTTTGCTTGTTTTCACAAACTTTTGCAGGCAATTACCATGTTTGCTGTAACTGTAGCTGTAACTTCTCAAACTCAACACAATCCAAAAGCGAAGATACTCGGTGCAGGTCACGTCAGTATGTTGACGGATTTCAGGTGTTGCTTGATATCTCTTCGCCCAAGTTGCAGTGCTTTGCCTGTGCTTCACCCCAATATACTGTAGTCCCAAGTCAATATCTTCCTAGGAGATCGCCTAGTCTTAATCTGACTTGCTATTGTACTCGTTGTGAATACGCAGGGCACAAGAAGTAATTCGTTTTTTTTAGTTTTTTTTTATTACTTTTACTCACGACATGCTATCTGGCGACAAAGGATTCCATTCATTATGCTAAGCTAAGCTAGTGGTGACGCTGCCAAACTAAGACAATGCATGCACTGAGACAAAAATGTGTTTGCCCACCTATCTAATTGTAGGAAAGACGGTGAATAAGCCCTATTTCAAAAAACGGTGGAGTGTTCCTTTAAAAATAAAGTTTCTTTATTGGCTTTGATGGTTCCATGAAGAACATTTAACATCCATGGAACCCTTTTCCTTGCAAAAAAGGTTATTTATAGTGGAAAAAAATGTTCTTTAGATTATTAAGATGTTCCTTTCACTGAGAAAAAAGTGTTTATTTTAAGAACTGTTCACTGAAACGTTATTTGGGGAAGCAAAAACTACCATCTTCTATGGCATCGCTGTGAAAACTTCCTGTTGTAGTTTTCAACGAGTGTACTTGTGGATTCACTAGACAGAGTAACCCCTCAGCTTCATTAATACTACTTTCACTGTTCTCACACATTCTCTTCCACAATACAATAACTGAAGTCTTGAGTCATGTTTTAGGGAGATCAAGGTAACTGTGGACCACCAGGGCAAAAGGGACATAAGGTAAGTCTTCTCTATTGTTCTATGAATTATTATTGCTCTAAAATATGCCACATATAATTGATCAAAGTTTTATGTGTCATTTCACAGGGCACTGAAGGGCCTCCAGGACCGAGGGGCCCCAGAGGAGAGCAGGCACAGTACAAACATCTCTTTACATATGACATATTATATGCCACATTTCAGGTTTCAGCTGAATTCATGATGCATAACATGAACTGTATTTGTATTTTTATCATTTGATAATGATCATTATTTTATAACTGATCATTTAATTTAATTCTGTGAGACCCTTAAGTAAAGATTCCTTTATGGCATGCATTATATTTAACAGTAGAACACACTTAAAGCTCCAATTTATGTTTGGAAAAAAAGAATTTTTAAAATAAAATAAAAAAATGTATTTATGAAACACATTATTAATAGTCAGGCACTCTTATTCATCTTAGCCTGTATTTTTCTGAACACGTTAAACAAATGATAATTGTGTATTTCATCCATACATACAATCAACTATAAACAAAAAATAAATAAACAACATTTCTACTGCAGTAGTATAATGCTCTTTTTGATGCCACCAATTAAAAACATTATCTGGCAAAAGCATTTTTTTAACTTTTTACATAAAATACTAATTGTCAAAGATGCAGAACATTTTTTTTAAATGTAAAAGAAGAGTGTATAATAGCACAATTTTTAGGATTGAACTGTGTAAGGGTGATTTCAGACAAAAATAATCTTGTGAGAAGATCAAAAGTCATGTGACTAAAGACAACCGGTAGTAAGCTCTTTTTAAAAGGCTGATTTTTTCATTCAGACACTGCGATTTGCAGTTGTTGTTCTAAAAGTTGGAAAGTGAATATAGATAGAAAGACGAATAAATTGATATAAAACTAAATGCATTAGTCTTATCACATGTTGTCTCATCACATAAACGCAGTGATCATGGCAGGCCGTGGCTGTTTCCTCGCTCTGCACTTATGGAATGTGATCGGCAGATCGCTCGCAATCCTATGCTAATCTACACATGTAAAGGAGTGAATCCAGGCTTGCAGGATATTATTCTTTTTCCGAGGACGACTTTGTACTGTGGGATTAGTGAAGAGACTGAATAGCTCAGATTGACTGGGTCAGGTCCTTCAGAACCAACATTTGCACAGTTTAACAGGCATCAACAGATTGCCATATCAACCTCTGTTTTATTATAGGCATATGGCTGATTAATTGTTACAATAATTAAATGATTAAAAAATGTATGCATGAGAGTGCAAGACCAATTTTAACATATTTCTTCATTATTTTACCAGGGTCTGATAGGGCCTCCAGGGGACCAGGGGCACGAGGGTCAAGCAGGACCCAAAGTATGATCATATCTTTCGTTTCTTTGCCAGAGAAATGACTGTTACTGATATTTGTGCCTTGAATAGAGATAGTAATAAAAAAAAAGAGGGGTATAACGAATTCACATTTTGGTGATCTTTCCATGTTTAAATGCAGATTTTGCCTCTCAAGTTTGATCTGTAATTTTTAACAAAGAGTGCTTTGAAAATCTGACAAATATATAATAGCACATTCTAATGCAAAAACTCTTAAACTGTTAGACACAAGGGGTGCCTTTATGCTCTGTAAATGTCATTCCGAACATACACGAGAGAATACTGTACGTTGGGTGATCAGAGTGTATACTGAACCCTTTCACCATACCTCATGCTAGGATGTTTTGAATATTAAGCCAGAAGTTGCAATGTGACATGTATCTTCAAGATGATTGAGGTTTATGGCATTTTGCAACAAATATACGGTATCAGCTTTAAATTTATAAGAAGATGACATCTAAATAAATAACTGACCTTGTGGTTGTCCCTAGGGGGACCGAGGGCTGGTTGGTGCGTCTGGCCCGCCGGGAGATATTGGAGTGGGATTCCCTGGACCAAAGGTAAACTTTTCAGCTAGTTGTTCTCAACAAGACTTCTTTCAGTTCATATTAGACAAAAAACAAAATGTTTAAAGAAGTGGAAACATATACTACCCTTCAAAAGTTTAGAGTGAGTAAGATGCATTAAATTGATCAAAATGAAAAGTAAAGACATTTATAATGTTACAAATTATTTCTATTTCACGTAAATGCTGTTCTTTTGAACATTCTATTCTTTAAAGAATCCTGAAAATAAATGCATCACAGTTTCCACAAAATATGAAGCAGCACAACTGTTTTCATCATTGATAATAATCAGAAATGTTTCTTGAGTAGCAAATCATCATATTAGAATGATTTCTTAAGGATCATGTGACTCTGAAAACTGGAGTAATGATGCTAAAATTTAGCATTGCATTGAATAAATTAAATCTTAAAATATATTAAAATTGAAAACAGTTTTTTAAAATTGTAATAATATTTCACAATATTACTGTTTTCACTGTATTCACAATGATGTACTTTCTAGTCCCAGAGGTTTTAGTATGTTCATGTCCATCACAATAAAGTGCCTACATGCAGTGTATTTTATTTGAGGTGTGATTGATTTAGGGTGACAAAGGAAACCCAGGAAGACCAGGTCCTCTAGGTCAGGTTGGCATTGGTCAGCCAGGTCTATCTGTAAGTATAAACCGCCTCTTGTATGACTTTTAAACATGCATCTATAGATTATAATGAAGTAATGATACATGCATCAATGAAGGGTCCTCCAGGTTTACCAGGATCACAGGGGAACCCAGGAGCTCCAGGCGAGGGACTTCCTGGCCCAAAGGTGAGCAGAGACAGTTTCTGTTCCTGCTTCTTTTTTCGGTCTTTCCCTTTTCGATATATAGGCTCTCTGACCTTTTCTAAAAGAAAACGTATGAAACGTACTCACACTCAAATTGTTCCAAATCCGTAAGTCGTTCGTTCTTCTGTGAAAAACAAATGAAGATGTTTAGCAGGATGTCTTGTCCTGCATCTTTTCGATAGTGAAAGTGAATAACCATAGTAAGGTCAATAAAATATACACTCTTAAAAGTAAAGTTTCCTATGAGGGGGTTTCCATTGAAGAACCATTTTGGGTTCCTCACAGAACAATTCAGTAAACAGTTCTTAAAAGAACCATTTTTCTTGAAGAACATTTTAAAGTGTGAAGAACATTTTAAAGAACTTTTATTCACTATAAAGAACCTTTGGATAAAAGGAAGATTCCATGGATGTTAAAGGTTCTTCATGGAACCTTAGACTCCAATAAAGAACATTTATTTTTAAGATTGCACATTGATAACATATACCTCTATGTTATTCATTCCATTTAATGGTCATGTGAATAAAGATATTGAAATATCACTTTTTTAATCTGTTTTGTGTTTGTGTTCTAGGGTGACCGTGGGTATGTCGGCCCTACTGGTGGACGTGGGCCCCCAGGTTATGGAGTCAGAGGTGAAAAGGTACGGTGCAGTTGTGTGAGATTTTCGTTGGCCATATAAATAGCCATTTTGCTTAAAATGTAGCCCTTATATGCATCCTCTTAGGGCAACGCGGGACCTCCTGGATCACCTGGACCATTAGGAATGCCTGGCAGGGGAATTCAAGGAGAGAAAGTATTTTGTTATGTTATTTTTCTGGTTTAGCTTTTTTATTTATACCAATATTTCTGTACTAGTGGTGCTATAGGCAAGTTCTCAATGCTTTTAGTGTTAGTGATTTATACAAATCCCTAATCCTAAGTAATAAACACTGTTTGTTCTATATTTATATGCAATATGATTCCTCAAATCATGCATGTTGAAAAGTGTGCTATTATGTTTCGAAACCATTGGAAACATTCAACTGTCGCCTCCATCTTAATATCGAAAGGGGAATCAGGGACCAGCTGGTCCTCCTGGTCAAAGAGGGAATCCTGGGACTGGACTCATAGGTACAAAGGTAAGACTGCACCTCTATAAGAATTTTTTTTTTTTTTTTTAAAGAAATTGATAAAAAAATTTCAGCAACGATACATTAAAATGATCAAAAGTGAGATTAAAGACATTTATATTGTTACAAAAAAATCTATTTAAAATAAATTCTGTTCTTTTTTACTTCAAAGAATCCTGAAAAAAAATCATGATTTCTACAAAAATATGTAGCAGCGCAGCTGTTTTCAAAATTGATAATAATAGAAACGTTTCTTGAGCATCAAATCAGCATATTAGAATGATTCTGAAGGATTATGTGACACTGAAGACTGGAGTAATGATGCTGAAAATTCAGCTTTGATCACAGGAATACATTATATTTTAAAATATATTCGTATAGAAAACAGCTATTTGAAAATAGAATAATATTTCACAGTATTACTGTTTTTACTGTATTTCAAATAAATTCAACCATGGTGAACAAGAGGCTTCTTTTGGGGGGAAAAAACGTAATTGTTCCAAACTTTTGAAGGACATATAATTTTGTTTTGTTTGCTCTCAGGGAGAACAGGGATTTCCTGGAGATCCTGGAGCCACTGGAGAAAGAGGAATCGGAGAACCAGGACCCAAAGTAGGTTGTCGTTTCAACTAAACTGTTATGACATGAACCTAAAAGAACAGAATAAAGTATCAAATAATGAAATCAGAGTTGTGTTTGGGTTGATGTCGTAGGGTGAACTTGGATTCCAAGGTTTACCAGGTGAACCAGGTGTACCAGGAGAAGATGGAACCATGGGACCAAAGGTGCCCTTAATAGCATGTTAGTGGTGGATAACTTTACATCCAAAATATTCAGTGGGCAAATCTTGTAATATACCATATAATATCTTGTTGATTTCAGGGTGATTTAGGCCTACCAGGACCCAAAGGACAAGACGGACCTCCTGGAAGAGGCCAACCAGGAGAGAAGGTGTCATACCTACTAAAATTATTATATTAAAAATATATATATAATTTAATGTATTAAATAGGTTGTATCTTCCTTCAACAGGGGGATCGAGGGGAGAGGGGCTCCAGAGGCCAACCAGGGCCAATGGGACCAGTTGGGCCAATAGGGGGAAAGGTGAAAACAACTTATTTTACATCTTCATCTTAACAAACACAAAATACTTTGTCAAGAAAAGCCCTGTGCCACTGCCGCTGTTCTCTGAATGTAGGGAAAACCAGGGAATGTTGGACTTCCAGGTGTTCCTGGGCCTTCAGGAAGAGGCATACCCGGAGCTAAGGTACGTTAAAGAGATCAAGCTTTATCAGTAAAATAAAATAAAATAAAATAAAAAGCAAAAATCATGGTCACAGTATAAGACACAATGGATGGTGAATGTGAGAACATGTTCCTGTATCAACATTCCAATCATCCAATGAGATTTGACTGATAGGTTTACATTTAATGTCAAGTTCAGACTAACAAAAAGGCTTACGGGCTTCTACATCATTCTTATTCACCTCTGATTTTAGGGACATGTTATGGATAGGGTTAGGGGTATGAATAGGGTTAGGAGTCGGACTATGTTTTTGGACAAGAATGTTGATCCAGGAACATGCCTTGGCAAAATCACAGTGACCTACAAGGGATGTACACATAGTCAGGCATTAAACATTGAAGCATCTTGAAAATGGTTCCACTCCGGAAAGATTGATTAAATAATAAACAATTGCAATGAATGAATAATTAATGAAAATTTAAAAAAAAAAGTTAGTTTCAGATTTCTAAACACTGAGACAAAGGTTAATTTACTTCCATTCTAAATTCTTGCTTTAAAAAAAAAAAATCACTGAAAATTTTTTATTGTGGCTTACATTTTTTGGGAGCTACTGTATGTGTATCCACATCAGGAGATCTCATACCATGTTCATCTTCCTGTAGGGAGATCCCGGGCCAGTTGGTCCACCAGGAATTGCTGGAGAAACAGGGATAGGCATTGCAGGACCGAAGGTAGGAGTGACTTCCCAGCGGAAATCTACACTGTACTTTTGTGATTCAGATCATCAGTCTTGTCTGTCTTTAGGGTGAAATAGGGTTACGAGGACCCATTGGACCATCAGGGCTGAAGGGAGAAGGCTATCCCGGCGAACCTGTAAATAAAAAACAAAATTCATGTAACTCATAGTTACAGTAAAGTTTGTATTTAATCTGACATACCAAATTGAATTATAACAGACTATATGTATGTGTTGCTCATGTGATCTATAGGGTCTACAAGGTCTTCCAGGTCTTACAGGAGAGACTGGGCCAGAGGGTACAGGTTTACCTGGACCAAAGGTAAGGTGATTGATTGCATCGCTCCCATTTTCTTCAGGAAATTTAAACATTTGAATCATTAAAAATATATATTATTCTATTAGAGCATTTGATTAATTTATATTTTCGGTCACAGGGCGATCGAGGCCCTCCAGGTCGCCCAGGGCCTGAAGGAGTACCAGGTCTTGGTCAGGTGGGCCCAAAGGTGGGAAATATATTTTAAACTACATATATTATATGTAGAATACATATTAGTCTTGCATAGCCAGACCGTCAGACTGACGACAGAAGGTCTGGACTCAATAGCAGTGACAAGAGGATGTCTGACTGAGATGTAAAGCAACCAATCACACTTCCCTTTGTTCAGCATTACGTTTAGATGCATGAACATGGAAAGTTATATAGACAAGCATGCAATTCGTTCAAGAATGTCGTGCAAGTTTACTGGAGCAACAATGGTGCTGTGAACTTCACATACTTTTGAAAATCCAGCGTTTGGCTAATCCTGATAGGTGCTCATTGTCACAGTTGTAAACGACAGCATTCTTCTTCTATAAGGGGGTTTGGCATTACGACGGCTTTGCTTCCAGGTGGGCCGTTAAAAAAACGTGGCATACACGTTTCCTGGAAATACTGGAGAGTTCAACCAATCAGATGATGACTTTGAAAATCCCAAAGTGTTACCCATTTTGTGTTCCATATGCACCAGGCATTCAGCCAATGGTCCGTGGGCGTGACGTCTGAGGCTAAGACACATACATATACACATAATCAACACTCAGGGATGTCACAATACACTGTTGGATGAGTCTGTTGTGTTTTATGTTCAGATGAAAATCATGAATTTTGGTCCTTCATAAAGGGTCCTAAAAATAGGCTTAATTTTTTAAGCAGAAAGTGATTCTTTTCAGGTTTAATCAGAAGTGTTTTTGTGGTCTGCAGGGCTCCATTGGTCAGACTGGTCCAGCTGGTCCTCCAGGTATACCAGGAGAGGGCATACAAGGACCAAAGGTAACAGGAATCTGAGGCATATCAGCAGGATACAGTAATCCTGAACACATTACAGTGTGCTGTACAGTTGTGAAACACTGAAACTGTTGAATTAACATGCACTTCGTTCGGTTTTGTAAAGGGTGAGCCTGGATATCAGGGTATACAGGGGCCAAAAGGGTTCACTGGAGAGGGTCTGCCGGGACAGAAGGTGAGGAGAATCACACTCATGCATTCAGATTTCATAGTTACCATTAAAAGAATCCTTCACCCCAAAATAAAAATGTCATCATTTACTCACCCTCAGGTTGTTCCAAACCTGCACAACTTTTCTTCTGTCAAACTTAAAATGCTCTTTTCCACAAACTCCAAAAATTATAAAATTACGCTTATATGCAATTTTAAAAATGGTGCATTATGTCATGTTTTTATGATGTAACTGTTCCCTTTGTAGGGGGGTCGTGGGTTACCTGGAGCACAAGGACACAAAGGGGACAGAGGAAACCCGGGAGAATCAGGATTTACGGGACCACAGGTGAGAAGAACTGAGGAAATTTTGATTAGTTGAAAAACTCTTCATGCTAGACTTACTTTTTAATCGTTGAGCATTATGATAGCTGACAACACTATAATCAACATCTCTATATTTAACACACTGAACATTGCTTTTTCTTACAATCACAGGGTAATTCAGGAACAAAAGGAGAACCCGGTCTCACGGTATGTGCACAGATGAAAGAATTTTCAACTTTTTTTTTTTTACATAAATTATTATATATACTGTAAAATGGTTTTGCACCTAAAGAAAGACAGTTCTAAACTGCAATGTGTTATGCTGTTGTTGCATAATCTCACCATACTTGAAAACTATATGCCCATTTCAAATGTACTTTTCATTTAGAAAGTTCTCAAAAAAGTGGTTTTATTTCAAATTCTTTTCTATCTTCATCTAAATTCTATCTATGAGAGGTCGAAGTCTGGCTTCAGAGCACTCCACACTACTGTCTAATTTACTGAAGGTTCTCAATAACATTTATTTGAAAACTGATGCTGGTGACTATATATTATAGTTTATATTAGTGCTCCTAGACCTCAGCTCTGCATTCGACATGGTGGACCATGATATCCTTATTTCTCGAATTGAACATGATGTGGGGTTGAAAGGAACTGTATTAAACTGGTTCAACTCCTTTTTGAAAGAACGTAAATTCTCTCAGTTTTGGCTCATCTGAGTCCTCAGCTGCAAACCTCTGTTGGACAGTGCTGCAAACCCTACCCTTTTTCCCCTTAGGGATCCATAGGAAACATGATGTATCATTCCATTGTTACGCAGGAGACACACAAATTTATGTCCCCCTGAAGCGATCTGGAAAAAATTCACTTGAGGCTTTTGCTGGATTGCTTAAACAATATTAAAAAGTGGATGTCTGCTAACATTTTAAATCTAAATGAAAATAAAACCAAGATTATCTTTTTTGGGCCTCTCGATGGTAGACCTATGCACCATCCTCAATTACATCACCTTCAGTAAATATTTGAATAACCTGGCGCCTTCCTACCTCTCTAATTAGTCCTACACTATCCCTCAAGAGCTCTCAACAAAAACTTTTAGTTGTTCCTATAGATACAGATTACAGCAAAGCGGAGGCCGTACATTTGCTGTTGCGGGGCCTAAACTTTGGAACAGTCCGTCTATCCAGATTAGATCCGCACCGTTCCTTCCTATTTTTATGTCTTTGCTAAAAACCTATTCTCTCTGGCTTTTAATGATCATTAGATGCTGATATATATTTACATGCCTTTCATATATGATGTTGCCATGTGTTTTTTGAATCACTCCTTTTCTTATGTCTTGTTTTATGTCTTATGATGTAGTGTAAAGCACATTGGTCAGCTGTTGCTATATAAATGGTGCTATATAAATAAACTTTGACTATTTTCTTGTAAAACATACTATAATACTGTTTTATTTACAACTTAATTTTCTTAATTATTTATAAAGCTGAAATTATCATTTTTTTTCATTTTAAGTTTTAACTCAGTAAAAAGATTTATGTTTTGCAGAGAGACGAAATAATCACTCTAATCAGATCTATTTGTGGTAAGTAATTCAAATGAGCAGATCTTTTTCTAAATTTGAATGCTTTGTAATGAATTACACCAAAACTATATCGGATGATTTATTCTGGATTCTCAGGTTGTGGGCGGATATGCAGAGTAAAACCTCTTGAGCTGGTGTTTGTGATTGACAGCTCTGAGAGTGTCGGCCCAGATAACTTTGAAGTCATTAAAGACTTTGTGAATACCTTGATCGACCGCGTGTCAGTCAGTCCGGAGGTGACGCGTGTAGGGGTCGTTCTCTACAGCCACATTAACCTGGTGGTCGCAAGCATACAAGACAGTTTAACTCGTGATGGAGTGAAAGCAGCTGTGCGCAGGATGCCCTACATTGGAGAGGGCACTTACACAGGTAGTGGCATCAGAAAGGCCAATGAGATCTTCCGCTTTGCTCGCCCTGGTGTGAAGAAAGTAGCGGTGGTTATTACAGATGGCCAGACGGACCACCGTGACACGGTGAAGCTGGAGGATGCGGTCAAAGAGGCTCATTCAGCCAATATCACCATGTTCGCTATAGGAGTGGTGAATCAAAGTGACCCGATTTATGATGATTTTAAGGAGGAGCTGAAGTCAATAGCATCCCCGCCCACTGAGGAGCATGTGTTTTCCATTGAAGACTTCAGAATACTTCCTGGTATGTCCCAATGCATTCATTTCACACAATTAAAAATGGAGTGTCTATTGTCTTTGTTGCGGTACTTCTAAATTCTTACAAAAGAAAGGCGTAACTTCTGACACGATCGACCCGAGTTCAAATCCTCCTCTTTCCGGAGTCATTCTTCTCCCTTTTCCCATCACATATCAGCTCAGAGTAGCCTTTATTTTTAAATAAAAATGAAGAAAATACTAGAAAAGTGAAAATAAAGTGTATTGTATAGGGTTAGGGGTAGGTGTATGTGGGGTGAATGGGATTTCACCAAGTACAATATGTTTCTGGGTCAACATCTTTGTTGATCCTGGAACAACATTCCAATCAATCAATCAGATTTGAGGGATAAGGTTACAGTTTATGTCGAGTTTAGGCTTATAACCAGGGTTAGGTGCTTCTGCATCAGTGTTATGGGCTGGGACAACATTTTTGGACAGAAATGTTGTTCCAAGATCAACAAAATATGTTGATTCTTGTCTTACTTGTCAAAATTAGTAAACAAATATCTGTGTGGAACAGTAAATGCTGACAGAATTTTTATTTTGAACAATCCCATTGAAGGGCTTTATATTTGGACATTGAACTGAGACAGAAGAAGGTATTTTAGCATTAACAAAAATAATAAACCTCACCTTTAAAAACCCACAAACATATATAAATATAAACTGAATGCCTTAAATTCATGTTTTCTATCTCTGTGGTCTAGAAGTGGAAAGTAAATTGCTCCATAAGGTCTGTGAGAACATTGATGGATCAATATTCAGCTCTACCTCCAGCTTTAAGGTAAAGTGACACACAATTCAGTCAACAAGACCATTATTTAAAAACTCATGACACATCCAAGCCGCCATATTTGTTTTAAGAGCTGCCTGGTGTTGCATGCACTTTCATTGCAGAACTGCATTGCAGAATTTCTGAATGAAACTAAAAATTTATTTTTTTTAAAGTACAAAAAAATCCAGCAGTGTGACATTCATTATAATTTTTTTTTCATTATAAACTTTTTTTCATTATTATTAAACAAGCAATTTTTTATGACTTCATATAAATTGAGAGACTGACACATGCTTCAGTTAACAAAACCATATTAAAAATACACAATGTTTGATGAGAAATTAAATATTAACAAAAATGTTACACTGCAGGACATTTATTATTTTATTTCAACTGCTCTGCTCTTGAAATTACATAATAAATGTCTAGCAGTTTGACTTCCTTATTGCATTTCTTATGTATTTTTATAGATAAGTTTTATAGAAATTTTAATGAAACAAAGAAAATACATAACCAAAACAAAAAAAACATAGTTTAACATTTCTTGATTATAAATGTATTTATTTTTATTATGATATTTTTCTAATTATTATTATCATCCATGCAATTTTTATGACTATATAATAATTTGTTATTATTGTTAAACTGCAAATAAAATAATTTGCTAAACTGCAGTACTGTATTAGACGATAAAAAAGGAGATACGATTTTTTTAAAGATCTTAAAGCTATAATAATGGCTTGATATTTGTCGCTTACTGTTATTATGCAAGTACTGTACATACTCTAGTTATCAAGAGATATTAATATTACACTATATCAATCAGCCAGATGCACTTGGAGAGTTTGGCGTGTTCCCCTATGATCCCGAATCAGACGACAAGGCCATTATCGGGACCATAACACCATATTTTGAAAGGAATGACCTGAACCGCCTCCCAGATTTCCCTCTCACGTCTTTGGACCGGCCATATCAGGGCACATACCGGACTGACCCGACAAGCAGACCAACTGACCCGCCGCTGCTCGTACAGACCGATTTTACTGCAGGTAAATGCCCATACAGCTGTAAACTAAATTCTGTGAACAAAAGAACTAGCTTAATCCTTCAATTTTCTCTCTCTCGCAGAAGAGGGGTGCCTGGAGCCTCTGGATCCTGGTCCGTGTCGAGAGTATGCTGTTAAATGGTATTTTGATCCTAAGGCCAATTCATGTGCTCAGTTCTGGTTTGGAGGTTGCAATGGCAACAAAAACCGATTTGATAGTGAACAGATCTGCAGAAAATCCTGTGCGAAAATGTAAGTCTTAGGATTAGAGCACTGACACTGATGCACAAGGATGGGATACTAAAAATAAAAAAATGAAATAAGCTATGGGTCATTTATTATTTAAAATATTTTAGCTTTTAATATTTAACTGTGAACATTTTAAATAACTAAACTGCTCAATAGAACTTGAACAATTAAATAAATGCATGTATTTGCCACAAATATGTCACACTTAAAATGTCAGAATATGACTGCATTATATAGCAAAATATCAAAAGCTATATAAGGCATGAAAAATTAAAGACTCAGAAAAAGTAAAAGTAATTTGATATGTTGTAGTCTAATGCAGTGACGATTAGACATTATTTTGAGCAAACCAACAAGAAACTATTTCTTTATGGGCAATGAACAAATATTCATAAAGTAAAACAATCTGTAATCTTTTTTTAACAATCTTTTTCCATCAAATGTTCTCATTATTTGGTGACATTAAACATCTTTGTGTTTTTTTATTTTCATCTATTGTTTTTGTATTGTGGTATGAGCTGACTGGTGCTGTTTTGTTTCAGGATTAGTGTTGAATCTGTACTTGTATCCAAATGGTCGCAGGTGATGTGCAAAATACTCCAGCGTGTACATGTCTGCAGGTTTCACATAATGAAATGATATCACAAAATCCGCACAGCAGTCAGGGCCCTGGAAAAAGAGAAAGATCATTCATTTTTGACTAATCTTGGACAATACAAAAGGGTCATTATGCAAAAGTTATACTTCAATGTACACAAGTCCTATAGAATTCCATATTTGTTTTAAAACAGATTTTAAAGGGGCATTCGGCAACTCTAGCTATGTCTTCGCTGATTTTCACCTTTGTTGTCTCATGTTTTCTCAACGAGCTCCCCCTACAGCTGTGAGGCGTATATTTCACAACAATTTCGTTAAAAAAACTCACTTGCGTCCCCTCCTCCCCCTTTCAACCGCTGCTCATGTGCATTTGTTATTATCGGAGCCGGCCAACTTTATCGTGTGGAGCTATGTCTACCGAGGTGGGTAATACATCATACACATTGAGGGCGGCGTGTGTGTTTATGTCGAATTGCCGTAAAGCAGTTGGTGTTTCTCGCTCGTTCTCGCTTCTCACGAGACTTTCTATTTCCAACTTACTGGGATGTTAGTCCCCATGTTGTAAGGTTGGTTTTCCGCCTGGGAACACTGGGGGGAGCGGGGAAAGTCACCATTCTCACCAGAACAAGTTATTAAACAATCCAAATGATTTCTAAATGGTTTTATTAAGTTGAAATAGTTGCCGAATGCCCCTTTAACTATAGTGGGGATCTTATTACTATTTACAATCACTTTAATTTGAACATTTTCTTAGAACATGAAATATTGCTCTATTATTGTGCTGAGAAAAGAGATATTTTTACAGTTAAAAAACAGTAAAAATTGAAATAGAACATTTGTTGTACAGTAATTGTAACTGCAAAATGTAGTTGTGACAAACTGAAATTATAAGTAAAAATAAAATATTAAAAAGAAATATTTACATAAAATAATTTTAATTTCAATTAGTGTTCGTGTTTGTGCTTTATAAAAAATAACAAAAAGGACTTTTATTTGATGTATATCTGAGCGAAACAGGATATATTTAACAAGAAAAAAAGGTGTGATTTTTTTTCCAAAGCATGTTTTCTACTGTAAGTCTGTCTCTGTGTCCGGGTAGGTTTAAACTGAATTTTACATTAAATATTAAAAAATATGAAAGGATTCTGATTCACAGTCTATGCAGTTTTATTCACATTTCTGAGTAATAATTTTTTTTTTTTATGATAAATGGCTAATTTGACTGAAAATAATCCTGTTCACGTACATCTCTAGTTCATTCCTACCGAATGTCTTACACCAGACACAAACATTGTCGCAACATTCGGGTCCAGAAGTAAAAACTCCATTCATTTTCTCCATCAGGAAATTGATTTTTAACAATAACTTTTAAACCTTTAAAGACAAGATCTACTGTGAGCTGCAAGGTTGTTAATTGATTGTATTTTCTTCTGTTAAAGCCGTCAGACGGCAACTTAGTTATAAAATAATCATGTTTAACAGCCGAATTCTTGAAGAAAAACTACATTACCCATGATGCTGTACAGAAAATGACACCAATCCAAGTCGAAACAAGCAAAATGCCCAAAAGATCTCTTTAGCCCCGCCCACTCCCATGAAACACTGCGAATGATGTAATCGAGTCAATCTCTCTACACTCTCAAAATAATATATTTCAACATATATATTTTGCAATATATATATATATATATATATATAATCAAATTGCATTTAATTGCATAGTTTTATATTCCTCCACCGTTTTAAATTTAATTATGCTGTAGTTTTTTCCCTCACTAAAACAGTTAAGTACTCAGTCTTTGTACCTTTGTATTTTAGTCCGATTTTAAAAATTGTTTTGCTTCGAATCAAACTTTGTAGTGTTATTATCATTCACCTCGTAGCTGATTGGCTTGGTCCATGGCTCATAACGCTTTAACAAAGATTTTTTTTTAAATCCCTATGGGAGAAATGCATGGAAAAAATACTTCCAAAACCAATGGAAAAAGTAGGCAAGCTGTTGATCTATTGTCTTTCGTTCCATCCAGAGCCGTTTCATCAAGCCCGGTGTTATGCGGTGTTAGCAACAGTAACCAAGCAGGGCGGAGCTTAGGTTTAACTGTAGAATGACTCACAAATATTTTCAATGAAAACCTGCCAGCTGCACTCACCCGTTTTGTTTTGTAGTAACTGTAGCTCCAGGCCTGTTTTCCACTCTTTGGGGAAATGAGAAGGTTTTCCGGTGTAAAAGGATTAAATGTTTCTCGTTTGTTTGGATCTCTTGAATCCCCGGCCTTCACTCCGATGGTCTCCATGCAGCTCCCCAAGGCCACGTCCTCCACGGAGCTGAAATGCTTGCAGCGTCCCGTGCCGAAACCTTGCACAAATCTCCTGAGAGCCTCTCGGCTCAGAACGTATCCGGCTCCTCCGCTCATGTAACCCTGACGAACAAGCGGCCAGAACCTGTGCCCGAAATAAACAGGCTCCTCTGTGTCATGCTGGGAAAGTAGGTATCTCAGGTTTTCAACCACCACAAATGTGTCGTCATCCGCTTTGAGGAACCAGTCGGCGTCCTGGAGGTGGTGGGCATGGATGTACTGAAAGGCACGGATCGTCTTCCAGTACAGCTGAGATCGGCCCTCGCTGACGTTGAGTCCCACGGTGGGGAAGCTGGAGCTCTGCGAGCTCATGTACAGCACCAGGTTACAGTGTTCAGCCCAGGTGGCACGAACGTGCTGGAGCTTTTTCAGCAGATTCTCAGGCCTCGTCATGATCCAACACAACACACGCACACGGGAATGCAGGGACTGTGACAGCTCATCTGGAAAATTCAAGCAAAAATTTGGGTTTTCTCTGATTCAGCAAGGATGAATTAAAGGGATAGTTCACCCAAAATTGAAAATTCTGTCAGTAATTACTCTCCCTCATGTTGTTCCAACCCCGTAAGACCTTCATTCATCTTCGGAACACGAATTAAGATTTTTTTGATGAAATCTGAGAGCTGGATCACTCCTCCATAGGCTTCTAAGGGATTGACACTTGTCAGCCCTGAAAAGTTATTAAAGACATGGTTAAAATAGTCCAAGTGACTACAGTGACTCAATCTTAAGTTTATCAAGCGACGAGAATACTTTTTGTGCGCAAAAATAACGACTTTATTTCAACTATTCATTTCCTTCTCTGTGGGCCTCGAGTCTGTTCACTAGTGTAATAGCATAAGCTTCTGTTGTTATACGTCACACGAATCACACACATGACCAGCGTCTGCCAATAGTGAGCCAGCGTGTGACGTAGCTCTACGCTATTACACTAGTGAACTGACTCGAGGCCAACAGAGAAGGAAATGAATAGTTGCAATAAAGTCATTATTTTTGTGCACAAAAAGTATTCTCGTCGCTTGATAAACTTAAGATTGAGCCACTGTAGTCACTTGGACTATTTTAACGATGTCTTTAGTAATTTTTCGGGGCCGGAAAGTTCAATCCCTTAGAAGCCTATGGAGGAGTGATCCAGCTCTCAGATTTCATCAAAAATATCATAATTCGTGTTCCGAAGATGAACAAAGGTCTTACGGGGTTGAACAACATGAGGGTGAGTAATTACTGACAGAATTTTCATTTTTGGGTGAACTATCCCTTTAATTTGATTTTTTTTTTATTCTATAGACAGCACAACTGTTTTGAACATTGATAAATATAAATAAATGTTTCTTGAGCAGCAAATCACAGTAATGCTGAAAATTCAGCTTTGATCACAGTAATCAATTATGTTAACATTTATTACAATAGAAAACAGTTATTTTAAATAATAATATTTCACATTATTACTGATTTTACTGTTTTCAACCCTTGTTGAGCAGAAGAGACTTCTTACCGACACCAAACTTTTGAACGGTAGTTTACTGTATCTTTCTCATATTACAAATATTTTGACGTAAATATAAATTGTGCATACAAATTAATTTCTTTATAAAACAAAAGTTTTAACTTTTTTTTTGTCTTCTTAAAGTTGCAGAATATAAGAAATAAATTTGAGACTGTATCCAAACTTTTGACTGGTACTGTAAATACAATGCCATTATGACTCAAAATATGAGTAAGTTATTATGAACATACCATTCTTTTTCCATGCATGACTTTTGGCTTGAGCGGAAAGAGTATGTGAGGTCGCACGAGCTCTGGCTAGAAGGTCAAATCTAACACTCGTGAGTTGCTGAACAAAGAGAAAACCAATGAATATCCCACAAAATAGCCATATGTGCTGAGACTTCTGGAAAAAGAGAAAAATATCTCAAAACAAGCAATATAACTAAATATATATATTCTGCGACAGAAAAATATGACTTACCATATCGGTGCAGTTTATGTCACAGTTCTATTGTTTTCTGGATACTTAAAATGACTTCTTAAAAATCTAAAATCAAGGAGGGCGACTGTTTATGCTGAGGTTCAGCCATTTGAAAACACTAGTCATCTGTCACACCTTTTTTATTGCAACTTGATACATAAAACTTTTATTAGCTGTTATTTACGTCACAGATCTCTCATCCTGGATTGATAATGGTTGCACACACCTTGAGTTATTAGATCGGTCATTTAAAAAGCTCTATTTACCACAAAACAAGAATATAAACATTCCAATCTTTTTTCTCTCAAATATTACATACGGCTTTTAAAAATGTGGCTACTGTACAGCACACTATATACAGTTTAAGCACAGTATATATAAATATGTCCATGACATAAAAAAGTGCATTTTCTGTTCTGTTCTAATTAATGTGCAACCGGCATTAGAAGAACAACATTTCAATTATAGAACACACAAGTGTGGAAACTAGTTGAGCAAGGATGACCTCTGTGACTCAGAGAGTGTCACAATGGGTCAGTCCTCTGAAAAATACTTAAAAGCTCCTTGAAGTCAAAAGAGCTTTTCTCCAGAATGAAGATCAAGATGTCCTGGTCTTCCACTTTGAGTTAAGAAGCTACTGGAGACTTGCCTAATTGCATATAATTGTCAAACAGAAAAAAACTTCAGATGAAACCATTTCATGAAGAATCTCTAAGACTGCGATTTCATTTCAACAATCATTACAAATCACACTGTACAGCATGGATCTAATAAACTTGGGCACGACATGTATGCAGACCGTACGATGAAGACACCTATTGAATCTTTAGTTAGTAGAAGAATAAAACGTCATCAGCAGTGGGAAACAAATAGAGCAAGATGAATAGTGTTTTTTGTGCCACTATTCCTTTTAGCTCTTTTCGCCTCTATGGTAGCCTATTTAAGTTTTTTTATTTAAGAGACATGTCGTATTAATCAATATGTAGCCTAATTTCATGTTGCATTATCACTGGCTAATCAGTAAGCGGGGTCGTAACAGCAAACACACTGTGAGGTGATCATCCTAAATGTATGAAACCATCAGAAACTTTTCACAGGCTATCTTTGAACCTCTCACACAGTACGACGTAGGAGCACGTTATGAGCCACGACCAAAAAAAAAAAAAAAAACGCCACGATTGCTTCAAGTTGACCATCTTTCATCTGAAACAGCCCAAAAGCATACCGTGTATACCGTGCATTAAACAGAGATTACCAAGACTTGAAGAATGACAGAGGACAAATACAGTTATTTTACTAAACATTATGTGAAACACTGTTCCTGAAAACCTAGTAAGCTGCCCTGATTTCTGCAACTACATACTAACTGAAATGGAACACTTTAGCAGCAACTTGCTTAATACTTTTGGATTAAACTTTAAAATTAAGGATTCTTCTCAGTATTTGCCACTGAGCTCTTTGGAATGCATTATGGGATTTTTTCTTCAAAAAGAAGGGCCAAATGAAGGTACAATATTTTAGAAAACAGCATAATCATACTTCCTGGAACAGCCTTTGCATTGGGATGCCTTCAAACGCTGCCATGTTTTGCACAAATCAGGCTAATAATACAAATAAATTACACTTTACAATCAGGTAACGTTAACACTTTACAATCAGGTCTCATTTGTTAACATTATTGATGTATTAACTAACATGAACGATTTGTTACAGTATTTATTCATCTTTGTTAATGTTATAATTATAATACAAATCCATCCATCTGTTCATTGTTTGTTTAGGTTAGATCACAGTGCATTAACTAATGTTAACACATAAAACATTGGATTTTAATAATGTATTAGTAAATGTTGAAATTAAAGGTGCCACAGGCTCCTCAGACTGGACGGCGCTCACTCGGGTTGCCAGTTTGAGCACACGCAACAGGAACGAGCGCAATGGACAATGAAAATTGGCAATTTAAAGTATCACAGACCAAAACAAATATTCCAGCCTGGAAACGCACATTTCAAAGTAAACTAACTGGCTGTAGAAGTGTATTTCAGAGAAACGAGTATGTGAATTTACCATGTTTCCTCAATATATGCAAACATATGGTATTTTAATCCCGTAGTAGAGTGAAAAAGTTACATAAAACACATTTAACATTAACAAAGATAAATAAATGCTGTAGAAGTCTTGTTAATTCTTAGTTCAAGTTAACTAAAGTTGTTAACTAATGTTAACAAATGAACCTTATAGTAAAGTGTTACCGAAATATCTTTTTATGTTTTTAAAATCCCATCCAGAGTGTCTAATCTCAGTAGTCACCTGTTGTAAAAGTTTGATTTTTTTAATAATCTCAGATTGCAAATACAGTATAAACATAAATAACTTTTTGGTTAAAAAAAAAGAGCAGCATGAGGAAATACTAAAATTAACATGAATCATTAAAACTAAAATGATTTTGGATGAAAGAAAATTAAGGATCAATGCTGTCAAAAAAATTTAAGATTCAAGTAAGAACTAAAAAAAAAATCTGTGAAATCATTTATAAAACACTAGATAGGAGTACATAATAATGTATCCGGGGTCAGTCTTTGGATTTGGGTTACGTCCCTCATAGAGTCCAAAGTAAAGGACAGAATTGGTTCCACTCATGTCCAGCTGTGAGAAGAACAAAATGGTTTTAAATCATTAACACATCATGCATCGCATAAATCATTAGAACAGCCTGACCTATTTTATAGTTGCACTTAGAAAACAATAAACAGTAACACGTTACACTATCTAAGTTTACATGCACCCTAATAATGTGACTACAATGACATTCAGGCAATATAATTTACCTAATGTAAACACAAGACTTTGAACAAATTGACACGATTAAGCTCATAATCGCAGCAACCATAATAGTAGTAAAATATGTGGCATATGCTAATTTTAATCACAATAAAATGTAATCGTATATATTCCACTCTGTGTGCATGTGCTTGTGACATAAATGGACAACATTGTCATGTGCTTATTCATAAACATGGTGGTAAAGAAGGCATCATATTTTTTGGGTGCTGAAGAAACTGAGTTCAAGTTGTGCAACATTAATATAATGTAGTATTTTGATGGTTGAAAACATCAAAATGGAGACATTTTAGGCACATCACCGAAAAAAATCCATTAGTCTGTATGTTTCGCATTTGACATAAGTAAATTGAATCAGTGGCCAGTAACTGAGACTTCATTATCTGTCCTGTGCATTGGGGTTGTGTATAATGGAGGTAAAAATAACCACAGTTCTTAGCGAATAATCAGAATAATGAAAAATTAACATAAACAGGAGTGAAGAGGTTTGCTTGTGTCATGTAAAATCTTACTGCGATTGAGTCTTACTCTGATTAAATCAATGAAATAATCCCATTATAGGAGCAAATGTAAACATAGTCATTGTTGTTACAAGACCTCATCATATTTCATGTTTCTGCATTCTGTTCTGCTCCAATTTATTGTACCTGGGAAGTGATGTCGGTCCTCCACGGATCCACCTGGAGCCCGTCGCACCAGCCTCCGCGACCGTACAACCAGGTGCCATGTTCATTGGGCACTCCCCCTTCAGGTACCCGCATGGCACAGCCCAGGGGTGATCCTACCCGGAAATGCACATCTGTTTTACTCACTGGCACAGTGTGAGCACATCACTTTAATTCATGTGATAAAATGTTATCAAGTGTCACACTCATCATCCTGTCACCCTGGTCCTACTAACCAGCTGACTCAAATATGAGTGTGTTATTGATGGCTCTGTTGATCAGGAAGTGGTGTGATGTCACACAAAATTCCCCGCAGAAGTTCTCGTCAGATCCGTGAGCCGTGATAACGGTGTATAACTCCACCTGTCATTCCAGCACACACAAAAACACACATTAAATTCTTGGAAAGTTTTTACTTCATGCATTTTTTTAATAAAATTTTACATTGCAACTGTGTTTTATAATAAAATTTGTATTATTGTTGTTGGTATTATTATTATGGTTATAAATAATAATAATAATAATTTAGCATCACCTTCTTAGTTGAAGCTGGAAGACTGAACTTAATCTCTTGGTATCTGCTGTTATAGTCTTTGTCAAACGTCCCACCAGAGAAGAGTGACGTTACCTTGAAAGGGTGCAATCTCTCAGAGTAATTACCTGCAAATACAATCACAGATGGTGTCCATATTCATAACAGATGTCCTCCTCCCTCTGCAAACTACTTAACTAGGTTTATTACTACAGTATCTAAAGTTGCATTGACGTATTTTGGGAAACAGCCAAGTCCCTAAATGCATCTTCCAAAAATAGTGTATTTATGATTTCCTGCAAGTGCACTAAAATAGAGCAACAAGCAACATTGAATGACCTTTAAATACATTTAAATACGCTTATTTAAGCTGACTGTATAAACTACAAATGTGCAGGACGCTGGAGTAACAGACTGTGCTGAAGTTCTCTGTAAGGTACATGGTTCCTTTGAGGATGACTTGATAGAACATGTGTGGGTGAGTAACAGCTTTTACAGCTGAATACAATAAATTAATCTTCAAGATGTTCTTTCCAGGGAAATATTGTGTGTGTATGCAAATATTTAATCTTATGTTCTGGAGAAGATTTCCACATCAAAGAAGGTGTAGCCTCAGAGCCACACCCACCTATTACATCATCGCCAGGGGCCAATCGTAGCTCAATTGTAATTACCAGCCAGAGCGAACCGTTACGGGAAGTTCACTTTGGCAAACTGCTTTGAACTCCATGATTTTGTTCTAAATGAAAATGATGTTACATTACTTCATTCTTCGATTTTGCTTGAAGTTTATCAGGCCTTTATGCTCACCAAGGCTGCATTTATTCGTTTAAAAATACAGGAAAAACAGCGATATTTTGAAACATTATTACGATTTAAAGTCCCCCTGTGGTGAAAATTAAGTTTTTAATGCTGTTTATATGTCTATGTGCTGTTTTAATATGCTTTAACACAAACAATTTGCAAATTCATAAGTCAACACCATTGCTGAGCATTTTCACTGCAGTGAACCAGAGACTGTCTCAAAAACGCGGTTTGAAGTCGCTGGTATTTCTGACGTCACAAACTACCTTGAAACCAATCAGCTCAACGGGTGATCGTCAACGAGTGGAGGTGGGGGAGAGGCGGGGCTCATTTGCATATTCATAGAACCGCTTATACTAAATGAGGAAAGGGTGTAGAGTTACTTTCAAGCTAATTTAAGGCATGACGAATTTTTTTTCAAGGAAAAAACGTTTAAATATGTAATTTTGGTGATCAAAGATGAGTTAAGGGATAAAATGACTACAGGGGGACTTTTAAAGAACGGTTCTCTGTTAAAATTTTACAATGTAATTTATTCCTGTGATGTCAGAGCGGAATTTTCAGCATCATTACTCCAGTCATCAGTGTCACATGATCCTTCAGAATATTTCTAATAAGTAAAATTTCTGCTCAAGAAACATTTCTTATTATTATCATTGTTGAAAACAGTTGTGCTGCTTCATATTTTTATGGAAACCATGATATATTTTTGTCAGGATTCTTTGATGAAGTTCAAAAGAACAGCATTTATTTGAAACACAAATCCTTTTTAACATTATAAATGTCTTTGCTGCCTGTCACTTTGATTTAATGCTTTATAATATATTCATTTCCTTAAAAAAAATCTTACTGATCCCAAATTTTGAACAGTAGTGTATACTGTTCACAATGAGAACAAAAAAAATATTGCATCAGTTTGTGTTTGTGAAGCATTAATGGAAAATGTTTATAGTTAATGTGATTAACTGACTTTACACATCCACCAAAACACCACTTGATTTAAAGAGCTTGCACAAAGTTGCCACACTGAATGCTTTTATGACCTGTAGTACAATGTTCTGACCTGTCTGGTTGCTGTGACTAAAGCGTAGATTGAGAGACGTCATCCATGGCATCGCCCATGGCGCAGTCTTCATGCTGAAGGAGCACTTATTGTTATTTAGCAGGGGAATCAAAGGGGACACATCCGTCAGCCAATGACCTGTGCCTCTGTAAAGATAGTCACAAACATTTTCAAATAGTAGCACACCGACTAAGACTAATTCAAAAATGGTCCAAAATGATGGTGTTGAAAGAATAGCAAATATTCAGTTCAAGTTACCTGCGGAAGGCCGTTATCCAGCGCCCGAGCTCCAGGTTGCAGTAGGGGCTGGTATGATCGCAGCATATGTACAGCTGTACAGTGTGATCCCAGTGAGCACATGTCTCGTCCCTGCGACCGGGACAGGACAGGGAGGCGTCCAACTCCAGAACATCATAATTTAAAATGTCTATACAGAAAAGCAGGAAAGAAATAGTGATGTCCAGTTTTGAATGATAGGCCTGCATTAGTAAATGTGACTAATGTGAAGCTCAAACCTCCAGGAAGATCCACCACTGCCTGAGCGCCCGTCTCTCCCTGCATCAGATGACGCTCAAACACAGGTACTGTAAAGGCAGGCCGACTTAGCTGCTCCTGCAACGCCTCTTTGAATGTGAACCTACAGGATCACATAAATGTGTGCTGGGTTTTAAGACAGGTCAATACTTAGCAAGGTTAAGATTATCAGCATCGCCCAATAACTCCAAAATATATTTCACATTGGATATAAGTATTTTGCCCAACAGATCTTACCAATGAGCCTGCCAGGCCATGAATCTAAAGGTTGGGTAGAGAAACCAGCCCATCTCAGCCAGCGCCCCCTTCTGGTCGATCCCAAAGAAGAAGTTTGGTGAAGGTGTGATCTGGAACGTTACATTCACAGGACGCCCCTTTCTATTGCAAATAATTCACAACATTTAAATAAAAAATAAAAAACACTGATTAGACTTTAAATGACACAATTTTCACACGGATATTTTCAAATGTATAAGACATTTCAACTATTTTTAACCTGGGTTAAAGGTACAGAAACTTTAACACACTGTTTGGTTGCAGTATCTAAAAAAAATACTTTAACATGATGGCACATGAATTAATTGCGGTGAAGAATAAACAATGTTATTTATTGGTGGAAGTGCATTACAGCATTTCCAATATACAAATATTTAATTTTATTTCAGCTTAATTTATATGAACAAAAACATTTTTTTTTCCAACACTGAGATTAACCCTGAGATTACAAATGTACAGAGTGAAAAATCTAAATATGAGTAACAGGAATTAATTACAAACCCAGAATAAAGTGATTAAAAATATGGAATTTAAAAATTCATGATTATGGTAACCCAGCGGTAAAATAAGAACAAACAATCCATCTCTCTCTAACTATGGCTATATTTACACGGAAACGATCTGAAGAGAAAACGCAAAAGTGGCGTTGCGTTATCACTTTTTATTCTGCGTTTAGACGAGCATTATGGGGGGGGGGGGAATCCGTGTGCATATGGTGACGCAAAAGTGTGTGAAATTCGATGTAGTATGCACTCCAGGCAGCTAGGTGGCAATGTGAAGCACTGCCACACAACAACACCAATATCTGAGAATATTTTGTACAACTGCTGAAAAGATTCTTGTACGTTTATCAGAGCAGCTAGGGCAACTTAAAGGTCCGACGTATGGAAATAATCCGACATGTTGGTTGTTATTTTCCTGTACTGGCGCATGCCTGTGACGTAAACGCGTACGCGACGAGAACCACCATGAGCAGATTTGCGTTTTTACCGTTTAGACGGAAACGCGACGGTGGAGCGTTTTTAAGATTTCCACTCTGGAGGGTGGTTTCACTTTTTTGCGTTTTTAAGCCCCCAAAACGCTGTCGCCGCGTAAACGAAAGGCATATCCGATAAAATATTTTTACGCTTTCACCCGGAATCTTTCTAGTGTAAACAGGGCCTATGTGGCCAGTCATGGGCTATAAACTATTTGCTCACCGTAGGGCTTGCATGACAGAGGGTTCAATGTGAACCATAGACGCAGGTATGTTGAGCGAGGTGGAACAATCGTCTCCTGAGCAGTTCATGTCCTGTATGGGATTCCCAGGCAAGGCATACACCAGCACCCCAGTAGCATTGGATTCAGCCATGTTTTTTATCTTAAACATTCAAAAACATTGTTAATCGGGCCGTATCTTGTGTCTTGAACAAACATCCATGTTGCCCTGCTCACGTGGCTCACCTTTTTGAAAAAAGAGCAGCCACCCTCAGACACCCATGCGACAGCACCTTTGACCGACGTTACAGGTTCACAACCATCCCCTGCATCCAGCAATCTGTACGGATCTGGACCCCAGCGACCATTCAGCCAGTCGTATCGGGCATTCAGACGCTTGGCGATCAACGGTATGCTCCAGTCTGCAATTCCAGAATGTATCAGTAATATAATGAATATTTAAGAAATGACGCCCCCAGTATGACAACAGTACAAACAAGCCATGTGATCCCAACAAAAGACATCCACACTCACCTGGAGAGGAGAAAAGCACCTGAGCGAGGCCGCAGTTGTGACCTCCGCACCCCCATGAGTACAGAACTCTGGGTATCCAGTTTCCCAGCGCGAACACGGGCGTAGGAGAGAAATGCAGTCTGGACAAGATCTCTTTTCCTCTAACAAGAAAAAATGGTGTCTTAATGTTAATTTATTAATACCTTAAATGACAATTTTTGCTTACTGTAGTTGTACAGTGTTACAGTCATGGTGTCAGATGATAATGCCGTGGTACTTTGATATGCCCTGGATATATCCTTTTCCAAACTAATAACGAATACCACAGTATTACCACAATGTCCTAAAATAATAATAAAACCTAGTACTTTTTGGAAGGAAGGAAAGACATTTGAAAGGAAGGAAGCAAGGAAGGATTGAAAGATAAATGGAAGGATGGATGGAAAGATGAAAGGAAGGATGGATGGATGGATGGAAGAATGGATGGAAATTTGAATGGATGGAAGGAAGGAAGGGTGGATGGATGGATAAATAAATTAAATAAATAAATGTAGGAATTAAAAAAGCTTTGTCAGTCTGTCTGTATTTAGAAATCTATCTATTGAATGTTTACATATTCGCATACTATGATATTTAAATGGTTCTCCAAAGTAATGTAAAGAATGCTACACTATTACCTTAATGTCCAAAATAATACAATCTGGAACTTAAATAAATAAATAAATAAATACTGCACATGTATTGTACAGTGATAGTATGGAATGGTAATATAACGGTCCTCTGATACTGAACAATAGCCATGTGTGTTTGTGTGTGTGTGTGTGTGTGTATCCCTCCTCCTCCTCCTCCTGTGTGTCAGTACCTGTGTGCAGCGGCACTGTACACCTGTTCCCTCATCCAGAGCGAGTCCTTCACTGCAGTCTCATCCAGGGACAGGAGCAGGACCTCGGTTTCGGACGGCAGATATTCCAGCAGGTCCGACAGAGACTCGCTCCACGTCCACAGACACTCCAAAAACGCGGAGTTATTAGTGAAAGCATGCACGATGAGCGCGCGCCTCGATTCATTCTGGGGATTGTAAATAAAAACTCCATCCAGAGTTTGAACCTGGAAGGCAGGAGCAGGATCACCAGGTTCAAACCCCCCGAGACCTTCACTGGCCCTTCCTCTGGATCTAGCGTTACCCGTATTCTGCTCTACAGAGTCTATGTGCTCAAGATTATCAAACGATTTCGCATTTCTCGGAGGAGTCGTTGCATTTACGCGAAACGCAACGCATAAATATAACAGATAAAAATAAATCAGCAGTAATCGACAATAATACATGATTCTCAATTCAAAACGGGCATTTCTTTGTTCATAAACACGTACGTGAACTATTAAGCTGTTCGTAAAAGTGACCGGTCCTGAAACTGTTTATCTCTACATTGTTTCACTTTTATTCAAGTTCTTCCTCATATGGATAAACGCGGGGGCGTGACCTACGGAGGCCTGTCAGGTTTGAGTGACACCTTCAATTGGCCAATAAGAGACGAGACGTAGCAGATTACTAAGCAAAATAATAATCATACATTCAAATACTGGAGTGGAAAGAACAGCAGCGACTATTTGATTTTATTTAATCGGACATCCATTTCAGAGACTTTTATGTTATTTTCTTGGAGGTATCTTTAATACTTTTTTTATTATTATTAATTACGTTATCTTACTATTATTTAGGCCTATTATTTTATATTTTAAGTTTTCAATTTAATTTGAGTTTAAGTAATTTTGTGCTTTTGTCATTTTTATTAGTTTATATATTTATTTTAGCATTCTTTTATTTAATATTGTATAGTTTTAATAATTTTAGTACTTCAACTTCAACTTATTTAAATTAGTTCCACAGGCATCATTTTTAAATTTAAGTTTTTCATCTAATATTTCTATTAATAATTTTAGTTAACAACAACAAGACTTTTACATTTCATCATACAGATTGTTTTTCCATCATATCACATAAGGTTATTTTTGAAATTATACTTTTCATTTTTCTTTCTTATTGTGCAGCATGCACATTCAAATGTAATTATTAATGTAATTAATTAATAAATAAGCACATCACATTAATTCATTTATCATTATTACTGAATAATCATCTAATTGTTAAGAAATAAAATAGATTAAATATTGCTTAATATTAGTGAATATTATATTAAAATGTTAATCCACAAGTGAAAAAATAAAATAGTTTTCAAGTTGATGAAGAATGAATGGACTACCGCATCAGTAGAATGAGTGAATGAACAAAACCATGAAGTGTCATGAAGTAAAGTTATACTGATTAATTCTGAGACTCCTTCAAATGAATCAGGCATCTCAAAGGATCTGAACCAGGAGTCGATCAGAGGTCAAATGCAGAATCATTAGAATAATAGCTGAAATCGATGGTGGATGAATCTCACAGGGATCATCCAGTGAAGCAGCAATTTTCTTTTAATAATTTATAATTGCCACCTGATTCATCTTGTGCCCATTTCACCAGCCCTATTTAAACAGAGCTCCTGACCACATCTGAGTAAAGAGATCATCACAGGCAATGCTCAGGTTATTTAGCTCCAGTCTGAATTTATTGGGTTTCTGTTGTCAGCCTAAGAGTTTGGCGTCAGTCTAGTGATTTTTTGTCACTAGTAATCCGTCAACTGAACTGCAACAACATCAGTGCATCATGAAGATCTTGCTGCTGATTCTTCTGCTGTTGACAGACATTTTGTGCCAGAACTTCAATCCTGATGAGGACAACTGGATGAATGACAGGTACCCGGACGAGGTTAGTGATTTCACTCTTGCATTGTTGTTAGTAATGGAATATAGAAGTGATATCATTTGCACAGAAATGTAATTTTCAATTATATTAATATATGATTACTTAACAAAAGTATAAATATTATCAGTTGGTTGAATTATTTAAGTAATTATATCATCTGAAGGTAAATTTGCTGGAGTCGGAGCTACAGACACTGTTGGAAAAGGTCAGCCGAACTCCTGTCCTACAACAGGTTTATGGTCTAATGGGGAAAAGATCATCTGGTAAATGTGTGTGTGTGTGTGTGTGTGTGTGTGTGTGTGTGTGTGTGTGTGTGTGTGTGTGTGTGTGTGTGTGTGTGTGTGTGTGTGTGTGTGTGTGTGTGTGTGTGTGTGTGTGTGTGTGTGTGTGCGTGTGTCTATATATTAAATCAATATTATTAAATGATTATGGTGACATCAGGTTTGCTTTCTCTTCGCAGCAAAATCACAGATAACACGGAGACGTAAGTATGGATTTTTGGCAAGTTTTCCAAATCAAATTCCTCAGAACTTAGTTTGATTTTTTGCACTTATCCTATAATCTGTGCATTTAAGTGAATGTGACTATAAGGTTGTTGTTTTGTCAAAAGAATAAGTAACTGCTCATGCTGAATCGTGTATGAATCAAATCTGATCATGTGTTTTCTGATCATCACACAAATCACTTCCAGGGCAGAAATTCCAGACTTTTGTGGGTCTGATGGGGAAACGAAATGTTGTTGAACCAGGTGAGTCTGTTTCTTTCTTTCTTTTTTATTTTGCATAATCTTTCAATATAGATTCTGATATCTATTTTCTTCTAGGATCCTTCTAGGAAAGAAAGCCAAGCACTGTGACTTTGAAGCTTTACACATGCAACCATATTTGTTTTATGATATATGTATACCGTACTTAAGCCATACCTTAACATGTCTGTGTATGATGATGTAATGTATTAGTAAACATTTACAATCAAGAAATGTAGTTTTAAGCAACAAAAAAATGAGGATGAATTTGTTACTGAATCGACATCGCCACCTAGTGATTTCTGAAGGATCATGTGACACTGAAGATAATGCTGAAAAATCAGCCTCGATCACAGGAATAAATTACATTTTAAAATATTACTGTTTTTACAGTATTTTTCATCAAATAAAAACAGCCTAAAAAGAGAAAAAAGAGAGACTTTGTCAAAAACATATTCCAAACCTTTGACTGGTATTGTAATAAGAAATATATATATAATGAGAAATAAAATACTGATACTCCAGGTCACCTCATTGTAGTATAAAATGGCATAACGTAATAAAAGCTGGATTGTAGATGAGTATTATCAGACAACTTTAAGCCTAAAATCCCATTTTCAAGGGCCCCATCTTGTGGTATTCCTCTGAAACTGCCTTTTACATAAGTTATTAAAGGACCTTGATGTTAAAGAATTTGCTCCGTATAGTTAATCTCTTTCTTGACTAATCCAACTTTCAGAGGTCAGAATTCCAGAAATACTGAACTAATTTACTCATATTTAATCTCAATAGAATAAAAGGCTCAGAAACCACGACTCATATATGCAACACATGCAGGATGTAGCCTACTGTTTGCTGGTATGAACACAGCCTGCGTATGCTTGCAAAAACGCAAGTTATTATTGGTGTAGGCCTATATTTTGCACACTGGAGCGTTCACTTACCTCATCTAACATGCTGGCAGAGGATGCACAAGTTAAAAGGAACGGAAATATTCTGCATGCTCTGAATTAATTGCCTGTTAAACCTGTCAACACAATTAAAATAAAAGTTCATTGTTGATCACCTAATAAGGCCCCCTGTGTTTAAAGTTCAAATGGCTTAAATCATTCTGCTGAGATAGTAAATCAGTTCCACGTCAAAGTTTATTTGCATTTTGAAATCAAACTTTTAAACCTAGCTGTGACGTCATCTATAACTATACAATAGTAGTTTGAAATTAAACTACTTAATTACGAGGTGGCTAATTCTACGAATTCATAATTTTTTTTCAAAAAACGTCATGAGGAAGGACCATCCCTAACCCCGCCCCCAAACCTATCACTGGGATCTAGACAAATCTATGAAAACTTACGAGTGAAAAAGCCCCCTCATACGTACAAATTTGCTGTGAGATTGCCTTGGAGATAGCCTACACAGTCTCACATGCAGTTTGGCATTATGCCATCAAATTCGATAGGCTATACGAAAATTGTTTTGTCTATCAAGTATCAACATAAAATCCATAACTTTTTGCCGGGATGGTCTGAAGATGATCTGTCTCGAATTTGGTGAAAATCGGACAAACGGTCTAGAAGCGTAAAAAAATAGTTTTATGTAAGAAAATCAAAATAGCGGACAGGATTGGTTCTATGTTCTCGGCTTGACCCATCTATTAAAACCAGATTTCAATAGTCAACATGCTCATTATGTTAGTTTGACAAAGGTTTTCTATGACTTAGGCCTATTTGACTAATTAGGCTTAAGGTTTTTCCAGGATTATCAAGAAAATCTGTCTGTCGATCTGTCTCAACTCTAGCAATCACTCTGAATGCCTTAGCAACTTTTCATCAACCACATAAAAAATGCATTGGCATTTTTTAAAGTAACTCCTTAGAACACTGGAACACCATAACAACCATCCCAGCTAACAAAAAATAGGGTTTAAGAACATTTTGCCGATGTTCATATTAAGTTTTGAAAAAAACATATCATGACGTTTAAACATACATTTTTTAAAATGTTTTTTTTTTGGTATGTGAGCGTTAGAAAGAACATTAAGAAAACATTACATTTTAACACTTTGCAAACATTATTAGAAAGTTACTTTTGAATTACATTCTGAAACAAGTATTAGCCGGATATTCAACTAAAACGTTTCAGGAAAAAAATGTGCCAAGAACAACGTAGTCTGTTCTTGTGCTAACGTTTTGAGAACTTTTTTTAAAGACCAGATCACTTTATTAACATCACTGGAAGAACATTGTGTTCATAACTTTGAGAGATTCTTGCCAGAACGTTCTGATAATCTCATTTTAAACACAAGGCTTCCACTGCATAAGCTTCGAACGTCAAATCTCTCAAAGCCTAACTTCAACTAATCTTCCAGTTTAACTCAACTTTATAAATCCAGCATACAAAGAGATGTCAGGTTATCTAGTGAAGTATTGATGTTTGTCCTTTAAACAGAGTCACTTGTCTACGTGTTTGAGCTTTGGAATGTATTTGATCTGCTTCCATACTGAACTCAGCGTGAGGGGGTTTCTCAGCCTTGCTTTAGGGATTGTGTTTGCCAGCAAGAAAATTAATTTTGGCAGCTATAAGCTGTTTTTTTCCATGCAAGGGAGACTTCAGTGACCTTATCTCGGCGGGGGGTTCCCTATGATAAAAACTATTTAACACAGCCTCATCTGGAGAAAGCACTGGACTGCGCTGAGCTCTTTGGACCTCCTTGTAAGCAAATCGTCTTGAGACGGTAGGTCAATTCATTTCTCTTAAAAACATTTCATTTCTTGTTCTGAGAATACGAATATTTTGCCAGTGTGTCAGATCTGCTGATGACTCTGTTTGCTCTCCACAGATGAACAGCATTAGTTTAGTCTGTTTCCTTCTGTGGACAGGAGCATCTTCCTTCAAATTTGAGGAGTTGACACAATATGTCAACAACCACGAAGAGGAATTTATCGAGGTATTTCTTGGTTGGGATGTTAAAGTTGTTCATTAATTTGATGATTCCATATGATAACTGGTGATCTTGTGTCCAAACTGTGAGCTAAGAAAGCTCAGAAAGACAGCATCCATCTGTAGATGCTCAAAGGCATCTATGTGTCTCTTCATTGATGCATCTTATCTCTGCAGGAATGCAACACAGTCTGTTGCAGATTGTTGCAGATGAAGTTGTTTATTTAAACTCCAGATAAGAAGACACAGAATTACCAAGACTCTTTTCTTTGAAGATTTAATCTGGTCAGCAAAGGTTGATGAAAGACATAGATTTTTGCTGAGATTCCTTTTTAAAATTTTGTTCCTAATTTTGAATGTAGTAAACAGGATGCAGAATTGGCATTAAAATTAAACAAGTAGCATAACTTCCTATAACTGTTGGGCACACATGATATTATTCATGATATGATATTTATGATCCATGTTTGAAATGCCACCTGTAAACAATTGTGTGTGTGTGTGTGTGTGTGTGTGTGTGTGTGTGTGTGTGTGTGTGTGTGTGTTGTTTCTTTGTTTTAAACTTAATATGTGTATATGTAGGCCTACATATATATTTTTTTAAAGTTTAAACTTAACGTGTGTTAAACTTAATGTGTGTGTGTGTGTGTGTGTGTGTGTGTATTCAATCAAGTTTAAAAATGAATAATATAATTAATGTTAATAGGCTACTGTTGTACACACACAACATAATGAGTATTTTCAGAAACATTGCACAGCCTATTTGTAATCCATGTAGGAAATGCCACCTGTAAAAACTATTTTGACTGTTTTAGACACTGAGAAAGTGGGTCGCTGTGGAGAGCGACTCCAGTGATGTTACAAAGCGATCCGACTTGCACAGAATGATGAACATGACTGCAGAAAAACTCCGGTTCATTGGAGGAACCGTGCAAATGATCGACGTCGGAACGCAGGCGGTGAGATCATGCATCCACACACACTCATTCTCATTTAGCTCTAGTGTCTTCATTTAGAACAGCTTGACTATCAGTACTTAAAACAAGTTACGTATGTAACCACGGTTCTATAAGTTCTGGATGACCACCAAAAACACTGCCTCTGGCGGTCAGTAAGAACGAAATAGATCCATCAAAGTTAAACCTTCAGTTCATCTCTTTTGCAGTTTCCCAACGGAAGCACAATTGCCCTGCCAAAAGTGGTCACAGCTCAGTTTGGAAGTGATCCTAGTAAACGCACTGTTTGCGTGTACGGTCACGTGGACGTCCAGCCAGCCAAGATAGAAGACGGATGGGCGACAGAACCTTATGAGCTGACTGATATCGATGGTAACCCTGTCACCTGTTACTTCAATTGAAAGTTTTTAGCTTCGACGTTTAAATGTCTTGCTTTCTCAAACTATAGCTTATAGCTTTCTTAGCTATATGCTTCATAGCTGTGATTAATTTTGCCAAACGTTTGCCAGTAATTGTAGACATTGAATGAAACCTTTACTTTTAAAGTCGTCATGAATTGGAAGTTGCGATAATCTTTTCTTCCTTATTGTGATATCCGAGTGAAACAGCTTATGGAACAAGAACAAATGTAGGGCGGGGCTTGATTTTGTCCATAGAGAGCCTAAGTCCCTCCCCTTCCGGTGGACCATGAGACCTTATTTCGGAAAAATATTGTATGGTAGTCAATGGCGAGAGACAACAAATATTTGGATCCCATCTGAATTGTGCCCTGAATTACACATATGATGTTTGTCAATTTAAAAGATACATTTTAAAGTCAAGAAAGTCGCAGTTTGATGTAAAACTGTTGAGGTATAAGACTGTGAAAATACGTAATTACAAAAAGACTACAAAGCCAAAAGGCGCACATGTGACGTCTTACCTTTTCTCTCAATGAATGAAGCTTACTTTACTGAAGCTAACGTCTGTCATTTCTTCTATAGTCTAACGTTATAATCGTAACGTTACGCCGTCATGCCTGTGTGTTTTGTACCAGACTGCACACACACGAGCTTGGTGACTACATAGTGCGAGAGCAGAGATGTAGTTCATTGAGTGATTTTCACATAAAACTAAATGTTACTCTTCTGTTTTATGACAAACTGTGACTTTCTTGACTTTCATAATTATCTTTTAAATTGACAAACATCATATGTGTAATTCAGGGCACAGTTCAGACGGAATAAAAAGATAAATTGTCTCTCGCCATTGACTACCATAATTATTTTTTCCGAAATAAGGTCCCATGAGCCGGAAGCAGAGGGGAGGGACTTAGGCTCTCTATTGGGAAATGATTGGATGGTTGTGGTTTGCTATTGGTGGATCTCATGTGAGTGACAGGTTGTGCCGCCCTCGCGCCATTAAACACATCATGTCGCTGCAAGAGGGAGGAGTTACTTTGATTAAAGATTACAAGGCATATGAATTTAAAAAATAATAATAATGATGTCCATGGATACATTATTTATAGTAAATACTGCAATATTCCCTTACCTTTTTTTAACGTTTTTATTTCATGGTGATTTCAAAGGTTTTTAACCAGCAAGAAAATCAGATACTATGTATAGTTTACTCCTAGGAAATCTATATGGAAGAGGAGCATCTGATAACAAAGCACCAGTTTTGGCCTGGATCCACACGGTGGAGGTCTACAAGGCCCTTAACATTGTAAGACAGCTTGAAATAGTTGTGAAATTAAATGAATTGTTGTGAAATGAAATGTTATAATTCTTCAAATGCAACATGTTGCTATAGACTTTTTGTCCAGAATTTGAAGTTCAAACTGTGTCCTACAGGAGCTGCCTGTCAATGTTAAATTCATCATCGAGGGAATGGAAGAGACTGGCTCTAATGGCCTAGATGATATGATTGAGGCCCAGAAAGACAAATTCTTCTCAGATGTAGATTATATCATCATCTCTGACTGTGTTTGGCTCAGCAAACGACCTGCGCTGACTTACGGAACCAGAGGCAACTGCTACTTCTTTGCCCAGGTACCGAGATTAAACCATTCAGATGTTCTTCATGTGCTGTCACCAGATATTTTAAGTTTTCATCTAAAATATATAATATATATATATTTTAAATATCATATCATATTTTATACATGTGTATGTGGCTTAAGCCTTGTTTAATGAAAAAAAAAACAGGTAAAAATGTTTAACATTAATAATTCTCACACATTACAAAAAACAAACAAACACGAGAGCATAGGATTTTTAAAACTGGATTTAACAACTATGAAAAATTTGGGTCGAATTGACCCACAAACAGAAATTGTATACGTACATTCCACAACTCAGAGTGTTGAAACTTTGCATGAGAAAAGGTCACAAAATATCAAGAAAACAAATCATAAGTTAACCAGTATTTACATGCAACCAGTGTTGGGTGTAACTAATCACTAAGTAATTTAATTATTTTTCCCTTGAAAAAGTAAAGTAAGGGATAACTTTTATTTTTTCTGTGATTTGATTACAGTTACTTCTGATGTAATTGCATTAAATATTGTATAGACTATAGAATAATTCTATATAAAAACAATAGTGGTTTTAACATCAAAATTGAATGACTGATGTTAAAATGCATGTTTTTAATGTAACCTCTCCTATACTTTAGTCAGTTCAAGAATAATTTATGCAATTAACTTTTATATTATTTATTTGAATTAATTAATTAGTGCAATACTTTTTAGAGAGAGTAATTAGTACAGTAATCCAATTACACTGGTGAAGATGTAATAACAACCTAGTAATTAATTACTTTTTTAGAGTAACACCCAACACCGCTTGCAACATAATATATTAAGTTTGTCTGCATCTTGTCAATTGCTTTGTTTCATTTATGACCTGAAGTATTTTTGATTAATGGTTAATTTTTAATTAAAAGCAATGTTCCTTACACGTGTTTGTTTCTTAATGGTGGTATAGGTGGAGGGACCCAAGAAGGATTTGCACTCTGGAGTTTATGGAGGAACAGTAATAGAACCAATGACAGACCTGATCGGCATCTTAGGTGCTTATTAACACATTCGGCTCTTTATTATTTTACCAGCTCATTATCAATCATCAGTTATCAAGGATCATTATCAATTTTTTTTACATAGACAAACTCATCAGCCCTAGTGGGGAGATCCTCATTCCCGGCATTAGGGAAGCAGTCGCACATCTTTCCGATGAGGAATGGAAGATGTATCAAGACATTGAGTTTGACATGGAGAGCTACAAGAAAGACATCGGCATGGACAAGCTGATGTATTCTAACAAGGCAAGTAAAAAGATGACATGAAATAGAAGTTGCGATATACTTTTCTTCCTTTTTATGATGTAAATCTGAGTGAAACGGCTTCTCAAACGAGAACAAATGTAGGGCGAGGCTTGATTTTGTCCATTGGGAATTGATTGGATGGTTGTGGTTTACTATTGGTGGATCTCATGTGAGTGACAGGTCGCCCCGCCCTCATGCCAGTAAACACATCATCAGAGAAGAGATGTTGCTGCAAGAGCTTGGGGATGTTATTTTGATTCAAGATTATGAGGCGCATGAATAAAAAAATAATAGTGATGTGCACTGACAAATCATTTTTAATAAACACTGCAATGTTCCATAAAAAATAAGAATGGTCAATTTTGATTTCATGGTGACTTTAAGGCATAGCTCACCCGAAAAAAAAAAAAAAAAATGTCATAATTTACTTTATAATTCCAAGTTTTCTTGAGTCATACGAGAGCTTTATGACAGGAAACTCTTGTATAACTCTTAGTGTTTTAATTTAGAAATTCATGCTATGTTCTTTAATCCCATCAGGTTGACTTACTCGCTCATCGATGGCGTCACCCAACCGTATCTATCCACGGCATAGAGGGCGCTTTCTCTTCAACTGGCACCAAGACTGTCATACCGGCCAAGGTCATAGCTAAGTTCTCCATTCGCCAGGTACCTAAAATGGATCCAGCCACGGTTGAAAAACAGGTGAAAGCAGATAAATCTCATTTTAAGATGTAAATCCAACTGTTCACACTATCATTTAGAGCTAAATAGGATCTTTTCAACCCTAGGTGACAGAATATTTGCGATCAGTGTTTGCTAAACGCAAGAGTCCCAATAAACTCAACGTCACCATGGTTATTGGAGCCAAACCTTGGCTGGCTGATCCCACCCATCCATTATTTGAAGCCGGAAAAGCAGCGGTCAAGAGAGGTCCTGTGCTGTACAATCCCTAATTTCCCTTCTATTCTGATGGGAATGAGAGGATATTCTAGCTGTAAAAACATCATTCGTTTTCTCCACAAAGAAATTGTGAAGCAGTGACATCTGCTCTTAAAAAGCATGGCAAATGTCATTAACTTTTGTCTTTTGTTTGGATTTTTAAAACACTGTTGCAGTTATAAGCCACTGAGAACTTGTTGGATTTTTTTATGGAGAAAGTGCAAGGGAAAAAATACTTCTAGAACCAAGATTCACAATGTAAACAGTTGTGCATTTAATAATACAACATGATCAAGGGAGCAATGACGTCACAACGTACTTCTCTCCTGTAGTTTTTGACACAGAGCCTGACTTGATCCGTGAGGGAGGCACGATTCCCATTGCCAGAACATTTCAGGATGTAACAGGCAAGAGCATCATTATGCTTCCCATCGGAGGCTTTGACGACGGCCTTCATTCACAGAACGAGAAGATAAGCAGGTAACTAGATCTTCTTTAGTCTGCTGGATTGCTTTTCTTTATGTAGATACATGTATTGTTTTATTTTAATTTTTCAGATACAACTACATCGAGGGAACCAAGCTGTTTATTGCCTACCTGAATGAAGTGTCCCAGATCAAGAAGTACTGACCAGATTATGTGAAAGATTGCTTGATACCACTGTGCTTCATCTACTGCTGTTACTCTGTAACATACAAATATTACCATTACGTGTCGGTTGAATCTAATAACAAATATATTTCTTTTAATTGATACATATTTTGCATGTTGACAAAGATTTATGTTGCTAGTAAATTAAACAAATTATGTAATGCAATGCATGTGTGCAGTGATTTTATTTGAAAACGGTATCTAAAATTAACTCATGAGACATATGCTACTTCTTATTACATTTTATGATGGCAGATTGAATACTATTCGGCTCATTACCTCCGTCAACAGGACTTTTAAATCTACTTATTATGGTGAAAAAACGAAACTCAAATCCTTAAATCCTTTGTCTTTAAAAATTCCAGAACATACTTTAATGTTTCAGATATTTTCACCTTGGGTATAAGAAGAGTGACAGTGGAAAAGGTGGTTACACCAATTTTCTCACATTTTCCATTTAATTCTTTCTTTTCATTAACATAGGCTATGTCACACATTCAAATAATACATGAAATACAGATATTCTACATACTTCACATAACCCATCCAGATGTTTTCCTATAATATGAAGAAGATTTGCATTCAACCCACAATGACCAAGTCTGGTGTATGTCTAGTGACTTGTATTATGTAATTTTACGTTCTGTTAAAACAGGAAATGCTTGAGAACATTTTATAGTTGCCAGATATTTATTAGTTTATTTTGCTTTTTTCAACAAACGTCCTAACCACATTTGAGCATTATTCTCATTAAAAACATAAACTTTAATGCAATCGCTGTGAATTAATTATTAAATCATCTGAAGAGCACGTAATCGTTTGACACGTTTTGAAAGTTTATAGAATAATGTATTTGAAAATTTTTTGAAACAATCCAGGTTAATATAACACAAGTACAATAACATAAAATACATAATATGAATAAAAGTCAAAGCAAAGTATAATAACAAAATCGAAAGTAGCCTATCATTATGTCGTTTCTCTAAATAAATCAAGCACTTTGCTGCATTTCAGTGGATCTGGCAATCCGGGCTGTCAGCGCTCAGTCAAGGAACTCGTTAGTAATGTGGCTTCAAAATCTCACCGATGCTTGATCACAACTAGTCATTTATTAGGTGATGGTGTTATTCAGCGGCTAATTAAAAGTATTGCAATAAATTACTGGAAGCACTGTTCAGGTTTAAGCGTAAATATCGATTTTTCGAGTTGCGCAGAATAAGGCCAGACAGACTCTCAGGTAAGACGATATTGCACATGTGGGGCTTAAATGCTATTTTTTATTTTTTTAGATGCATTTAGTTGTAAACAGACTGATTGAATAACCACTAACATATTTTCACTGCTGCCAGAAGTTTTTCTGTTTATTTAAATGTTTAGTTTAAATGTGTCGCTAGTCGGCTAATGCTACTGACTGTTGTTTATGTTTTGGTGAAAGCGTCATCTCAGCTGACAGTCAAATTATTTCAGCTTAATACATTTATTTGCTATAAACTAATTTATTATGGCTGAGGTTATTGGTATACGGACTGCTTAATAAACTACACAGTTAAATAGCATAGCACTTATGTCACTATAAACATATGATGTGGAATGCTTAAAGAATGCATCCAGATTTGGATTGCACTATTTAAGTGACGTTTAAATGCAGATCTGACACAGAAACGTAACTTTACTGTGAATTTTTCAAGTAATAAAGGCAGGGCAGTATTCAGATCTCATACATACAGTATTGGTCAAGCGTTTTGAATTATTAAGTTTTATTACATTGTGAAATATGAATACAATTTGTAAGATCTGTTGTTGTCTAAAATGTAATATATACCTGTGAAACAAAGCTGAATTTTCAGCATCATTACTCCAGTCTTCAGTGTCACATGGTCCTTCAGAAATCATTTTAATGTGCTATATATATTAACTGATCAGAAGTGAAGTAAAAGTAAAGGCATTATTCAATTGAATTCAAATTTATTTTTATAGCGCTTTTCACAATACATATTGTTTCAAAGCAGCTTTACAGAAAATGCATTTCAGAAATGTACATAGAAAAATACAGATAGTTAATCATGTATTAATTTAGGGCATAACATATCGCTGGCGTTGAGTCGTCTCTTCTCAGGCGTTTAGTCATCTCATCGCAGGTGTTGGGTCATCTGAAGTCTCCTTGAGAGGCTGGATACAAACTGGAGCTGACGAACGCTATTTACCTCGGGACTTGCGTCATATAATGATAAATTATAATGAAGAACAATTATTAATAACTAAGAACTGATCATAATTGAGTGGCAAATCAGCATATTAGAATGATTTCTGAAGGATCATGTGACACTGAAGACTGGAGTAATGATGCTGAAAATTCTGCTTTGCATTACAAGAATAAATCACATTATATAAATATATTCAAATACAAAACAGCCAGTTTAAATTGTATTAATATTTCACAATATTACTGTTATTTTTAAATGAATGCAGCCTTGGTGAGCATTTAAGAGACTTCTTTCAAAACCATAAAAAAATCGTAATTGTTCCAAACTTTTGACCAGTGTATGTATTGAAAATAAATGAGATGCGACAGAATGACAGTTTAAATTATCAAGCTCTAACTAACTTGAGTAGGCAAGTCCAAGACTCCAAATAAGTGTAAAATGACATGAGCAGCTGCTGTTCTGGCCTTGTTTACCGTTCTAGAAGCTCTGCCTCTCCGAGAGGCTTGAGTTGCACAGATGATCAGAGATCTTTGGCACCTGGATGCAACACTCGAGTCGACGCTCCATGACGTGCTGTGAGACCATGTCGCTGCGGAACGTCACCAGTGATCTTCTGCACAGGCAGATCAGGGTGAGGAAACGTCTTTATCTTTTAAAAGTACTAGAGTTTAGTTAAATTATAAATATTTAAAGCAAAAAAAATCCCCTCATTATTTAGTCACTCTCATGTTATTCCATGTTGTTGTTTTGTTAATGTGGAGGCCCGTTTTAAACCGGTTTTGCTAAACCAGTTTTATAAAGAAATGCGATACAAATGTCTTAGAGCACTTGTAATGTATGTCGATCCGTGTGTGCAGGAGAAGAGAGCGCTGGACTTCCAGAGACACTATCATGTGACCGACCCGTTTATAAAGCGTCTGGGGCTTGAGGCCGAACTACAGGTGATTTATGAATGATTGTGTGTTAATTTCATATTTTTTACGTGCCGTCATACACCGCGTCCAAGGGCAAGACTTTCCTCTGAAATAAAATAGGTTTAAGTTTTTTTATATATATATATATTTTATTTCAAGAATAAAAAATGATTTTTGATGATTTTATTTTTATTTAACAAAAATAACCCTGATGCATTCTGCACTCAAAAGTGAAAAGAACTTTTAAAAATGCAAGGCCAGTTATTTTTACCAGGTTTGTACTAAGTACTAATCTACTGGGACATTAAAAGCCCAAACTCAGCATACATCTTAATGATAATGCACACTTCTATGCAGGCAAGCAAATGCACCCAGAGTATGAATGCAGCTAAACTACATTTAATGTTTCCCCTAGAAAACCATATAAAGAAAATGCTTAAAGGGACAGATCATCCTAAAATGAAAATTAAGTCATAATTTGCTTTTAAGAACCACAAAAGGAGATTTTTTTTTGTAAATGTTCAGTTCACGCTCGTCCATATAATGGCAGTGAATAGCAACCAGCATCAAGCTTTTTAAAAAAGACGCAAAAGTATCACAGAATGATCCCATATGACACGTGCCGTATATTCCAAGTGTTCTGGAATACGATAGGGTTTGGTGAAAAACTATATATATTAGGATTGCTAATATATTTTAGCGCTGAGTTATTGTCTGTGTTTTCAGGGTCACTCTGGCTGTGTCAACTGTCTGGAGTGGAATGAGAAAGGAGAGTAAGTTCTGTTGTAAAACCCAGTTTGCTGCATTTCACAGTGTCTCTTCATAAACTCATTCGGCTTGTTCCTTTCTAGTCTCCTGGCCTCAGGTTCAGATGATCAGCATGCCATCATCTGGGATCCCTTCCGGCACAGGAAGCTCATCACTATGCACACAGGACATGCAGCTAACATCTTCTCAGTCAAGGTGAAGCTCACGTCAAGTTTCTGCTTTTTCACACAGGGGCTTGTAAATAGGCCAGAATGTGTATTCTTAATGAACGTGTGTTTGCAGTTCCTCCCTCACTCCGACGACCGAATCTTGATCACAGGAGCCGCCGATACTAAGGTGCACGTGCACGACTTGACGGCGAAGGAGACCATTCACATGTTCTCAGACCACACTAACCGTGTCAAACGGATCGCAACGGCTCCCATGTGGCCCAACACCTTCTGGAGCGCAGCTGAGGACGGCATCATCAGGTAGGCGGGTTGATGTCTCTGCCTCAGACGTGCTTGAGTTCGCGAGTTGATAAAAGCAAATAATTGCATTGAATAAAAAATGAAAATAAATAAATGGGGCTGCATGATAAACAGGATGAAGCTCTGCGCAATTATCAAATCAAAGGCTGCAATGTGATGAAATAACTGTATAGGCTGATGCGCTATATGTTTCAGAGTGAAGCACGCACAGCATTTCAGTATCAATATGTTTTTTATTTTACAGAACAATTGTTATTTACAACAGTATTATATTTGTGTCTTAATTTTATTAATCACTACAGACTTTAATTAAAAAACAAGTAATAATGCTAACAGTAGATACATATGGTTTTACATACATATTTTTTTTATTATAAATATGTGGCTATATTACAACTCCCCCTTAGTGCGTTGATCAGAGGATAGTGCGTGCCCTCCCACTTTGTTGCAATTTGATGATTTTTGTAAAATAACTTCTGTTTTTGGTTTTCAAACTCCGAGTGGTTTCAGTTTAATATGCTGCAGGCTCATTTATTGATAATAAACAATATAATGATATCGGGCTTGTTTTTGAAGCTGCGGTTACTTATTTGTCTTGCGAGAGTTGGCAACACTGGTGCTGACGTGCTGTTAGCCGTGTTGAATCTCGAGGAGATGAGCACAAGCCTCCAGCTGAAGTTTAATCATATATGTTCTCCTTGAGGTTAAATAGGCTCATGGGAACCAGCTTATATGCCCTTGAAAACGGCATCTCCAGATGTTGTGTTGGCTGCAGGGTAGTATCACCCATCGGGGAGCATGCAAATGCCCTGGCACTGAATGATGTTTGGATATGAAAGAACACAGCAGGTCTCTGGCTAATGCCAAAGCTCACTGCCTTGCTGTCTTTAATGCTCTGCATGTAGAGGACACATCAACAGTAGGAAAATATGAGCTTCAAACAGGTTTTTTATTTTTAAATAAGTGTCTGAAAGTGTGGTCACAATAGTGTCATTTCACGAAAAAAAAAAAAGTCAATTGTGAATAGTGTAGGGTGACTTGAGGAGGACATTTCTCAGGGATAAGTTTTATAAGTTTGTAGTACATTATGTAATTCCTCTCAGCAAATGGTCAAACACGTTCATCTAGCGTGTGTTTACATATAAAAACAATAGAAAAGTAACGCAGTGGAATGTAAAAACACATCCTGTATGGATGGACCTGTACACTTGTTGTTTTTTGTAAACGAAAAAAATTAATCTGACACTAAAATGTAATAATTTTCTTTCCTTTTCCAATCTGCCATATATAGACAATCAATACTCGCTTTACATTTTCAAGTCTGTTAACCATTTTATTTCTCTTGTACCCAGGCAGTATGATCTGAGAGAGAGCAGTAAGCGCTCGGAGGTGTTAATAGATCTGACGGAGTATTGCGGGCAGCTTGTGGAAGCCAAATGTCTGGCAATCAACCCTCGTGACAACAACTACATGGCTGTGGGAGCTAACGGGCCTTTTGTCCGGCTCTATGACATCAGAATGATCCACAATCACAGGTGATTTTATTTGTATTATTAAAAGAATAATTCGAAAAAAAAACTGAGATGTGAGGCAGAATGTCCCTACAAAAATAATATTGTCCAAAAAGTATCCAAGGAAGAGACAGACATTATTTGTTAACAATCTTCCCCTCTCAAATCTCAATCACTTCTGCTGTTATCAATCAAGCTGTTAGTTTAGACTCATTGCAGCAGGTTTGATGGTCCGTGTAACGCTTCATAATTCAGTTCTCAGACCATACAATGCAAATGAAAAATTGAAACCAGACATTCATTTTTCTTGTTTTTCCAGTTACATTATCAATGGATAGTTGCCTTTTTCTCCCCTTTTTTAAATTTTACTTGTGCTAAATTGTGACTTCAGACAAAAACATTTGAACCGATTTTCCGTCTTGTAATTTGCGCCGTGGGCGGTACATTGGCACGGGGGTGTGGCCGTGGAATAACTTTACTATCATTTCATTGATGCAACTGCTTTATTTGCACTGTATGGTCTGAAAACTGAATTGTGAAGCGTTACACGGACCTTTGATGTTATTAGAATTGAAAATTTGAAAAGTGAGGCAACAAGTGAGAGTTGAGACGTGGCAGATTATAAATCCTTTTCACAAAAATTCGCATTCCAATGACAAAAATAATTTCGGGTGGAATATATCTTGAAATACTATTTCAATTTACTCTATTTTCCAGAACATAATTGCATTTAAATTGCATTTTTGAGGGAACCCCCCCTCACACACACATTGGTTTATAAGTCAGTTTATTATTACAATCACAAATAATGATAGATAACGGTAAGTAAAATGAAATATATACAAACATTAAATACTTTAAACGTGTTTTAGTTCCCTTCACTCCACAACATATACTTATAACATAAAATTAGCGGTATTCAGACCTGATCTAGAATGAAAAATATAGGTATAAAACAAATTATAATGGCATTCATTATAAACAACAACCGAAACTAAATTAATGAAGTGAAATTTAAAAAATAAATGTTCTTGATGCTAATTGCATTATATAAGTCACTGATGCGAAGCACGTTTAATTTCATAAAAACGACTTTTTCAGAAAACACACAGTAAATAAAATGCTTGGTTAAAGATCCATGTTCCTCTTTTGATTATATTTCAGGGATGTTTTCTTTAGGGTGTAATGTTACATTCCTGTCTACCTTCTAGGAAGTCTATGAGTCAAAGTACCTCAGCTGGTGTTCATACATTTTGCGACAAACGGAAATCGATACCGGATGGTGCTGGACAATACTATGTCGCAGGTTTGTAGTCTTTATCATTGCGTTGCTCCAGGATGGAACTTCTGTGTTGGAAAAACCTGCTTTCACAGATATTTATCTCCGTTTGCAGGTCACTTGCCTGTGAAGCTTCCTGACTATAATAACAGATTACGAGTTCTGGTGGCAACCTATGTTACATTCAGTCCCGACGGTACTGAACTGCTGGTAAACATGGGTGGAGAACAGGTAATTAACTAGTGAGGTTTGCTGCTGATAGTTATTGACTCTCCGTTGCCAGTGTGCAGCACTAAAGATGCTTTATGCACAGTTACGCATTACTGCTTCCTGTTTGCAGGTATATTTATTTGATCTGACGTTCAAACAGAGGCCGTACACTTTTCTGCTGCCCAAAAAGTGCCACCCATCATCAGGTAAGCTGTGAAAGCTGTCTTGGAATAGTAGTCAATAACAAGTAGACCAAAGTAGTTCATCCAAGTTGTACTAAGACCAGAACGGGCATTGTTCAAAATTCATGTATAACTTTGATGAAAGGTTTTGATCCACTTAAAATGTTGACTTCTGTATTTATTTAATAATGATAAATATATCAATTAGTCTTATTGCATTTAGGATCATAATTAATAATTACAAAGGTTTTGCGCAACTTTGAACTAAATTGAGCTGAATAATGACACTTTTGTCTTTTTAAAGCTTATTTACAGCTGAAATTAATTATATATATATACATCAATAAGAAGTAACCTTGTGTTGCACTGGTCTGCTCTTGATTAATTGTTGTTCATGATGGGTATCTTCTGGCAGAGGTACAAAATGGAAAAACCACCAACGGTGTGTCCAATGGGATTCATCTACCTGCAAGCCACCTTAAACTGGCTAAATTGACCAGGTAACATTGATTCATGTGTGTTATCCTGACTGCATCTTTAATTATGTTTCCAACCAAATTTGTGAATTCAACTTCTGACTGTCTCACTTACCTCAAACAGGAGACTAGATTGTTCCTGGGAAATTGGTGCAAAATATGTGTAATAAAAATGGAAGTTGCTGCAATTGGGGATGCCACAATGCCTCTTTTTACTAACATCATAAATTACTTGCGTTTTAAGAAATACTGTCATGATATCTTGCATTTGAATGTCTGGTGTTTGGGAAAGTTCTGGGAGGAAATTAAACCAGATCATTTTGATGACAGACTTTTGCTCAGGCATTTCAGAATGACCAAACCAACATTTGAGATGATTTGCAAAGCGATTGGTCCACTGGTTAGTCCAGTTATCCAATCACCTTAACATCGTGTAAGTTTTTGTTGTGCATTCAGGAATTTATTTGGTAAATGTGTTTCCATCATAGTTTATGCGCGTCTTATCGGATAAAAAAAATTATCTGCTTCAATTGCGTGCAATGCATATGTTTTTTATGATACATTTTTGGATTTTATGCACATTTTGCTGTTTCCATTTAGTGTTTTTTTTAATGCAATATCCTAAAATTCGCATAAAAATAGGTGGTTGGAAACATGGCTATTGATTCTGTCGCCGTCCTGTTTATATAATATTATTTCCCATTCATTTGTCACAGACTAGTTTGAGTTGCAGTAATTGTTGCTGTCTGTATTTGCGTGGCTCCAGTGATCTTCCTCCTTATCTGGAGAGGATCAAGCAACAGGCTAATGAAGCGTTCGCGCGGCAGCAGTGGACTCAAGCCATTCAGCTCTACAGTCTAGGCCTCCATGAAGCCAGCCAAAATGCTATGCTGTACGGAAACCGTGCTGCTGCATACATGAAACGAAAATGGTATGATCGAGCTTTTTGATGCAAGAAGTGCTGCATGATTTGGTTAAAAAAAACATCACATTGTGATTATTTTGACTTTGGAAACAGCACATCTCGGGTTGAAGAAGGTTCATACAGCGCATGCCAAGTTTATATTTGTTTATAACTGAATCCACAGTATTTTTGCTTTAAGGCAAGACGCCACAGGTGAATAAGGTCAGATTTTAACTAATCAATATTACCATTCTTTCCCTAGTTGATTAATTAAAGTACATTATGACAATTGTTTTGTATTACAAGTTTTCAGAAATTTTATGTTCAAATTTATAAATTATCTAATTAAATATGCACCTTTCCAGAACAGAAATCCAGGCTCAAAATTCTTGTTTGTTTTTGTTGACATAATTAACAGGTACAGTTACACTCCATATATCCGAAATTACTGTCAACAAAACTAGGAATAAAAATGTACAGTTTGGTGTATGTAAAGATTTCTGACTCTAAAATTTACAGATGCAAATAAATAGTCCAATAAAATAAACACTTAAAAGTGTATTTTGGTTGAGTTCTTTCCACTAGTCTGAAAGAAGACGTGTTATGGAAGCAAATTGACCAGTGCATGAAAAAACAATGGTTTGGCCTTGTAGTGTCTTGCTTTAATAATCAATGTTTTTATTATAGTTTTAATGTGAAGAGCATCATGTGGCTCTGCTCTGGTCTCTGACAGGGACGGTGATCACTATGACGCGCTGCGAGACTGTCTTAAGGCCTTGTCCCTGAACCCAGGCCACCTGAAGGCGCACTTCCGTTTAGCGCGCTGCCTCTTCGAGCTCAAGTACATCGCCGAGGCCCTGGAGTGTCTAGATGACTTCAAGGGCAAGTTTCCAGACCAGGCGCACAGCAACGCTTGTGACGCACTCGACAAAGACATCAAGGCTGCCCTCTTCTCAAAAACAGACTCCTGTATGTTCTTGTCTTGTCTGTCTTGGATATTGTATTTTGTTTGTGGATGCATTTTAATAATAAGGATTCTGGATATTTTTTCATGCATCTGATCTAGCTGACGACAAAAAGGGGAACAGCTCCATCCGCTTTCATAATTTCAGCCGGAAAGAGTCCATCCCGGAGGATGAGATTGTTCTCAGAGAGCGAAGCTTCGACTACAAGCATCGCTATTGTGGCCACTGCAACACGACCACTGATATTAAGGAAGCAAACTTCTTTGGAAGGTCAGTTTACTGATGCATTATTCCCCTCTAATGAATTAGGGCTGGGTGATACATTTAAATACATATTAATAATAATTTTATGATGATTTTAATGCATTTTTATTTAAGTTTCCTTAAGAATGTTTCAATACACTAGTTTAATGATTTAAAGATGTTTTAATGGAATCTCTCATTTAAACTTCAGTAGCACACCTTGATAATTTGAACTAGATTTTTACTGTAAATTTTCTTCTTGCGTTACACATTTTGCATCTACTTGTTAAAAATGGTACCTGTAGCTGGAACAGTAAAGCACAGCACTTTGAACACCAGGGTTGATTCTCAGGCAATACATGCAATGCTGAATGCATTGTAAGTCACTTGGATAAAAGCATCTGCCAAATGCATTAAATTTTGATTTTTAACCAGGTTTATATTGTTACAGTATAGGTAGTATATTAAAACAATGTATTATCTTTCTCCGTGTTACCTGCACCCAGATATCCCAGTTTAATTGTCAGCAAAAGTCTGCCGGATGACGCAAAGCGCTGTCATTTTTGACAGATTTTGTTAATTCCCCCTTTAATGTAAATCTCTTGTCTATGCCTTGGGGACCACAATGGAAATAAGTCTATGGACTTTATTGTGTTATCCCTGATTATTTATGTATTTTTAATGTATGAGACCGAGTACTGTTTCATTTTTTTTTTAAATATTCAAGTGGTTAAATAAAATCAATCAATCTCTCTCCCAGATATCCCAGTTTAATTGTCAGCAGGTCTGCCGGGTGACATTTTTGACAGTTTTTGTTCATTTTGTTAATTCCCCCTTTAATGTAAATCTCTTGTCTATGCCTATGATGCATGCCATATCTGCTGCTAAACGAGGATCTGAATATAAGACAACATAACACGACTTGTTTGGTTGTCGCTCTACAGTAAAGGCCAGTACATTGTGAGCGGTTCAGATGATGGGTCATTTTTCATCTGGAACAAAGAGACAACGAACCTGGTGCGGATCTTACAGGGGGACGAGTCTATAGTGAACTGCCTACAGCCACACCCCAGCTACTGCTTCCTGGCCACCAGCGGCATCGATCCCGTAGTGCGGCTGTGGAACCCAAGACCGGAGGTACCAACCGACTCCAATGCCACTTTTGTCACATCAGTTATGACTGATGAATAAATTATTGCTAACAGCATTTACATGCACCCTCATAATGCGATTATACTGAGATTTAGGCAATATTGCAATTAAACTTTATTTCATGTAAACACAATACTTTGATCAAATATATGCGATTAGGCTCATAATCGTAGCAACCGTAATCTTAGTAAAATATGTGGTGTATGCTGATTTTAATCACTATAAACAGGCATGTAAACGCTAATCGTATCTATTCCACTCTGACCAAAGTATGCATGTGCTTGTGACATACGTGGATGATGGTGTCATGCACAGATTCGTAAACATGTCATGCACAGATTCGTACTTCTTACTCTGATTGTTGAAAATAATAACATTATTGCTTCACATGTAAACGTAGGCTGCAACAAATTATTATTCTGATAATCAATTAATCTGCTGATTATTTCTTTGATCAATTGGATGAAAATCCAAAAATAATCCGTTTAAAAAAACAAAACAATTATCCGTAATTTACAAAATTGTTATTCCACATGCTGCCCAATGTTGCCCTCCAGATAATGTCCAAATGCCAAGTTGAAGGCAATGAATACAAATTTAGTGAATATGTATTTATGTAGGCTATATCCAATTAAACATTGTGCAAAAAATAGGAATTTAAACTCATTACTTCCTATGCACAAGTATAAGGTAAAATCACTAAATTAAAAAATAACGAAGAAAATCAAAAGCTCAGACTAACTGGTACGAGGTAGCAAGAATACACATTTACTTATCTGAACATATATAAATGTATTTTTATGAGAGCAGTAATAAAATGCCTATTACAATTATTTGTTGCATGTAAAATTTTAGAAATAGAAAAATGTAGATTTTAGTGAGTTGTTTGAGTCTTTGGTCTGTTTTAGTTTTAGTCTGCTGGACGCACATGTGCAAGCCAGCGCTCGTTCAGTTTAACGGAGACGCTCGCTGTCGAGACGAGCCTTTTGAGCGTATTGAATTTATCAAAAACTGTGTAATTGTGGCCTAAATAAACAAAAATAAGATTGATCCAACTAACTAAAAAAATGTATTACAATAAATTTTTTTTAAGTAAGATAAATAATTAATATATGAAAATAAATAATAAGAAAATGAGTGTAAAATGTAAAAACAAATAAATACAAATAAGATGAAACTTACTAAATAAATTAATTGATTAAAATAAACAAAATATTATTTAAATAAATAAATCGGCCCATATTCATACATTTAATTAAAATTGTTTTTTTATATAAAAAATAAATACATGTATAAAATACATCTTACTCACATCTTCAACTTACAGTGAGTTTAAAAACGCAATGAAGTAGGCTAATAGAAACTTAATAGTTTACACATTTATAATATCATTTTTTCACACTGTTAGTTGGATCTTTTTACATAAAAATATAAAGCTCTCTTTTAAATTTTAGGATGGGGGTCCCTTCCATACGAATCATCATATTTCGGGGGTCTGCGGCATCTAAAAGATTGAAAAGCCCTGCTTTAGAATGATTAATTCTTTCCAAATGGAGCTATTCAAAATATTGCAATGTCAGTTTTTTCCAACATCGCGCAGCACTAATCTAATGTATCTCGAGGCGAGACAAAGACAGATAAACTACATCAGACTGTTGATTGCACCAAAAGTAACTTCCAAACTTCTTTTCTCTTGTGTCTATCCTGCATGGCCGACCGGCAGTCTGAGAATGAGAACTGTCGGGTGGTGGAGGACATGGAGAGTGCGGCCCAAGCCAACCAACGGCGCATGAACGCGGATCCGCTGGAGGTGATGCTGTTGAACATGGGCTACCGCATCACAGGCCTGAGCAGCAGAGGAGCCGAGGGCTCGGATGAGGACGATAGCTCAGAGGGACAGGTTCAGTGCCGCTCTAGCTAGAACGCGCCCGTCCCACATTTGAGAAGGCGACAAAGCACCTTAGATATCTACTTTGCAATTTCAGTTCTTCAACATGATGCTGAGTGAATGAATGTTTGCCGCTCCACACTATGCAGAAGTTTGGAGAAGTGGGGAACACAATCGCACAATCCAAGTGAAGTCAAAAGCACTTACAGATTAATGTCGGCAAAATCATTTTAAAAAGCGCGCGCTTGAAGAGTGTTGGCACACCGTCAGATTAAAGCTTGTTTCCAAAGTCTCAAAGCGCTTGGGTCTTTCATATGTGGGGCTTGCTGTTGGACACTTTTGACCATGAAATTCTCATTTTGTTTCTTTTCCCAATGAACGTAATCATCTTTTTGAGCGCCAGAGGACAGTAAAATGAGTGTTAATATATGTTTATAGGTCTGCAGCAATTTCTTTTGGAATATATTCTGGAAAAATAAATGTTTATGTTCGACCCAGACTTGCATTGTGGATGTTCATCAAGTCGTGGTTTGCTGGGACTGAAAATGTTTGCTGTTGAAGATTATGCTTATTGTCAGATATTTTGGAAGGATTTGTTTTTATTAATATTTTTTTTTTTACCTTTTTCTTCATCGGCACAAGCAGGACGTCTGACTGTTGCCCTTTCATCTTCATTGATGAACCTGAAAAGAGATGATAAAACAAGAATAAGAGACTTATCACAAAGATTATAACCTGCTATGAGAAGAAGAGATTTAACTGCAGTAAAAAGAAACATAATTGGGTCTATTTTGGGATATGTGTTCTTTTTTTGTTGTTGTTTCACTGTGTTAATTTTCTTTTAGGATTTTAGTACAGTTTAGTGCAACATGTAAAAAATAAATAACATTTCTGTTGTTACTGTCATGATCCTTGGTGAAGTTTTTCCAAAAAGCAAATTATTTGACTTAAACATACTTTTATCATCAGCGGTATGGCTTTTTAAAACACGGTAACAATGCGACGGAGACAAACTAGATCGCTCTAATTAGAGCCAGTGGAGCCATCGACACTAGAAGCGCCAGACAAACACGCTGCACAGCTACTCCAGTCATGTCTCAAATAAAATTAATTCATTTACAGATATTATGTGTGATTTTATTAATTGACTTATTTACTGATTGTTACATTAAAGCAAGCTCATGATTTCTCTGTCCTACTTTTGTGTTAATCATATATTTTCGCCTATACATAAAATAACCCATGCAACTGATGGATTTCGGTTGTAAATAACAGGAACAGTTTAATTTCACTAAGGATAAAGTGTAGTTTCAAGCTCAAGCTGTTTGTCTATGATCACTGAACATTCCCATGATGCAGCTTTCAGTGTAGACGTGCTTCTCATCTCGCAACTGATTGGATGCTCTGAATTGACGCAAATACACTCGCCGCCATATCCCTGTGTGCTACTTTGATGAAGTTGTTACATTCACTTTCCCTACTCACAATTAGTCAAAGTCTGTTGTTTTGCTGAATAGTTCGTTTTTTTCCTAAAGTATAATTCATTTCCTGTCATGTTGTGCAGCAAACAGTGGAGAAAACATGTGTTCTCTAAAGGCCACCTGACCTACATACACTGAGGAAGGTGTAACATGCATCTAGGCCAGATGGGTTGCAAGGCCATAGTTGTGTTCAGAATAGCATACTACAATATTTGCCTATATATATTTAGTAGTATGTAAACTGTGACCTACTACATTTGCAACCTTCCATTGTAATTTTGGCATTTCTATTTTGATTCACATACAAAAGTTAAAATTCCATTAGTTTTCTATATTAGTTAACATGAACTAATGAGAATTTAGAATTCTAAAGCATTTAATGTTAATTTCAACATTTACTAATCAATTATTAAGGTCTAATGTTGTATCTGTAAATGTTATTTAATGGACGTGAGCTGACATGAACTAACAGTTGCAGAACTAAACAAATACCAACAAAACAAAACAAATGTAGCAAATGTATTGCTCATTGTTAGTTAATGTTAATTAAAGCATGTTAATGTGGTGTTACCATTAAAACGTTTTTTTTCTTCTTTTTTCCCCAAAATGATATGTAGCCTATGTTGTAAGTTGTTGTATGTAACACAATCCACAATGCTGTAGTGTAAGAAATATGTCTTGATTTACAGGAATAATCTAGAACACATCCGGACCCAAAATCCCCTCATATATTGGCCAGTATCCTGTCAGAAAAATGCACCTGTGCTCCACTTCTTACACTGTGAGAATAGTACAGTTAACCGTGCCATTAGTCATATGGCAACCCAGACGTCACAGTACAATATGAATGAATGCAATGATTGGAGAGGATGTTTCTCCTTAATACAAGTAACATCTGCTCTTTTACTGCTGTGATTTAATGCATGAAGCCTCGGTTTGTCTTTACACAGATTGTACATGAGAAGAAATCTAAGACCTATTTTTAAGACAATATTTTTTGCACCGTGACAGTGCATACACCCTAAATTCTCATTACCGTAATACTTTTTATTCCCAAGTTATTTTATTACATTTTCTGCAGACATATAAAAGGTACTCCAACATTTACAAAATGAGACATGGTGTATGAAACCGTAATACTTTTCATCCTATCTTACTCTAAAGCAAAACAAGTAAAAAATATGTAATCGTGATAGTATTTGTTGTACTACTTTTTCTTAATTTTTTCTAACAAAAAGAAAAACCAGAAACACTTTACTAAAAGCCTTTATGTATAATGCATTATGAAGGTATTCATAATGTATGTTATAATGCATTACATCTGTTTCATAAATAATTGTAACCAAAGTTGAAATGCATATTATTATACACTACTTGCATCTGAGATTGTATGTTTGTCATGTGTTTTAAAGCATTATACTTTCTAAAGGCATAACATAAGTATTATAATGTATTATAATTGTGGTTAGAATTATTCATGAGACCATACAATGAGGTGCATTACAAGGCATAATAATATTTTTATAATGCAACACATATGAAGTCTTTAAATAAACTGTAACTGAAAAAAACTATTATATTGTATTATAATATAGTATGTATAATGTGAAACATATTATTTATATATGATGATTATAATATTATAACCTAACGAGATTACGAGAACCACTACGGCGGCGACGTCACGATGTCGTCACCGCGTAGACTGTGATGGCGGATGTTACCGAGATCGACAAGATGAAACACTTCCACGGAGGTTTCGAGAAAATCGACAAAGAAATGAGCCGTTATCCGCACTGCATCGTCTGGACACCGATTCCGGTTCTGACGTGAGTAGAGACCGGAGATGTTCTGACGGATCACGTGCGGAACACCAACACATTCTGACAGTGAACGCGCCTGTGTCTGTCAATATTACTGTCAGCGCTTTCCGTCATTATTGTCTCAACTGAGCTCTTATAATCCTCACACACACATCTATGGAACCCTATTTCCAACACGAAACAAAATCATGCTTTTGTAAAAGTCATGACTGTGATTGAAGCTTTGTTTACAAAATTCGAAATTAGTATGACGTATTATAAATCAAAAGAATTATGAAATTAAAAGGTGAAAACTATGTAATGGAACGGCTTCCATTACATAATTTTCACTTTTTAATTTCAAAATTTGAGTCAAATTCTGAAGTAAAAAGCCGTAATTATGACATAAAACAGTCAAAAAATATGACCTAAAATGTTATAGAAAGCACAATTTCTACTTTTTAAACTCAATTATGACTCGGTATGTCATAATCTGGACTTTTATTATCTCATTGTCATTATGATTTAGTCTGTCGTAGTTATGTCATTAAAAAGTCAAAATTAATAGTATGACATAATTTCGACTTTTTATGCCATAATTTGGACTTTTTGAATCATAATTATGACATTTTATGCTAGTTATGATTTACCATAGCATGATTTTCTTTTTTCCTTATGTCGGAAATGGGCTTCCATACATTAAAGCTGCAAACATACTAAACATACTAAAAAGCTGCAAATATACACACGTCTGAGGAGGATTTCTGTGTCCATGTGTTTTTCTTTTTCTTTTTTTGTCTGTGCAGCTGGTTTCTGCCATTCATTGGGCACATGGGCATATGCACATCCACTGGTGTGATCAGGGATTTTGCTGGTCCTTACTTCGTATCAGTGAGTTTATTTCTGATGATTACACTGACTTTAGCATGACTGCACTGATGCACTAACTACTTTCATTTATATTTTATACAGGAGGACAACATGGCGTTTGGAAAACCAACAAAGTGAGTTTAAAACGCTAGTTAATGCGATAGAGAAGAATATCATCAGAATGATCATCTGCACATATGAGACTTAAACATTGGAAAGATTTGGTCCTTACAACAAACATATTTTCTCACTAATCATAATCGTTCAAACTAATAATACATTTTACCCTGTCAAACATTTCATTAAGAAATCTAAACTATAAACAGGGCTTGACATTAACACCAGCCGACCCGCCAAATGTGGATGTATTTCAGCGGTAGCGTGTAACGCAGTCACTCGCCACTTGTAGTGTTGTCAAAAATATAAATTTATCGTTTTTAAATTTTTCAAGTGAACTGTTGGGAAAGAAAGCATGTGTAACAGTATAATGGGTGAGTGCATCAGGTCTTAAAGTAACAGCAGCCTAATATACCTGCTGCCAAATTATGAGATAATATTAAAAATAGTAAAACTACTAGCGACAGTGTCTGGTGAGCAAAAAAGTTAATGTTAAGCCCTGACTATAAACTATAATTGATACAGGATATTTATTTGGATACATTTAAATTTAAAATTTGGATTTAATGCTTTTTGTTTCAGGTACTGGAAGCTGGATAAGAATAAAGTGTATGGCGGTGGAGCAAACGCCTGGGATATGGCCGTGCACGAGGCATCTGAGGAATACAAAACTAGAATGGTCAGATCTCTACTGTAAAATATTCTTGTTGTGTTGTGAATGACGTCATTTGACATCTGATTTTATGGTGAAATGTGAACTGGAGTTATTTTCATGACTCATGAGATTCACCTATTTACACAATGCATATATTGTGAAATGTATATACATTCAACATTTTACCATATATTTTATTTTATTTGTTAATAAGGCTTAAATATGACTTTTGTCTATTTTTATATTTTTTACAAAGAAAATATAATAAAAATAATTATAATCATTATTATTATAAAAGTGTATTTGTCTAATAAATCTATATATTTATTTGTATGTTCTATTTTGATAGTCTCAACAAAAGTTTTGTTAAGAACGTTAATTTTGCAACCCAATTATATTATACAAACAGAGCGACTTCCTAATATCTCTGTTTTTAACCGACATTCTTTTCTGTTTTGCTTTTTTGTGACGTCCTCACCGCATTGCAGCACAATCTGTGTTGTGATAACTGCCACTCTCATGTGGCCATGGCTCTGAACCTCATGCGCTACGACAACTGCTCCTCGTGGAACATGGTCAAACTCTGCTTACTGTCCTTCATCCACAGCAAACATGTCAGGTGAGATGCTGGGTCAGCGGGAAATGTAAATCTATTTTCTAGATGCATGTTATTGATCTTATTGTGGACGATTCATCCGTTTGTTTGGGGTTTTTTGACCCTGGAAATGTTTAATCAGAATATCATAACTAGATCTTCCAGTGAAAGGACAGACTTCTCTCTATTGACGTATGCTGGTCTTCTCCAATCATTTAGTCAGCTGAAACTCCGCCCCTTTTTTACAATCCACTGCAAGCTAGCATTCAGATCTGCCTGCAGTATTGAGTGCCACGCCCACATTTCCAACATCCAATCAATGAACAATGCATAGAACCAAGACTGACCCTACATCACAATACAGAAGAAAAGATCTGTCGCTACTCTCGGTTTATCACAACTTTCATTTATATTATGGTAAAAAATATACATTGTCTAATTATTATTTCTTCCTGACAAAAGTGAGTGACTATGCTTCTGAAAAGTTTAGCTGTGCTATTTAAAACAGCGTTGTACTGATGAAGAGAGGCTGGTGAGATTACAATGGCTGTTCTAAACGCTTAGTCGCTGTTTATATCCTTCTGTGGGACTAAACTGTTTTTTTCTGTTTTTGCCATTCCTGTTAAGGGTCGGTGACTTGAATTATTATATTATTTTTTTTACCAGCAATGAAGCATACATTAATCCTTATTAAAGTTACATAAGTTACTCATTCTAGAGCAGTGAGTGATTTTTCTTTGTCTTTTGTTGTTTGATTAACATTAAAAAACACAGACTGCAGCAGGAATATTAGGCTGCTGTCGCTTTAAGAGCGAATGCACGGATTCAATATACTGAAATGCATTCATTTTCTTGCTCAACTGTTTATAAGGGCTGGGAGAAAAATCGATTCACCTAGCTATCGCAATTTGTTATTTTTACATTTTTTTTTACGATTCTAAAATCGATTTTTTTTTATTCCAGATTCGATATTAGTTCAAATTCAATTGCTTTATTTTTGTCCTTTTGTAGAAGCCACTTTTGTTCCAACAGAGGATGAAATGTGTCGTTATCTTTGAGTGTTTAAAAAATCAGCTTTTGCAAAAAAATCGCAATTCTTAAAAAAATAGAAATATATATTGTATCGGCACCCAAGTACCGTGATAGTATCGAATCGGGAGATAGGTGTATCGTCCCAGCCCTACTGTTTATGTTCGCTTAAGACTAGGCATGTGCCGGTATCAAATTTTCATGCTGCGATTAATTGATTGAGCTTTTATCACGGTATACGGTATTATCACGATATTTTAATTGCACAAGAGAAACAGACGGATTGGGGGTATCTAAAAAAAAACTTGCATCACAATGTGTAATTGTGATTGTCAAAACATTAATTTTTTTTTTAGTGACAACATGTTATAATGTTTACATGGTACAGTTACTGAGGCTACTGTTTGTATTATTGCTTAACACAATTTTCATGATTTCAATTAAATTCTTGGATTTAATTTCAATCTTGATTCAATATTGACTCATTTGGATAAATATTAGGTAGGCTACAGTAGATAGCCTGCATTTAATTTTTTCTCAAGAAAAAATATATCTCACATAATGATGTAAACATACAGAGAGAAATTAAATATAATGCATACAATATAAATATAATAATAATATAAATATAAAAATGTAATATGCCGTAATTTTCATTATAATAACAATTATATAATGACAAGTAAACATATATTAAAATATGTAATATAGTGCACATATTTAGCAAAATACTCATCTCTATAGCTATTTTCTTATAGTCAACTAACATTAAATGGCTTTCCTGAGGTAAATGTAACGTTCTGTGACATAATTGTTCTCCTGCAGTGTTATTGACCTCTTTCCGTGGTTGAAAAACACTGATTGATCGAAAGTACGTACCTTTCGGTGGGTTGTACTGTATCTTTAATAAAAAGTAACAGATGATCTGTTTACTTGAACTGAGGCGCGCGATCTGTCACGTCATTTACAAGCACCAAAACAGTATTTATTGTCTGAATTTCGTTATAAAACCTGAGAGCTGATATTTTTTTCATATCAAAAGTAACCTGCTCTGTCTAGTCTGTCGGTGTCAGTGTCCTCTTTGCTCCGCGATTTTTCTCTGCGTGAGAAAATGGATGTGTGGCGCGAGACCGTGTGAAAGTGTCAATTGCGTGAGTCTCAAGCTGCTGAATGCGTGAGAGTTGGCAGCCATGCGGGGGATAAATAGTCGGCAGCGTTCCTCCATCCGCCGTCCTTCTTCTCCATGTGAGGATTGTTTACATTAGACTAGAGTGCACACTGCATTCACACAGTGCTTATACATGTGATGTGGGGATTGTTTACATCAAAGTGCGCACGTGTTTTGCGCAGCATATACGCATTGTTTTTTTAAGCGGTTGATGGAAAATAAGCTGATGCGCGTTCTAAAAATCTAAATTCGGATCTATTATTTTTCACGGTATTTCGAAGTCCCCGCGATAACAATATCGTGCATATTCAGTACCGCGATTTATCGCATTACCGAATACCGGCACATGTCTACTTAAGACATAACTGACTATGTATGAGGATGCTTGCCAAGGAGACAGGCATTTTGACATAATTTTGTTTGAAGATGTCTGTTCAAGTGCAAAGAAGATGTGAAAGAGAGCTCAATTCAGTATTGCACGCTGTCTGAGACACGCTTTCTGAGCGCGCACTACGGATGTTTAAACTTTCCACACAGCACACGAGTAACAAATTGAGTTGCTTTTAGCGTCTTCTTGTGCTTGAATATTTAAATGAGCTGCTGGCAAGGCTTAAATATTGTGGTGATGCGGCACTGGCCAATCAACTGTCCCGAGTATCATTTCACGTTCATGTTCTCACAATATTGCATTGTTAGTATTCATAAAAATGTTACCGGCCAACTGGCAATTGACACTGTTTCATATACTCACCAACGTCAGTTTAAGTTAAATGTACTCAAACATATTACTCATGTAAATGCAATGAATTCCCACATTGCATCTGCAGTGTTGGGTAAGGGTTTGATTGTTTCACTTAGCTCAATAAATTCTGATTGCCTTTTCTGTAAAGGATCCATGCAATACTGCCTTAGAATTTAGAAGTCAGTGTGTCCTTACCTTTGACTGAATGATTTATCGCAGTCGGCCACCGTGTTTCCCCTTATATGTCACCAGTCTTCCACCTGGGACTCTCAGTGTTGTGACGTAGAGGACACCAGGACACACAAAATAAGGGTTTCTGGGGGAGAGAGAGGTGGATTGTAAGCTTCTGCGTGAGACTATTCTCAAAAATGATAATTCGTTCATTGTTTTCCCTCCCCCTTGTGTCACACTTTGACATTCTGCCTTGAATATGGATTTGGAATGACACGAGGGAGAGTAAATGATGACATAATTTACGTTTTTGGTTAAACTAAGCCCTCTAATGCTGTGTTTCTCCAAAAGGGTGATGTTTTTATCTACATGAGTCAAGTCACCTTTATATAGCGCTTTGTACAATACAGATTTTTAAGCAGCTTAACAGTAATAAACAGGAAAATAACCTTCAATGATGCAAACTTCAAATTCTAATTCTGCTGTAAAGCAGCTCAACAGAAGTAGTGATATTTTTCAGCTTAATTCATTTCAATTCAGTTCAACTGTTGATGTTGAAAGGTTCGTCAATTATAAAAGTCAATTCAGCTACTGTATAGAGCAGCTCAACAGAACACAACAGTGTCGTTATTCAGCTGAATTCAGTTCAAATTTTCTATAATCCGATAGTTTTATTGCAGTCAAATTGACAATATTGCTGAATATTAAGTGCGTTTGAATATTAAGTGTCTTTAAAATCAAGCCAAGGGTGACATGATGCTAAAATGGCTCATGTGAAGGTCTCTGTTCCTTGTTGTCCTGTAGCTTTGTGGGGTTTCTGAAGACCTGGCTGCCTTTCCTGATGATTTGTGGGGTCATAGTCACCATCGCCCTTGCTGTCAACCTGCGATGACGGAGGCTGGATGGATGACAGGAGCATCAAACACACAGAGAGAGATGTTGAACGGTCGTACAGGGCACCTCAGGATCATTATGAGCCACGGCTACGAGAAGCAAATCTGAACCTGAACTTTAATCATGCATTACGACATTACATTGCTTCTGTTTGGAGATTCAGTCTGGCTGGTTGGGAATACACAGACCTCTTTGCATCTAGTGACACGCAGACTATTAGTGACATTGTAAATAAGTGAATTACAGGGACCTTTTCCATTACTGCTTACATAAGCTTTTGCATTTGATATATTTGTAATATAATCACATACATGGATGGGTCTAAATGAAACAAGACAATTTCCTGTCAAGACTTTTGTGAAAAGTGACTCCACAACCAATAATGATGACGGTTATTAGAATTAAGATCTAAGCATACGACTTCTCGTAATTTTATTTTGCCTCATTCTTAGAACTATTTGAACTTTGTGTGCATCAAAAATATGTAAATTTTCATCAGTTATTTGAAATGATCCAAGATGTTTACATTATTTTATTCTAATGGGAGTTTGTATATTTGGTTCATTCTTTATGTTTTCATTTATATTATATGACCAAATACAAATGTAAATCCATAATGTTTGTCCTCATTTTTATACAATGACCTCAAAAGGTATTTTGAAAGTTAAAATACACTTATCAAAATATAAAGGCAAGGGTCAATTGTTGTAAAGAAAGATAGCAAGTACATGTTTGCTAAAAATGTCCAAACAATACATCTAGTGCTGGATCTTTTCTATAAAATATAGGGTAATTTTTCTTCATGATGTTTAAAGTGTTTTTACTGAATGTATGAAGTAATTTCTCCTCAAATATGGGAATCACAGGTGTAGAGAATCACATGATCCACTAACCACAAACAAACACTGACCATCTTCAGCACTACATCTATTGTTTTAGCATTTCAAAGCCAACGAAGCGAACTTTTTTTCTTAAATGGTTTTATTCTAGAGGGTGTGCATCTGCTATTTATTTTGGGAATTTAATGTATGACAAAGGACAGAAAGAAATCAGTGCAATTAATTTACATAATCAGAAAGAAAACACTGCTCTACAAATGTTCTTTGGTCACAGTACATATACTATCCTCAGTACTCTGAATGGATGGATGTGTATACACATATAAAGTATATTCTTGTCTATAGAGTATATGCAGCTCCACCCACCCGCTTATATAGCCACGATCAGGAGGTGTTTCTGGATTGAGTAATGAGTTAGTAATGATCTCCTAGACCTAGAGTGAGGGGGACCGTCAGTCCTGTGTGTTGTTGTACTCCAGCATGTGCACTTACACTGAAGAGAGCAGCTCGTGCAGACGGTGATCAGATGCTCCGGTCTGCGAGTGTGAGAGTTTGGATGATGCTGCCGGCTTTGTCGCTGACGCTTGTCTGCGCGATGCTGTGCGTCTCCTTATCCGTCGCGTTGTGTCCGTCGCGCTGCGAGTGTTCTGATATTGAACATACGGTGCGCTGCGTGTCTGCCGCGCTGTTCCGAGTCCCCGCGGCGATCCCGAGCGACACGATCAGCCTGATCATCACTGGAAACACGATTCACAGACTCGAGCACGGCGCGTTCAACGGACTGCAGAACGTCACACACCTGAACCTGAGGAATAATAGGTAAGAAAATATATGGTCAGTATCTATCTATCTATCTATCTATCTATCTATCTATCTATCTATCTATCTATCTATCTATCTATCTATCTATCTATCTATCTATCTATCTATCTGTCTGTGTATCTATCTATCTATCTATCTATCTATCTATCTATCTATCTATCTGTCTGTCAATCTGTCTGTGTATCTATCTATCATCTATCCATTTTTCTATCTAGCCTATCTATATATCTATTCTGAAAGTAGCTAATATAGATTTAGTCGTGCTCTTTCATTTCTGTATATTCCCTCTAAAAATCATTTTAAAAAATGTAAAATCCATTAAAAAACTTTTTCCATTCATTGTCAGCATTATGGAGGTTGGAGCGCGTGCGTTCTCCTCACTGCACATGCTGTGTTCTCTAATCCTGAACAACAACCAGCTGGTGCTCATCCATCCAGAGGCGTTCTCCGTGCCTGGAAGCCCCATGCAGGAGCTCAGCCTTCGCTCGTCTCTCTACAACTACACATCTCTGACTGACCTCATCACTGCCCTGCGCTGGGGCGAGCTCACAAATCTGCTGCGCCTTGACCTGTCCGACAACCGCCTTGTCCTCTTACCCCCGGGGATGTTCTCTCCTCTGCCAAACCTGCAGCATCTCCATCTGAACAACAACTCTCTGGTGACTGTCTACAACAGCACTTTCTCTGGTATTGAACAACTTTTGGAGCTGGACTTGAGCAGAAATGCATTTAGAACTATCAGCGACGAGGGTCTTCACGAGTTGGAGCGACTCGGTCGGGTCCGTCTGATGTTGGGTCAGAATCCTTACGTGTGCACGTGTGAAGCACAAGAGTTTGCGAACTGGCTAAACAGTTCAAAGGTCAGGGTGGGCGATGCAGACAGGCTGTATTGCGAATACCCCGCTGCGCTGCGTGAAGTGTCTTTGCGGGTTCTCACTACACAGGCATTGGGGTGTTACGGTAGATCGCACGAAGAGATTACAGACTTGTCCCTACATACTTCCTACGTGTTCCTTGGATTAGTGCTGGGATTCGTTGGCATGGTCTTTCTATTCGTCGTCTACCTCAACAGAAAGGGTATCAAGAAATGGATCGCAGACATACATGAAGCATGCCAAAATGTGCTGGAGGGGTATCATTATCGTTACGAAATTGACTCTGACCCACGACTGGGGCGTATTCCAAACATTCGTCAGGGTCAGCCTCGAATGGACCCACATTTGGGGCACATCCCTTCTGACTCCCGTATCACACAGATTCCATCGGATGTGACATTATAACTGGACTGCAAAGAACTGCACAATGAACCGATTTTTAATAGAAATATATTTCAGTCTGTAGCAAAGTGGACTTTTTTTTTTAAATAGACCAAATTAAAGAAAATCGTGTCATTGAGACTAGTGGTCAGCAATTACATTAACTGAAGAGATGGCTGGCTAATTGGCTTATGTAATTCTAATATATGCATGGTGTAGGCTAATACAATATACATTAGATTGGACAACATCCACCAGTGCAATATGAGTCAATGCAATCTTTGGTCTGTTTTCCACAAGGAGAAATTGTCAAAGCATATACTTAATCTACTGTGTCAATGTGTAGGATTACAACATTAACCAACATGGACTAAAAGCCACAAAACCCTGCATGTACATCTATATGCTGGAATTGTACTTTTTAATATTTACTAAGATATCTGAAAAAATGAATTGATTGACTCTAAACATCATCTGAATTATCAGTCTATTGTTGTCTTGCCAAACGTTCTGGGGTTTATAAAAGGAGACCTGAAGACGCACTGAATGACTTCTCATGTGCATCTAACCCTATCTGACTGAATTATACTCTCCATTATATTTCATAACCTATTCAGCAGATTGAAACGCTGCTCTCCATCACATTAGTTGGTGCGGCCAACAGCATTCTCTGCTACAGATTGTGTCCTCAATATTTCGCTATACGGTTGAGGAAAGGAGGGAAATGAAGGGGTGTATTGGGGGAAATGGGGCACAATGAAGGATTTGGAGTCTAATGTTCCCTGTCAGCACATAGTGAATCTCTCCGTGTGCATGTGTGCTTATAGCCTGGAACTAATGACTGCAATTGATCAAGACCAGACATCTCATATTAATCTGTGTCTACACTTTTGGCAAAGCAGTATTTTACAGCATGTTTGGGGGGGAAACACCTCTGGTATGTGTGCGTACACAGTTATGTAGCATAACATTAAAACGTTGTCCACTCAAAAGAAACTAAAATGTTTCTGTTGCTATGTGAAGAAGTGTAAATTAATCTGTAGTGTTTGGAATGTCTGCATTTAAATCATTTTTTCATTATTCCACAGAGAATATTTATACTTATAAATGTACGTTCTATTTGGAGTTCCCTCTGCTTTTGACCAATGAATTTCCATGACATTTTCAGTTATTCATGAGTATTTGATTAGAATTTTTTTTTTTAGCATCTTTTCAAGAGGAAATACTTTACACTGACTGAGCATAACAACTCAAACTTTCTATTACTTTTTAAGATTTCTATTTGTTTCAAGACTTTTTTAGATTTGGGGATTTGCAGTATTTCAGAATTTCAATGACTGTGGGAATTATTTAATTCAGGACCTGTTTCAATCCTCAATAACCCATTTTCTATTTCTTTTCTAATATTGTTGAAATTGCATATATATGTTTATTTTAATAGACTGTTCACATTTAACATCTAGATAAGCACTGCGTGTCCCTTATTTAAATGCAAATACTGGATATTAGATCAAGAGAACTTCTTAGAAATTGGCCTGTTGAATGACACTTGTAGCCTAATATCATGAAGTGAATGTTTGAATTAATTTTCTCTTATAAGAACATACACAAATTAACCAAAAAATATTTTTTTCACACTATAGCCTACTGTATAAACGCTGACAATAGTATAGTCAGGTTTTGGCTTGATTAAAAGGAAAGCAAAAGTCAAGGAACAAAAGATATTTAGGTCGTTTAAGCAACATCCGTTTAAAGGCCTGACGTCACTGCTTACCTGTAAGTGGGCGTTGGATTTACCTGTAGCCGCAGGTAAAATACGGCACGGCGGGGCGAAGGAACGAATCTTATCGATCAAAGCTTTAGTATGACCAGAATCTGAAAGCGCGTGTTGCGCGACGAAATCGAAACGTTTGACCCATTTTCAGTCAATGAATCAAAACAAAGCTCGCTGAAGTGGAAGTTTTAAGGAGTCAAAAGGAACATATTTCACACTCGGCTACTTCCGCGATCTTGAACCACTTGAAGTTGCGTTCAAAACAATTGAGGATTTCATCCGAGCCTATGCGGTAAGTGTCTGACACTTTGACAAACCATCTGCTCTGCGACCGACGCGAAGCGACTCACTAGAACGCTCGCAATCAATGGAATCTAGTGGACGCGTTCTAGTTTGCCGGTTGCAGTGGGTGTAAAGGATATATGAAATGATGATAGTCATACATATTTCTGTGAAGTTGATAAATATCATTCTTTTACTGCCATGGCATACATACGAGAACAGTTAGAGACACTGAAGACTAAACAATGAAGCGTTTAATAGGCTATTGTACTTGACAGACAAAATGCATTTTGGCGGTACATATATTCCATCTGTTAAAATATTCCAAATAAAGTATTTGTGACTGTCCAGAGCACACTTACAGGCCTGCTTTACATCTGACTTAACTCTATGTTCACTGATAATGAGCAGAAGATGAATAAGCAGAAATTTCTATACATTCCATTCCCATCCATTTTATAGATCATCTGTCAAAGGTTAATGACAAATAACAATACTTAACATCTATATCTGGAATTTTTTAACTGGCATGTTGCTTTCTGAGAGTCGGTGACCATATTCATCAAACACACATCACTCTTGACAAAGAACGCAAACCTCAAGCCAAACACTGACTATGAAAGGTGAAGTCACAAGGGAGTGTATTTAAAAACACATGTTAAAATGAATAACTCGATGATCGAGTAATTCCTGCCCACCAAAGATAGCCCACTTTCCTAAATGTAAACATGCTAAGCAAGAGCTTATGTAGCTCAAGATTAGCTTTTTTTCATGTGTAATATTAATATCTTGATATGGTTGTGTTGATATAACAGCTCCGAACCATGTTCACATTTTCCAGGCTTGTATAAATAAACAACCATTCTATGGTAGATACAGATCCATTTGCTGTTCACATGTTTGGTATGCCTTTTAACTCTTAGTTGTAGAGACAGACACACACGCGTAGACACAGTATGAACATGTCCACTGTGTGGTAGTTTGACGCATATGGCTAATTGTATATTTTTCAATATAATTTAGTGATTGGTTTATAATTTAGAAGGTATTTCCTTCATTATTTGATTTGACCATTGCACGGTTGTTGAATTTCTGTTATATCTCCAGGGTTGAGGAAGTAAAATTGTGCAATGAACATAGAATGGAGAATTCAAGGCCTGTTTAACACTTTTATGTTTATGTATATTCACTAAATAACATTTGTCATTTTCCTTTGCAGTCATTGTTTACAGTGAATTTTTTTGTGGTTTCTGTGTTGAGCATATCTTTTAAATACTGTATAAGAAGGCCTGTTTCACATATCTTTCATCTAAAGAGTAACTGCAACAGCATACACAAGTATTTATTTGTTCAGCCATAAATGACAAAAATAGTTAGGCTATTAAAAACCTTATTGAGAACTACAAACTTAATGGCCATGACATTTACTTCAAGTGAGGAAAAAGACCACATTAATATAGAAGTCATAATTAAATGGGCAAATCTGAAAATGTCATAAATCTGAAGTGATGTCGTAAACTGCTTAAATTGCCTGGATTCAATTTGATTTTCTGATTAATAAGTGCGTTTTTTTTTTAAATCGCAAAAGATGTTGATAATCCTGTATTTTAATCATGCATGCAATGTTCAGCAAAAATTGGCTCAGCTCATCTTTACATCCATGAGTACGATTAAGCTGTACTTTTTATGTGTGCAGTGTGAATTCTGCAACCTGATAATATTGGCTCTTTTTAAGTGAGATGTTTGAAACATGCCTAAGAATAAATATTTTGTGAACTCTCTCAGCGCTGATAAATTTTGATGCATTAATGTCAACATTCTTGCAGGTCCTGAATGTGGTGAGTTATGCCTGGCCACAGCACAGGAACACATCACAAGACACGTCCTCATAGCTCAAGCCGTTCTAAGGCTGATGGCTACAGGCAAAACCGCACATACTCCAGGGACAGCAGCACGAGTCAAGAGACCTGCAAGGAGAACTACACCGAGCAACCTCGTAGCATAGACTCGCAGTTCACCCGTAAAACCCATCCACACTACGCCAATGGACGAGGCTCGGAAACCCTGGGCTTTATACCAGGATCTGCAGACTCTCCTCAGTGTACTCAAGCCTGTGGCTCGTGTGCCTCCCTCGGCTGGAGTGGTTGCAAAGCTCTGCTGTGTTGCATTCTCACCTGTGGGCTTTATGGGTCACGCAAACCTTGCTTGCCACCCAATGAGAGCTCCACTGACAACACTTTAAAACCTGAGCCAGATCCCAGGAAGCCCAATGGATTGGCACTGACCAACCCCACGTGTGGTGTAACCTTTGAACCCAGCAAGCCGAAGCAGCTACCAAACTCTGGCAGCTTCAGGTATGGCGACGTCTACCTTGCTGGCAAGAAGGTGGAGTACTCTGCCAACTCAGAGGCACATCCACGACGGACCAGGACAGCTGGGAAGGGTGACAACCAGCGGCCTATCAGTAATACCAGTATCTACTCTCGAGAGGATTTGGATCTGGATGACCTGGATGATGGCGGCACTGATATCGACTCGCTTATCACTAAAAAGCTTCTAGAACTTTATAAAATGCACCAGATTGAGCAGCTGGCAAAATGCACGTCTGATGTGTCCTTCTCTCGTAAAACCAATGAGATCAGCGATCTGATCAACAGCATTGCTCAGGACTACAACTTGGAGGAGCAGGAAGCAGAGTGTCGGCTTGTGCACGGTGTCATACGCATCAGCACCCGCAACAAGTCCTCAAAAGGTTACAAAAGCAAAGACTATAAATCGCATGATGCAATGCAGCATACTAACGGTAGGAGGGATGGAACGCTGCCCGACAGTGGGAATGAGACCATGACCTTTACCCTTAGTGACGGTGAGTGATGGTAGCTCTTTTTGTAGGAGTGCCAGTAGGGAACGATGATGTTTGAATGTCTTTTGATGATATTTGTCTTTCCCTGCAGGGGATCCCGAGGTGCTAGTGTCAGAGTTGACACCGTCGGATGAGCTTGCCCGAAATATGAGAGGCCACAGCGGGAAAAGTAAGTGTCAACATTCTTTGTTCTCCTTATAATATCTGTTCTAGTACAGCCCCCATGTTGAGGCATGACACATTTAGCTTGTTTTGTCGGATCAATGTGTAACCCATGTCGATGTCTGTTTCCATTTGTTGGTGCTTTTTTTGTGCCAATTGAACATGTTGAATCAGTGTTTTTTGGGTCTTGGAATGTTTGAAAGGTGACACTGTAATCTGGTGACTATCGCCGTTGGTAGGCGACGTTGAATTAGCCTTTAGATGGCTTGATGTGAAAAGATCATTTACTCCCAGCCCGTGGTAACATGTCAATCCTGCGTTGGGATATGAACATGGTGGAATTGCACCCCGAGGATGGGGTATTCTTTTCTGCCCTATTGTAATGGTTCCATTTCTAGATGTTGCTCATTCTCTACTTTCAAATGGGCATTCCTGCCTTTAATCTTCACCCCTCCCCCCCAAGAATAATGTCCTCACCCACCCATCCATCCATTCTCCATAAACTGTAGTTGCTGAGCCTAAAGCTTTTGACAGTGAACACTGAAGCTTCTCACCTCATTTTACAAAAGTTCTTGAGGGGTCTTAGCTCGCCTCCAAGCAGTTTATCCAGTATTCCTCTATATCGAATCACATCTACCATTCCACACATAATGGTGGTTGCTCTCATTCTGTAACATGTCTAGGGGTCTCACTTTTCTGCGGAATTGTTGCGTTATGGAATCTTTCTATGCAAAAGAAGTGCATGTGTCTCTTTACAAATTATACAAAACTATGTTTTGAAAAATGTTTTTCCTTTTTGTAATTCAGTTCTAATGATTTATTGGGAAAAGTGCAGTCAATTGAGATTAAGGTGCCGTGACATTTAATGTTGCTCTGCAAAATTTTGTAGGTGAAAGAAAGCGGGACCAGATGTAACAAAATACCATGAAGTAATAATGATGACGAAGTAAACATCCAAAGCAAATGAATAAACAAAATGGAATCATTTTATAATACTGATGTGTAGTTTTATACAAAACTAGTGTACTGGAGCTTTATACAAAACTAGAGTAAATAACTGCCAGAACGAGCGCCTGTCCATTGTGAATGTTTCATTTTGCTTTGTTGCAAAGTTACGAAACTCCCCCACATATCGGTCACTGCCAAATCAAGAGGCTTGCTATTGATCGACTCTGAATTCACGTATCAAAGTGAACCGAACCCGATTAAAATTTTGCCACAGGAAGTCCATCATTGTGCCGACTCCCATTGAAACTACTGGATTTTGCAAACTAAATTTCACCTAGCAACACTACATGTGACTGTACCTTTATTCAAAACATTTGTTGCATGCAGACATGTTACACACCAACTTCAAACCGCTTGTAAATATCAACATGTTCTTTTCCTTCACAGATTACTACTCGAGCTCGGCCACAGATTCATCAGGGGTTCCGCTATTGTGCTAACACGCCAGCTGTTCATTCTCAATTACTACTGCCTTACTAGTGTTCTTCTACTGTCCTTGTGCTCCTCTTATATTTCAGTGAAAGCAGTTATTATGCTAAGGACAGTTTGTATTTGTCTGAATGCCCTAAGACTGCTGTTGTCCATTTAGGCACAGTTTCTGTCATGTTCCTACAGAGTGTAATGTTCAACAATGGAGCCTGTTGCAAAAAAAATATGTTGCACTTGATGGTTCCCTACTACCCTCGCCAGAAGCCATGCAGATAGATAGTTACATAATGGACAAGTTTCCTCACCAAAACATTGGCATCAAAGGGTATTTAAGTATTGGATCTAATTATACTTTCGGAGACAAGTCTGCTGTCGTCCTAAGTGGTGATGTATCTATTAATATGCCTGTATTGAGCACTGATTAATAGCAACAAAGAGACTTCAATCAGTTCTTCTTCATCGGACTGCTTTGCTCTGTTAGCCCGTCCTTGGATGTCGCCTTAGATGAACAATTGTTCTTTGTTTAAACGATTTGATGCAATTTAATGTTGTTTTGGGACTGTTCACGGTCAGAGGATACACCCACATCTGCATGGTGGAATTTTAAAATACTTTGTATAGATGTAGTTTTTTGGTAACTTTTTTTATATTGAAATAAAAAGGGAATTTCCCCTCATTTTTTGTATTTACTCGTTGTATTAATTTAAACTATATGCTCCATTTTATCTATTAAAGTGAGCGGTGTTGTTTTAGAAAACAAATCTAGTCCTGTATCATGTATAACATATTTACACTCATACGTGTTAGAGTATTTCTCTCTGTACCGCAGAGCATTTTTCTCGGAAGATTGCATTGGTGTACGCCTCCTCCCTCTGTTTCCCTCAGGTCACTGTGCAATGAACTTGTTTGGCTGGTTTGACAATAGAAAGGAAATAAAATCCTAGTGTTTGTTGGAGTTGTACCTTTGCGGAGGAGGGGCAAACTCCAGAGAAAATTCCCCTTTCAACTGTCCTCTTTTTGACACTATGCCACTTACTGTAAAAGAGATACTCTGATTTACTAGTGAAAGCTACATTCGGGATTTAAGAAATACAGTTTTAAGGATTAATAGGTTAAATTTACTAATTTTCTTTTTTTAACATGGAAGCTAAATGTGTGTGCTAGCATTTTGTTGTATTGCTTTTGGATTGTAAAACATTTCAGACCCCATTAATGGCATGACAAGAACACAATGGGAAAATGTGTGATACACAATGACACAGCATGAACATCTTTCTTAGCTAATTGTTTGGTCAGAATGGCAAAAGTTCAGATGTTTATGAAAGATAAGACTTAAAATCCAAATAACAATTTTATTTCCGAGATATATGGATGTCATAGTGAAAGACGTGATTGCAATGTAATGGACTTCTATTTCAAATGGTTCTCATTCTATAATGCATTGTTGCATGTACTATATTTATTAAAAAAAAGAAAAAGTTGGCATAGGTAGTATTTCAACATTGTATGTGTAGAAATGTATGTAAAACAGCTTTTTTGTTTTGTCGGCACAAGAGGGCATCATTGTACACATTATCATGACAGAGGAACCTGAACCTAGAGCCGCTAGGCACTGGGTGATTAGAGATTGTGTGTGTTGTCATTGGTTTTGTTTGGGAAATCTGTACATTTAGACTATGCCCAATTTAGTATATTAGTAGTAATTCTGGAATATACACTGCCCGGACAAAAAAAAGGGGGGCTGTTTGGATTTAAGTAGGCAAATGATTAAAAGTCAATGGTTGGATCATCATTGCAGAGATTATGTTTCTAGCATGTTATATGTTTGGCAGCAGTTCTTTCCAACCATTCTTTCACAATTTGAGCCTGATGAATCATGACATTGTCATCCTGGAATATTGCCATGATGTGTCTTCCTGCATGGTTGTTTAAGAAATGAAAAGCTACACACTCTATTAATTAGAGTTAGAAGAACTGTTGCCAAACATATAACATGATAGAAACATAATAACCACTGCAATAATGATCCAGTCATAGACTCTTAAGCATTTGCCTATTTAAATCCAAACAGCAAATTTCTTTTTTTTTGGCCAGGCATATATTTTATATTGCATATTGTGTGCAAACCCTAAATACATAAAATGTTCATAACGTTTGTCCATGCATGCTAAGGTCACACTATCCTACAATGCAATGTGAATTCTCACACAAATTTAATTAAAATAATGCAAATGAACCATTTTTAATTTAATTTGCAAACATGCAATGTTTGAAACATTTTAGAATTGCAAAGAGTTGTACATGGTTTTAAAAAACAAAAACAAAAAATACTTGAAATATACAGTGTGTGCTTTGCAGTATAGTTAGTGTTGAGTGGTACTCTTGGTTTGGGCCTGTTTTTTTAAATATATTGCAGCTCAATTTATATCCTGACATCACTAAAGCGACTGAATGGAATTTCTTGTAAGTCACTTGATCAATCATCTGCCATAAAAACAAATGTGCAGGTACGTGCTGTGCAAACGCTACATCTACCTTTGTGCCACTGACCCTGTAGTGTCACCATGAGACTTCCTCTGGTTACACACAGCAGCAGACACAACTTTTTTTATTACAATTGTGCAATTTGACCATTGAAGCTGTATAACACTAGCAAAGCATGAGGCTGCAGAAACTATTGTTTGCAAAGCTTTGACAGGTTAAAATTGTAATTAAATACTAGTTTACTAATCACTAAATAGGATGCAAAACTAAAAATATTCCACATTGTTACATTGCACAACATTGCATGTTTAAGAGAGTGGTGTTCAGTTATCATTCATTACACCGGAAATGGAATATCAAGTCAAGTTGCATTTACGTTGTAGGATAAAGTATTGTGCGCATTGTGCAATGTTGTATATATTTTGGCAACTGTAGCAGGTCATCACAATGACTATAAACATGTTCCACTAATATTGGACAAACACACATTTTCAACATTAGATCTTATGTTTTGGCAGTTCATAACGAACAATCTTCTTTTTTGTCAAGTGTTTTTGTGCATCTTTACTTAGAGTAAATTACATTTGCTTTAGTTTTGCTTTGATAATGACGGTTTCAATTTCTCCCATTTTAAATATAATTTAAGTCTCCAAATAATTTTATGGGGCTGATGTTCAGCGATTAAATTGTTTTAGGGGTTCTCTTATGAATGAAAATGTCATTGTGATAATTGTGACATATGTACAAAAAATTATTTATAAAAGTGATTTAGAAGTATATGGCAAACACTAGACTCTTTGTAGTGATAATGCAAAATGTGTAAAAATAGATTTAATTACAGTATAATTATGAACATACAAATGTTTTCCTCAGATTCAATCTAGCTTTCTCACAGAGACAATACATGACCCCCCCCCCCCTTAGGCGCAGAGATGCTTTCTACAGTTTTATAAAGGAATACTTTGTCGTTTTAAAATCCATCCCATACAAAAAGCTGCAACGGTGCTTCTATCAAAAGGCAAAAAAACAACAACAACAACAACAATAATCAATACTAAGACGTAAATCACATACTTGTGACCTAAATACCATTACAAACATGCAGTAATTTCATTAAACTGTGTAAACAATAAAGATGTGCTAAAGTCTGTAACTTTTTCAGACGTAACGAAGTATGATTTTCATCCAATGCTTGGACCTCAGTTTTCCCACCAGCACTGGAGAAAAGAATGTTCTTCTGAAAGTCCAAATTCAAGGAGTACGTCAGTCTTTGGTTCACTACCTTGTGAACAGAATGTCAATCAGCAAGTCCAGAAGATCTGTCTGACCAATGACCGGCCGAAAGAAGAGCTCTATGATGAGGCTCGGAGTGATGGTCTTTAAAGTGGATGCGGTGAGGAGGATACGAGCAAATCGCCCTTTATCCTCTGGATGAAGAGGCACCAGGACCTCCTTCAGGGCATGCTGAGCTTCATACTGCAAACCCTCAATGAACAGAGATGCCTTCAGGCCTGGAACATCTGCAGAAGGAAAATATTGGGTGAGTATATTATGAAATCTGTGGCTAAAAGCAATACTTTAGGGTAAAAAATAATATAAATAACTACATATATTTTGTTTTAATAACTAAATATATTATGAATGACTATAATTAATGGCTAAAATTTAGAAAATAATCAATTTCATTGAGACATCAGTGCTGTCTTTCAAAAAAAGATGCCATTAAACAAATATTTTTAAATATAGGCAGTTGAAATAGTTTGTGCAACACAGTTTTGATTTTGGAAAACATACCTGGATTGAATATCACGGTGCCTTTCAGATAAGCGTACTCCTTTGGGCTTAAATCCAGACTCCAGAACTTCATGAGGCACGCTTTAAGGGTTTGCACGCCGGCCATCGTGGGCTGCTCTTGATCGCTGTTCATCATCTCCTGGTTGTTGAGAAGAATTCTTTCCAGCATGCTGGGTGCCGGAATGTCATCAACCTCGAAACGAACTCTGTCCTGGGCCAGACCCAGAATGAAAAGTGGCGCCCAGCCGTTCTGCAACAGAGATAGCTGGTCTTTGGGTGGTAGTTGCTGGAATGCCGGCAAACTCTTCATGAAGTGCATCGTCTTGACCAGCACATCTGAAGCAACCTGACACGTCTCGTTGGGTGTTTTCAGACATACGTTCCTGCGTTTCTCGCAGTGGCATGACTGAGGAACCGGCTTGTAGTTCATCTCGTTCTGAGTCGACTCGCCTCGGCTGAGGATGTTAAAAAGGATGGCGTTCGCCTGTCCGTTACTGTAGTCTGAACAATCACATTCGCAATCCATGTTGTCACTGATCGGATGCGTGGTATCTTCTAGAACTCAAAGCCACAGTGCTAACGCTCGAACCGCATGTAGACTGAAGCTGTGAGAGACTCACATCTGTCACTGACACGGCTCCTATTTATAACACGCATTCATGTGGTTTAACTCCTGAACCTTGACCTGTCAATCTACATTTGCTGTGAACAAAACAACTGCCCTTTGCTGTTTAGCAATTGGCTAAATGGTGATAAGGCCTCTTAAATACAAACCCACTGTAGGCTGGGATATACTCTAGGTGAGGCAATATTATCTCTGCTGAAGTCATTACACCAGGCTGTACCAAGCGACCAAGGACTCCTCAAGTTATATGGTCCCTATCATTACAGACGTACTGCCAATAAACCTACAAACAGTCGAATCTAGAACAGAGAGAAGTAAAAGGTTATTGACCCTTGAGAACGGGAAGGGTGACTGTTACTTCATTAGCTATTAAAGATTAGAAGCTCATACAGACATTAAAGAGACAGTTCACCGATTCTGTCATCGTTTTCTTACTTCTGTGTAACTCAAAAAAAAGACCTTTGGAAAAATGTCCCCCAACATTGGTTCCCAAAGTTCTTCATAATATGTTGATTTGTGTTCCACAAAAGAAAGAAAGGTTTTGAATTGGAGTGGTGAGTTAATCATTTGAATTGTTTTTTTGGTGTGAACTATGCTGTGAAGATTCAATTTACTGAAGAAAATCCAATGCCTGAAGGTCTTTAACAGAATTGTATTTATATAATAAAGAATTTCAAGCTGTGTGGGATTTTCTCTTCCATTATATTGACCTTGTACTACCAAGGTCTCAAGGTTGGCTAGCTGGTTAGCACCCACTCGTAGATAATGTGTCACCATTATGAGGCAAAATGCCATTTTCTCCATTGATGGTCATTAAAACATAGCTGTGTGTTCTGATGAAATCAAATTTTTAGCAAGAATATTATAAATCCCATATATTTCATTATATTATATTTTTTTACCAGTCACAGTGACTATGATCGGGTGGGTGATTATTTGTTTGCAAAAGTACGATCCAATAAAAACAGTTTTGAATCTAAATTGTGCTTGAATGTCACATCCAAAGTCATTGTAAAACCATATTGCTTTATTAAGAATTGTTCAAATTATTTTTACAACATTGATCGGTTTATTGAACGTTGGTGTCTCAATGCTGTCCTTGGTTTCAGTAAACAATAAGCATTACAGTGATTTTACCACAGTAAGGACTGTTCTTAAGCGCAACACAGAGGTTTTGTTGAAGCTGATTGAATCTAGGCTACTCCTTTTCTATCTACCTCCAATTTTATTTGTTTGCTTTTTACTGTTTTCAGACTCTCTGCAGAAAACGTCAAAAAATCAGTCAGATAAAATTACTTTTGACTAATTGTCAAATAATGAAACATTGAAGTGATCAAACACTTGAATTATATTTAAATGAATGCACAAACAAGGTGGTAATGTGATCAATGAAGCTGAGTCTACAAAGAAAATTAATCAACATTGTAGAACATTTGCCAGGCAGAATCAGTAAAAAGTTTTCCACCGTTTATCACTTTCTAGAGAAATTCCAGCTACCCATTGACATATTTTTCTGTAGCGTCAGTCAGTCATGTGAGACTTGTCCTGGTTTATTATCTATTCAGTGCCTAGCACAGAGAACTTAACCAGATAAGCTAATTACTATATTGCTTTCAATCAAATCAACAAGTAGCTACTTGTGCGATTCCACTTAAATTTCCATTATAAATATTTATGTTTCCTACAAACACTCACCAAAGCCACTTAAAGGATATAGTTTCACAACATTTGTTCATGTAAATTTATCTCATGGTTTTTGGCAGAAAAAAACATTGGATAAACCAATCATATTTGTCTTAATTCCAAGTCAATTATATTCCTTATGGAATTAAACAGAATGGCAGATATATTCCAGCTCTTGATGTTGTTGTTTTGTGATTTACACTGTACATGAACATCCTGAGAACAAATAAAGAGTCAAGAGTACACAAATCAGTGTCTGAATCATAGTGATTGAATCACGGGTTGTAAATGAGTTTGATAAGGCCACGTTTATTGAAGGCCGAGACAGTCTGAGACAGACACTGAGGACACCATCTTATCATCAGCATGATAGAAAAATTCCTCATGACAGACAAATGAAACAAGAAAAAACAACTGTGCTGACCTCTGCAGACATTTTAGAAATTATTAAATACAAAGCAAAAATAAATAAATAAATTGCTTATTTTGATGTGAGTTTAGGGTGAAATGCTATACTCTAATCTAGAACTATTTAAACAACACTTTGCTCATTCTTTAATATTATAAATGTGGTGTTTATGAGCTCATATTTATTGAATATGAAGTGTTGATTTTTATTCATGGTGTAAGTTTTTTAAGGATTTTATATTGATAGAAGTCTTTTGCGCAGACATACGGTATATTGTCTATATATTAGGGCTGTGGGGCAACAAAAACCCACTGCATGATAAAGCCTATAGAATGCAGTTAGAATGACCCTAAAATTCAAGATATCAGGGCAAAAATGTTTCTGTCTTATCATGATATGGTTAATCAATATCACACGAGCGATGTTTTTGTCCCAAATAGCACGAGTGCAAATGTGACATTGAGGTTAGACAACAGTTCAATAAAAAAATAAGTTAATACTGTTATATTTTAGACAATATTTTTTGCTTTAGCTACAAATTGTCAACAAAAAATATTACCTATAAAGCCACAGTAGAACTGTTGTGCGCCTCAGAGCAACACACAACAGTGTGTAGTTTCTTAATGAATCCACGTTTTGAGCGAATTAATCAGGTGAACCAATGTTTCAATGGCACATACGTAAAGAGAGCCATTTACTTAATTCCTGAATGAATCAGCCGTTTGAACGAATCGAATGAATGAATGACTCAATATCAGCATCCAAAATCGCAAGCTTCCCTATAGAGTAGGTAAAAAACAGCATGTGACAAAAGAAGTCTGAATTCACATAAAAGTGTAGGCAAAAAGTACCCGGATGACCTATTCCGGCGAGATCCTGAAGTGTGCATACGATGGACACTTTACTATACCATGAAGCCAAGAGAGAGGATTTCTGAATGGCAGTGAAGCAACGCAACTGACATAGGTAAGTCACATGATAATGACAACATGGCCAGATATAGTATGTCCAGATTACATTAATTCTACACCCACCTATACTATAAAGAACATACATTTTTAGCAGTCGTGAATTACTTATTCAAAATTAGGGCTGGGTATTGACACAAATTTCACAATTCGATTCGATTTGGATTCACAAGCTTGCAATTCGATTCGATTACGATTCGATTCGATTCGATTCAATATTGATTATTTTGGATATCAGGTACAATACATGGCAAATTTTCTCAAGGAAAACAAATCTCTTAACTAATGCTGTAAACTATGGGAGTCAGTTGTATCATTAAAATTGTTTCATTAGCCTACTATAGCCTAATATTAAAGGTAAAGATTTACTGATTTGTATACAAACAATTACACTTTTATTTATTTTTCTAATAATAAATGTTATATGAAATATAAATATTTAAATGGTGGCTGTCATAAAAACTTGCCAGATTTATTCAAACATGCACTAAATATTGAAAAACATAAAATAATTATAAAATAACATAAAATCCATATGTAATATGGTGCATATATTTAGCAAAATGCTCCTCTCTAGAGTTAATTTTTCTAGCTGACTAACGAGTTCATGGTCACTGGATATGGTTTTTCTGAGGTAAATGTGACGTTACATGACATTGTTTACAAGCTGTTTCACTGACGTCTTTCCTCGGTTGAAACACTGATTGAGCGATTCCATGTGACAACAAGGATTTCGATAAGTTATACTCTATCTTTTAACACACTTTCAGATGCTCATTCATGTTTATTTCAAGCTGTAACTGGTAATATTAAGGCGGAAGAGAAGATTATGTGTGCTCGGCGCTGCTGCTTCTCTTGAGCTGGGCCAGAGCGATCTCACGCCAAAGCGCCAAAACGGTATTTATGTTTTTGAACTTCGTAAGAAAATTGACGTAATTTGAAATCTGAGACTTTGTTTCATATCAATAGTAACAAAGCACAAAGATTATTGCGTTTATTGGATGGGATGCGCGCTACAATGTTCCATTCATTCATCAACTGAAAACAGGATGACTAATCGATTTTTGGGATTTAAGAATCGATATTGGTTCGTAAAAATGAGAATCGATTAAAATCGAGAAATCGATATTTTTTACCCAGCCCTATTCAAAATAAGTACCTTCGGACTCAGACAATAAATTACTCATTAAGACATTAACTGCCACCCACTGGCCGTTTTAGTTTCTTATTTATTTAGAATATAATTTCAACACACAAAAAAATACTATTTCCATATTAATAAAAAAAAATACATTAAAGGTATAGTTCACCCAAAAATGGAAATTATGTCATCATGTACTCACCTTCATGGCCATTAAAGTCTTAAAGTTTATGTGTAATAAATGTTGAATCAAATAAAATACATTTTGTTCTAAAGCTACTTTTTGTAATGTCTATTTGATGCTTTTCTCATTTAACACAATAATGACTTTAAATTATCTTTTGGGGTATAATTTCTCAGCCAAATCTGATGTACGATTAATTTGCGATTAATTAATTAATTGCCACATCATGTAATTAATTAGCTTAAAAAATTTTAATCACTTGGCATACCTAATATATATATATATATATATATATATATATTTTTTTTTATTATATATCTAAAACAATGTGTACCAAATGTGTTCCTGGAGGTCCTCAATAGGACACAGTGTGAATGTGTTTGAGGTGTGTTTGATTAGGGACGGGTCCAGCATGTGCAGTGTTGGTGGAACTGCAGGAACAGGGTTAGAAATCACTTGTGTAGACAACACAGCATGAAAATGTTCCAGAGCCAACTGGAACACACATTTGAACTTTAACTTATTTTTTTGCAAGGCATTCTAGATAAAGATCTTCTTCATGGACACCAACTTGCATGGCCAACTGAATGATTTTATTTCATCAGATCATTTTGTTGGCCATGCAAGTTGTTCTCATGGGTAAAAAAAACATTCAATGTTCTCACGTGTCCATATAGTTGCTTTTTCTTTGTGTGGAGATGTAAATTAATTTGTACACTGCAAAACTCTTAATATCTCATATTATCTCTGAACAGGTAACGGGTATTTTTGCCAAACAAATAAAAGGTTACAGACACTTAAAAAGTCAAAGAATGTATGGTATGGTTGGCTTGGTTCAGAGCATCTATAGGGAATAAAACTATTCCACAGTCTATAAATGCCTTGTAACATCTGCCAGAAGGGAGTAGTTTAAACATGATGGCATGGGTGTGTGTGGTTCTTACAGATGATGACAGTTTTCATCAGACAGTATGATCTATAGATGTACTCTGGGCTCTGGTAGTAGTAGTTTTTACTTCGATTATCTTCTGTGCTGGCAGGACAACCCTCTAGAGCGTTTTCCTGTTACTAGCTGTGTAGCTAAGAAATCACACAGTCAACAACTAGAGAGCATTTTAACTTACTGCATCTGTTCATCAACTCACACATCAGTTGTGGTAAACCGAAGCTCAAGCATGTTTGTTTGACGTGCGAGAACCAATGAGGTTCATTCTCGTGTTACGCAGCACGTTTGAGCTTCTGCAAGAGGTTTGTTCTCGCGTGTCAAGCAGGTTCGGTTGAGCTTCCGTTTATGTTTGCTGATCAATGTTTATACATGTGTATAAAAGCCTAAATTCAATTTTCATCATATAAGCCTAAAGTGACCATGTCTCTTGATAGATTTTAATTAAATTGCTCAATACATATAGATTAGTTTTACGATCTCTTTATGAACTTTTTGAAGCGTCAAAGTGGTAGTTGCGTAGCTGTCAATGGAGGGACAGAAATCTCTCAGATTTCATCAAAAATATCTTTATTTGTGTTCTGAAGATGAACGAAAGTCTTGCAGGTTTGGAAGGACATGAGGGTGAGTAATTAATTAATGACATAATTTTCATTTTTGGGAGAACTAGCCTAACCCTTTAAATACCCATCCTGAGACCCCATCTGAACCTGCAGCTTTCTGTGGATTAGCCTGATCCTCCATGCATGTACACTGTTCCTCATATGTGCGTACAAGTCAACATTTAATGATCGTTTGGCTCTTAAACATTTATTGGAAGGACACATAAACCTTTAGAGCAGCATAAACCTGCTGTAAATGTAAAGACGTATAAGCTTCAATTCACATGTGACACTTACTGGATGACTTTCTGCAGCCTTGACCTAAAACCATTGCAAAAGAACAAGAGGTTTAACATCATCTTTGAAAGCGAGAATCGAGAAAACAGTTACCTGTCTGCCTACTGTGTGATAGTTCAACTATTGCAGGTCAAATGCCACAATTTTTCACCTTTTTACTGTTTTTCATATTCCACACAACACAAGTCTTATCAACAGGACGTGATTCATGTTCCTCAGTGACAGCACCTCGAATCTATTTATATTTCAGCTTTTATGACGGTCATAAGAATGACTGAGCTGTAATGTTGAAGGCCAGGTCGAGACCGTTTAGTTTTTCTTCTGTTGGTGAACTCAAATAACCCGTTTTCCTGCAGTCAGTAGCCTATACGATACGTAACGTTAATTATCAGGTACAAGTTTTTTTCAATCAAAGGTTTTATTTCAGGCCTAATAATCCTACAGAACATAACACATATACGGAATGCGTGATATATCGAATATTTGCGATGGTAACTTCTGCTAAATGATGCTCAATTGTAATCAACAACACTGCGTAACTTAAGTAACGTTAAGTTACGTAGATCGCACGCAAAGCATGAACACCAAACATTTAACGTTAAGCCTGTTTTGAGGCCTTTAGTTAGGAAATGCTGACCTTCACATTAAGTAACGTTCAGAAACACACAAAAAACTTCAGCTTAGTAAGAATAATGGTTTACAACTCACCAAAAAAGATGCGTGATGTTGATGTCGAGGCTTTAAAAACCTGACTAAATATATTTTTAACAGCCACGCGCAAAGGTTGCGCGCTTAAAACGGCACTCTGATGATCATAACGGTCGTCGTAACAAGCTGTTCCCTATGAAGCCCATTTCTTGTTAAATGATAATTATGACATCTTATTCACAACGGCTTTTTCTTACTCGTCTTGCAATGACTAATGGCCCACAAGAGTTCGACTAAAAATCTTACTAGTAGCCTATTGATCTAATAAATGTGTAGCATCTAATGAATAAGTACTAAAAATCTATGTAATGGCTACAAGTAGGCTACTTCATGTAGTATCTAATGGAAATGTTACAAATACTAGTATACATTTAATTGCTAGGTACGAAATACAAGTATCTAATAAGTAGGCATACTACTAGTATCTAATAATAGGTACTAATCCTTGATCTATACAAATTATATTTTTAGATAGGACCAGGATATAAGAGAAGGAATATTAATGTGTGGGGCGTTCACGATAGTAAAGATTTAGGTGTTCCTACCATTTCCGTTTAACTAAGTTGATAGCAAAAAACTGAAGTGTAACGAGTCACAATAGAACAAAGAAATTTAAGTTAACTACCATTTTTATGCATACATTGGGGGGGGGGGGGGGCAATAAGCCAATGCAACATGCAGCCATTTTCATTCATAATCACGTTAAACATGCATTTATAACTTCAATGAGCTCATTGTTTCTGCCTTAAATTTCTTTTAAATAATTTTTTTGTTAGCTGTGATTTGTATATGTACATTTCTAAAATGCATAGACAGTTACCTCTGATAACACAGGCTAAATTGTAATGTAGAAGCTTGCTATTTTCTGTAAAGTTGCTTTGAAACGATAAAGCGCTATACAACTAAATGTGAATTGAACGCAACACCTGCAATTGATATATTTAACTCGACCCACAAGAACCTAAACAGTTCTCCTATAGTGGAAAACTCCTGATCATGTGCCAAGCATTGTCACCCAGGCTTGTGACTGAATACATTGATTGCATTACAACTGACCCCAGTCTCACCAATACCATCCTCACGTCCTTCAGGGCATTAACCCAGGGATCTCAAGAGGCAGAGACCTTACAGTTAGTGAACTCTGAATGCTGCGAAATTCATTTAGTGATTTCAGTGTGCCAAGCTTACACATTTGTAAAATGTTCGCATGAAACTAATGTGCATCCCTTTAAAAAGAGTAATCGAGCATTTCTGAGAATGAAAGCAACTGCTTTAACTCATCCAAAGGTTTTTAGCACAGCAGTCAAATTAAAACGGCACAACAAACAATAAATGTTTAAAGTTTTATTCAAGCAGTTTAATCCAATGTACTTTCCCAAATGTTCAGCTATCAACTGCAAGAACACAATTGACAATGAGCATTCAATTAAGAGGAATAAAAAGAAAGGAATGTTTTGCAATTTTCAAAATTAAAAGTTTTCTGTTTTTTTGTACATTTTTAATTATAAATCAAGGTCAAGAGCTCTCTCAACCTGGCAAAATATTTGGATGTAATCATTGTAGGGTTTTTTTCTGTTTTGAGTTTCAGGTTTTTCTATATTTATTCTCTTTTTTTAATGCGTCCTTCTTGGTGAAGTCAGGGCCAGAGAGGTTCATTCTGGAAAAACAAAATCCCAAAAAAAGGTATTCAAACAAGCAGAGAAAATGCATAAAATCATCATGAATTTGGAAAACCCATCTTCTCTCACCTTGTGTTAGACTGCCGGCACAGCAGTGCTGGGGACTGATTTCTGGGCGGCTTCCTTGGCCTGATGAGCCTGCAGCACCGCTACTGCTTCATCCACCTGGAACACATGTGACAGCGATTACACACTAGACCTGCTTGATTCTGGATACATTGAGAAGCACGATTTTTTGTTATTTCAAACAGAGATCACTATTTTCCCACGTTTCTGAACAGACTTAAGTCACTTGTCACCATCTGGTGGCTTAATGATGTAATCGTTACATGAAGCGGCAGGTTACTTTCTAAAGGTGACATTTAATCTATTTTGAAAGCTTCTGTAGACAGCAGTGTTTACATCCGAACTATAAACTTTTATCCAGGTACTTCTGTGATAATATGAATATTTGTAACAGAAATAAAAGGTACTGTCTTGCTGAAGACACTGTTTGTGAAGCCGTTTCATACTTGTACTGTACATATCTGCTCTCTGGGTCAGCAGCACCAACCTAGATTTGAACATTACGGTATGATTTTGTAAAAGGTTTCATAGACCGGTGAATCATTGATCGAGATTCTTTTTTTTTTTTAAAGATTAATTGTAAAGTTCTATTACACGCCACAAACATACATACATGATTTAGGGACAAAACGGACACATTCTTGATCATTTTTCCATACATTTCCACCAGGAACAGTGTGATAAGGACATCTCCGGTATCAAGACCAAGTCCAAATAACTTAAAGAAAAGATCACATGACCACTGACCTTTGACCTCAGAGACTCCGGAGACTCCAGCATGTGGAGCAGCTCTGAATTGTCTATCTCCAACAGCATACCAGTGATCTTTCCAGCCAGACTGGGATGCATGTTCTGGATGAGCGGGAACAGACGCTCACCTGTGGCAGGGGAGAGCAGGATGTATGAGATATTTAAATTAAACATTTACATTTCATTTTTCTAATCAATTAAGGGAAGAGAAACAGAAGCAAGACAGATCGAACCACTCACCCAGCATCTGCTTCTGTTCTTGTGGAGGGGCGGCAGCTAACATGGACGCAGTCAGTGGCTCCTGACCTTGAACGTGGACCGCAGGCTGAACAGGAGTCAAATATAGTAACATTAGAGAACATGAAGACACTTCTGCAAGATAACATGCTGTGATGTTCACCTTGTAAAGTTGGGTATGCAAATTAAGTTGGACAACCAGCTTTTATGTATAAAGCTGGCCAATAATGGTTACATTGTGACAATTCAGAATCAGGCAATAGAGGTTTGCTAAAGGTATAATTTGTGTAAAATTATTGTTCAAAGCTGTTAATAAAACAGATTATTGGAGTATGTTTCACAAGAAAATACTATCAGTATTTCTACTTAATTTTCACATTTAATTCAATGTTACTTGATTTTTACTAGATTCAGATTGTTTTATTTCGTGCCATGTCAGAATCCAAGGCTATACGACCGGCTATAAAAACTAGTAAATCCTACTTTATATATAGAGCTGTGCAATAATAGTTTACATTTTCTTAAGTTTCTTTTTTTGTTCCAAATGACACTAAGCACTGTATTCAGTCAAGTGAATGAATTGTATAAGGTTATATTATCAGAGCATCATAGCCTGATTTGGCTACGAAAAACAAGTGCATCATCCGGGTACTTTAAGTGCACTTTCTTTTGGTTTTTTTTTTTAGTGTGAACACTATACTACAAAATATGACAGAATTGTGCACAAGTATGCAAATTGGGATGCACTAGTTCTCTCAAATGATTTTAAATTGCAGACATACATTTTGGGGTCAACAACAAGTGCCATCAAATGTAAAACTAATACCTGCTGCATGGGAACCTGCGGCTGATTGGGCATGTGCTGCTGTGGGTTGCGGACTCCAGGAGCATACTTGTACTGTGGCACTCCTCTGACCTGAGCGGTACCAGTAGCTGCACCTGCGCCAGAAGGACGAGGACCCATCGCCTGAGACGCTGCCAGGAAGAAAGAGGACACTCAGGATCAATGAACTGGAGTAATGCACTTGCTGCATGTATAACAGCAAGGTTCATCACTCACCCATGCGCTGGGTGGAGATCATTCGGGGGACCTGGGAGGTGGGACGCACGGAACCGAAGGTTTGTGGACGGGGTGCAGATTGCCTGATAGCATTGGGCATATTCTGGAAATCTGCAAAGGAAATGAGAAACGAAAAACAATGAATGAACCGTTATGGTTTACAGTTTAAGTGTATTGGGAGGTAAGGGGGGCAGAGCTACTCACGCTGTGGGCGGACACCCTGAGTGGCCCAGCGAGGACTGGGGCGGAGCTGTGCGAGCTGACTGGTGGGATAGTACGCAGCCCGATTCTGAGCCTGTCAATCACACAAAAGGGAATGTGAATCAATGACGAATAACAGAACTGGACCTGAATTATCACTTCATGATTGTTAAAGGGAAGAGATTATCAACTTCAGACAAAAAAAGTTTCTTTGTCAGTTGACACTGAATATTCAGTAATATTATAGATCTGACTGCACAGACATTGTTTATAGCTTAATACCATGTTTATTAAAGGATTTTAAAATTTTATCTTTGAATTAAAAAAAAAAATTCTAAAACTCTGGTCTTCATTAGAACTCTTTTCATAAGAGTAAAGTGAAAAGTAAAAAGTCGTAACAGTTCAAGCCATTACGGCCCATCAGAACAGCGATAAAAGTCTCTGGCAAAAGGTGCATAAAGGAGGATGTTCAGCCTTTCACAAAAACATGTCTTAGTCTGGAGTGGCCTATTCGGCAGCGAGGGTAGACATGTTCCCAGTGATTTTCAAAATGTACAACCACAGGATTTAGAACTGCACTGACACCGTTTATTGAAAACAAAACTTGAAGTGAATTGGGCTGAATAATGACACCATTTTCTTCTGTAGACCTGCTTTACAGCTGAACCAAATTAGAATTCGCAGTTCACGCTTTCAAACCAAGCAGCTTTTCATTGGTCAACATGACGAATTCTAATGACCAACTCAAATCGTTGCAGTCAATTTATTTGAACAATGGTGAATGTGACCGCACCTTTAATAGAAAAGAGTTATCTGACCTGTGGAATGGCTGCCATGAAGTATCCAGATGGTGGTGCGGGCTGGTAGGGGTTGATGACGGGGTTCGGTACGGCTCTCACACTGGCCATCCTCTGCATGTACTGGCTGGTGAGGTGCGCCTGGCGCTCTTCCTTCCGCTGGGCCAGCGCGACATACAGGGGCTTGGTGGCGACGATACGGCCATTCATTTCAGTCACAGCCTTAGTGGCTTCTTCAGGGGAAGAGAAGCAGACGAACCCAAAACCCTTACTGCGGCCACCTTCCATCATCACCTGCATGGATCACAAAAGATTCAACAGCCATCAATTCTGATGCTCGAGGGATTATACGTCAATCATCCAAACAAACCTTGAGGAAAACCAATGATTTGAGACGGATTTCATGATTCAATTTAAAATTGACAATTTGAAAGTTGAGACTTTTAAAGTAATAAAGCTTATGGCAATTTATTGTTTTTTTTTGTACCTTAGCACTAGTAATAGTGCCGAATGGTGCAAATTCTTTACGCAGGCGTTCGTCATCCAAGCCGTCATCCAGATTTTTCACGTAGAGATTTACTCCCTGTTAAAAACAAGATGAATCCAAAGTTCAAGGACAAGCATCCATAAACCATTAAGAACCCTCATTTGCATCATCTAATGTTCACATCAGGCAAGCACGGGTCATTTTTTACCTGGTAGCGAGTCATGCGGTCCTGCTTCATTTGCTCAAACTTGCGCTTGAGCTCTGTCTGACGTTCGCCCTTCTTCTGCGCACGCCCCACGTAAACCTGCTTTCCGTTCATCTCTTTTCCATTCATCTCATCCACAGCCTGATGATCAGAGGAAACACAATCACGATACAACACTTCACAGTAGTGAGGATTACAAAATGATATTAATCTGTTTCTACTCACCCTCTGGGCGTCCTCGTGCCTCTCAAAGCTGACAAAGCCAAAGCCTTTAGATTTGCCGCTCTCATCGGTCATGACGCGAATGCTCAGTGCTGGACCTGTAACGGCAGCCGAACACTTCAAAGATCTGATTCATGCAATAAGGTCAAAAGCAGGTCTTTTGTTTTACACAAAGGACAAGAACTAATGAAAAAGATGCAGTTGTAAAATCATTCTAAAAATAAAACAGTCCACAACTACAAATATAACTCCACAGAGAAACAGTCATTAAACACTTTAAGAACTACTTTTTTCACAGCTGATGAACAAAAACATTGACAGCCAATCAGAATCCATCCCGCTTTAAAGACAACTGCGTACCCTTATAAACTGAACGACATTGTTCACTGGTGTTGATGCAAATATAGTTATAATCGTCTTTATAGCAATCATTCTTGGTGTGAACAGGCTCTTACTAGCAGCAAAATACCCACCATATTTGTTGAATATCTCCCTCAGCTTCTCGTCATCCATATCCTCTCCGAAGTTCTTGATGTATACATTGGTGAACTCTTTGGCACGGGCGCCCATCTCAGCCTCGCGCTCCTTGCGAGACTTGAAGCGACCGACAAACCTTTAAGATGTAACAAGTTACCATAATTATTCTGAATAAGTGAATTTATGAGACCATAGAGGCTATATTCATGGCAAACTCAAGAGTAATAGGTTTTTAAATTACCATAACACTAACACTTCAAAGAACAGTTATAAAACCTTTTAATTTTACATGATAAATACTAATATCTTCGAGTCACTTTAAATTTAAATTAGTATGAATCATTCTTGAAACAGAATTAGCACACTTCACACCAAACCGACAATTTAGTACAATGTAGTTAATTCAAATGCACACTTACACTTTGCGGTCATTGAGCAACATGCCGTTCATTTTCTCAATGGCTCTTTCTGCGGCCTCATGGGTCTCAAAGTGCACAAAGCCGTATCCTTTAGAGCCGTTCTCATCGCAAACCACCTTCAGAAAGAGAACACCAGCACTGAGCACCAAACACCAGAAACATGCACATCACTGCAAACACACGTTTATTACCTTGCAGGACAGGATGTTTCCGAAGGCAGAGAACGTGTCATAAAGGGCCTTGTTGTCGATCGACTTGTCCAAGTTCTTGATGAAGATGTTGCCCACACCGCTCTTGCGCAGTGAGGGGTCTCGCTGGGACCACATGATGCGGACAGGTCGTCCCTTAATCACGTCAAAGTTCATTGTGTCCAGGGCACGCTCAGCTGAAACAATTAAAATAAATATTAGCATTAAGTTATGACCAACAAACTTTACCAGCAAGTGTCAACAAACTGCTAGTACTATAAACATTAATATTAATTTTGGACTTAACATGGGTTGTGTAGCGCCCTCTAGCGCTAGTCTGAGAACACACTGTGTAAAACAAGTAGCCTACTCATTTCAGCAATTTTGTACATTGGTTGTGTCGTCATTAAATTGAATTATGAATACAGGGAGCAAATCCGTATTCCAAACCACACAAACAAATAATTTTTTCAGAATCAGAATGAGATTCTTTCATTACACATTGCATTTGTCTTGAAGCTTACGGTACACACAAAAAAATATGTAACGTTACAAGGATATGATTTGTTAAACACAATTTTGGGGATTTCTGTTCGTGAGGTTAAAGTCCTGGGATAAGATACTTCTATTGGCCTCAGTAACGGCAACTACGACATTCATAAGTCCTGATACAAACATGTATGAATCGTTAATAAACATTAAACTTAAAATTTGAACCGGAGGACGGTCACGTGCTGCACGTGTCCGTGATGCCCAACTAGATGGACGTCTAAATGCAATGTAAAACATCGTGTTAGTAATTAACGGGGACCGTTTGCTTACCGTCAGCGGGTTGCTGGAAGTTGACGTAGGCGTAACCGAGAGAGCGGCGGGTCATCATGTCCCTGCACACCCGAATGGACAGAATGGGCCCGGCAGGGCTGAACTTCTCGTAAAGCATGGCCTCGGTGACATCCTGGTGCAAATCCCCCACATATAGGGAGGCCATCGGGTAACTTGGAGCGCTAGGGTTCATCTTTCTTCCGTACGACAAAAGAGCGACCTACCGAAACACCTGGAAAAACTGACGAGCTTAGTAATGGCGACGCACGAGCTAAAATCTCCTCGGTGTAACTTACCTATCGAAAACGCCTTAACACGATAAACACCCTTAAAGAACAGTCTTGAAGACTAATTAAAACGCGTTTGGTACCGATTTGGCGTCGACGTGTTCGCGGTATCGATGATAAGATGATTAAAATCTCCTCAGGCCTACTGCGGTGCTGCCTTAATAATAAACTTCTCAAATCTGTCCGCTGATCCTGCTTCACCGAGGTACTCGGCAATAAAAGTAGATTTTTTGTTTGTATTTTTTTCTTGTTTTGTGTTTTTTTTTTGTATTTTTGATTTTTTATATAAGATGAGTGTGCCGAGGCTCTGTGGCACACGCGCTCTCTCTCGCACCGCACAAGATAGGGGGAGAGAAGCGGAAGTACGGCTCAGATAAGAAGGCGTCTTCGCCGGAAGTTGCGTGAGCTTTTTTATATAATTTTACGTAAGAGCAAAATAAGAGTCAATGGGCTAATAGATTAAATGTGTATTGAAGCACACTTCCGCCACATTAAGAAAAAAAGCATGCTTTGGTAAATCTTAATTATGACATAAAAAGTCATAGTTATAACATAAAATGTGGGAATTATGAGATAAAGTCGAAATTGTGTCATACTATGACACAATCATATTTATGAGATTCAAAAAAATCTAAATTATGATGAAAAGAAAATCTAAATTATTATTTTATGTCATAATTATTAATTTGTGGCCTGGTTTCACAGACATGATTTAGAATAAGACAGGATTAGGCCTTAGTTCAATAAGGACATTCGAGTAGCTTTTATAAACATGCAATGGGAAAAAAAAAACTTTTCTGGTGTGCATCTCGAGATAAAACAAATGGCACTTATATATTTTAAAATATGCCGGCGCAAGTTACTTTGGGTTAAAACAGCTCAAACATGCATTTTAGTCTGTGACTAGGGTGAAGCCTTGTCTGTGAAACTGTGAAAACGTTTTTGTCATAATTTAGACTTTTTGCAATAATTATGACTTAATAATTTCTACTTTTCATCTCATAATCATGACTTACTGTGTTATAATTTCTTGATAATTACCATTTACTAAAGCATGATTTTTTTTCTCATGTGACCGAAATGGGTGTCCATTAATAAGAGGTGAATGTCAAGGTCATGTGTTTGCTTCCCAGGGAATGTGTAAAGTAATGATGTAAGTTGCTTTGGATAAAGCAGTCATGCCAAATTCATTAAAGGGATAGTTCAACAGAAGAAAGAAACTCATACAGGTTTGGAACAACTTGAGGGTGAGTAAATGAGGACATCATTTTCATGTCATATCAATTTACCAAAATATGTTTATGCTTCTTACCTCCTTGTTTTCAGCTCTTTTCTTTTAATAAAAAAAACCCCAGCTCATTTATGATATGCAATCTGTTAGTTTTTTTCTTTTCTTGCTAAACTGCAATATATTCATAATCTGTATTATTTGACACTTGTCATCTACAGGTTACATCTGCCTTGACTCAACTTTGATTTTAATGTTGAAAATGAAATATGGCACATAAAAAAAACTTTTAAAATAAAAAAAGCCTGGGAAAAAACGAACAAACATGCAAAATATTTATTTATATTGTTGCATAACAATTTTTTTAATTGACATTGAAAGATATGCAAATATATTTATTTATATGGTTGTAGAACAATATTTTTTAATTGACATTAAATTGTTAAATTTATTAAAAGAAACATTAAAAAAATATATCAAATGCAGATTCATTTTTAAAATGAATAAATACGCTGTGGTTATTGCATAGATATCGGTCTCAGGCAGTGAGAATAACAGGGCTGGTGAAGGATCTCGGTGTCACGTCCATTGGCTGATAAGATTGATAAACAGCAAGTGCTTCATTCACCTGAACACACACAAAAATTACACATTACATAAACAAATCATACATCAAAGCAACCAAAGCCAAACTAACGGGAACAAACCTTCATGCACAAAGATTCATAGCAGTGCAGCAACTGAATCAGTTCAGATTCATCAATCTCTAACAGCATTTCAGTGATCTTATTCGCCAATGGCCCTACCATGTCCTGGACGAGTGGGAAGAGGCTGTGAACTGTGGAAGAATGGAGATATGTGCTCAAAAGACATGGACACAAATCAAACAAGAGTTTGAAAAGATAGACAGGTCACAATAATACAGAAATGAAATAAACTTGCTCAGAATCTGTTTGAGGTTTTCCGGTGAGCTGAACATGGATCCGGTCAGAGACTCCTGGACCTTAATGTGGACAAGAACATGTACAATAAGTTTTGAAAAAAAAAAGTTGCTTTTAATTTTAAGTTTGTATGACTGGGTGAAAGAGTGAGTGAGTGAAAGACTAAGTGAGTGAGTGAAAGAGTGAGTGAGTGAGTGAGTGAGTGAAATAGTGAGTAAGTGAAAAAGTAAGTGAGTGAGTGAGTGTGTGTGTGTGAAAGAGTGAGTGGGTGAAAGAGTGAGTGGATGAAAGAGTGAGTGGGTGGGTGAAAGAGTGAGTGAGTGGGTGAAAGAGTGAGTGAGTGAAAGAGTGAGTGAGTGAGTGAGTGAAAGAGTGAGTGAGTGAAATAGTGAGTAAGTGAGTGAGTGAGTGTGTGTGTGTGTGTGAAAGAGTGAGTGGGTCAAAGAGTGAGTGAGTGAGTGAAAGAGTGAGTGAGTGAAAGAGTAAGTGAGTGAGTGAGTGAGTGATTGAAAGAGTGAGTGATTGAAAGAGTGAGTGAGTGAAAGTAAGTGAGTGAGTGAGTGAAAGAGTGAGTGATTGAAAGAGTGAGTGAGTGAAAGAGTAAGTGAGTGAGTGAGTGAAAGAGTGAGTGATTGAAAGAGTGAGTGAGTGAAAGAGTAAGTGAGTGAGTGAGTGAAAGAGTAAGTGAGTGAAAGAGTGAGTGAGTGAAAGAGTGAGTGAGTGAAAGAGTGAGTGAGTGAAAGAGTGAGTGAGTGAAAGAGTGAGTGAAAGAGTGAGTGAAAGAGTGAGTGAGTGAAAGAGTGAGTGAAAGAGTGAGTGAGTGAGTGAGTGAAAGAGTGAGTGAGTTAAAGAGTGAGTGAGAGTGAGTGAGTGAAAGAGTAAGTGAGTGAGTGAAAGAGTAAGTGAGTGAGTGAAAGAGTGAGTGAGTGAGTGATAGAGTGAGTGAGTGAAACAGTGAGTGAGTAAAAGAGTGAGTGAGTGAAAGAGTGAGTGAGTGAGTGAAAGAGTGAGTGAGTGAGTGAAAGAGTGAGTGAGTGAAAGAGTGAGTGAGTGAGTGAGTGAGTGAAAGAGTGAGTGAGTGAAAGAGTGAGGCTGCGTTCCAGTCCACTTTTAGACATGCATTTGCGAACTTCCCTAAGCACTTCCCCTCGGGGGAATCCCTGCCGCCATTTTGAAGTGCGTTCCACTTCGTGAAGTGGACGAGGGAAGTTTATATGGACAGACCCTCGTTCCCTCGATTTTGACAGAGGGAGCGAGTCTACTTAATATGTAGGCAGCTCCACTTCAGGCAGCTCCATATACCACAATGCAACACTATTGTGACGTCACCGCATATCTCGTCTAATCACCACCACCAAAAACAACTATGATATATTAATTAGATTTTTTTACATAAAACAAGCCAAACACACCTACTGTATATACATTTGGATGCTGCATTAAACAAATTTTAAAGGGAACATTTTTTTTAAATAATAAATCAACTCCATAGTTGATTCCAAGTGATCAAGGGCTTAGGACGTTCCAGTTCAGCCCATTGCAGTTTACGCCAGTAGTGGGCACTCGTGCAACGTACAATGACGCACATGCGAGTGAACGAGACGGAGGGAAGTTAGCAAGTGAAGGGCATGTCAATTTTGGACTGGAACGCAGCCTGAGTGAGTGAAAGAATGATTGAGTGAGTGAAAGAGTGAGTGAAAGAGTAAGTGAGTGAGTGAGTGAATGAATCATTTCTATAGCGCTTTAAGCGACTCATTTAGTGAGATGTGACGTGCACCTGTTGCACAGCCCATTGCTCCTGCGGTGCGCTTGTGAACTCGTGATGGTTGTTATCTTCAGGGGTGTACGTGTGTTGCAGTTCTCCGTGCACTGCAGCTGTGCTGGGCGTCCAGTGAGTGAGACTGGCTGTGAGGAAGACAGATGATAAAGAAATCCATCAGAAGCTCTAGCTCAGTGGTTCCCAATCCTGGTCCTGAAGGACCCCAAGCACTGCACATTTTAGATATCTCCCTAATCAAACACACCTGATTCAAGTCATCAGCTCATTGTTAAGAAGTAAAGAACTTAAATGGGTGTGTCAGATTAGACAGGGCCTGTTCACAGCAGGGCCGATTGCACCAGCTGTGCCGTCACCTAGAAAATAGCCTTGTTCTGACGTAAAAGGGCACCAAGTTATAACTTGTGCATTACTAAATATTTTTACGCTGCACCATAAAACTTTGTTGAAGTGTAACTTTACACATAATAATCTATATAGTTATTATGGAAGCCTCTGATCAGGAGAAACGGTTGGAATAAATAGTAGACTGACAGAACAGCATCAATAAGCTCTTGTTTTACCTGACAGACTTCAATTCTCTAGACATATATGATAATGCCGCCATTTACACCATCTCTTACACTTTTAAGAGAGAGAACATTATGTTAATAGATTACTTTATTAGAGGCTCTTCAACATGAACTAAATGTAACAAATACAGGTAATTCCTCATGTCCGTATTTGATTTATTGATCTTTATTAATTTCAAATACGGTTTCTAAATGTTATTTACATATAAAAATGCCTATTTATGATTAAGTAGTATTGTATTTAATGGAAACTTATATTTACCATTAGTTACTTGAGGCAAAAGAAGTTAGAGTGAAGGATAAACTGAAATTCACAGCATTTAAACAACTTCTGCTCACGTATTTGAAGGGTAATTGAGGATCATTGAGGGTAAATGTCATATTTTGCAACTACACATTACTTTACGGAGAGCTTACGACCTACTAGCTACGTTCTGCATTAAGAGCAAATGGTGCAATGGAATATATTACAGAGTTAGTACTATATTAAATGATACATTTATTTTAATTTTTACATTTAAATTCATTTGAGATTTTTTTGATTATTTAAATTTAGTTACTTTTGAACAAAAAAAAGTTTAGTGTACTTTTCATTTTAGTAAGTTTTAATTTGAATGGTTTAATTTATCTTTATTTTTTGATATAATACATTTTTGTGTTTTATTTTGATTTTTTTTTTTTTTTTGCATTTGTACGATCCGCTCAAAAACCCTTAGTTTGGGAAACCCTGATCTAAATAAAGCATGTGGTGTATTATTTAAGAAGATCTGCTCACACTGAGGGCTGATGTTCTGTGCGTCCCATTGAGTGCCGGGTTGAGGTTGTGTGATGTGGTATGAAGAGTGATTCAGATCCTGTGAAACATACGGATCAAGCATGTAATAAAAACCCGTCACATGTGCTTTTCTCCACACTCTGTTTTATGATGAGAGTACTTGATGTGAATCTCGACCTGTGTAGGTATGAAGTGCTCAGCATGTGGATTCGTGTTGAATGGCTCAACCGGCGGGTTTAGCAGCAGCTGCTGCCTATGGAAGCTTGCCCTTCTCATCATGTATTGGTGGATGAGGTGGGCCTGACGCTCCTTCTTCCTCTGGGCGAGAGAGACGTATATGGGCTTGGAGCCGATGATGCGGCAGTTCATCTCAGTAATGGCTCTGGTGGCCTCTTCAGGACAGGAGAAGCAAACGAATCCGAAGCCTTGGCTGCGGCCGCCATCTGTCATCACCTGAATGGAAAAGAAACACAATCCTGGATCTTTGGCTGCTGTTTTATTTGCATTTACTGGGTTACAATCAAATAAATGACATGAACTATTTCTTTATGATGAAAGATGAATTCCTACCTTAGCACTGGTGATGTTCCCGTATGGTGAGAACTCTTTGAGGAGAAGATCGCTGTCTACGCTGTCGCTCAGATTCTTGATGTACAGATTCACTCCCTGTCAGGATGATCAAAGCGTGTTAAGACCCCTTCACAAGACCGACAACTACAAAAAGAACTGTAATGTTAACTACAATGAAAATTATAACAGTAACTAAAATAACAACTATAACCAAAACTTAATAACTATTATGATTAGAATTATAACTATATTGGTATCCACACCAGCTAATGATAACTTTAAGGTGCAGTGTGTAACTTTTGGCGACATCTAGCGGTTCGGTTGCGAGTTTGCACTAAGGGCTCAGCCCACTGCTCACCCCTCCCATTTGAAGAAGCTATGGTGGCTAAAACAGGACAAACATCGTCATCTGAGACAGCAGAGAATAGCCAGAGTAAACCAAGTTTCTGTACCACAGTCCATTATAAACCACATCATGGATAAAGATTACAAAGCCATAGTCAGGTGAGGATCAAGGGTCTTAATACATAATATAATAATAGTAATCAGCTGATTGTCTCACAAACGTAACCAGCACATTTCTCCCCACATAGCAAACCCATAATACAGCGAGGGAGAACCAAATGAAACTATGCAACTATATATTTTTTCTAACAGGGTAGTAAAAGTTTAGCTGGCTAATATGAGCTGTTACTGTGGCTGAGCTGGTTAAAGCGTTAAGCCTTGTTTATACTCGACGCGTCCGCATGAGCCCAAAGGTGCGTGCGGCAAAAATGACGTGATTGTAACAGTGCGCGCGCCTCCGCATCCCCTAGACACCACTTACTACACACAACAGGCTTTTTTCTCTGATGTTGGAAACTCGATCGACTTAAAATGCTTCCAAGATCGACGGGTTGGTGATTCCTGTAACTGTTTTACGGTCAATGACAAGAGTACTAATCAGCTGTCTCACGAACGTAACCAGCTCATTTATCCCCACATAGCAAAGCCATAACACAGCGAGGGAGAAGAATAAAGTTACATGAAACAATCCAACTACATATTTACACCACTGACAAGGGAAAAGTCACTACTCACGGTGTTTATGGCTAGCTTCTAGCTTTCTGCGGTTTCTCTTTCAAGGTAGTGACGAAACGCGCTCTGTAACGCTGTATGTTCGCTGTCGGCTACGGTAGAAACATGACGTCACAATATGGCGACCTTCAGAGAAGGAGATTCCCGCGCCTATGTAGATATAAATGTATCTCACTCTAAGGTAATAAAAACATTACGGTTTATTAAGTAAGTTCTTTATACACCACTGAACACATAGTTATGGATGTCATATTGCATTTCTGTTAATAGATACTTTAAATGTTTACACACTGCACCTTTAACAATAAATAAAAGGATAACTACTGATAACTATAAGGGTAACTATAATTATAACTTTAACAATAACTATGATAAATCTAAGAACTATAAGGATTACTCTAATGATAACTCTAACAATAACTATAAAACCCAGAGATAACTATAATAAATACAACAAGAACTATAGCAATAACTAACTATAATTATAACTTTAAAATGAACTATAATGATAACGCTTATAACTATAATGATAACTAACAATGATTATAACGTTTATTAACAATAACCATAATAATGACTATAACCTTAAATACAACAATAACTATAAAGCTATCTATATCTATTTTGTTGTCTGCCACTTTAAATGCTGAATTTCTTTAAAGTTGGGTGGATTCTGATTGGCTATAAATGTTTTCATCGTTTATCAAATGAAAAAAATCGTTCTGAAAGGGATTCCAACAATTTCGTTCTTCTGTGCCATTATTGTTAGAGTCATGGTGTGCACTTCCCTATTCTCTTAGAATTAGAGAAATTGTTAAAGCATAGTTATTGTTATAAATCATCCTTGGTGTGCAAGCATGGCCCTTTAATGAGCGTAATAAATGCGTGAGGTTTCACTGGTACCTGATAGCGCATGATGTGCTCCTGTTTTAACTGCTCGAAGCGCCGCTTCAGTTCCACCTGACGTTCTCGTCTCTTCTGAGCTCGGCCCACATACACGTGTCTGCCGCTCAGCTCCGTCCTGTTCAACTCGTCCACAGCCTTGGGGTTATATCACAATTCTCTTGTTTATCTTCCCCCTGAGGTCCACTTATAATCAGTGTTGGGGGTTATGAATTACAAGTAACTTGAGTTATGTAATCAATTACTTTTTTCAAGTAACTAGTAAAGCATTACTTTTAAATACCTAAGTTACTTTTTCAAGAAATTTACACAAGTTACTTTTTTTTTTTTTTTATTATTGACTGACAGCTCTCCTGTCCCTATGTTGAGAGAAATCATGAGTAAATGCAGCATTGTGTGAGCTATGTAAACATGACGGTTATAGTAGTTTTAGAATAAATGTGACCGGGTATTAACTCTCATTTGCAAAAAAAAAAAAAAAAACAGATATAAGTTATAGTTCTTCACGCAAACTTTACAATTTGTACCGCTCCGGCATTTTCAGTCACGTTCCAGATGATTTTGTCTCAATCCAGGTTTCTTTCTTTTTTTCCATTTTTTTTTCATTGAGAATATCAAACCACTTGTTCTCTGTAGGGCCACGGGTCACATGTGAGAGTATATATCCAAAATTTATTTTTAAATGGACAGACCCATGTAGTGCAGATTCTACAGATATACTCAAATGAAAAATGTAAAATAATTCTTATTAATTTCTAACAAAAAAAATTGTTTACATAATATATGTGTATATATTATTTATATATATTATATATATACAGTATGTGTGTGTGTGTATACAGTAAACACACAGACATATAATATATACAAATATAATAATATATACAGTACACAGATATTATATAAACAAAAACTTTATGTTAGATGCAATTAATCGATTTGACAGCACTAAAAGCATACTAATAATACTAAAATAGAAATATGTAGCAGAAGGGGAGTGTGACAAAACCTCATCAGTGCCATTTGGGACACAACTTATGGGGGTCTTGTGTTTAAATTGGAGACAAAAATTGAAAAAAGTAGCACTGACTTCTAAAAAATGTGAAGTTTAAAGCACAGAACCAGACAAATGCTGCCTATAGGATCCTTTGCAGCCCATAATATTCATAATTATGTGCATATAGTTTGCTGTTGGTTGAAAAAATAAAATAGCCTTGTGATGGAGTGTTTTAAATCAATAAACACTCAAACACACAGATCACTGTTTTCCCTCGTTTGGTTCACTACACTCTTTTAGCCTCGGTTTCATCTCTCACCTGCTTGGCATCATTGTGTTTCTCAAAGCTGACAAAACCAAATCCTCTAGAGTTTCCCCTCTCATCCGTCATGACCCGAACGCTCAAGGTTGGGCCTAAAATAAAAATAAAAGTGTCAAAGACGCAACAGAACAAGAGACATTTTTTTCATCTATACTTCCATAAAACAAATCCTCACCGAATTTGCTGAATATCTCAGTCAGTGTCTTGGAATCCACATCTGCTCCAAAGTTCTTGATGTAAACATTTGTGAACTCTTTTGCTCTCTCCTGCATTTCAGCCTCGCGTTCCTTTTGCGCTTTAAAGTGGCCGACGAACCTTAAAGGTGCGACATATGAAACTAAATGTAATTAGTTACTGTACTTCAGTATCTTTTTGGCTACTTTGCACTTTGAGTGAGTAACTTTTACTCTCTACTTGAGTATATGTACTCTTTACTCCAACATATTTGTAATGAGTATTGCAATTACAAACTACATTTAGCTATGGCATCTACCCATTTCTGCTTATTTGTTACAAAAGATGCAATATCCCCATCTGCAGGGTAATGAAGGTACTATCTTGTGTGCTTTTCCCTTGTTCTTTACAGAGTGTGAGTGCATTATCAGCTAGTTGCAGGTGTTTCATATTTGAGATGAGGACATGACGTCCAGTGCATGTAGACATTGACTTTTTTAGGCTTTAATTATAATTAACATTATTTTATTAATATTATATAGAAGGCCTTTTTTATAATATGGGTTTACTTATGCCCTTTTTGAGCTGTTGAGCTTAAAGGGATAGTTCACCCAAAATTTAAAATTCTGTCAGTAATTACTCTCCCTCATGTTGTTCGAACCCCGTAAGACCTTCGTTCATCTTCGGAACACGAATTAAGATATTTTTGATAAAAGTATCAATCCCTATTTAGTTTTAGTATTTCATTTCAATCCCTTAGAAGCCTATGGAGAAGTGACCCAGCTCTCAGATTTAATCAAAAATATCTTAACTCGTGTTCTGAAGATGAACGAAGGTCTTCTTCATTTATGGGTGAACTATCCCTTTAAGATTTTGTAAACGTTTAAGAGGCTGTTGTGTCGACCTTGATTTATTGCAATATTGAGGTTTTCAGTTTTATTTCGACTTTTCAAAAAATATATGATTGCTAGCATTGTCTCTTAAATGTGTTGAATAGTGCATCTTTTATTTTACAGTACGAGTAAAACAATTAAGTTAAGTTAAAATCAGATACTGTATTGGAATTTGTGACTTGTAACTTGCAGTCATTTTTGCTAAAGGTATCTTGTACTTCTACCTAAGTTTTTCAGGTAGGCTACTCTTAAACCTCCGCTTACAAGACTCAACATGAAGAAATGATGCGTTACACGACTTACACTTTCAGCTCGTTGATCAACATGCCGTTTAATTTCTCGATGGCTTTTTCAGCGGCTTCATGCGTCTCAAAGTGCACAAATCCAAAGCCTTTCGACCCGTTTTCATCGCAAGACACCTTAATGAAAAGAAACGTGTTTCAGATTCTCCTACGCTGAATATTCATCTCGTATAAGAGCTGGAGGTGGAGAACGTTACTTACTTTACAGGACAAGATGTTTCCAAATGATGAGAAGATGTCAAACAGGCCCTCGCTGTCAATGGATTTCTGCAGGTTCTTAATGAAGACGTTTCCCACGCCACTCTTCCTCAGGGAAGGGTTTCGCTGACACCACATTAGACGCATTGGCTTGCCCTGCATGAGGTCAAAGTTCATGGTATCCAAGGCTCGTTCGGCTACGAAGTGAAGGAGACCCAACGTTACAATGAAGCAAATGTGATTAGGAATTTCTTGAAAGATTGGATCATTTTAAGTGCAGATTTTCAAATGCTTTTTGTTTATTGATTCCTCTCAAATCAGTAGGCTAATCAAGTGTCAATCAGAAATGTGACAGCTTGTCCCATATTCACTGCAAAAAAATTAGTCAGAAGTATAAATATCTAAAAATTCTTAAATCGATATATTTACGTGAGGTGAACAAGAACATAACATGCAATCTTGATGTATAAAATTAATGTTTTTGCTTTTAAAATAATCTGCCAGTGCAGGGTTAAGAAAAATAATCTTGTTTTCTCTTTGAATTAAGTTTATTTTTCTCATCCCATCGGCAGATATTTGTTTTTATATAACCCGTTTAATTTTAACATTTTTAGAAAACAAGACTTATCTTATGTCATTTTGCATATTAAATTAATGTATATTATTTTAAGATTGTTTAGATATTTAATATCAAAATGAAGTTAGTTTATGCTTAAAATGAGAAAAAATATCTGCCAATGCGGGTCTGAAAAATAATCTTGCTTTCCCTTTAAATTAAGTTTATTTTTCTGACCCCATTGGCAGATATTTGTTCTCGTTTAAAAAAAATCACTTCATTCTGATACTTTTTGTTTCAGAAATTGAATTGAAGAAAGTTTTTTTTAACTGAACAATCCTTACATATTTTTAATTGAATAATTGAACAATCCTTAATAAATTATTCAATTGAAATACATAAGGGTTATTCAATGCGTAAATCTTAAAATGCTTAATTTATTTGAGTGCATAATGTAACTGTTATATCAATTTATTCTGTTATATCTTTCATAACATAGTTGAGAATCATCTTTATACAAAGTTTGGTTAAAAAAGAGATGTCATTTCATGCCTTTTTATTTTTAAAATAGCCTAACTGAGTCCTGGTGTCCACTACAGAGGACATAGCATAACATATGAATAAAATATTGTTTATTTATGCTTTAAACAATGTAATGGTATGAAAAAAATACTAAATTCAAAAAAGAAGAAATTAGGCCAACAAAAATTGACATTCACTGGAGTGACATCTATTTTTTTTTTCATGCTAAGGTACAAAAGTATTTCATAGAAAACATAATCACACTGGTCAGTTGATTAATAATGTTATGGTGATCTTCGCCATCATCTCACCATCAGTGGGTTTCTCGAAGTTCACATAGGCGTATCCGAGCGAGCGGCACGTGAGTTTATCTCGACAGACTCGGACTGACTGAACCGAACCGACAGCCCTGAAGCGCTCGAACAGCATGGCTTCATTCACGTCCGGCTCCAGATCGCCCACATACAGCGAGCTACTCACCCTCATCTTCATATTACAATTAATAATCAATGCAGAACTGAAAGCAGCCGAGATTCAATCTGCCAAACAGAGTAACGATCAACGAATCGGATTTAAAAGATTCAGTCAGATCATAAATAAACATTCCGTTTATCATCATCGTTTTATTCTGCACTCTGAAAAACAACAACACAAAATCACATCATGACATAGCATAATCGCACATATGGCGACATTTTTTATTTAGCTTATTATAATTAGGCTACAGTCAGCGCACGATACATTTTAATTCTCCTTTATGGAACTTTTCTTGCGGTCAATACTCGCGAGCTGATTAAAACAACTTTTTTGTGTTCCACAAAAAGGTAAATCATGAAGAAAAGTTTACCTTTTTTTTTTCAAGGATTAATTTTAATTGGTTGAAAAATTTTCTAAGCCCCATCCATCTTAATCTTATTAGAAGATGCATATATGTATATTATAATATACAATACTGATTAAAATTGTAGAAACATTACTATTTTTAATGGTTTTGAAAGATGTCTCTTATGCTCAAGCCCATAATTTTTTTTAGCAAAAACACAGAAAAAAACAATAATATTTGTGAAATATTATTTCAATTTAAAATAATCGTTTTGTATTTTAATATAATTTAAAATGTAATTTATTTCTGTTATCAAAGCTGAATTTTCAGCATCATTTCTCCAATGTCCAGTGACCTTTCAGAAATCATTCAAAAGATTTATGTTTTAAATAAATGCTGTTCTTTTTTAACTTTATATTTGTTATAGAATCCTGAAAAAAGTATCACAGGTTATAAAAGATTTTCAAACATTGATAATAAATGAAAAATAAATAGTACATTTTTAATTTTCAAACGTGAAGATGCATTTTGATATAGCTTATATATATATATATATAGCCTATACATAATAAATAGTATATATATTAAAAACCTAGTTTTTCCTTTAGCTCTATTTATTTAAACAAAAAGTTTAATTTTAAGTGAACTATATATTTGAGGACTCTATGTTATTGTTGAAACATTTTATAAGCCCCATTTTAGTCATATTAGAAGATGCATTTATATATATATATATTTAAATCAAACTAATTTTTCCTTTAGGTTTAAATTTATTTGAATGTAATTTATTTGTTTATTTATTTTTCTTTGGCTGCTTCTTACACAAAATAACAAAGAGCTGTTAGTTTTGTAGTTGATGAAACAGCTGTATAAGGTCACATAAGGTCATCCTGACACATTGTTTGGAATGTAAATGTTTATTAACACTTTTCAGGATTTTTACCTCAAACTTTCAATAGCAAAACATGACAAAAATTGATATTTAACAATAATAAATAATATGTAAGAAACATAACACATGAGTGCAGTGTGTGATGTGCTCTGTTTGTGTAACAGCAGATGGAAGCAGAACACAAATCGTCTGTTTATCAGTGTTCATACAACATATGTCCTCTGTTCTGCTAACATTCATATTCATCTTGTGTTGTGGCATCCCTTTGAGTCCCTTAGCGCTCTCATCTACAGGCTTCATCATCTGTTCAGCATCATTTCTAGTGTTCATCAGTATCTGCTGTGTTCATCTGTCGCAGTCACAATAACATCCATCCAGATTCTCATGGCTTCGGCGCTGTGGGCCACGAGGAAAAAGAGCCGCTCGTATGTTTTCACACAGAAGGTGAGACTGGCCCGTGGAGACTGAGAACGATAAAAACACAGTCAGCATGGCAAATACAGAAATGTGTCAGAAACCCTGCTAAACTGGGGTTTTACAAAATATGACCATGGGCTACTCTGCTAATTAGTTAGAGTTGCAGGTTTGTGTCTATCATTTCAGATTGTGGTCAGTTTTTACTTCACATGAGGAGGCGCATGAACTCACTGTTGTAGCTGTTCGTAGATGATCGTAATAAACCTCCTCGATGGCCTGAAAGTAAATGACCCCTTTGAGTTTCTTCTCGTCTAGTTCTGAGAAAACAATGAAAAGAACATTGAGATTTCAATGAGAAAGCAGCAGATATTCATCAGATCTCAGCTGAAGTGTACTAACACTAGAAATACTTTTAGTGTGACGTGTTAATCCAACGATTCCCAAACTTTTTGTCAGCCGAACCCTGTAGATGTCAGATATTTTCTTGCAGTCCCCCTAAGATTGTCAATATTTCAATCATTTAAGTACGAATTTGCATGTTCACGGTTCTCTGATGTCAGTTAATGGTCACATTCAGGGTCATGATAGTCAACTAAAACTATACAAATTTTTTTTACTAATAATACAATAAACTATAACTGTTTAAAACTGCTAAAAACATAACATTAATCTTATTTTATTTCAGCTAGTTGCCAAAGCAACATTTCTCATTTTCATTTAGTTTAACTTTATGTACTAAAATAAGTAAAACTAAAATGAAAAATAAAACTAAAATGAATGAAATAAAAATGAATAAAAACTAAATAACAACAACTAATACAATTTCAAAAGAAAACATCAACTAAAACTTACATAAAAATTAATATGAAAAATAAGAAAACATTCAAAATATGAAAAAAACTATCACATGCAAGTAAAAAGATGAAATATATTTTTTTTATTGTTTTGCTTATTTTTTAAATGTCAAATCCTTTTATTTTGGCGAATATTGGTGAAATGCTGAACTGTTGGAAATGACGCAAATGTGAATGTAAATTTCCAAATTAAGCCCTATTTGTTTATTATAATGTAACATTGGGATTTAATAATTATTAGCTTTTCATCAACTCATGATCCCCCCTGTGGAAAACATTGTGTTAATGGATGCATTGTTGTAATATATTGTCTTTTCCTCACCGGTGTAGTACGCCAGTCTTTGGTGGTCCAGATCAAAGATAAACCACCTCCTCCTCCACGTCTTCACTCGACCTCCACGCTTGGTTAGAAAGCCGCCACACCGGCGGGGAGACAGATTAACTCCCATGCACCCTGTCACGTTATGACCCAGAGACTCCACGTGAGCGCGCAGGTCAAAGTTCGACGTCAGAGAAAGCGGGACACCCTGCTGTACGAAGAAGAGGAAATAAACAAGATATAAGCACAATTGAAATGAAAATGCTCAGATGGAAACACGCAGCATTTCATGTGCTGATTTTGGGGGGACATTGTACAGATTCAAAAGAATGGATTTTAAAATAGCATAAAGCATATTAAACAGGGCACTCTTAAAGGAACAGTTCAATTAAAAAAGAAAATTGTGTCATCATTTACTCACTCTCAAGTTGTTTCAAACCTGTATGAGTTTCTTTCTTCTGTTGAACACAAAAGAAGATATTTTGAAGAATGTCGGTAACCAAACAGTTGATGGACCCCATTGCAGCATTGACACTATTATTCTACTGCGCTACTTTTCCATTATTTTTTCTATGTAAACACGCGCTAGACGGATGTGTTTGACTGTTGTGCTCACGTTTTATGTCTTTTGCAGCATCTCGTACATGACAGTGTCCTAAATACGCGACACTCAAGTTAAAATAAGTTAAACTTTTAAAAGACGCATCTCGAGACCTTGCGGTTTCTCCATTCCACTGCCCGTGGTTTTCAAAGCAAAACGCGTCTTCTGTGTGAACCAGCCCTCTGGTTAGAGCTGCTTTACTGAAATTAATTTAGCAACATTAACATGGTTGTCTTCCTGTTTGTTACTGCAATCTGGGCTATACTTGACAAAACATCATGTGACTTTAGAAGACTTATAATGTAAGTATATGAGTTAGACTTTGAGTTTGACAGAACAAATCACTACACTTTCAATATATGTAAAACTAAATCACAGACATTCTGCCTCATCTCCATTTGTGTTTCACGAAAGTAAGAAAACAAATCATGAGGGTGAGTAATGATGTCAGAATGTGTATTTTATTTCAGTAGTGTCAATCATCAGACGTACCTCGGGCGTCCTGTGCGGTGAGTTCATTTGCAGCCGCTCCTCAGCGAGAGGCTCTAGTTTTGATGCATTCGTGTGTATTTTTACAGATTGCTGCGCCTTCGGTCTGTGTTGCTCAGCTAACAGCCGCTGATGCTCCTCCTGCATCCAGACAAACGGAGACGAGAAACTGCCATCAGAACGTGTTAGTTTGGATTCCTTTAGAAATATTTTCAATGGTGGAAAAACAACTTATGAACTGGCCAAATTTAGTCAGCAACATTCAATAGTAACTTTCACTTCATCTCATAATCTCACATAATTCAGATTTCATCGAATAACCTTGATCAATCAATAATTGTGACAGGCCTATTGGATGAAAGTGTCTTTTATATGAGTAAATGCAAAGGTAAATGTTGTTTATGGATCTGCTGCATGAACAATAAGTCATGTGATCATATGCAACCGAATCACAGCTGAAGCCGCGAGTCAGGATTAGAATTAGTGTGATTTTGCAATGATATTAGAAAAACAAAGAAATAAACAAGTCTCTTGTGAGCTCTTCAACACTGATGATGATGTACTTTACGGTTGTGTATGATTTGCAGTGATCAGTATTGTTGTGGTTGTGTCGGGTCAGATACTCACTCTCTCTTTCAGCAGACGTTCTCGCTCTGCTTTGGCCTCTCGGAGTTTACGTTCGATCTCCACCAAATCCAAGAGGTTCTGAGGGCTGTAAAGATGAAAGGTCACATGATCCGATTGTTTTGCATTTTAAGGAACTCTTAATACTAATGCAATTAATGTCCAATAAAGGCAGCTAATTACAAGTAATTCATTACGTTTTCCCATATTCCGTGACCTAATCTGAAGTGAGAACTATTTATGGTTAATAAGTTGTTAACAAAGCATTATCTAACTCTTTAAATATGAGCTAATTAAAGTAAACAATAACACTTTGTTAATTATAGTGACAATGAATGAAGATTTGTACTTGTACAGTATTTGTACAGTCTATTAATGTATTAACTACAGTTTATAAACTAATAGTTTGCAAAAGTATTTATAAGTGCTTTGTTACGGTATACTTATTATAAAGTGTTACCATATATATATATATATATTGCTTTACATGAGTGTACTGTATGTATGCGAATAAAGTTGGATATACTTAAATACACAACTTCATATATATTTCTGGGCATAATATAGTATATAATACATACTCAATTATAATATAGAGATAAAAAAATTAAATTAAATTAAAGCCATTATTGTCTAAACATCTTCCCTTCTGGCCAAGCAATGAAATTTCGTGCCAGTTTGATGTCATTTTTTGGTTTACATGCGTCATGAACCAATGACACTAGTATATGATTTACTTAATTTAGGTCTGTTTCTCACACAAATCCTTTGCCTCAGAACAGAAGACAAGAAGACACGAGTCATATGGACTGTTTTTATGGTACTGTTATGGTGTATTTTATCATTCGAAATTCGACAGTCCTGGTCATGGACTATAAATTGTTGTTGTATGGAAACAAGCTACATTAAAATAGTGCTTAATAAAGCACTAATAATTAAGCTGCATTAAAAATTCTCCTAATATGTTCCAGGCCGGGGTATAAAGTTCACAGAATTCACCCACACGCAGTAAGTTTAGTGTTTACTCACAAACACTTCAGATTCATATACCTAAAATAAAAGGTTTCTCACACCCATGTAAACACACACCTGTTAGAGCTTCCTGTACAGATTATTCAGTATTATAATAGGAACATAAAGCCAGGCTGCTGTTCTGTGCCACTCACCTGGGCGCGCGGGAGGTGTTGGCGCTGTTGCATGGCGCGTGAGAGCCGTTCCCATGGGTCTGCGCTGATCTCAGCCCATTATAATGTCCATTACTCAGCCTGTGGGAGTGATGAGGAAGGCGAGGCGAAAGAGACTCTGAGGTTGGTCTGTCTGGAGTCATTCGCATCAACACTGGCATATGAAAGCAACGGGACACATTACATTTACATTCAATCATTTATAAGATGCTACTATTAATCTTTTAAAATCCTAAAAAAAGTTTTTAATATTCTAAATAAATAAATAAAGCCTGACCCGTATGCAACACACGCACACACACGTTGTGTTTTCATGTTTTACGGGGACTTTCCATAGACATAATGATTTTTACACTGTACAAACTGCATATTCTATCCCCCTACACTAACCCTACCCCTACATTTTTGGGTCCCTATGAGGAAAACATTTTCAAAAAACATAATTTATTATGATTTATAAAATGTTTTCCTCATAGGGACCAAAAAATGTCCCCAAAAGGACAATTTTGGATATTGCCGTCTTTGTGGGGACATTTTGTCCCCATATCTTAGGGTTTACTTAAGCAACACACACGCACACGCAGTTCACTTTGGCAACTGCAACATTTCAATAGAAATTCTCAATAAAATAACTTCTCTTTCCATCATCATCATCATGAAATCGTGAAATCAAATTAAATCAGGAAGTGCAATAAAATAGTCACATCCCATAATTCAATCATTAACTCATTAGATTTGCAATTTATTTTACAGTCCTGTTCTGCATTGTACATACAATGTACATTCAATAACTGGGTTATACTAACCCTGAACCTACTCCTACACCAAGACTTAACCCAGGTTGTTACCTTTTATAATCAGTCCGTTCTTGGGTAAGTACACTGCAAGTACACGCACTTTAAAATAAAGTATAGACAGATTTCTTAAAGACGAATTTATGTAAAGAAGGTGCACATGAACCTTCGCATACAGACACCGTTCCATAGATTTTCTTTGTTTGATCAATTCCTTCATGAGATAAACGACTGTCAGGATTATTATCGACAAACAAAAGCACGACTGTGTGCAGTTGCAGTGGCTCCACTCGCTTTTCCAGTATGTGTGAGCAACACGGACACACCTTAACGAAAACACTGACAAAAGCTTTTCACAGCTAATAAGCCACGACACGCAGGACTGTCATGACGTTTGGCAGTTGTACTTGGTTTTGTCGTTTTGCATGCTGCCTGTTGTCTTTGCATTCATCGTCTTGCACAATTGTGTTGCCGTTTGACCTACTTACAAGTCTGAGCGCCAGTTAAACTTAATCACACCAGATATTTGTGTTCAAGCATCATTGCAATAAAGCTCAAAACCTAAAAGTTGCTTTCACCTCATTGGTTTGCTCACCTTGCGCAGAGAGAGGTCTATCTGAGACTTTCCTATGTGAGCTCCGTCTGCGGGGTAAGCTAGACGAATCCTTCAATGATTCCTAGGAACGTGGTTTTGAACACAGTCAATGTGCTGACCGTAGCAAACTCATGAATCACTAAAGGTCTAGATGTCAAAATGCACATTCACAGTGTACCTGTGCTGCTTTGTGAATGGTCAGAGGGCTGAGTGACATCATGCAGGGGGTGGATCCAGTGACGTTGGACCAATCAGTGAGAGGCTTCTTCTCTTTCAAAATCTACAAAGGCAAATGTCCTTGATGTTTAGCATGTGAGTGAGAGACACATCCTGACCAATTAAATTACATTCATATAGGAAAGAGGTTCTTTTCCAAAAACCTAGTGCACTGCCATACTGTCTACGTAGTTAATGAGTGTGTGTCATAGAAACAGAGCATTTACAACTGATTTCAATAGAGTTTGGCAAATAGAATGTTGTTGTTGTAAATGTTATGAGCATAAAAATACACGCAACACAACAAATATTGGGTAAAAAAATCATTTAAATTACACTTTAGGTTTTATTTTTTAGCTTTTCATCAACTCAAAAAATGACATACTAAAAATGTAAAATTTGAACAAATAAATAATTTTGAAAAAAAAAAAAAAACACTGTTGTTAATATTTTAATAATTTAACATTTGCATGTTCATGGTTCTCTAATGGAAGTTATTTGTCACATGACATGCAGGTGCACATGCAAATGAGTTGTTAAATTATTTAAATATTAACTTAAAATTTCAGAGGGGGCTTTAAGAAAATATTTTACGTCAAAGGAGTTCACCTGAAAAAAAAGTCTGTGAACCCCTGCATTATGGGACGTCCTGCTCCATAATGGATACATGCAAAGAAGGCATCTTAGAAGGCAGCTGTTCAGTTTGTAATCATAAAACCCATTAGAGAATTATGAATTTTAATGAATGCGTCTGATCACATAGTAAAGTAACAGCACAACTCATCAACCAGTGCTGTTATTGTTAAACAAAACTAAAAATACAATTAAAATAAGTTAACAGAAATAAAATACAATATAAAAAAGTGATCTAAAAAGGACTAAAATGACTAAGCGAACAACTTTACCGTGAGTATGTCACTATCAGGGCCTTGAGAGTCACTATAAGTACTTGTCCTAGTGATTACTGATTAGCACTATTCAGAGTAGTAAAGGAGTTAAACAGCACTGCAGCTTTAAGCATCAATCCCACCCTTTGACTCACAGACACTCGTTTACTCACACAAACATGGGAGGTCAAACTATCTTTACTTAAAATGTTCATTTCCTGTCATCTAAAAGCCAGCTTTTCCTAATATTGGCCATTATTAGCAGAACACATTTTACAAACGGGAAAAAACAATCGTTTGGTGAATAATTCAAGAAGCTCCAGACAGCTCTTGATTGCAGCCTCTGACTCACAGACACATGAACGACTGCGAGGAACACATTCCTGTCTTTATTTCCTACAGACCGTACATACAGACAAATCAGTCATAATTCAGTTAGACTGTCGGTCATGTTACCAGTTAACAGCTGCTTTTATTCTCAATCCTGTCTTCTGTAAAAATCCCTAAACACATTCCCTGTCTTTCCCGATCTGTCATATCTGCGTGCAAGAATTAGATTTTTACAGAGCAGACACACATCTCTTGAAGAAGTACATTCAGACAGAAACACTCACCAGACGTGTGTTGAGTTTTGTAGGATATCTGCTTTCTATCGCTCTGTCCTCTCACACTTCCTGTGGTCCTTCCCTTTTCTGGGAATCCTGCCCTCTCGGACTCTCTCTTCCCTCAGTAATTCATTCCTCCACCTACTTTATCCTTGACTTTAGTGTAACTATAATCACTATAACATAACGTAACGCTAGCATTAAAGCTGAGTGTGTGTGTCATGCTCTTCCTCTTGAGGACAGTGTTATTTTAGTATTGTAGGCTAACTATATTTTGAATGAGTTTTTATTGTTATATTTTCGGTTTTCATTGTAATTTTAGTAATTTTTCTGTTTTAGTAATTTTGGTTTGTTATTTTTGGTAAAAATATAATAGACAATAATATAATACAATAAGGTTCCATGTTAAGTGAGGGATAATGTTTATCCAGCCGGTTGTTATCGCAGAATAAACACCAACGCGGTGATCAGGACCCTGAACCGGATGTACATTATCCTGCTTATTATATGGCTACTTGCCATATAATTGGGCACAAAATATTGACTTGATTTGAAATATTTTATTATTTAGGAACTGCTTCTTTTGGAAAGAAAGCAGTTGCTAACAAGCGGCAAGTTCAAACTACTGTAGATGGACATTTAAGGGATATAGTACAGCCATGCCATTTATCATACGGCATTTCACCACATAAATAATTATAAGGATACGAGATATTGATTTTAGACTAAACTGTTTTAAAATCGTACCTGTTAGTATCTTATCATCCATTTCAGTGTACAAAACAATCATTGCAAAATAGCAGCAGCTGCGTTTGTATGAAACAAGAGAGAGGGAGTCTGAGATTCCCGGATGACATAATTAAATAACTGTATCAAAATATTGGTTTGAGTTTTAATATTTTATTAGCTCACCTAAACGCAAAACTTCCACAAGTAAAAAACTGTCCTAGCAAACATATAGCGCTGAGTTCAGTTACCCGGATGAGCTTGTGTAATCAGTTTTTACTGCTTGCTATCGGGGAATAACATACCGCTGGATGGTGTGATTGACCAATCAGAATCAAGTATTCCACAGAGGCGCGTAATAACATTAGTTAGCTACATTAGTTTACATGAACTAACAATGAACAATACGTGTTCGTCTCAATCAGCTCCCTGGATATCCGTGTTCACAAATTCAGGCACTGGTCAGGACAGTTAGGACCCCGACTACACTACACACAACTACACATTAGGGCACTAATGCTTCTATTTCCGGCGACATTAACATCCTCGATGTACAGCATCACTACTGGTATCTTCCTGACATTATTTGTTTATGTTATTTAATCGTATATTATGATATGATAAATACTTTGTCACATTTCCCTGAAACATTTCAGCCATAAATTTATTATAAATGTTAGTTAGATTATGTTCATTGCGTGTATAGCGACGTATGTTTATGCTGAAATATAATTAAATAGTGGGTTAGTTTTTTAAAACATCTAACGCGTGTCATGTTGAGTTGGCTCGTATAATTGAATGTTTCGTGCTTCAGAATTTACAGGAATGTAACATAGTGAGCATCGATGCTCCCTGGTTTTCATGGTACATTGTGGGATTTTTAGGGGGTTTAAGTTTCAGTGCACTGGAAGGATTTTGCTATTGAACAGCTCTTAAAATGGGAGACTAAATGGCATTTTTAAGATCAAAAGTTGTATCTCTTAACATTGGTTGATGCACCATGAACTAACATGAACATTTTTATTAACTAACATTAACAAAGGTTAATAAAGGCTTTAAAAATAGATTGCTCATGCTAGTAAATACATTAACTAATGTTAATAAATGAGACCTTTTTGTAAAGTGTTACTGTTTTTTATTGCTCATAGCAGACTAACGGTTTGCTATTTGCTATGAAAAAACAGTTTTGAGGAGAGTGGTTAAGCGTTTTCAAGCTGTCAAACTGATGTCATCAGAGAAGGACCACCATTCCAGACCGGAAGTAACTTTTCAGATTTTGATTAAAGATTACCACGACAAAGAATTTTTTCTGTGTATTAATGTGCACGGATTAATTGTTCACCACAAGACTAGTAATATCCACTAACAAATAAATAGGGTCAATTTTGATTTTATGACGACTTTACCGCTAGCAATTTTAATACCTCAACTTAAACTAAACAAAATGTGAAAATTTGAATTTTGAAAAAATAAAATATGTTTTGTTATATTCTATTTTCTTTTTGTAAACATTTAATTTATTGCAACTCACGTAAATGTTTTTTAGTATATTTAGTTTTGTTTATAACAGCACTGGTTGATGAGAGATATTTTGGTACTTAACAAAGTGATCAGACGCACCATTTTCACCATAAAATAGGTGAAAAAAATCCCACATTGAAGGAGGAAACGCAAAACAGACCAGAAGATCACAGTGATAGGAGTTTTCACACACGTTTTTAGAACATGTAAAACCCTAGTTTTATCATGTTACTGAAGAAGAAGCGTGTAGTACGTCTTACCCTCTGAGACCTGTGGAGTAGCTCTTTTCTCTCTTGCCTGAGGGAATTCAAAGATTTATCCTTTTCTTGTTCCATTTCCTTCAGCTGTTTTTCTAGTTGCTGGACTTGTTCCTGCAAGACAGCGACGTGATCATCAAAACATTTTCAGCATGAACAGAAACTTCATATGAAACTTACACATTCAGCAATAAGCCTCGTTCTGGTGTGTTAAGGACTCATGAACCTTGGTTTGGTTTGTGTGGCACTGATGGCATATACTCAAAGAGAGTGCCGCCCACCTGGCACATTGAGCTGACAGGTCAGGGTCAGAGATCTGTCATACGGAGCAGCTGAGTCACTCTGCTCTGACACTCTCACCTTGAGCGCTGGCACGACGTGACAAAACTAGATCACTCCTAGTATTCTCAACCGACACTGGACGCTCCTGATACGGATGTAACACGTGTACAGATAATGGACCACCTGGTCATTTTTTTCCAAAAATCTTTGTTAAATAGAAAGTTCAAAAGAACAGCATTTATTTAAAATAGAATATTTTCTAACATTATAAATGTCTTTATTGTAACTTTTGATCAATTTAAAGGACAATTCCGGCCAAAAATGAACCTAGGGCAGCCAGGCAGGAGCCATCTTTGGAAAACAGTCTCGACCAGTCGAACCACGAACGCCGTGCTACGTGAGCTGAACTGTGACTATCGACCGGCACGTAGCACGGCATTCGTGGTCGACTGGTCGAGACTGTTTTCCAAAGATGGCTCCTGCTTGTATACGTGAAGTGTACTGTCTTTATAAAGTATCTTCTTATTAAACTGTCTGTACACTTACAGAGTCCTCAATGCTTCGCTTTGCAGGTAGAGACCCTAATTATGCTACTGTGTTAGTGTGGGGCTATTTTGATTTGTACTTATTCGATGCCCCATACACTAGCGTTATAAGCTAATCTGTGATTAAACTAAAACTAACGTTAAAACTGGGTACATTCGATTATCATGAAAACGCATCCGAGAGAACGGTCGACTCGGTACCCATGTGTTATTTAGCCCTAGGTTCATTTTTGGCCGGAATTGTCCTTTAACTCATCCATGATAAATTAAAGTATTGATTTCTTTCCCCCAAAAATAAAATAAAAATTCTTACTGACCCCAAACTTTTGAGGCTAGTGTTTAATGTTACAAAAGCTTTCTATTTCAGATAAATTCTGCTCTTTTGAACTTTCTATTAATCAAAGAATCCTGAAATAAAAATGTAAAAAACTGTTTTCAACATTGATAATAATCATACATTTCTCTTGAGCATCAAATCAACATATTAGAATGAATTCTGAAGGATCATGTGACACTGAAGACTGGAGTAATGATGCTGAAAATTCAGCTTTGATCACAGGAATAAAATACACTTTACTATATATTCACATAGAAAACAGCTGCTTTAAATTGCAATAATATTCACAATATTACTGTTATTTTTGTATTTTTAATCAAATAAATGCAGCCTTGGTGAGCAGAAGAGACTTCTTTAATAAACATTAAAAATCTTAACGATCTAAAACGTAGTGTATATATAGTGACCGGTATATGACCGGTAGTGTATATATAAATATAACATAAAAACATGCATGTGTGTGTGTGTGTGAGTGAAATAAATACATATATAAACAAAAAATTAGTGGCACTAGAATTTATGTTTACAATATTAAAAATATTTATTTTAATTGCATTTGATCAACAGTACAGTAAAAAAAAAAAAATTGTAAAATATTATTATCAATTTTAATAGCATTCATTACAATTAAAATGCAAAGAATATTATATTATAATAAAATGTAATATATAATACAATTTAAATTCATATTTGAAATATTTTGTATGTGCAATATATGATTATATTACATTATATTATAATATTGTTTGCATTTAAATTGTGATAAATGCTATTCAAATTCATATTTTTAAAAATTGTTTATGTGCAATATATTTATATTACTAATTATAAATTATACATTTAAAGCAGCTTATAGGAGCAGCACTGCAGACAGTCACCAAAGAACTCCGTGTAACCCGATTCAATTCAATGTATCTCTCTCAGTCAGTGTAGTCTCTCTCTTTTGTGGCCCCTGATGTAATTACCTTGTTTACTGCATCACGTGACTGTGTTTGGTCAGTCAGCGTGAGCAATACTTACACTCTTGCTCAGTGTGGCAGTCTGCCTCTACTGATAACATAACAGTCGATTGGACAGTGTCCAATTTTTTTCATTAACTTCCACTTGAAGTCGGACTCACAACTCTGATTTGGCATGAACTGTGCGGCACTAAGTGTGATGTGCTCATATAGTAATAAGCATGAACGATAAAGCAAATAAAATAAGAAGCATTCAATAGTTTGTGAGTTGTTGGTAATCTAGGTAAACTAGACTAAAACTTCTGTCAGATAAACTCCATTTCTTAAAACAAAGTTATTCAGCTCACCTGAGATGCGCTGTGCATGTGCTGTACTCTGGTTATCTCTCGCTCTATGACCGTTTCACTTTCTCCATTCTCCCCTTCTCGCTCATCTTCTATTCCGCTCTCCAGCTCAAGAATGTGAAACTCCATGTCTTCAAAAGTTCGCACTGTGGCTTCCAGCACATCCTTGTCCTGAATACAAAACACATACAGACAAAATATCTTATCTGGTCAACCTGACGCGCACAGAAAGCTGGCAGTCAGACGGCACGTCCCGCGAGTATTAAACTAATTTCTCTTTTATGTCTTATTGCACTAACCTACAAAACAGTAGGTTATGTACAACTTTTAGGTAATGTAAACAGCAAGTAAAGAAACGTGTATATTAGATCTACGCACGTGTATATTAGATCTGTGTATTAAAGTGAAAGCAACGTAACTTTATATATGTAAAGTTCTATATATGAACTTTCAGCAACTTCTATATATGCTGGTTATATAAACTAAACCACAAATGAAAAACAGAAAATTATTTCTGAAGACTGCAGTAATGATGCTGTAAATTCAGGCTGAGTTATCGACCAGCTCTAGTTTGTCGTCACCTTTTGCAGCTGAAGCAGCATTTGCTCCCGCTGGTCTTCTGGCTGTGAGGGAATCTGTTTCTCCATTTCCTCACACTTCATCTTCATCTTGTCCACCTTCAGACGCTGCTCCTCCAGCTGAAAAAGGAAAGTACGTTTTCAGCTCAAACACAAATGATGCTTTTTATGATGAATACGCAAATCAAGCTGTGAACACAGCAAATACAGACCTTCTGTCTGTTGGCCAAGCGCTGGCTCTTTCTTTGCCTGTCCTTCTCTTGCAACACCTGCAGTTGATCTGTGTGTCTGCGCAGTCGCTCCTGCTCTGCCTGCAGTTCCCCTCTCAACAGGGCCACCTCCAGCTGCAGCTGCAGAAGAGCAAACACACGGCTCACTTGCACTGCACACTCAGTTGTTGGTGAGAACACACCTGTACTCCGCTCACCTCAATCTTCAGCTCCTCCCTCTGCTGGTCAAGCTCTGTGATGCGCTGCTGCACCAGCGAGGGTGACGTCGAGAGCTTCGCCGAGACTCTGTCTGCTTGTTTGACCCGATACTGGTAAAGTGAAGAATGAGAGACCGATGTGGTTGAAACGCCAGGCAAGTTGCAGGACTGATTATAAGATAAAAGAGTCTATTTGAACAATGCTGAATCATGATCATATATAAAATGTGAAATAAAATCTTATAGGCATCTTAGAAGGCAGCATAATATAAAACACAAATACGAAACATAATACATAAAATAATATAAAATATTTTCTACTTTCTGGCTAAGAGTAGGCATCTTAGAAAGCAGCATTATATAAAATACAAATACGAAAAATAATACATAAAATAATATGAAATCTTTTCTATTTTTTGGCTAAGAGTAGGCATCTTAGAAAGCAGCATAATATAAATTATGGTTCCACTTTATTAGAAGATGACGTATTTACACTGTACTTAAATAAATACTGAGTAGTAATATTAATGAAAAACATGGATTTACTATAGAGTTAGGGCTAGTTACTTGTAATTGTGCATAATTTATTATTACTATAGTAAGTACATGTAGTAACGTGTAAGTACGTCACCTTAAAATAAAGTGTTACCTAAAATACAAATATAAAAAATAATACATAAAATAATGTAAAACATATCTACTCTTTGGTTAATATAAAATAATATATAATAATAAAATAATATATAGTTTTATCTGCTCTTTGGCTAAAAGAAGGCATTTTAGAAGGCAGTATAATACAAAATATAAATTTGAAATGGAAGACAGCATAACATTTACCTGTTCGCTCTCTGTGCTGCTGCCCTCGGTGTCTGACTCCGCCCCCGAAGAGGCGGGGCTTTTCTCCACAGCCACTCGCATGATCCACGGGGATTTTAGGACAGGCTCCCACTGGCTCCTCTGTGTATCCATATTGTGTCTGGGCATGTCTAATTAAACAGGAGTGGAGACTAGTTAGGAGGTATGGGACATTTACAGTAATTCAGTCCGGCTCATGGGAGGCTGCAAACAATGACAGATGCTCAAGCTAACATGCACTGACCATGGCAAAAGGATAATCCTGTCCTAAAAAGATGCACATGACTGGTAACCAGCTTATGTTGTGTTACTGATGTTTCTTAATTAGATTAATCAGCAAAACATTTTACATAACAGCTCTTAATTATCAGGTGAGTTGTGTTTCAACACACCACAGAAAAGTCTGTGAAGATGAAAGCTCAAATGAAAGACACTAGATCAATGCCATTACAGCAACAGCGGGGGGGGGGTTTGTAGCTTGTTCAGGTGTTTTTTACACAATACCATACAACAAGGCCACAGTTCACTGTAAATGGGCTCTGTGTGTTCAATTGAAGCTTTTGTATTTGCCGGTCTGTGAGCTTTAGTTCTCTCCACCCCGTATCGCCCTCTTACGCTCTTAACGTCACATCTGACAAAGCTGAGTGTGGGAACAGACTCTCGGTACGCCATTGTCCAAACCCTTTCCCACCGTCTCTCTGCCCTGTCCATCAGTCCTGCCCATGCCAAAGCCTTATTAGGATTCAGAGCACTGGAGCCACAAGGATAAATATAAAACTCCGATATGAGGAGTTCCAAACGCAGACTGCCACACAGAGAGTTCTGGAGGAGGAAGTGGCTTCTGAAATGTCACAGGCCGGTTTCATATTTCCACAGAGAGAGAGAGACTGGAGTCCTAGATTAACCACAGCCTCACTAAAGCAGAGACACACAATAGCTTGTTTAAACATGAATTTAGCTTAGCCCTTCATGACAAAAGCAGGTTTTTTAGTATGTATGTTTACTACATGTACTGTTGATCAAGACTAGACCCAGAAGATTTTAACTGAGATATTGTTGAGATGATAAACAGACTTGTTAATGCATTATAGGACTGCCTTCTCTGCAGGATACGTGCAATGCAGCTTTACAATTGAACTAAAAGTCTTAGATGGCAGCCTAATATAAAATATAAATATAAAATAATAATCATGTACAAAATAGTATAAAATAAAATTCTATCTGCTCTTTGGCTAAAAGAAGGCATCTTATAAGGTAGCATAATATAAAATATAAATCTAAAATAATACACAAATAATATAATTTGGCTAAAAGAAGGCATCTTATAAGGCAGCATAATATAAAATATAAATATTAAATAATATATAAATAATTCAATAATAATATAGTAAATAATTTATGTATACTGTATGTACTATATATATATATATATATATATATATAAACATAAAATGTGAAATAAAATCTTATCTGCTCTTTCTTTGGGTGAAAGGTGTTTTATAAGTCAGCATAATATAAAATACAAATATAAAATAATACCAAATATTTTCTACTATTTGGGTAAAAGAAGACATCTTCTAAGGCAGAATAATATAAAATATATAATAATAATAATAATAATATATAAATAATAAAATAAATACAACAATACTAATAATAAATAATATACGGTAATAAAGTTTTATCTGCTCTTTTGCTAAAAGAAAGCATCTTATAAAGCAGCATAATATACAATATAAACGTAAAATAATATAAAATCTCATCTGTTCTTGGGCTAAATGAAGGCATTTTATTTTAACATTAAACATCTTTCCATAAAATGCTGCCTATGCAGACAGCTCTCTAGGTGTTATAAAAACCAAGATGTTGTCCTGTAGCCAGATTTGTCCTGGCTGTTAATTCTAGTTTGGTTAACTTAGACCAGGCCACATGTGACGCCAACAAGCCTAAACACAATCTTATCTGCCCTTTATCTAAAATCCAACTTAGAGGAGAGAGCAGTATTCATGTAAGGTTTGAAGTCCAGACACAATAAAGTGAAAATGCAGATATGAAAGCTCTGGGTCACTGTGATACACTTACAAAAGAAACAAAAAGAAACCCAAGAGTGAAAGTAATAGAAAAGAGCAACAGGTACAATAGCATGGGTGAAACAAACGGGTGTAATGAGTGAATAATCATTTGTAATTGCAGAGGAGTGGCAGAAGAGATAAAATGTGGCATAAACATCCTGTTATATAACACGCTCCTCCTGGTCATTACTAACACTGCTGGCTCTGACTGACGACTCCGTTCACACTGACTTACTAATCATTTCTCCTCGACTCGCCAGTAACTCGCCACCAACAATGCACATTCCTTCCATGATTCTTTACAGCAAATAGGGTGAGTGTTGTGTGTGCGCCGTCCGTATTGTGTTTGGCATCAGACAGAAGAATCTGTATGTCAACAAAATATCTTCCACATCCTGCCACAAAACCCAATATTCATTCAACACGACTCGGTTGCGCTCCACCAAATCTTCTTGTAAAACCAGTTTAGATAAAAACCCAGAAGAAAAACACTAACTGTGGAGCACAAGAAAAGCTGCTATGTAGAACAAGAAAAGCTTCTGTCAGGCACTTCATATATAGAACCTTTTTGGGGTTCGCATCATGGGATAATTTTATGAATTTAGTTTTAATGAATTATTTATTTTGATTATTTTATTAATTAAGCCGCTCGTAACCATACTAGGGCTCTATATAGAGCCTCAACAAACCTTTTTTCCTGAGAATGTAATACCATGTTACTGCAACATGGACCAAAGACATCTAAACGAACCAAAAAGGGGACATGATGTCACAAGATGAGACCCTAAAAAGGACAGAATAATCACACATACCTATTTTTTTCTCATCATAGTCGCGCTGTTGCTTATTATAGTTCGTTACACCATCAGAACCGCGTCTCCTCGCAGCAGATCTTCGTTTGTGTGTGACGGAGGGATTCCTGACGCTGTTTTGACTCATTTACACATTTTATAAGCACTTCACGAGTTCTCAGCTGGTCAAAATACATCATGACATACACGCAATAAAAGCCAGCCAATCAGGTTGTGAACATATCCATATATGCCTTTAAGTTCGGTATCTTTAGGTTCTGTGTTAAAATGACAATGTGAACTCTAAGTGGACCAGGACTAAATGTTTTTTCTTTCTTTGGTCCGGACCAAACGAACCAAGCAAACCAAACTACAAGTGTGAACACACAAAGACTATAGTGGTACTAAAATGGCTAATGTCCAAATATTAAGGTATTATCATGTTTTTTGTGCAAAAATATTAAATTTACACAGTACCCCAAGCTTCATAAAAAAAACCCCACAATACTGTCATGGTAAATGCCCAAATATAATGTTTTATCATCCCCAAATGATAAATTACATTGGACTCCAAGGTACCTGAAATACTATAGTACTATCATGGTACTTGCCAAAAAGAAATCTGATAATACAAATGCATAGTTCGTTTTCTGCAGATACACTAAAAAAAATGTGGTGTAGGATTTACTTCTAAACAATTTTCACTCTGAAATTGCAATATAGATAATTCCGAAGAAACGACCACCACATTGAATTAAATGTGAAATTTTTGAAGTAGAAACACTGAAATAGTATTTTTTTTCATACTTCAATAAACTTTGTTATATTTACAAAACATTTTTTGACAGTGTAAGTGGAACTGTCAAATTTTAACTTGTTTATTAAAGTAGATTATCGTTATTACAGATGCATGTGTATTTGGTATATCTTACCTGTATAAAGCCGTTTCTGGCGTAAAGCTGGTCTCAGGAGAGCATTCCTCGCGCCGACCGCTCAAACTAAACAACGAATATAACACACCTCGTTATAATTACAGGTGCAACACAACATTCTTCAGTGAAACACTCATGAAATACAGCTGAACGGCGCAGGACGCCCAGATGATCAGATGAGCTGGATGTTTACTCAGATGTGAACCGTCTTCCCTGCATATGTTGTCATCACTTTAGTCTGTGAGCGCAACAAACAGGTTTGCTGTAGTTTATCATAAACCAAACAAAGAGTTATCAGAGTGACCGACACACTGATGAGGTCAGTGTTCATTGAGATTGATCCACACACAGGCCCTGAAGTAGCCTTGACTCACTGATCATGCATATACACAAAGAGATAGTTCATTTAGTTATTCAAAGAAAAGTAGTAATGGACTGATTTGTGGAGATTGTGATTCTGTTTATTCTTGACGAGTTGCATAAACATAGCCATTATGTTAAGACTTTGCAGAACTAGAATGACCAACTAGCAGATAGTTAGGAGTAATCAGTCTTACTGTTCAGTATCAAATTAGACCAATCTACGTTTTTATGTAACTGACTTAAAAAATTATGAATAGTGTTAAAGAAAAAAATTTGACGACTAACTTAGACTAGTAACGGCCCAGGGGTTTTCAATCTTTAGATGCCATGGACCCACAAATATGATCATCCTCGTGAAAGGGACATCCATTTAATATTTAAAGGCAGCTATATATTTTCATGTGTAAAGTCCCAACTTACACTGAAATATTAATATAATGATATTGTTTCGAAAATAAATATTTAGTTTCCATTATGTTAAATTATAATGTTTATTTTCCTACTCGCAATAGTACTGTACTGTTATGTAGCCTTTTATTTATTTTAATAATTGTTATTAACATATCAATTTTTACATTTATTTGAATCACTTCTTATTTGTTGTAATCAAATCACTTAATTATTTAATATATTTATTTATTTATTTTACATTTTTACACTGTTTTTCTCTAAACTTTTTCCTGTGATCCAGTTTGAAATCCACTGTTGTACAGCTGATATAATGCTGGTTTATACATAATAATGACAGCAAATGACATGTATACAAATCACACTTGTGTTACATATTTATTCTAAATTCACTACAATGTGAAAACATCCGTTATTAAGGCAGTACAGTATGCCTAAACACAATATAATACATGCAAAATAAAACATTGTGGTTTCCTATATACACATACATACATAAATACAATTATGCTGACTGATTACTAATATATATATTTATATATATATATATATATATATATAGTATTTTTATTTACTCCTAGGTTTTTCAAAGACTACCATGGTAGTAACGTTACCATATTTCATTTTATTTCATGGTAAATTAACGTTAGTAACGTTAGGCTGAAACTGTCATTCAGACCCACACACTGCCTAACGTTACTTGATCCGATCTCCGTCAATCAATTGCTTCTCTCAAGAATTAAAATTTCTAAATCTGAAGTATGACTTTATACGTAACAGTCATTCTCGAGAGAAAGTTAATCGAGACAATTTTATCAATACATTCATAACGTTCACGTTATATACGTACCGATCATACCTGTCCAGAACTTCCGCCTCAAATCCTTCAACGGTCCTTGGGTTATAAAAATAACGACAAAATAGCGAGACAACAGAGGTGAATAAACTCCGTGCTGGGGATTTAAACAGGGTTTTCCCGAAACATCAAGATACGATATGACCAGCGGGATTTCCAACTTTCACTCAGTCGTTGCAGAGAGTGAGAGAGAGAGTGTTTCGCCGAGTTTCTGGCCGCGTCTCAAACCTAACGTGACGCCTACGTAAACAGCGTGTGGGCGTCGCGTTGGAGTTCACTGAATGCACGTGCACGTGACGCTCAATCCCGCTGTCTATATAGTCGACTCTCTAGGTTTTGAAGCACAGCCCATAATGTCAGCTGAATGTGACCGTCAAACAGGTGAAGCAACAGTGCAGATTATATTAAACAATCAAAATATGAGTATGCTATATTGGGAAGAAGTATTAATTTGATTTTGGTATTAAAATGACATAATTAATTATATACATAAGACAAAATAACTTGTACAAGGCAAACTTTTTTATGCAAAAAAGGCATAGAAAAACAAAGCACACAGGAAATAAGCACATTGACTATTTTAAATATTTAGTTAGTTCTTCCTTGTTTTTGATGACAGCAGCCATTATCCTTGTTAAATTGACTCACTAAACGTTGTGCATTTGTCATGCTTAACCTCTTTCCAATCCTCCTTAAATTCTTCCTAAAGTTCAGCTTCATTGGAAGACCATGCATGACATTATAATTTCCCAAAGGTTTTCAACAGCTTTAAGGTCAGGACACTGAAGACTTTAACTTTAAACTTGAAAACTTTAAAATGCTTGGCATTAACACTTTCATTGCACACAACTTTGTTGCATGCACGGTGTGTTTGGGATTGTTATCATGTTGGAAAATACACATTTTTCTTGATTCTCCATACTTGGCTACATTGTGTTCAGCAGGATTCCCAAGTATTCGACCATTTTCAACAACATTATGCAGCCATACGTCCCCAATACCATCATGTTTCTCCTGTTTAATGACGCCACACATGCATGCATCTGGTATTAAAACACTCCAGTAGTCTCCTACAAAAATATCTGACACCATCCAGCGCTATCTTTTGAATGGCTGGACAGCAGAACACGGCTCCAATCTTCCACACTCCAATCCTTATGTTCTTTGGCAAATGCAGGTTTTTTTTTTTGCAGTAGATAAAACTAATAAATGGTTTCTTTACTGGTACACAACCTCTCAATCCATCCTCTTAGCCGACATTGTGACCATTCACATCCCGCACATGAGCAATGTCGAAAAACAATTGACCAGGGTTTGCTATTTTAACAATATCCTCCTTGGTTGCAGAGGACAGCTTCTTCCATCTGGTCAGTTTCACTTAGACCTACAAAATAACATTTAATAAAATAGCTCATATCTGCCACACTGTGATTTATTGCTGGGAATAATGAGTGCAAGATGGTTATGACCACTTTTACACTCCAGGCACAGCTTTATAACTATAAATGTTTCATAAAAAAGTTTAAATAAAGTGTGAAGAAGCCAATTTAGTCCATCTGTGATAAGTTTGTTTATGCATTTACATTTTAGTTTAATCATATTTGTCTAAACATATTGGATAAAATATTGAAATATTGAAGTGTTAGTTGGTTTGTGTCTCTCTAAAACATTCACACATTCTGTCTTGAAAATATGAAAAATAATCTGAGGTAATGTTAATTAATAGACATGAAGTGAGTTTGACCCATGAGCAGATTTCTCATAAATTGTTCAAAAGCGTACTGCGTATGAGGAAAGACCCCTAATCGTTGCTCAGTTCACTTCTGAGGGAAGTGACACAGACAGTGTGACTTTCACATCACGACAGTCAGAGTCCAGCGCGACTGCTGGTCATAAATCTAAAGCGTAAGTGTGCATGACATTAGTCTCAGTGCCACACAGACAGAAAGACAGAGTGAGATGCGTATAAAAGCTGAGACAAAACCCAGAACAGATGGAGGGCAGTGAGACACGGACAGCTGGCTCTTTTGTGCACTAAAGTGTCTTCCTCCTGCACACAACATACTGTCAGAGACATTCAAATCTTATACCGTGCAGCAAACGAACCTCATTTGGCAAACGCAGGCGAGACTATCAAGAGTTTAGTGACTGCTTTTATGTGACAGTTTTTGTTTCACTATTATTCACACTCGCCACTGTCACACAATAAAAGGCTTGTTATTTTCCTGCCGAAGCACATCTGTTGGCTTCCTGGCATTGAGCTGCTTCTGCACAAAGGGCACTAAAGAGTGTTGAGTGTGTGAGCTTGATGAAACGCAGGTAACTACACAACACTTGCTCGTTTATAGGTCAAGTGTGAAGCACTAAAACAAAACTGCAAAAATAGTCATTGCTGTCAAAGTTAAAATACTTTCCCTGTCTGCCATTAGTCAAATCACAGAGATAGCTCCGCCCCAAATGGACACCATTGGCTGAGCCAGTGTTATGCCACACCCACCCAAGACAATAAAACAAACAGATTCCAGTTCTATAAAAAGTTTGTTCTCACAATGAAAAAAATATATTAAAAAAGGTTAATACTTTAGGTTTGACTTTAGTTTTTTTTCTCTCGTAATTCTATTGTTTTTTTTTTTGGGCCATGGAATACAAATATAAAAAAGGTAATTGTGACTTTTTAGCTCAAGAATAAGACTTTTATTTCTTACAATTGCAAGTTATAAACTCATAATTGTTTATATCTCGTTATTCTGACTTTTTTCTCTGAATTCTGTTTATTTCCCCCGTTTCTTCTACAGAATAAAACTAAAAAAGGTTATTGCGATTTTACAATTCTTACTTTTTTTTGTAACGTGAGTTTATATCACAATTCTGAAAAAGTAAGAACTGCGAGATAATTGTGAGTGAGATATATAAAAAAAGTCGCAATTTAAGTCACAATTACTTTTATTTTTATTCCATTGTGGAAACAACCTTTCATAAGAGCTTGATCTACTATGATATTTAAAACTGCCTCCAAAAAGAACATTTGAAACTACACTGCTAAAACAGCCCGGAAACCCACATAATTGTCCACATTTACACGTCAATGACGCGGAGTGGGTGATCAGAAACATCATGTCTGAACATCCTACACCCGAATACTCTGAAATGACTGAAAGTCAGATCATCTAACTAACAGCATCACAGTAATCTGAGTGTGAAGACTCATCAGCACTGATACACTAATGCAAATGACACTGTTTTGAAGACGAGACTTTCAGGCTGTGCATGAACTTTCAGCCCATTTCACTTGCAAATCACGTCGTTTTTCTTGTCTGTCCTGACGGTAAAGGCATTTGTGGAAATGCAACATTCAGGACGTTTGCATAAGTGACAAAAAAAAACCAAAAAGAGCCAAAAACTGTGCATGACGCAGCTGAGGATTGACCAAACATTTATTAAAAACAGATTAAATATATATATATTAGATCATAAGATGAGTTTTACTATAACCTTTCACATTACAAATGAGAGATGCAGTACTTGATTATTTAAAGCATTTAAGTAAAGGATCCTAAAAGAAGCAGACCATCATTTCTCTGAATGAGATATTATATGATTCAGGCACACAGGTAAGGCCAAAGTATTTTTTGAAACCCAGAAAAAAAATCGACTAAAACAAATACTGACCATAATGAAAATTTAATTGTTTGATATTTCATTGTTCTGGTTCATCTTTGTCTGCTTACCCTGAATCACAGGAATGATTCAATACAAATATCATCTCACTGAATGTAGTTTATATTTATATGCTCTGTAAAATTAAAATAAGACACCTAAAAAGTTAATGTCAGCTTTCACATTCAGATATCATGAAGTCCACACACCAAGTTCGCAGGCACTGATATATCTGTGGGTTTAAAAACAAAACATGACGCCTTTTAGTTATTACAATAATGTTACAAGAACACAATTTTAGTCCTCATTTTCCATCAAATGAAGCTTCAAACACACTCAATATGAGCAAAACGACACATCCTGTCATACCTGACCCAACCACCTTAGTCATAATGATAGATACCACGTTTTCACCCATTCCATTATAACTGACCCCTACGGCACTTAAGGGATAGTTTACCCAGAAAAAAAATTCATCATCATTTACTCATTTGCATGTTGAAGATCTGAATTCCTTTATTGACGGTTTGACACCAAGACAGATGTTGTAGCCAAAAACAACATGCCACTTTAAGTGTGTGAAAATGTGAATCTGGGTCTGTTCATCACACAAAAAATCATATGACTTGGAATATAGTGTCAGTCGTGTTCACACTCAGATGTTGAATTATTTATGTTACACAGAATAATAACAACATATAGGTGTGGAATGACATCAGGGTGATTTGAAAAGTCTCTTATGTTCAACAAAGCTTTATATGTTTGATAAAAAAACAGAAATATTGTGAAATATTATTACAATTTAAAATAGCTGTTTTCTATTTAAATAAATATATATAAAATGTAATCTATTCCTGTGTTTAAAGCTGAATGTTCAGCATCATTACATCATTAGTTAGTCTTCAGAGTCACATGATCCTTCAAAAATCATTCAGATATGATGATTTGCTGCTCAATAAACATTTTATTATTATCAGTGTTGAAAACTGTGATAAACTACTATTCCAAGATTAGAGATGAGATTTAAATAATTAATTAATACTTTTACTGGCAATACATTGATCAAAAGTGACAAAGACATTTATAATTTTACAAAAAAAAATCCTATTTATAAATGCTGTTTGCTCTTTCTATTCATCAAAGAATCCTGAAAAAAAAGTTTCATGATTCCCACAAAAGTATGAAGCAGCACAACAGTTTATAATAATAATAATGTTTCTTGAGCAGCAAATCATCATATTAGAATGATTTCTGAAGGATCATGTGACACTGAAGACTGGAGTCTGAAAATTCAGCTTTGATTACAGGTGTATAATTGTAATTATATTCAAATAGAAAATATTTATTGTAAAATGTAATACTATCTAAATTATATAAATGTCTTTATGTATAAAGTATACGGTATATATATTTATATAATGCGCATCTAAACGATGTAACGGTACTAGTGTATTGTAACTGTACATGCAGCATAAATAAACTAATACTCTACCTATTTTTTTAGGTTTGGGGAGATTGAGGTTGTTCATGATGTTCACAAACTCGTCCAGTGTCTTTGTCAGCCGTGGATTAAACTTCTTTTCCTCATCTACGGTGGACACAGTCTGACCTTCAGCGTTCAGAGTAGATCAAAACAAACAGGACAAGAAATAATGCACAAAACAACAAAGAGAAAGTTAAATATCCCTACTACTACTACAAACCTTAGTAAATAGTTGTTTAATTGTTTAACATTGGTGTCTTTTATCGGATTACTCAATGGACTCTAAAAGCAGCGGCTTCCACACAGTTAAAGTGGTTTTAGACTTTCGTGTCCTGTGGTAAATCACACAGTGACTCATAGTTTAATGCTGTAAATCACGTACCCTTGTAGTCGTGTGCGGGGTAGATGAAACAATGTGCAGGCAGGGTGAAAATCTTCTTATGGATGGACTCGTACAATCTCTTTGGACAACCTGAGTGAAGACATGAGGAGCTTTACTGTCTCGCCATCATGTGGCCATTTGAAGTACTACAACAACAAAGGCAACGAGCACAGGGAAAAATCTACAAACAAATATTAGGGCTAGATGATATATTGTGAATATTCACTAAATATTTACCATGATATGACTCTACTATTTTTTTTCACATTAATTTCATTGACTTTATTCTGCTTTTTATTTGGGTATTACATTTTCTAAACACTATGTCATTTGACTACCTTCACAATCAACGTAGGTACATATTGGAGTTTATGGCTGTGTTGTTATATTGGTGCATTTAAATGTATTTAATTGGTGCCCTTCCTTGTGTACATTTGAGAAAAACAGTATGAAAATATTGTTATGGCCTATAATGCTTTTGTACATTTCTTTAGTTGTGTGATGTTGCTGTTTGAGGATGAAAAAGGTCTGCAAAGTTACAAAGCACAAAGTCCCTCTAGCAGGAGTTACACTCTATATCAGTGTCACTGTTTCTGAACTCCCTGAAACGCCTCAATTGTCCTGAGATTTTTTCCCGGGAATAAACACTTTTCCTAATTTTAATAATTTCCACACAAGGCATACGCAAATAAAGGGGGCGGGGCCATGATTGAGTTAGTTAGTAGTGTGTTGAAACTCCTGGTAATGGTAAGGGGCGCGACATTTCCAAAACACGCTCAAAGCAGCTGACCAATCACAACACACTGTTCCAGCCAACCAATCAGAGCTTTTCAGAAGGAGGGGCTTCATAGAGATGGGAACTAAACAGAGCGATACTGACAAACTAGGAAGAGAGGTTGAGCAACAATGTCAAATATATGAAAAATACTGTGTTTATTGAACATTAAAGCATGAAAACCTATTCTAGTAGAGCCCAAAGACGAAATCAAGACTCTGTAAAAGGGCATATTATGGCCTCTTTAACAGCTCCACAATGGGAGATTCGCTCAATCATTACTGTATTTCTGTAATCCTAATGCTTCAGTCACCTTGCTGAAAGTCTGTCCGTCCGCAGCCTCGGATGAGGATGGCATCACCAGTGAAAGCCATTCTCTGATCTCCAGTGACGTACGTCAAACATCCATCCGTGTGTCCCGGGGTCTCTCGCACAGTTAGACACTGAAACGGACCAAAAGCCAAAGTTCTGAAAGAGTAATAAGCCTATCAGCACTTTATTTATTATATAACCTGTTCAACTCTCACTGACTATGATAAGCATGATAACAACACTGTAAAACATCAACACAGCCTTTGTTTTTCTTCACACTGTCATAAAAATAGATTAAACAAATGAACTATTATAAATAAACTAACTGTAAATGACCTGTTCATGATCCTGTTTTTAAATTTGAGTGGATTGTAAGGTTTAGTGCCTTCCCCTGATCACTTGCAATATTAAATCATATGTTTGTATTATATATTATTTAGGTGATATTATTATATATTATTTAAAGCTGCAGTCTGTAGTTTTTTCTCTTTGTCGCCATCTCTGTTCGAAATCTGCAATTGCAGGTATTAGCGGAATATCAAGTTTACGTGGGTTGTGCCTCGGCACGGCACAGCGCGGATGAATCCAATGTTTTGAGGAGAATATACGGCGGTCAGTCGCCGCGCCGGTGTGGATCCTGTCATTCACAATCACAGATTCTACTTTTTGGAAGTATGACCAACAAGAGAATTTTCAAGGGAAAATGTCCTCTGAACAAGTAACATCCACTTTTGTTCTGACCAACTAAGGGGAAAAAGCATTGCAGTAAATCGTGCTGATAAAATCTAACGATCGCTTATATCACCCGTGCAAATTATACTTTGTTCTCAAATTGTTAATGTTAACAACATCAGCATTGCGTGAAATTTAATGCCCTTCAGATATTTATCCTTGTTTCCGCTTGGGCCGGTTGCAGTCTCTTTCTTTCTGTAGCCGCTCCGAAGTCTTTTGAATTTGTTGTCACTGGTGATTGTAGTTTCAACCGTTCTGGATTCGCCATCAAATTGAAAAGTTTAATTATATCAAGTGCTGTGAGAAAAGGCTATACATCTCCACCTCCAACATCCTCACACGCAATATAGCCTACAAGCCGAGACTTCTTTATGTATACAGATGTGATGTAATGACGCAAAGACATGCTCGAATTTCCTGCGGAAATCCACCAGTACCACCGCAATTAAAAACATTATTACAAGCATACTGTTTTGAATCGAGCTAAGTCAAGCAGAGGGTTTTGAACACTGGCTGGTTATGTACTTGCTCAAACATTTATTTTGGCTAATTTTTAACCCAAAAAACAGACTGGAGCTTTAATACAAATAAACATACTGAAAATGGCCCAGTCATGATTTTGTTTTTTAAACAGTATGGATTTTAAAATGTATTGAATAGCCCTGGTCAGGTTTAATCCTTCATACATGTTTTCCGAAAGTGATCCGGTCTCCTTCTGAGAGCAGTATGTCCGCAGTGGCTCCGCTGTGTTTGGAGATGCAACTCTTCAGTCCAAACACCTTCTTCTTCAGCAGTCCAGTGCCAGTGATGTGGTCCGCATGACAGTGAGTGTTCACTGGAAGAGAACAGGCACAGACAGAGATCATCAAACTGACAGTAGACCAGGCTGTTTTTTGCATCCAATTCATAAATGGAAGATAGAACCAGGGCCTAAAATGAACACTTGCAAAGCTCCAAATGCGAGTCAAAATCGCCATTTGCGAGTATATGAAACGGTGTGACTCACCAGTTGACCGGTAACATTTTTGTGAATTCTAACAATGCATGAACGTCAACGCCGCTTGGGACGGTTGATGGAAAAAGGAGGTCATTACATTACTCACGCACTGTGTAGAAAGTTGTGTGCGCATGTAGAAACTACACTGAGCTCTTTCACGTCTTCTTGCGCTTGAGAAAAAATCTCTCATTGCTCTAGACTGAATAACTTTTATAAGGATTAATAAGGATGCATTATTTATACAGCGAAGACTATTCATGTTTATACAGTGAAGACTATGCAGTGTTATTTAACATTTGCTTACTTTATTAAATTTCTGTACCTGAAAACTATTGTCAGACCTACCTGAAAAACCTGAAAAGCAGATTTTTCCCCTCATTTGAATCTTTATTATATTGTATTTATTTGTGCTTTTGCTAGTAATTGTATTATCTGTTCTTATTTTATTACTGACTGTTTACTTGTCTTTAATATTGTTTTAAATTTACATTAGTTAGGCTAGTAGTTTTAAGCCTGGTCCCACTAGACTCTCGTACATTTCATTTGTACATAGAGTCTGGCATCGCTCCATTGACAAGCGTTAACTTCCTTGTAGGCGGGTACTCTATTGAAGTCTAAAACTATTGGATCTCCCCAGAGTCACTCTGGATCTGCCATAACCAATCGCTAACGTTTGGTCGTGACGTATGTCATGTCGAACCCCGTGGGGAGGAGGGCCACAACATCATGGCCACCAACAAAACTAAGCAAAGATTGTTCTTGCTCCGGCTTTAACTTCTTTATATTCGGCAGCGTTGCCACAACGGACTGAATGGCTTAGCTCGCATCTTTCTCCGCTGCCATTACTGAACTACAACTCAAAATAACGCAAGACATCAACGTCATCGTTCTCAGCCACTCCCTCTGTTCGCTGATTGGCCCAGTAAAAAATTGACCGTTGAAAACCAAAGACTACAGCACAATCCCAGACGTAGTACTGAAGGGAAATGGAAATTGAGCGGAAGTACGTTTGAGGGCGGAGCCAGGCTAAGTAGTTTTAGCTGTGGTCTCAAAATTGGAATAGAGAATTGTGAATTTTCACTGTTATCTAAAATTTTGTTGCCATTTGTTGCATTCACAAAAACAGTTTCGTGGCTCCGGACATTTGTGGCTGTGGCAAAAAAGTTAGTTTAAGGCCCTGGATAGAACGATAAATAGATAGATAGATTCACCGGCCACTATGAGTTTAAGTCCCAGTTGATTGATGAGCTGCAGGTCTCGGTCCACAGTTTCCAGCACTGGGTCGATCAGCACGGCCTCTCTGGTGTCTGTGTCGGCCAGCAGGTATGTGTACGTGCTGCTTTCAGATTCAAACAACTACAGGAACAACATCATCATCATCTGAATGTGTGTGTCCAGTAACATTCCATGCATATCTGCCTTCAACTGCAAACTACGGTTACCGTGTATCAGTTCACTCGTTACATGCAGCTCACACACACACACACACAAAATCAACAGGGTAACCATTATTTCTGACATAATTCCATAGTAAAACGTCTTTGATCTAATTTGATATTTCCCACCACTGATATAAAACAAATTAAAACAACAAATTCATTTTAGAATAACAGGAAGCAGCCGAAAGAGCTTTTACAGAAGTAACAGTAACACTATACAATAAGGTCCCATCAATGAATGCAATAATTATTATTATGTAAAAATGAGCAATTTATATTTGATAACAGTATTTGTTAATCTTTGTTAACATTAGTTAATAAAAAATACAACCGTTCCTTTATAGTTCATGTTATAACAGGTCCATTAAATAATAAGAAAAAACTTTTGGCTTTAATAATGTATAGTAAATGTTGGAATTAACATTAACTAAGATTAATACATGCTTTTAAAGTATTTTTCATTGTTAGTTCATGAAACTCATGTAGGCTATGTTAACAAATGGTACCTTATTGTAAAGTGTTACCAATGTAATAATAACTGCAGGTTTAACTGTATTGGGTAAAAATACACAACATACAAAATAGACAATATTGCATTGAATATAACATACCTGTACACATAGTAAATAATATATTTGTATCACTTATTTTATTTGTACTATCTGTCTTGTCATTCTGTCTGTGCACTGGAAGCTTCTGTCACCAAGACAAATTGACAATAAAGCTCTTTCTTTTCTGAATTGTGGAGAATGAATAAAATGTTGCAATTTGTTATCCATTAGCTATGGAGTCGGGACTGTCATTTGAAGATGATAAAAAGTCAATCATTTTTTTAAAACAGTCGTTTCAATGTTCCTTTGTTTTCATTCTAAACATGCAGTAGTCATAAATGTTTTCTACACTTATTTTAGTCGACTCATATGCCAGTTCTGCTCAAGCTCACACAGGTCAGGTGTTCAGAATCACAAAAAATATCAACATCTATTGCAGATTTATTGTTTTATTAAACTTTTGGCCACATGATGCGAGATAAGTTCCTGCAGACTTTAATAAGCCTTTATGTGTCTGCATTTCACTTTGTATTTATCACACCTCTGTAAATCACTCATTGTGTATGAGATGTCCTGTAAAAATTAACTTTTCCTTGTCATTTTAGCAGTTCCGTATCCACACACAATGAGCAGAGCACCATTAAATACAAAAACATACACTTGTTTCGCCTCATGTCACATGAATAAACAACTTAAACTAATTTGCAGAGCATTAGAAGGCCGGCACGCTCTCACCTGTCTGAAGAGCGGGGCTGCGGGCTCCATCAGTCCGCTGTAGAGTCTCACTGACGCCGGGCCTCTGTGATCGATCACCGGTGCTTTACAGTTCCACAGCCGGATCGCAGAGCTCACTGCAGGCTTCAGTCTGTTTAAAAGAGCTGCACTCATTTTACTTCTGTGTGCGCGTCGGAGTCTCCAGCTTAAACCGGTATGATGAGTCAGATCAGATCACTGAAGGAACTTGGGTCGTCAAACTGTAAGTTAACTGTAAACGCGCGAGTGCACGCCTCCTTCCGGGATCACTGCAGATGGTGGGGGCGCGTATTATTTGGCATGCATGGAATCGCTTTGTAAATGTGCTAATATGCAGTATAGATAGATAGTAGTGTCGATGCCTAATGTTTATGAAATTCTAAAGTGATCAAGGGCACTGACAAGGAATTTCGACTTGTCCGCGCATGCGCAGCAAGCTCGTATGTGCAGCGCTGCCACTTGGCGGTGGGATGCAGACCCATAACGTTACTCACTTTACGAGAGAAACCTAGTTTTTGGTTTAAAAACAAAACCTAGCCTACAAATAACCATTAGAGAACGTTCTGTTTAATTTTTTTTTAGGGTGTCACAAACCATTCCCTCTAACAATATATAAGACAGAAACTAGTTAAAAAAAATTTATGAAATTTGAGAGATTTTTGTCCCGTCATTGACATTCGCGCCTACCACTTGATGCTTCAAAGTTCATAAAGAGATCGTAAAACTAATCCATATGAATTGAGTGGTTTAGTCAAAACTTTCGGGAGACCATGTCGCGTGATGAACAGATTGAATTTTGGCTCTTATATTCACATGTAAACATTCATCAACTTATACATCAGTTGTGATGAAGCTAAAGCATGTTTGCTTGATGTGCAAGAACCAATGAGGTTCATTCTCGTGTGTCATGCAGGTACGATTGAGCTTCCGTTTTTGTATGTTGATCAATGTTTATATTTGTATAAAAGCCTAAATTCAATCTGTTCACAATATAAAGCGAGACCAATCAATTCACATGGATTAGTTTTACGATCGCTTTATAAACTATTTGTGGCGTCAAAGTGGTAGTTGCCTATCTGTCAATGGAGGGACAGAAAGCTCTCAGATTGCATCAAAAAGATATTGATTTGTTTTATGAAGATGAACAAAAGTATTACGGGTTTGGAACAACATGAGAATGAATAATTAATGACAGAATTTTTGGGTGAACTATCTCTTTTAGTAGACTATCAACATCTATTGCATGCAGATGACTGTATTACCTAACATTTTTTGTCAAATGTTTTGAGTAATGCTCCTGAAGACGTGTCTCTATTTCTGTCTGTTACCAACACTGTTTAGTTTTTCAACATTCTTCAAAATATCCTTTGTGTAAATAATGATAGAGTTTATACTTTTGGGTGGGCTATCCCTTTAAAAGAATGTTCCTAATGGTATGAACTGATTCCCAAAATAAACCAAACAGGAAACCTGCTTACGTTGGGATAATATTTTGTTTGCTGGGGTTCAATAGTTGGAAAATTGCAATGTTTCAATCAATTAAATTAACTAAGAGTTAAAAATACAATTGAAGCAGCTCACATTCTAAAAGGCATCAAAGCAACATTTGACAGAAAACATTACAATTATACACTAGTTGGCAACAATTAATGTTATTCACATAACCAGAGTAAACCACAGACATATATTAACAGAGGTTTTTGAAACAACCAAATACAACTTTAGTGACTAGCTTTGAACCTACCTGGAAATACGCTTGTAAAGGTCAAAGCAGCTGCTGTCCGCCTCTATTCCTGCACTTTCAGGATCTTTGTAGGGAAGTGGGTGATGTACAAAAATATTCAATTAGGCCTATCATGAAACACAGAGTGTCTGGAGTCACGTAGGCTCAAAAATATCAATGAGTCTCTGAGGGTCAATTACCAGTGTGATACCAAGCAACAACAGCAGCACACCCTAATTAATATTCATGAGCCATCTAAAATATGAAATGAAAAAATTGATGTTTACCAGACACTATGAACGCAAGTTCCAGTTCATTTATGAGCTTCAAGTCTCTGTTCAGAGTTTCCAGTACAGGTCAATCACCAGGATACGTGATCAGATTCAGATTCAAACAACTACAGAAACAACATCATCATGAAGAGACAACAGTCAGAGTGAGTCAGCTGAATTTACTACGTCCCACATTCCATTCATATCTCTCAACATCATTTTTATTTATGTATTGTTCACACACGCCCTTTTCTGAGCTTACGTGACTCCAGTCAGTCATATTAAATCAGCATGAGCCAGTCTGGATGTAATAATGTTTTATTGCTTCGATTCAAGGTTTCAATTATCTGTTATAAGATTAAGACACTGTACAATCTATATAACAATACTGCATTTTCAAAAGTTATTATCCTTTATGGTGGCCACTGAGAATGCCTCTTCATTTTCATCCTGAAATAAAATGAAATAAATGTTAATGGTTTTTGGACTTAATATATATGCACATTGGTTTAAAAGGAATGTACCAAGTTCAAATCAGTGAAAGTCTGTGTAAACAGTACTTTTTTGTTGTATAAAGTCAGGTCAGGAGTTTGGTTGGTTTATTAGATGTGGTTTATTTTACACAGTCACTCACTTTTTTGTGGATTTAATGGAAAACATTCTTCCAGAACAAAAGCTGCTGAAAAAGTGGGCGGGTGTAAAGTGTAAACAATGTCATGTCACCTTTTATTCCATAGTGCTTTATACAATACAGATTGATCTGTATTGATTCCATTTAGTGTCAATATTACAAAGTTCATCAATTCGATTGTATGCATAAGGTCCTGTGGTTTTACGTTTGTGTATTATGCATTGTTTAGACTTCCATTGTAAGTGCATTACAGTCAATTTTATTTTAGGTCAAAGCTTAACTTGAACCCGTAACATTCCTCAAACAGAATGATGATGCTGTTGGTGTTGTTTGCGTTTACACTGATGTATTGATCCAGCCACTGGAGAAGCTGAGTGATTCTGGTGTAGACGCCTGGTTTATTACGTCTTCCACATCCATCTCCCCAACTCACCACACCAGCCAACCTCCAATCACCAGCTTTAGTCTTACACACTAGAGGACCTCCGCTGTCACCCTGGAGAACAATTACACAACACACCATATAACAAACACAAACACACAGGATCCTTCAAGAAAATATTGGTAACACTTTACAATAAGGCTCTATTTGTTAACATTAGTTAATATGAACAAACATGAAAAATACTTCTAAAGCATTTATTAATCCTAGTTAAATTCAACATTTACTAATACGCTATTGAAATCAAAAGTTGTATCTACTAATATTATTTAATGGACATGAGCTGACATGAACTATGTTACACAGGGGAAGGGAAGAGAGATGAAAATATGAGGGCAGCAGTTTTATTGAAGAAAACACACAAACAAAGATCCAAAGCAGCAAAAATGATGCCAATAATCCATACAGGAAACATACATCCAAACAGGAATGATGAAATCCAAGTAAGAAACCAAACCTAACAAGGATAACTAAAAAAAAAATTAACAGCTGTACAAGGGGATGTAAAGACAACAACCGACTCCTGAAACACAGGGGTATTTCTACACAAGATAACAATGGAAAGGTGATGGTAATTATTCACTATGGAAACAAAACAAGGGAGCTAAGGAAACAAGGCAAACACTGGAAGTGAAACAGGACCAATGGGAACAGAAAAGACATATCAAATTAAAAGATCTTAAACACAAAACGCGGACACAAGACAAGAATTATGACTAACAATAAACAGTTGTATTTTTATTAAATGTTCACAAAAGTCAGTGATGTATTAGTATCATTGATATACTATTACTATTTTTAGGTTTTATATTATTTAATATTTTCTGCTTTCATTTTAATTTGAGCTAAAGTTTTAGTAATTTTTGTTTAAATGTCTATACAGTAGTTTTTATTAATGATAAATGTTGCCTTCTAGCTGAAATAAAATAAGTTTCAATTTTATTTCAGTTAATGTTTAATTTACTTCAAGTAATGATTTTTTTTTACCTCATTGTTAAATGGTAACGAATTAACTAATGTTAACAAATTAGACTTTATTGTAAAGTGTTCACTGTTCAGTGTATCAAAGTATTTAACAGAAAATGTACAATTCTGTCATCAATCACTGGTTTTATGTCATTTTCCCTCATGAGCTCAACTACTGCAGGTCAATATGAATCAGATTTGACTTTTAGTGAATCTGTTCCTCATTATTACTGGACTTGAAATAATGATGTGCATGAGCATTTTATAGTCTTTTATAGCATTTTATTCAGAAAAAAGAAAGTCATGCAGGTTTGGAACGTCACGAGGATGAGTAAATGATGACAGAATTGTAATTTTTGAGCAGTCTATCACGTTAATGGATGTGTATACCTGACAGGAGTCCACTCCTCCCTCCATAACGCCAGCACAAAGCATTCTGGGAGTGAGTTGGGAGCCGTAAACGTTGGCTTGTAAGCATATGGACTGATCGATCACCTGAACTAAAGCCTGTCTCAAGTGTGAGGACACCGAGCCTGTATGAGAGATAAAGACACTTTCACGAGAGTTCGGGAGGCCTGTAAACGCTTCAGAAACATGATCTCACCTCCTTCATGAGTGTAACCCCAACCTGTGACCCAGCAGGGGGAATCAGGAGGAAAAGACTCGCTCAGACGTGGTAAACACACGGGTCTCACTCCATCTAAACAACAGTCAACACATCTGTTCTGAATTACAGAGGAGAAACCATCTGCATTAATATCACTTAAAGTCAACATGACATTTGCACCTCATTTTACTAGATTTTATTCTTATTTGTTTTTAATACATTCTGCCTATTTTAATTACTATAACACAAAAATATATCCTCTTTTATTGATAATTTATCAACTAGAGATAAAGGAATCTTTCATTTGCTTTGAAATGTTAACAAATATCAAGATCAGAAAAGAGTATTTCTTACTCTGATTCAGTCACAAAACACAATTATGTACGTTCATACGAAGATAAACAAAAATAATAATATTTTAAAGTGTATATTTATTATAAATAAATAAATATACACATACATATTACACACACACGATAAAGAGGGCTACGATTCTAATCAATTTCTTTCCCTCACAGCGGTGCACTTTCTTTTCTCCCTAAAGGCCTAAACTTAATCCAAATCAGCAGTCTACAGTCTACTGTTGCTAAACTGCAGGATGTGCTCGATAATAAAATAATTATTAAAAATGCAAAACATGCACACCGTTCTCCAAAAGGCTTTCTATGCACACGGACAAGCCAAGTAGACTTTGAGCTTAGGGTTCGTGCATAAACGGTTAAAAACACACAGAAATATGTCAAAATGTGAATATTCGCTTAAACGCCGTCGGTTATGTCTTAAGTGAACATAAACAGTTGGGAAATAAGACGTATGTGTAACAGTATATGTCAGGCTTCTGTCACTTCTGTCTAGTTTATTTCTTGGTTTTGTGACAGAGCCCTGACACTCATGTTTTGTCTTGTCTTTGTCTGAGCGCGCGGTTTCTAGCGTCCTCGAGCCGTGCGCTCACTTATCTGTATGCCTTGTTTCATGTGCGGGGCGTTGTTTATAATATATAATAATATATAATATTAGACGAAGGTCTCACCTCCCTCATCCTAATCTATATTTCTCTCCCCCATTCTTCATCCTGGCAGAGATCTCCCAAACTCACACAAGAATCTAAATGGTTTATGTGAATGATTATCATCGAGTTTCATACATGTTTGGTATAATTTGAAATGTCTCGGTACGACTGGTACAAATGTCTCATTCCCAAACAAGTAAACCAAAAGGTAATAAAGTTCTTAGGAAGTTTAGAAACATCTTCCACACTGGAGGGTATGTCTTTGAGTTAACACCTTCTGACCATTTGACTGAATGCTAATTTTCCACTGCTAGCAAATGGTGACTTACAGGTAAATTTCCACTTTGAATGATGTTTAGATTAGAAATGAGGTCTGGGTATATAATGAAACGCAGCGAGAGCTCGGGGCTCTTTTTCTGTATCCAGATCAGCCTGTGAGGTCGAGAGCCGAGTCTCTCTGCCTCACGTATTTCTTGTCGGCTATTTTCCTCTTTGTTCTAGAGCATTTGATGTTTTGCATTGATTACCTTTGAATTGATTATGGAATTGTAATGATACATTTACCTGACATATTAAATTGTGATATTTGATTATTCTAATTGACTTTGACATTATTTTCATTCAAGAGTTTAAAGGAATAGTAAAACATTCGCTCACATTTAATGATGCACAGATATCATAAAAACCCTTTTCATTTATGGAGTCAGATGAAATAACGAGAAAATACATATGAGAAAATGTATTGCATTTAACCAAAAATACTTTGTCGCGAGAAAAGACGGTAACACGCAAAGACCTTCACCATTAATTCGAATACCGCCATTGGATCGAGTTAGACGGCCTTACATGTGAATGTGTGGTTTTTGAGTTCGCTCAGACCGTACGCTCTTCTCTCTCTGAGTATTGTAGTGTTCTGTGTAGCACGTGACTTGTGTTTACATTGGCCGCGTGCTTTCATGTCGTGTTTTGTCTTGTGCTGTGTAGCACGCAGCTTGTGTTTTACACTGGCTGTGTGTTGTCATGTTCTGTGTGAACACGCGGCTTATGAGTTCTCATTAGCTGCGTGTTCATGTCTCGTTTTCAAGTCTGTCTTGTTTTCCCCCTCTGGGTAGTTTTTGTTTGTATTTTATTTTATTTTATTATCATTAAAAGCCCATCAACTCTGCACCTGAGTTCTCCGTCCATCACACCCCATACCTGACAGTATATTGGATCCATGCATTAGGTCTTAAAGTGACAGTAGCCTAGTATACCTGCTGCCGTCTGTGTCATTTATGTGAATCAAAAAAATCAAAAGACAAAGAGAAAATCACTCATTGCTCTTAAGTATATTTAGTAGGATCTATATTTAATTTATAAAGTAAAGACTATCCAGTATTGTTTTAGATTTGATTACTTCTTGTTGATAAAGAATGTTCTGTTTTTTTAATTTTTATTATTTATTTGACAGGAATAAACAAAATGCTATTGGCTACTTTATAAAAGGGGAGGAGCTGCTCGATATGTCCCGCCCTGTCTTCCTGTTTCAGTGGAAATTACATCAACACACTGAATAAAGCTGAACGTTTCAAGGTACTTCAGTGGGCCTTTAAGTTAAAATAAATTTTGGTAGCACTTTGCAATAAGGTCAGTTAGTTAACATTAGTTAATGTATTAAATAATATTAATAAACAATGAGAAATACATTTATTACAGAATTTATTAATTTTTGTTAATGTTAGTTAATAAAATACAACACCTTCATTGTTCATGTTAGCTGAAGTCCATTAAATAATATTAACAGGTACAACGTTTGATTTCAATAATGTATTAGTAATTGTTTAAATTAACAAACTAAGATTAATACATGCTTTATAAGTGTTGTTGGTTAGTTAACTAAAGTAGTTAACTAATGTTAACAAATGAAACTTAATTGAAAAAGTGTTACCATTTTTACATTTCACTGCCCTGCTTTTGCGTTTTCAAATGCAAAAACACATCCTTTTTTAAACCAAGAATGTGTATTAAGAAAGTAAATTGAGTGAATTTACATGGAACATAAACTTGCAAAAAATTTTGGAATTGCAAATGAACTTGCACAGAGCTAGTCCTGCCCAAGTGAAGATACCTGCCATCTCCATCTCAGTTTGCGTGCGCATCAGACACAGGTCGTAGTCGTTGTCGTTCTCTGAGAATCTTGGGTGTGGGTGTATTTGCAGTGTGTTGTAGCGTTTGCCCTGAGACGAATCCGAAATACTGACAGTATCAACAACCACGATCCAATCAGACTCCAGCATCATATCATATCTGACAAACAACACAAACACAGCAATGAAAAAAGTCAAAATGTGTTTGTATAGTGCTTTTCACAATACACATGGTTTCAGCTATAGCTCAGCTATAGTCACATTTAGCAGATTAGAGCTGGTCAATAATAAAGTTTACATTTTCTCTCTGTTGTCTCATACTCACTTTACAAAGCAGTGTGCAGCAGTGACGACCCAGTGAGAAGTAAGGATGGATCCTCCACACATGTGTTTGCCACGCCAGTGTAAACTGGTCTGCCACCCCCACTGGTCCTTCACAGCCTCCGTACCACCAACAATACGCATCCCATGAGACCCAGCATTCATTGCTGTGGAGCAATCTGGGCGACAAAGACCAAGGTCACTTTGACAGGAAAAGACCATGTGACATCATAATAAAATCAAATCTGCACAGCAGATCTCTTAATATATCCAGAGTCCGTCTATGGAGAGTCTTGGCACTTCCTATTAGCCCTGTTGTATATCATCTTGGTTGCAGTTCCATTAGAATTCCACTGGAGGTGATCGCGGGCGAGTGCAGAATGAATGGGAGTCTATTGAGCTAGACGGCTAAATGTATCCCTTTCTCCTGCTTGTCGTTGAATCAACGTAGATTTTATTGTTGATTCCGCAAGTTCAATATAGATTATAGACCAAAAGTCGAATGATCGAGTAGCCAACCCCAACTTAGCCAACCCCCCCCCCCCCCCCCCCCCACCCCCCTTTTGAATGCAACTTTCAAATTACTTGACAAAAATTACATCCTGAGAAAAGTGGATTTCTGGGGGTGAAACCCCATAGACTCCCATTCACTCTGCATCCGCCTGCGAGCGCCCCCGCATGGACAGAGACTTGTTACTGCAGCCAGTTGAAACCGGAAGTAACCAGACAGTGCCAATTCTCCCCTTATTAGACATTCTCTGATATATCTCTGATGGTACCTGTAGAAATGTTGACAGTGTCGTTGGCTGGATATTTCACCGAATAGAAGGGAACCGGTGTGATGGTGCAGTTCTGTGAGCAGCCAGCAGGGGTATCTCGCGCTTTGGTTGGGAAACACACAAACTTCACTAAAGAGGAAAAGTATTGCGTTATCTGACTGTTTTCATGATTTAATCACTGTAAATAGATTTATATTGATTTGATTCTACCAGATCACAGTCTTTACTGAGAGCACATTTACCTATAATGGCAATGCAGACGGTGAGGATGATGAAGGTGGGGATGAGGGTTGTAATTAAAGCCAGACGTGATGGACATGATGGACAGAGTCTGAACCCAGAGACATCTGTGAGAAGAAAACAGAAGAGAATTAAACATATGTAAATCTATCTATCAAATCAATCAACCAATCAATCAATTAATCATTCAATCAATCAATCAATCAATCAATCAATCAATCAATCAATCAATCAATCAATCAATCAATCAATCAATCCGTCTATAAATCAATCAATCTATCAATCTATCTATCAATCTATCTATCTATCTATCTATCTATCTATCTATCTATCTATCTATCTATCTATCTATCTATCTATCTATCTATCATTCCGTCTATCAATCAATCAATCCATCCATCCATGCATCACCTCACCTGCCCCGTCTGTAGAGGAGTTCTTAGAAACACTAATGTTAATGCCTCCTTCCTGTAAGATGATCTCTTCTTCTTTGGAGGAGGCTCTAGGGTCTGCGAGGGGTGAGGAGCCGCTCTCAGGTGGTGGTAATCGGGGCAGATGTGGCATGAGTGTCGACAGTGTGTAGGGAGCCAATTCAGAGACTCCCAGCAACTGGACACAACCAGGAGAGATCTGTGGATGTGTGGACGTGTAAAGCGTAACAGGATGGAGAGGAAACTGTATGGATGCACTTTCTGTTCCGTATAGAGGCAGCTCTGTGAGATTCTGGCCAACCAGGCTTTTTGATGTAGTTCCAGGTATCAAGGTGAGAGGTGCGTCCGTCATTACTGGAGCCGTGAGAAGAGGAAGAGCCGTGTTTAAAAGCTTCGGGCAGGCGGACAGCAGATCTGGAGGAATCCCAGTGGACGGAGGAGGACATGTTGGGAAGGACTGCAGAGGCTCCTGGTTGTCTTTTGCAGGGCTAATTTTATAGAAAACCTAAACATAAGAAAATGGCAAAAGTTAATCATGTCACTTATCACTAGGCCTGGACAGACTCTAGACCTTTTTTTTCACTTTTTTTTAAACCGACAGAATTCTTGCCAGTGTTCCTACACATTTTTCTTTTCAAATATCCAAACCTATCTGTAGTTTTTTCAAACCATATTTAACATAAATGGTTCATACAGCATTACCAGCAGCATTATATTTGGTATATAGTACAGTCATCAGTAATACTTTTATTTTCTCTTTTTTACAACCCACATTTACAGTATCAAACTGATGTGTCAGAGAAATGAAAAAAAGAGAAAATAAAAGTATTACTGATGACTGTACTATATACCAAATATAATGCTGCTGGTAATGCTGTATGAACCATTTATGTTAAATATGGTTTGAAAAAACTACAGATAGGTTTGGATATTTGAAAAGAAAAATGAGTCACGATCACCAAACAGCGAAGTACAGTCTGATTTAGATAATCATTTGTTCCTTTATCTGTTGTTGGTTTGAGTGACAAACGGTAAAGATGGTAAGGTAAAGACCTTGTGCGTATTGAATTCATTCAGACATGTTCAACTAAAACAATCACTAAACTTTTGCCAATACGACCTTATGAGACTTATTTTTTTATAGTTTAGAAAACTGAATAGGGGCAATATTCTTGAAACGTATTTTTCCATACGCTGTTGTCTTTTTTCATACTTATCCAGACCTGGAAATAATAAATCAAATTCCATACTTTTCCAAACCCTGTCTATCAGAAGACTTTAAACGAGGTCAATTTAGTTAGAAGGACTAATAAGATAATTTTATAACGAAAACATCAAATTAGCCAAAATATTGAATAAAAAAAACATGCATGGGGAGAATTTTGAAAAAGTTCTGAAAAAATTTCGAACAATGAAAAAGATCAAATATAAAAGCAAAAAGGATGCAGAAAATAATTTCTGGAACATTAAATTAACCATTTAAGATAATTCAGAAAGCTACAAAAAATAGCTATTATAGTTAATCAAAACTAAAACATAGAACCAATATTCGTTGCTTGAAATAAAGTAAAATATTTTTTAAAAACTTAGTTACTTTATTTCAACTAGTTGCCAAGGCGGTATTTCTTATTTTCATTTAGTTTAACTTTATGTACTAAAATAACTAAAAGTGAAATAAAAATCAATAAAAACTATATAGACATATAAAAAAACTTATAAAAAATGACAAAAACAAAACAGATTCACTAAAACTTTAGCCAAAATTAAAATTAAAACCGATATTAATAGTATATATAATAATATATAAATAAATAATAATAATTTAATAGTCAATTATACTAAAATAACACTGCTACAAAATACATGACCCTGTTTCACATTAACATTTGACATTAACTCTGTACATTAAACAGGATATGATGATGATGATGATGATTTATTTGTCCTCAAGAGGAAATTTGTTTCCACCATAGATGCGTACACAATACAAACACAAATGTATAACATACTAAGAACGTCAACATATAAACATTTACAAAAAAAAGAAAAAAAAAGAAAAGAAAAAAGAAAAGAAAAGAAAAACAACAACAACTAGAGAGCATACCTGACGTATCAAAGGCTGATTTCCTATGTATTTAGATCTCGTATAGATACAGGAACCAAACTCTTACTAAACTTGGCCTTCCTACACATCGGTAACCTATACCTGCGGCCAGAAGGCAGAAGGATAAAATACTTGTAAAGAGGGTGTTCTGAGACATTTAAGATTTTTTGTGCCTTTCGCAACGTGAATGTCAAGACACTATCCGATAAATTGGGGGTAGGGATATGAAAGACTATTTAGCAATTACACACTCCGCCACCACACATTAAATGTCACTGCTGTTCAGCTAATGTAAACTCAACGCCAGTTTCTTCGAGACATTTTGATGAATTGTTACAAATACTAAGAGACTATTCTTCTTACCTGGGCAAAAGCCATAGTTTGTGTCAGCTCATGCGTTCAAAGAAACGAGGCCATACTTCTAGTGCCTCCAATAGATGACACCTGGAAACGCAAGGAATAATGAAAGTCCAAAAACCTTGGATGAGTGTCAAAAGAACAACAGCAGAGGTACCTCTCGTTTCATCCACCATCCATTCATTCCGCTGAGACGCTCGCCGTGTTTCATTGTATCTCAGAATTGCTCTCTTGTCCTTCACTTGCTCTATTTCAACAGCATTTTATCCGCTGGCATTCAGTCTAAACCTTCAGCTGGTGTCCAACGCTGCTCAGGAATTTTTATGAAGAGTGGTCCGGCTGTAATGGATAGCTGTTGCCAAGGCTGATGAAAAATGCATGCTGATTATTGTTAGACGGGGTCAGAGTTGAGCGACTGAGGGTAAGTTATACTGCGACCGATGGGTCACAAAACAACAAAGCCAGTGACTCAGCACGTACCTGTTCACGATGACTGCTGGGGAAAAAACATTAGGCTGCTAGTGTTAACAATCATCTATACTTTGCATTGGTTGTATCTTCCTTTAGGGCTATGCAGATTTCTATACTACAAAGGCATAATAAAGATTTAAAACATGACATGTTTGATGCAACCTCATATTGAAAATGTGCGCATGTGAGTGTATGCGTTCATGTGGTTCAAGGCTGTGAATCCTGTTTCACCCCAGGAGGGTTTTTACCTGCCCGATCACATTACAGGATTCGACCGTGTAAGGTGCTGGAAGTCAACAGGAGACGTGCAATCTGTAATGGGAGCAGTTGGATTGAAAACAAGATTAAACTAACTCAGTTACGACCATGGTTACGACGTCAGATTACACTAAAGGACAAGCCAAGGGAAGGCAAACAAATAAGAGCCAGGAGTTTCAAGCGTCACCAGCCTCCTTTGAAATACGTCTACATATCATAAAACTAAAAATTTCCGTTACTTGAAATAAAATGAATGTACTAACTTGATGTACTAAAATACTAGAACTATATTGACATATTAAAAAAACACTAATAAATATGACAAAAACAACAAATTTACAGAAAAGCTATAATTTCTCAATGATAAAATAAGACTTTGATAAAATATGATAAAATAATAATGATAAAATAAAAGTTTTTTTTAAAACCAAAATCTGATTAAATTTAACAAACAGATTTAATTCGATATGAACCCTTTAAGAGATGATGTGTATATAATTGGAAGTTTTTAAAATATTTGCACATTTTCAAGTCATGTGGTAGGGGACAAAAATCTCAGTGGATTCAATATTGAATATTTATCTTATGTTATTTACAGCATACAGTACACATTCAGATCTTCTGCATGATATTATGTTAGATCACACATTCTCATAGATACAAAATGATAAGTGTTTATTTCTTCTGGAGCAGGTGCATTAGTGAGCATGAGCATATTTTACATTAGCATCTGCTAATGAGATATACTAGAGATTCCACTGAATTATTTAACTTCAAAACATGTTTAAATATTTAAAGATGATTGAACTGGTTAGGGATTAAAAAACAAACTGACATTATCTGTATCATTTGAAATCCACTAAAATGTATCTTTAAATTGTGCATTTTGTGATCATTTTCAGCATCGTTTACCTACTCCAAGGATAAAAACATGATTAAAAGGGATAATTCACCCATAAATCAGTATTCTCTCATCATGTACTCACCCTTCCAAACCTGTATGACTTTCTTTCTTCAGTGAAACACATATGGAGATGATTAGGAGAATCTTTGAGCTTCTGTTTTTGAAACAATGGAAGTATGTACTGCCAAAAAGGACAAAAAACACCATTAATTTATCATAAAATAGTCTCATATCAATACTTTTGAAGTCTTCCGAAATCCTTTTTGTAAGGAACATATCCCAATTTATTTAGTCTCCACAGAAGCACTGAAATCTCGTGTATGATCGTGTTCAATTAAACAAGTCATACCGTGTCCCCACTGAGTACAACATCTTTGTTTGTGTTTCACAGAAGAACTAAAATAATATGGGTTTGGATGCAAGGGTGAGCAAATGATGACGAAATGTTAACTTTTGCATGACGTACTGCTATAAAAACACATCGTTTTCCGATTGCAACCGTTTCAGAGAATGAGTTCCACAAAGAAAGACTCTTTGCCTTTTCAAATGTCTCGTCTTTTCTTTGCTGTCACTGTTTCTTGATCTGTGTTATCGTTACATACTGAGCTTCAAATGTTTCCCTTGTCTGTCACAAGCTTCTCTTGTTCAGTAAATCCCCTTGTTGTGGTGTGCTGTCTGTCAGCAGTGCAGGATTTTAATGAAGGCCTTGCGGAACTCGATGTTGAAGGTTGTGTAGATGACGGGGTTGACAGCGCTGTTGAGGTAACCCAGCCATGTGACAGCGCTGTAGAGCGACGGAGAGATGCAGCAGCTGCCGCAGTGAGCTTTCAGTACGTGTGTGAGGAAGAAGGGAAGCCAGCATATGATGAAGACACCTGCAAAAAACACAGACATCAAGGAGTGAAAACTACTTCAACTTCTGCATTTTTAAGCTGACCTGGTTAAAAAAAAAATCACCTAGTTCAACCTCTCCTTTTAAAGGGGAATTGTCTTGTATTAATCGCTTTTTGTTTTGGAAATGTGTGAAGAGCTTGCAACGAAACTTAAAAGGACAAGACCTTCCCCGAAAGCCTGTAGACCGACTCGTATGTGAAAGATTCAGGCCGGTTTCACTTGGAAAATCAAAAGGATTTCACACGTTTTCACACACTCGTGAGAGCCTGTCTTCCATCCTATGACACATGAAATGATTGCTTATACAAAATTAATTTCAGGATAAAGCTGAAAGAGCTATTCTATACTGTAATGTCAATTTGTCATGCAAAGAAAAAGGACTAATTCAAACTATAGTCTAACATAGCCAGATCTATATAGTCTCAAATATACTTAATAATCAAACTATCATAACAATGTAATTTTAATGACCTCTTCTGTCGACATGATGCCGGTGAATTGCAGTGTTGTTGCAAATATATTCACATCACTATGATCAGATGGCTGTTTTCTCATACTGTCATTTTTGTAGTATGTTTATTTTGTTTTTGAGAGGAAAGCTTGCAGCACATATTTACATATTCATCTAATCGTCGCTCTCAGGAGCATCACTGGGGCGTAAGCAGATCGTACGAAAACGTATGAATGAGATCGTACGAATTTAACATACACGTCACTGGGGCGTAAGCAGATCGGACGAAAACGTATGAATGAGATCGTACGAATTTAACATACACGTCACTGGGGCGTAAGCAGATCGGACGAAAACGTATGAATGAGATCGTACGAATTTAACATACACATCACTGGGGCGTAAGCAGATCGGACGAAAACGTATGAATGAGATCGTACGAATTTAACATACACATCACTGGGGCGTAAGCAGATCGGACGAAAACGTATGAATGAGATCGTACGAATTTTACATACACGTCACTGGGGCGTAAGCAGATCGGACGAAAACGTATGAATGAGATCGTACGAATTTAACATACACGTCACTGGGGCGTAAGCAGATCGGACGAAAACGTATGAATGAGATCGTACGAATTTAACATACACGTCACTGGGGCGTAAGCAGATCGGACGAAAACGTATGAATGAGATCGTACGAATTTAACATACACGTCACTGGGGCGTAAGCAGATCGGACGAAAACGTATGAATGAGATCGTACGAATTTAACATACACGTCACTGGGGCGTAAGCAGATCGGACGAAAACGTATGAATGAGATCGTACGAATTTTACATACACGTCACTGGGGCGTAAGCAGATCGGACGAAAACGTATGAATGAGATCGTACGAATTTAACATACACGTCACTGGGGCGTAAGCAGATCGGACGAAAACGTATGAATGAGATCGTACGAATTTAACATACACGTCACTGGGGCGTAAGCAGATCGGACGAAAACGTATGAGTGAGATGTTACGAATTCATACAAATTAGACACCAATTCATCAAAACGTATAAATTTTTTTACAAATTACCAAGAGATAGTGTTGGAATAACATAATAAGCATGGCTTTCTTTTAAAAGTGTTTTTTTTTTTTACAATGGTGTCAATTGTGTGTTGTGGTTTGCTGCGAATCACTGCGGTTTTATAGTTGAGACAAATTTCCTTGAAAAAGGACAATATAGTTTAACTTTGACTAAAGTACATTTCACAAGTAATTACAAAGCATCAGCAAGTAAAACATTGAATTATATTTTTATTGTAAAACATAGTCCCAAAAAACTAAGATTCTTTTTAAATGTGAACTGAAAAAAAAATTGTGTTGGATTTACGTTTAAACAATTTTCAGTTAAAAATTGCTAGTAAATTTCACAAATAATACAAAGACGGCAAGTAACACATTGAATTAAATGTGACATTTTGAAGTAGAAATACTGAAATAGTATATTTTTTAAAAATTTTTAATGTTAAACTCCATTAATCTTGATTAATGAATTAATTTGAATTAAACTCCATTAATTTTTGTTTGATTTACGAAAAAAAATTACAGTGTAGGAGTGAAAAGGTGCCTATAAGAAATACTGCACATTTGTACCATTCATCTGAAGTCTAATAATAAATGTGTACGTGATAAAGTGCTGTTGAAGAAACACTGACTATCAGCACTCTTTGAAAACCTCTCGTCCAGTCAAATTAGAGGATTTGAACTATCTGTTGAATAATGAATATTTATTATGTCAAAAGTGCTGCTGCTTAAATGTCAACCCTAAAAGAACAAAGAGACCTAAAATCACGTAGATCACCAGCACTTATGTTCACCAGCATTTGCAGCAACTACAAACCAGCCGGAAATGCTTCTCGACTCCAAATGAAGTCCGTAGAAAGATGCTTTAATTGGAGAATAAGAAGACAGTTTTCTTTGCCAACATGAGATATTTCAATGTGGACACTTGAAAGTGGAATGAAATCAGGGTTATGATAATTTACTAAAATAAAAACTAGTAAAACATTTAAGTTAACTGAAATAAAATAACATATAAATATCAGTTGCAAAAACTTAAGGTTAATGTAATTTAGAAATTTAGAGTTGAAGCTGGAAATATACTGGAAATATAAACTGACCTAAAATAATAAATAATTGATAGCGATACCTAAATAGTGACATTAAAAAAACAAAACAAATAAATGACAAAAGCACATAAAAAACTGAACAATTAAAGCTATTTCTAAATATTAATTAAAACTATATAATACTTAAATAACAATGACTTAAATCTCATTTTGTCCACTATTGCTGTGATATGATTTCAGACAGAAAAAAAACCCCTCAGCCTAAATGATTTATTATTGTTGAAAAGTAATTTCTTTAAGTAATGTCTTTTATTGTTATAGAAAACTTCAGGAAGATCTTGGAATCTCTGGTGTAGTTGATGATTTGAAACATGATCCTCACTCTTAATCGGCTGTCAACATCTTTTCAGCCCCCAAAAAACTAATTTTCTGCACCCTGGTTAGATTCTCAACTTAGAGATTACTCAAAAGTGAAGCGCACACTAAACGTGGACTACATATTTATTTAGTTAAACTGTGACCCCCCCCATTTTTGAGCTTAGATCTGGACCTAAACAGCTTTAATTCATGAATGCTTTGGAATAGAGACCTAAGGATGGCCTCTTTTTTTAAAGACACTGAACAGATTTTAAAAAAATTTAAGTGTAAAAAAGTTGCAAATATAATAATAAAAAAAACTTTAACATTTTATAAAAAATGTATATTTTACTAAATAATTTGGACTCTAGAAAATCAAAGCCAAATGTCAAACTAAGTTGTGTACTAAATTTGAAACTGATAATAAAAAAACTGAGCCTAATAAACCATTTTAATGGTTATATAATGTCTACGTTTTTAGAATTTTGAGTCAAGCGCTTGAAATATACCTAATTTATGACGACTGCTAAACTACGTGATGGTGAAAAGGCAATAAAAAAATGTGCCAAGTGTCCTGCTACCAGGACAGTCACCAGGTTCATAGTTTTTATTGTAATTTATTTTAACCTCTCACCTAAAACGATGGCGAGCATCTGTGTCGCCTTTCTCTCTTTCTGCTGTGACAGTCTTCCTCTCACTCTCTCCTTCGCCAGGGCTCCTTTCTCTCTGTCTGCGTTTCTCTCCCTCCATCCGTGGGGGCCGTTCACGCTTTCCTGCAGGGCGGCCCTGCGCAGGCCGGGGACCGAGAGCGTGGAGCAGGGCCGTGTGGGCCGCGTGGGACTGGGCGCCACAGACACCGACAGGGAGATTTTAGCGTGTCCAGGCTGCTGCGATTGCTGTGGAGGCTGCTCTCTGTCCTGACTCAGGAAACACATGGGTTCCACGTCCAGAGGATGAACCACAGCCTCTTTCACCAGCGTCTGTCACAGAGAACATGATTCACACAGACATTCACGCTTAGGAAGTGACTGAATGTGAGAGGGACAGTATGAATAGCTGTAGTGTTTTACCACTTTCTTGCGTTGCGGAGCGGCTGGAGGAGGCTTTAATATTAAAGTGCACAATTTCACATCTTCAGGATGAGTACACTTATTCTGACAAACAAAAAGAGAGAGAAAACAATGAAACAATGTGACAGATTGCAGTCAATAGTTAATCATTTTAATTCTAATCAAAAGGCATGTTATATCTAGTTCAAAAGTTTTGGGTTGGTAAGACTTTTTAATGTTTTTGAAAGAAGTCTCTTAGGCCCTGTCCCAAATAGCGCACTTCATGCGGACTTTCGGTCTTCGGTGGACTTTTTTGCGCGTGCTCGCCGAGTCTACGAGTCCGTAGGCCGTCCCATTTAGCATTTTAACGCTCTGAAGTGTGCTCAGCAGCACCCCCTTTGTACCCTTGAAGCGGTCTTCCACGAAGCCTGCATAGCTGCAGGCTCCACGCACTTTAACTACCCAGGAATCCTTGCGAAATGCCCATCAGAAAACGGATGGGAGGAGATTTCGCTCACGAACTGTAAACATGGCTTTATGATATAGGCGTACATTTTACCAGTTGTTACTTACAGTTTATACAAACATTATCAACCAGTGGTTGATATCTCAAACATAATAATAGCATGTTACATAATACGATCATTATGTTTCATTACATAAATAGAACCGAATGTCATGGCTTTACTGAGTCATATAAACGTAGTATGAATATTGAAACCTATACATTTTTCTTAAACTCATTTACATTTTAATTTTGTGTTAAAATTGAACATTATGTATTATTATGTACAACTGCATAGATAATTTACATAACCATGATATCTATTCTAATGCCCAGGTAGCATATACAATTAAAGAAACTGTAAAAGCGGGCTGTGTAGTTCACATGGACATAAGATTTGGGAAAATAAAATAAATCCTGTTCTCGATGCTAAAGACTGTAATTTTTTTTAATGATATTTGTGATATTTTTCTAATAAAGGGACTGATGAGAGGACCTTTAAGTTTATTCAGCTTCGACGTCTGAGCTGAGACCTTCTTCCTGTTTCCGGCCTGACGATCGACCCAAAAATACCTCTCAATACGTGTCACAAGAACGGGGCGGAAGCAAGTGCAAGTTAATTCTTTTATTTAGGGTCAGAAGACACAAAGACAAACTCGAGGAATCTCAGCAGATGGTGGGCAGGGACTCAGTGGTCAGCGTGCAGGTGAGGGTGAATCCAGTGCGGGTGATGGTGAATCCAGTGCAGGTAGAACTCCAGACGAGACAGGACACGAAGACACCGAACAGGAACTCAAACTGGAACAGACTGCAACAGGGACACGAAGCACGACACAGAGGACACCAAACCAACGATCTGACAAAGAGAGGAGATTGTGATGAGTCTTTATAGTGAGGTGAATAGGCAGCAGCTGGCGCTGATAATGAGATCAGCCGGTGACTGATCAGCTGAACGAGCGGTAACGCCCACTCACACGCGCTCATACTCACAGAACAACAATAACACGAGACATGAAGGAAACAGCGAATACATGAATCGTGACAGTACCCCCTCTCCTAGGGACGCCTCCTGTCCCCAGACTCCCTTACCTGTCGATTGTAATCATCAATAAGGGAGTGATCCAGAATGTCTCTGGCAGGCACCCAACTTCTCTCCTCCGGACCGTAACCTTCCCAGTCCACCAAGTACTGGAACCCGCGTCCCCTCCGCCTTGAGTCCAGAATATGATAAACCGAATATGTGGTCTCCCCGTCTACGAGTCGCGGCGGTGGGGGAACCGGGACAGGCGGATTAATACAAGAACGAAAAACTGGCTTAATTTTGGATACATGAAAAACGGGATGAATTGTCCTGTACACTGGAGGAAGATTGAGGCGGACTGCCACCGGACTAATAATCTTGGTGACAGTAAACGGGCCAATGAATTTGGGAGCAAGCTTATTCGAAACGGAACGGAGAGGAATGTTCTTGGTAGAAAGCCACACTTTGGAACCGACGACGTATTCGGGAGGCCTCCGCCGGTGGCGATCGGCTTTGGCCTTGGTGCGCGGGCTCCCGGGCTCTAGTCCAAGTGTGATGACACCTCTGGACAAAGGCGTGAGCGGAGGGAACCGCGACTTCAGGTTCCAGACTAGGAAAAATTGGTGGCTGGTACCCTATGCTACACTCAAACGGAGATAGGCCCGTGGATGATACTGGTAATGAATTGTGGGCGTACTCCACCATTGACAGTTGTTGACTCCATGAGGAAGGATTCTTGGAAACCATACATCGCAACGTTCTCTCCAAATCCTGGTTGGCTCTCTCAGTTTGGCCATTGCTCTGGGGATGAAACCCTGAGGACAGACTAACAGTCGCACCCAGTAATCTACAAAATTCTTGCCAAAATTTGGACACAAATTGGGGACCTCTGTCGGAAACCACGTCTGTCGGGGGGCCATGTAACCGAAAGACGTGGTTAACGACTGTTACCGCTGTCTCCTTGGCTTAGGGCAATTTGGGCAAGGGAATAAAGTGGGGCGCCTTCGAGAACCGGTCCACCACGGTTAAAACTACCGTGTTACCCTGAGAAGGTGGGAGGGCGGTGACAAAATCTAGAGCGATGTGGGACCAGGGTCTCGAAGGGACCGGCAGCGGTTGAAGGAGCCCATCTGGGGGTCGATTGGAAGTCTTACCAGTGGCAAAAACTGAGCAAGCCAAAACAAAACTGTGAACGTCGCGAGCCATACGTGGTCACCAAAATCGTTGCTTGACTAAAAATGTAGTGCGGCTAACTCCTGGATGACAAGCCACATTGGAACAATGCCCCCACTGAACAACGTCGGACCGTAATTCCTCTGGCACAAATAAGCGGTTCGGTGGGCAACCCCTTGTAAGGCCGTCTTGACCTTCGATTCGACCTCCCATGTGAGTGTAGAGATAATTAGAGTCTCTGGAAAAATGCACTCGGGAGTAGACGGGCGATCGGAACGGTCAAAAATGCTTGATAAAGAATCGGGCTTGATGTTTTTGGAGCCCGGGCGGTACGAGAGAGAAAAGTCAAAACGTCCGAAAAAAAGTGCCCCGCGAGCCTGCCTAGAGTTCAATCTTTTAGCAGTTCTGATATATTCCAAATTCTTATGGTCTGTCCAGACGACAAAAGGTACCCCCGACCCTTCTAACCAGTGGCGCCATTCCTCCAATGCCAACTTGACTGCCAACAACTCTCTATTACCAATATCATAGTTACGTTCGGCAGGGGATAATCGATGAGACAAAAACGCGCCTGGGTGCATCTTGTCGTCTGTGAGAGAGCGTTGGGATAGCACTGCACCTACCCCCACCTCTGACGCATCGACCTCCACCACGAACTGACGTGATGAATCAGGGGTAACCAGGATGGGGGCTGAAACAAAGCGGCCTTTCAGTTTGGCAAACGCAGCTTCCGCTGCGTCTGACCACCTGAACGCCGTTCTGGGGGAGGTCAAGGCGGTCAGAGGCGAGGCTAGTTGGCTGAAATTGCGAATAAACCGCCGGTAAAAATTGGCGAACCCCAGAAACCTCTGTAGGGACTTACGGGAATCTGGACTTGGCCAATCCACCACAGCCTTAACCTTCTCAGGATCCATACGCATTCCCTCAGACGACACAATGTACCCAAGGAAAGGAACAGACTGTGCATGAAAAGCGCATTTCTCCGCCTTGACAAAAAGCCCATTCTCTAGCAGTCTCTGAAGCACTCGTCGAACGTGCTGCACGTGTTCCTGGAGAGAAGAAGAAAAATCAATATATCATCCAGGTAGACATATATGAATTGGTCGACCATATCTCGCAGCACGTCATTGACGAGTGCCTGGAAGACCGCTGGGGAGTTGGACAAGCCGAAAGGCATGACCAAGTATTCAAAGTGCCCCCTGGGGGTATTAAAAGCAGTCTTCCATTCATCCCCCCTCCTGATGCGGACCAAATGATAAGCATTACGTAAATCCAATTTTGTGAAGATAGATGCTCCTTGCAACCTCTCGAAGGCAGAAGACATCAATGGCAAAGGATAAGTATTCTTTACCGTGATGTTGTTCAGCCCCCGGTAGTCAATACAAGGTCGCAAAGACCCATCCTTCTTCCCCACAAAAAAGAACCCCGCCCCTGCTGGAGAAGAGGAGGGACGGATGAACCCCGCTGCTAGAGAATCAGAAATATATTTCTCCATAGCCTCCCTCTCTGGGACAGAAAGTGAATATAACTTGCCCTTAGGCGGAGACGTACCTGGCAATAACTCTATAGCACAGTCATAGGGACGATGCGGAGGGAGAGAAGCAGCACGAGACTTACTGAACACCTCCTTCAGGTCTAGGTACTCCGTGGGCACGATTGACAAGTCCGTTGCTTCCTCCTGAAACGTACAAACAGAAACAGACGGACAAGCAGACACAAGACAGGACTCATTACATTTACTGCTCCATTCAGACACTGATCTCTGCTGCCAGTCTATTTTGGGGTTGTGTTTGATGAGCCAGGGATGACCTAAAACAATGGGTGCCAGGGGGGAGTCCAGGATATAGAAAGAGATGGTTTCAGAATGGTTGCCGGATACGCTGAGTGTGAGGGGTCCAGAGGTATAAGAGATAGTGGGGAGTGTTTGTCCGTTGAGCGCGTGCACTGCGATGGTGTGACTGAGGGGTAGAAGGGGAACCTGAATCCTGAGTGCAAAAGTGTAGTCCATGAAGTTACCTTCAGCCCCGGAGTCCAGTAGTGCTTGACAGTCGTGAGTGTGAGCTGACCACCTGAGTCTTACCGGGAGGAGCGTTGATGTTGATGAGGTCTTCTCAGCGGAGATCCCACCCGACAGTAGCCTCAGGTTTACTGCCGGGCTTGCCCTTTTACCGGGCAGTTGAAAGCGAAATGTCCTGCAGAGCCACAGTAAAGGCAAAGGCCCTGGGACCTCCGCCTTTCCTTCTCCTCCCGGGAAAGCCGAGCTCGACCGACCTGCATGGGCTCATGATCGTAGACAGGGCTGACCGCGTCCACACTGTTAAGTCTCGGAGTCTCCACTGCTCCGAAACCCCGAGCAGGTCCCTTCCGACCCTCGACTCGGGAGAGTCGAGAGTCTACACAAAGTGCCAGATCGATCAACTCGTTGAGGGTGGGGGGTAAGTCCAGTGCATAAATCTCCTTCTGGACGCGGTCAGCCAGCCCATGCAGGAACATGTCCCACTGCGCCTCCTCGTTCCACTGACACTCCGCCGCCAAAGTCCGAAACTCAATAGAGTAGTCAGATACTGATCTCTCGTTTTGCTTGAGATCCGCTAGCATCCTTGCTGCCTCCTTTCCAGCGACCGAGCGGTCGAAAACTCCTTTCATGGCGGCGGCGAGTGTCTGGAACGAGGCACAGCATGGATCTTGGTTCTCCCACACAGCCGTCCCCCACAGAGCTGCCCTTCGAGTCAGGAGTGTGAGCACAAACGCCACCTGGCTTCGTTCTGTGGAAAAGGTCCTGGGTTGCAAAGAGAAGTGCATAGAACAGCGTGTTAGAAATGCCCTTCAAAAGTTTGGCTCACCATTATAGGCTTCAGGAACTGGCAGTCTGGGCTCTGACTGGAAGGCGCTCTCTGGTGGTATAGGAGGAGCGGGCGGCGTGGGTGGCGCAGTGGGAACCCGCAAAAGTTGGACTTGCTGGGTGAGCTCGGACACCTGCGCCACAAGAGCTTGAATAGCCCGGCCTGAATCATTCATGTTCCTTTCCTGGGTATCCATCCGTAAAATGCTGACTTTAACGAACTCCTCCCAGGTAGCTGAAGTTTAGCTTGCTGCTTCCATGAGGGTCAGATCGTTCTGTCACAAGAACAGGGCGGAAGCAAGTGTAAGTTAATTCTTTTATTTAGGGTCAGAAGACACAAAGACAAACTCGAGGAATCTCAGCAGATGGTGGCGCAGGGACTCAGTGGTCAGCGTGCAGGTGAGGGTGAATCCAGTGCGGGTGATGGTGAATCCAGTGCAGGTAGAACTCCAGACGAGACAGGACACGAAGACACCGAACAGGAACTCAAACTGGAACAGACTGCAACAGGGACACGAAGCACGACACAGAGGACACCAAACCAACGATCTGACAAAGAGAGGAGATTGTGATGAGTCTTTATAGTGAGGTGAATAGGCAGCAACTGGCGCTGATAATGAGATCAGCCGCTGACTGATCTGCTAAACGAGCGGTAACGCCCACTCACACGCGCTCATACTCACAGAAAAACAATAACACGAGACCTGAAGGAAACAGCGAATTCATGAATCGTGACAATGCGCCCTCGCGGACTCGCGCTAAGGGCCCTAAAGGTCTGCACTACATGACGTCACCTAAGTGTGGACTCTGAGGAAGTCCAGAAGTCCGGAGTGTGCCATTTGGGGCAGGGCCTTATGGTGTGTGCACACCAAAAGCTAATTTAATTATCTGCACAAGTAGATTACATACAAAGTCAATGCAAAGACGCGAATAGACGCAAATGTTTTTATTCGCGCGAGTAACGCGGAAAACAATAAACATTCCGCGAGTAATCTAGAACGGGTAACGTTATGCGAATATTCGCTTCACTTTTGGTGTACACACACCAATATGCTCAACAAGTCTGCATTTATTTGTTCAGCATCATTACTCCTGTCTTCAGTGTCACATGATCCTCCAGAAATCATTCTAATATGTTGAAACATTTCTTATTATCAATGTTGAAAACAGTTCAGGAGCTACATATTTTTATGGAAACTGATACAAAGTTTTAAAGAACACCATTTATTTGAAATAGAAATCTTTTGTAACAATATAAACGCTACGGTCACTTTATATTGATTTGATGCATTGCTAGGGGTAGTGTTGGGAAAGTTCACTTTATACATGAACTAGTTCAAAGTTCAGTTCACACATTTTAAAATGAACTAGTTCAGTTCATAGTTCATACTTCCAAAAATGAACTAGTTCATAGTTCTTTTTTTCCATATGTTGCTGTGAGCTAATATTTTTCAAAATGATTGACACAGCCCATACAGAACTACAGACAGCAATTATTTTATCAGTTTTAACACTGAACTATGTGTCAGATTTCATTGGGTGCTTCAGTTCAATGTGCCGTTTTAGGTTTGCTGTGGATGTGAGTGAAGTGCGTATTTTATTTTTGAAAGCCGGCGGGCAAAGTTTGCACAGAAATGTAATATTTGTTCCATCCTCACCGACCTGGTCATAAAACTCTTTTATACTATCATACAACCCCTCCTTTCTGCTTCGTCGCCTATATGCTGCTATCGCCTCCATGCTGGTTTTTGTTTTGATGACGGCGGTGCGACACTGGTGGCTGGTGTTGCCAGATTGTGTTTTTTCCGCTACATATTAGGCCTGTTTACGGTGTGTTTTAGCCGGGTTTTCGCCTGGAAGACTCTAGAAATCTGGCACCCGATTGAACGAAGTTAAACTGAGAGAGCATGCGTTCACAGACTGCAGAATGAACGCGTTCACAGTAACGTTCACCAGGCAGTAATACAGTACGTTCAGTTCACGTTCACCCAAAATATGAACGAGTTCATGAACGTTCAATAAACGCGTTCAGGCACAACACTGGCTAGGGGTGTAACTGAACACAAAAAAAATTATGATCTGGTACATTTCTCAGTTTTGAAGTCACGGTTAAATGATATGCTTACAGAGTAAATGTATTAATTTGATTGTGTTCATGAGTGAATTGTTTTGTGGACTACTATTTTGAAAGGAAGTCTCGGTAGTGTACCATTATTTACAATTTCAAATCTTTTGATGGCACCAACTAAAGTAGCATTCTCTGTGCAATGTAATGAAAATTGCTGAAATTTCAGTCAATTTTTTTTTTGCAAGACCAAAGGATGTAAGCAAATATTGAAGAACTGCTGAGGTTAGGGCTTAGTAAAATTCTAGTGAAAGGATATTCCCACCTCACCTTGCGAGATCTCTGTCCATCTCTGGGTTCTGGAAGGAGACCGTGTCTGCGTGAAGGTGCAGTGCGTCTGCCCCGTCTGCGCAGGACCACGCAGATCTGCACATACACCATCACGGTCACAATGAAGGGCACGTAAAAGGAAGCAACAGAAGAGTAGATCACGAAAGCAGGGTCGGCAAAGCTGCAGTCTCTCCCTTCTTGACTGGCTGGATATGAAAGATAGAAAGGACAAGAGTGAATCTCATGCAAACATGCAGTTTACATCAACTACTTAAGGAATGTTAAAGCAAAGTCTTGATTTTGTTTTCATGCTTAAATGTTCAAAAACCACCTTATTTTTCAAATATTTTATATCAGGACCTCTCTTCCCAGTCTGTCAGTATCGCAATTTTTAGTTTCTGTCTCAATGAAGCCCCTCCTTCAGGAAAGTGTAACTAATGCTCTGATTGGTCAGATGGACCAGTGTGTTGTGATTGGTCAACCGCTTTGAGTGTCACGCCTCTAACCATAACCGCGAGTTTCAACACACTACTAACTAACTCAACCAGGCCACGCCCCGTCATTCTGCATATGTGGGAATTATATAAATGAGGATTATTGTGACGTGTTTGTTCCTGGAGTTCAGAAACAGTACGTACTGATACAGAGAATAACTCCCTTTTGAGTGGCCTTGTGCTTTGTAACTTTGCAGACATTTTTCATGCTTCAACAGCAATATTACACACTAAAAGAAAAACTGAAAATGTAACAAAAAAAAGAAAAAATTCTTTATAGGTTCTCTTTAAAAAGTTTTTAGACCTTGACTCAATGGTTCTTGCTAACATAATTTCCCACTGCTCACAGTGGAAGTGTCATGTTTGATGAACGCTGCATATTTTTTCTTTTTTTCTTTTGAGCTTTTATTGTTTAAGCACCACGTGCTGAGACAATCTGTGAAGGACTCTGTATGCAAGCGCAGATGCCACTTGAGCTGAAGAGGAGCTCGCTAATTGAAATTCAGTCAGGGAGGTGTTTCAATCCTCCTCCTCCTCTACGTTGTTGTCAAGGTTGGTTTGACATGAGGAGCATATATATATGTATATATGTACACAAGCGCGAACTTTAAATTAAGACACAAATAGTGGATAAGTGGAGGCTTCTCAATACTGAGGAGCTGCAATCGCTACATATTACATAAAAGGCCCACTGAATTGCCTTGAAACATACAGCATTATTCAATGTGTCTAAGTAATTTCCACTGAAACAGGAAGAGATGGCGGGACACATCGAGCAGCTTCTCCCCTTTTATAAAATAGCCAATAGTGTTTAGTTTATATCACAGCTTGGCCGTTCTGTCTGAGCTCGGTAAAGCTGCAGTTTTCTCCTAATCTATAACCGTTTCCAGAGACTATTTATATAGAGACATGCCACTTCCTCGATCCTCAATACAACTATATAGGGAAAATCCGTTACGCCAAAGATGGCGGTTGTATGCACATGTCCCACCCCTCCCGCTGCAAAGCCAATCGTCTATTTTTAACAGTCAAGCCGGGAAACATTTAAGCCTATCGTTTGGTTCCACTGACGTATGCGCACAGTTGAGGTTTGCGACAGCGGAAAATACGTTACTGTTTGAAAAGGCGGCAGATTTGATATGCAGTGTATGTGTGAGTTGTGTAAATATCAGACATCCCAAGTCTCCCGGAAGTTCCCGGAGTCTCCCGCATATTGATAGCGGCTCCCTGATGCCCGCAAATTAGTTCAAATCTCCCGGAATCTAGAGCGAGCGAGCAAGAGCGAGCACATACTGTGCTTCATACCGTGTAGCGCGCGCACGACAGAGAGGGAGAGAACCATTACGCATGTGTAGTAAAATCATAACCTGTGGGGGAAAAGGTGTTTTAAACCTTATTTTGGGGCAAAGTCATCAAACTTTTCCAGCGATTTTTATCATATTTTACTGCTGTTTCTATGCATGCAGTTTTTATGTCCCGGTGACCAGTGAATGTGCAGTTCTGACTGCCCATTCATTTAGATAGGAGCCTGGTCTTGTTAGTCCGAAATAGCTGCCCGGAGGCGTTCTATTTCTAGTGACGTAGGTGGCATCTATGAATAGTACCAATGAAACAGAGAATGTAGTGCAAATGGAGACTTTTGAATGGGCACACAATCTGAAAAAATTACTAATAATAAATGCATAATAATTTACAGCTACTGTAACCCATCCGTAATGATTCCCACTGGGCTAAAAATTATTTTTTTAGGGATTGCTCGGAGGCTGTGTTCTTTGGAGGGATGTTGGGATTTGCTCTTATTTCCAAATCCTTATCACATCATATCAAACACAGTCACATGAGCTTTAACACAAAGGAACACACACATATTGCCTGGAGTGCAGAAATGGTAATTATGCACGGAGGGAAACCTCATTACAAGTGCATGAATCCAGCCACGTCCCTTTGGATGAAATTCAGCACAAAGTTCACTCTGCTGTTTCAACAAATGAAGTTCATGAAAACTCAGACAGAGGTCAGGCTCATTGGACGGACTAGAGAGCTGGAGGAAGAAGAATTGTATATTAAACTCGACAGTTTTTGAGCAGTGATGACGGTTTCACTGTTTTAAAAGAATTTCAGCTCTTCATTCCGGGCGCATTTCCATCAAATCAGCACGACTGACATGGTGGCATTGAACACTAAAACACCCAGGTACATTTTTTCAACACAAATGCTTGGTTGAGAATGTTGATGGACTTTTGATGTTATGATCATCTTTCTGAATCCGATCCAGACGTAGTATTTGACAAAAATGCGATTTTCTCAGCTTTTTGCTCAAAATGTTGCTTTTTTTATTAAACTTACCCACAATCAAGTGTTGATAAAAAAAAGCATGAAATAAGGATAAAATGTTTTTTGTTTGTTTTTTTGTTTAAAAGCAGATGCAATATTATTTTCACATATTGGAGATATTCAGATCATCATACAACAAAATATTCTGGGGGCCATGAAACTTTTGTGAAAATTATCATAAATGCTGGTGGTGGCTGGCAACTTAAAAAAAAAAAACGCTGGTGGGGAAAGAGTTAAATGTAAGTTATTCAATTTTAAACGTTTCAAAGGCAATTTGTTTATTTCTGCACTATTTCCTCACTCGTACGTAAATGTTAGCCAATATTTTTGTCAATTTTTGGGTTTTTCTTGTTAATAAATGTTTTCCTTTTGATTATTACTGTTGCATGTGTTGTTACAGTAGTCATACTGCAAATGATTATAAATTTTAACCCAGCAATATAATAGCTATAACTATAGTATTAACTACAATAACAATAGTTGAGCATTTAAAACTGCTAAAAATGACAAAACAGAAAAAAATTTGGTTGTTTTTAAGTCACCTTTTTTTTTTACAGTGAACTGTTGCTATATATCAAAGAAATGCATGAAGATTCTCCTTTTGAGTTTCACAGATCATCATATGAGTTTTGAGTGATTTTAAGGACATTCTTTTAATGTTGAGTGTACATATAAAAGAAAACAAGGCACTACGATTCTATCAATACAGTTTCGTCATAAAACTAGTTACAATGTCCAGGTAAGTGTTTTGTACCTGTGTTATTGAGACCAAACAGCAGCGGGCAGGAAATGGCAAATGACAGGAACCAGACGATAGCGATCATCAGAGCGACCCGTCTTCTGGAGCTGTAGCGCGTGTTATAGAGTAAGGGCATGGCCACGGCCGTGTACCTGCACATCGACACACGACACGTTTAGATGAATGTGCAACATGCTGCTGTTGAAGTGAAATGCAGACGTGTTTTCAAATTACAGGTGTACCAAATCAAATATTATGTCACATTGATGACATACAAGACAGACAGTCAGGCTATGTTCAGAAGGGAATACTAGTTTACTCACCGAGTACATACTATTTTTTAAAAATAGCGAAAACTGTTTCTATTATGCAACACTCCAAGCAGTTGCACTCTACATTGAGTGCCGTCCAATTATCAACAAAGAGAGTTATTTAGCACTTATATATATATATGAGGGCTGTAAATTAATTTTTTTCAGTTTACCACACTAAAAATATTTAACTCAATTAACACAGCATAGCAGTTGATGTTACTTCTGGTTCATCATCCAGAAAATGTAAGGTCAGGTCAAATTTTAATGTAGTAGGTCACTTTCAAAGTTATGCATGACACACATGCTACATATTGAAGGAGTCGTCAGAGTAGTAAGCCAGTATGTTATTCTCAATACAGCCACAGCGCTTCAATCAATATGATGAATCCTCTATTGCATTTGTCAATCCGTACACATCAATAACATCGATCGGAAGGAAGGAAACAAACAGAGGAGTGGAGTGCATTTCATTTTAAGTCGCGTTATTTGAGAGAATAAAACCCAACGACCAGAGCGTACCTTTAAAAGTCTGCCGAACACTTTATAGAAATGTCTTTTAACCACAACATGAGCAGATTCATTCATTGAAAAGTTTGAGGTGTCTGTTCTAAAGGTTGTGCATCACATGAAAGACAGTCTTTCAGAAACTCATTTAAAGCCCTTTTTTTGTGTTGAGTAAGAATAGCACCACTGTCCTCTCATTTAAGCCTTTTCATGTAGAAATACTGTGATTAGTAAAAACGTAAACCGCTTCTGAATATACTGTATGTAATGGTTGAAATTGAAAATGTGGATTTGAATAAGAGGGGCATTTTTCTTTTTACCACATTCTCAGGTACAGTAATGATGCTGTACGCTTATATAACGGCCAAGCATAATCCACAATGCTGAGAAGTACAGCACATTACCTGCAGCCCGTTTCTATAGGCCTATAAGTTATTCATGCTTATCGACTTTAATGTACTTCCAATTTTCCAGCACATTTCCAGAGCCGGTTTAATGAGGAGCAGCATTCACTAAAATTCTCCACAAGGGAAAAAAGTGCCTCTAACACACTGCAGGATTTATAATTTATAATCTCCTCTGCCTTGCTGGCATGTAATTGCCAGGAGTGCGTTTAAACCAAAGATAAATTCAGGTCAAGCAAAGCTCCAAACAAACGCTGAGGCAAACCAGATTAGGAAATGTTAAATGCTAAAATGTTAAACAGAATCATTCTTATTTTTATTCCAAAAAAACTAAAAACAGAACAGGATTTCATTCATGCATCGCTTTGGCTATTAGTCAATGAGTCAACTGGGATGTAAATGGGACGGTGAATGAATGGGTCACCTATCGATGCTGATGGCACATAAGTTGAGGATGCTGGCAGTGCACATCATGACGTCCAGGGTGAGCAGAATGTCACAGTGGATCCGACTGAACCTCCATTCACCCACAACCTGTACAAACACATGTGTTCTCGTTAGACATCAAACATCAGTGCTTTTTGAAATATCAGCATAAAATCAGCTTATGCCACGTAGAAAGCTGGAGAAGTGTACAGTGACCAATCACGGTTTGTTTTGTTCTTATATAGAGCCCAGTGTTATCAGCGAAATGGAAAATGCAAATGCATCACAGAACCCGGTCATAAAAATCACTAAAACTTGAAGAAATTGTGACAGAAATATATTACTATTGTACAGTAGAATGTACTTCTCAATGTAATGATAGTAAAAATATGAACTTTTTTCAAGGAATATCGAATTTTTTCTTCCATGTTTTCATTTTTACAGTAACGGTTGTGCACCACTTTGTTTGCCAAAAAACTAAAAACAAATGATTTGTTTTCTAATTTTCATTTTGTTACATTTTAAAAGTTTAATTAAATGGTTCATGCCTTCATTTGCTAACACCACCATTTTTGATAATAAATTAAATCATAAATTCAGAAAAGTTTAAACTGAATTTCTGAATTTTTTATAGGACTCTATTTAAAAAAATAAAGTTAAATTATTTCGTTTTTCCGAAAGTTGAATTATTAATAGTTTTAGGAATTCAATTGATTAGACATGCTTTTTGATCTAATTAAACCATGAAAAAAATAAGTGGAAAACACTTATTTTTGATTTCTTAGAAATGATTTCATAAGGCCCTGAAAATATAGCCTAGTTTTTATTAAACTTTTAATACATTTTTGTTAAATTCTATAAGATAGATGATTCAATTTTAGACATGCTTTTTGATAACTTAAATGGAATCCAGAAAAATGAAAAAAAAAAAAAAAAATAGACTTTTGGAAACAGATTCCATACGGCACTACTTATGTGCTTATCAGGGTTGCAACTACATGTAATTACCAATTAAATTGACCAATTAGTACCTCTACTTACCTCCAGATAGACGCCCCAGGGCATCACCAGTGTGGCCAAGAGCAAGTCCGACACGGCCAGTGACACGATGAGGTAATTGGTGGTGGTCTGCAGCGCTTTCTCTCGGGACACGGCCACACACACCAGCACGTTACCGAACACCACGCAAAAAATCAGCAACACCAACAACACAGCGTAGAAGTTATACGGCGGTGAGGAGGGAGATGGAGCCACGGAGCAGTTTGAATGTGGGAGAAACGAGGACAGGGATGGAGAGACGGAGGAAAACGCCATGGAAGAAAGAGCTGGAGATGAATTCCGGGTTGGGGAAGCGATGGAGAAGTTGTCTTCAGTTACGTCGAGAAGAGGCATTATGCAGATCCTCTGGGCACCTGGCAAGACATGAAGGACCAAGGTTATTATAGTTTTGCTTTTTTAAATTAGTTTTTATTTTAATATCGTTTTCAATTTTGCTTTAAATTTCAGTTTAGTTTCAGTTAGTTTCATTAATAGTTTTGTTAGTTTTAGTTTAGTTTTTATTTTGCAAAGACATTTCTATTTGGTTTTTATTTTATTTAGTTTCAGATTTAGTTTTAGTAATTATAGTTTAGCAGAACAAACAAAACACTTCCAGTGGAGACCAAAGCGGGACGCTTAATTTCAGCAAAGTGTAATGTTTGCCCAGATTACAGTTAACTCTTGTACATCTTAATAATAAAAATAAAATAATGGTTTGAGATTGAACAAAGCACCAAAAAATGGAACTTAAAAGTATACAAGAAAAAACTCAGACAAATTAATTCATATTAAAGATGAAATCTTGTTAAGCATGCCTAGTTTACTTTTTTCAGCTGTAAATGTAGCAGAGTGACCACTGGTACATAACACTCGGTCTAGGGGTTGGGTTAGTGTACTGTAAGGAGACAGAATATACAGTTTGTTTGAGGCTACAGTATAAAAACATTACGTCTATGGAGAGTCCCCACAAAGATAGTGGATCAGTGTGTGTGTGTGTGTGTGTGTGTGTGTGTGTGTGTGTGTGTTGTATGTATGCGCGCACTTGTGTGTGTGTGTGTCGTGTCCTGGTATTCCATACATTGCGGGGAAATGTTTCAACGTGGATAATAATATTAAATGCACCTTTCACCCTGTCAACCTTCATGAAAACATGACATCTGAAACATAGAGTAGCCTACTTTAGCCTAGTAGTCTAAATTAAAGTTTTTTTTGTGCTTGACGGACGTGTTTTGCTGTTGCACCCGCGTCTCGCAAATGAAACGGCATTCTAAAAAAGTCCAACTTCCGTCTTATTACCTTGTGTTATTACCCATTCCAATGCAACAGACGCATTCTTTATGAACAGCGCTTAGAACTAGCCATGTGTTCTACGTTACGGACCTTCATTGAGCGCATCACAGAAGGACAGCGGTTAATCGCCTCAGCAACTTCTTCACGTATGACGCCAAGCACCGTATCAGGCATTTCCTTAAACAGCCACAGGTCAGATTTTCCGTCAAAGTAAAGAGCTTACTAATTACGAAAACGATTATTTATTTTTGCTGATTATTATTTTATTTCAGTTAGTTTTTCAGTAACTGTTATTAGTTTAGTTTAGTTTTAGTCTTTCATTTATTATGAATTTTTAATTTTATTTCAGTTTACGAAAATGTTTTTTGACCAATAGTTTAAGTCTTAGTTTCAGTTTCGTTTACGAAAATAACCTTGTGAAGGACTCTAAAACTATTCAAGGAATAGTTCAGCCAAAAATTACAATTGTGTCATTATTTATTCATTAACCATTTTGCAAAGCCCTTATCTGGATATTTCCCATGGGCACATGTGTAACTGGTTTATTACATCAACACCTCGTCAATAAGCTGTTAGAGAAACACTAACATCCATTTGATCCACTTTATTAACGATATACACTGAAAACTTTGCCCATTAATTAGATGTGCAAGGCAATCAGGCAACTTTTGGGTTTGTTATGGACAATTAAAAATGTGAACATGCACATGCACATTGCACAGTTGTGCAGTGAACTTTTAGCGAATTAGAATCGGTGTAACTGTAATATCGAGGCTCCATAGTTTATTTCTTGTATGATTGTTAGGCCTGCTGGTATAAAATGAATTGCACTGTCAGCCTGAAAAAGACAGTGACTGTCACTCTTTTCAGTGACAGTGAAAAAGTTAATTAGCTTATAATGTGAATGACTTATTTTATTCGAGCCTTCTTTCTTTTTGCAAAAAAATAAAGTGCAATAGGCATTAATTAGTATTTACTGTTACTTTAATTTGTGTGCCAAATTGCGTTTTTTTATTACAATGATAAAATTGTACAGTAGCCTAGTCAGGTAAGGCCAGGTTTGCCGCTGTGCATTTTATTTTTTCGGTCCGTGCAGTCAGTCTTAAAGCACACATATCATATATTAACTGTTGCAACTGTATCATTAATGTTAATAAAACAACAAAATACAGCTTTAACAAAGATGAAACTATTAATTTGTACAGTGAACAAATAGTGTTATTTTACATTTAGGCTTGATTATTCATTTTTTCTACCTGACTACTACTGTTAGACTTTGTAACTTTGTTATATAGGCTAGTAGTCATTGATGTAGTATCAAAGAACTTCAACTGAGCTTTAACTAATAAATGAAAAGTAAAGTTACGTTAAGTAAAGTTTGTTCTCACGCATTAAGCAAGTATTGTTGAGCGTCTGTTTATGTTCGCTTATCAATGTTTACAACAAAACCGCTTAATTCATAAGGATTATTTTTAGATCTCTTTATGAACTTTTTAAAGGTGCAGTGTGAGATTTTCAGCGGCATCTAGTGGTGAGGTTACGAATTGCAACCAACAAAAGTTACGGTGGCCGACAGGAAAATATGTCATCGTCTGAGACAGCAGAGAGTAGCCTTTTCAGCAATGAGGTTTCTTTACAAGGATAAATTAAGAAATTATGTTTACTTAATTATTCATTAAAACTATGTTATTGCGAATATTATTGTTACTTGTTCATCATTGTGTCAGTGTTTTATTCGCTGAACTAAGCTTGCTTCCTTGCACGAAGAGCAACATAGTAACGAAACGCGTTTGTCCGTTTAGGGCCACTGTAGAAACATGTCGGCACATTTCAATGTAAGGGGATCCACGGTTTATGTAGATAGAAACTGCTCATTCTAAAGTAATACAAATATAATGGTTCATTAAGTAAGGTCTTTATACACCACTGAAAAGGTGTGTGATGAAACTTACTCTGTAGCGCTGTGTGTTCGCTGTCGGCTACGGTAGAAACATGAAGACACAATATGTCGACCTTCATAGAAGGGGGTGACTGCGGTTATGGAGATACAAAGATATAAAATCTTAGATTTCATTTAAAAAAAAATTCTTCATTTGTGTTCCGAAGATGAATGAAAGTCTTACGGGTTTGGAATGACATGAGGATGAGTAATTAATGACAGAATTTTCGTTTTTGGGTGAACTATCCCTTTAAATTATTTTCCCAGCACGCACACACATGCACGATCAGCCCTTCGGTGAACTACAACGCAGCCATTTTCCGAGCACTTCCAAAGCCAGCACGACTGCAGTTTCAAACAAAACAGTCACGCATGAGTCATGTAACAGCAGTGTATTAAAGGCTCATTCAGTCGGGACTTTTATTCTGAAACCGTAGTCATGGTAATATGTCGAGCAGTGTACAGTAGTTAGTTGCGCTGCCGCTATCTGCTGTGTATGTGTGATCTGTGCGAGCTGTCAGAGTTGTTGATTCCTTCGTTCGTGGGGATTGCTGCAGCTGTAATATCATGATGTTAGTAACTGACCTACAAAGTAAGTCAATTTGATTATAATTGTGTTAAACGTAATCTGAACAGAGTTATGCGTCTGTGACATACGTGCATGTCCGGACATGTCCTGTAGAGATCGTTCTGTGTTATTCAGATCGGTAATATTATTTAAAGTGTTATTCATTCTTTATTAAGCTACATATCAGTGTTATGGGTAATTAATGAGGTGATGTTGGTCTGTTAAGATGTTATAATACCAGACTACTGATTAGCGTCATGTTTGTTTGAATGCTCTTCATATGAGCCATGATGTTATCCATATATGGGCATTGTATGTTATTGATGACAAATGGTCGCTTACAGCATGTATTTCCCTGTGGAATACCTTGTTTCTGTTCATTTAACTGGATGTTGAGTAGAGAAACGTCAATGATGCATATTAGGAATAATTATTTTTCATTATGTAACAGTGAATGCTTATTATATATTTAGTTTATTCATTCTCTTTATTGTATTTATCTTTCAGACTATGTACATCATTGAATATACCTTTGTGGCCCATTCATCTACTCCAATACAAAGAATTAATCTGATCACCTGTCTCCTCATTATTTGTGCTCTTATCGGCACCCAGAAGGGTTTACTCATCCGTCACCTAATCAGAACCTAACAGCCCACAACCTCTCCAACAAATTGGTCCTTCGAGCCGGATAGAGTATTCCCTTCTGAAGTTATGGACTCTGATGAGGAGATGATTGGAGGAACTCGCCCTAAGCGCCATACTCGTCCTCCAGCTTACCTACAGCAGTATGAGGTACACTATACCCGAGGCAGACCTGTCGCTGAGCATGATGTACAACCCACCTGGGAGGCACCTGTCCATCGGACTCCTCCCCCATCCTTCCAGCCTTACGCCATTGCCCCTGGTGGTGACCTGGTATGTTCTGGTGGCTCACAGATCATGTCCTCGAGTTATATGCCTCCACAGCCTGTTGTATTTCCTCAGCGATCCTTCTCGTCACCTTCGGCAGCTGATTTCACCACCTCTGCACATGACAGTGAGCGACAGCATTTGCGCCAGGAGCATGCACAACTAATGCAGACACATCAAGCTTTACAGGCTGACTTAAGGGAGTTGAGAGAAGTCCGTGCAGAAGTCAGAGAATTAGTTCAGGAGGCTCAGTCCCTTAGAGTCGATCTCAGTAAAGCTAAAGGAGACAACCTATCGCCAGCACAGCCGACAGCGTCTCAGTTATTCAGTCCCCCCGTGAGGCCGTATGAATCCACAACCTTAATGGAAAAGGGACACGTCGCTGAGCTTCCCCCACCGCCATGGCCTGAGCCTGACGTTGACCTGAGAACACGGGTGGATGCCCTTGCGTTGTCTGATACGGGTGCCACGATTTACTCACCTGTGATGCCAGGGACCAGGAAGTATCCCCTTTCCGCAGCTACTCAGTCACGCCCTCCTCAACATTACTTTCCTGATGTTTGGGGATTTCCCCCCCCTCCTACCCCTGAAGAGATTCAAGAGTTGCTAACACCTGCGGGCATGTCTTTACCTGTCAACCGCACGTCAGTGCCTATCTCCCCACGGTTCAGCTCGGTGCCTGCTTATTCGATTCGTCCTACCTTAGCGCCAAAGGCAGAACCCAATCGACCCCTTCTACCACCTTCCAGGTCTGAATATGTGTACAGAGGACCTACCCCTACAATACCTAAGTTCAGCCGGCCTGATCCGGGTGAGTTTGCCCGACTCCGGATAGCTTTAGAGAACCTGCTACCTCCAGACGGGACGGAACTTTTCAAATACCAGATCTTAGTGGATCATCTTAGGCTTGAGGAGGCTAGAATGATCGCGGATGCTTATCTGAACTCCCTTACCCCATTCACTGATACGATGGCTGCACTTCATGAGAAATTCGGCCAACCGCATCAGCTTGCCTTAAGGAGGATCTCTGTTGTTCTTGAGAGTCCTGACATCAAGCGAGGTGATATATCTGCCTTCCAAAGGTTCTCTCTACAGGTACAGTCACTAGTGGGCCTACTGAGAACCTTGGGACGCGATGGTGAACTGGAGCTGAGTTGTGGGTCCCATGTTGCGCGCCTTCTCGGTAAGCTTCCCCCTGAGCTGCGCGCTGACTTTCGTCGTCATATGTTCCACCAACCCGGCACGACCCCTAATCTGGTTGACCTTTCAAACTGGCTCCGTTACGAAACATGGTGCCATAGCTACGATTCCGAGCCGATGTCTAAGGTCTTTCACGCTAAGCCAGATTCTGGAAAGAGAACTGTGACCATCCTGCATGGGGTTGGAGAACCCCCGGTTGAGACTCCAGTCTCTCGGAAGGGTCCCGTTTCACGAACTCAGCCTTCTAAAGTGAAACGTTATTGTCCATTCTGTGATAAGACTGAGCATTACCTGAGCCAGTGTGCATCTTTCAATAAGCTTACCTCAGACCAGGTCAGAACCTGGATTCGTACTAACAACCGTTGTTGGCGATGCGCTAGGGCACACCATGCTGCTCAGTGTGACCTTAAGAAGCCCTGCAACCTCTGCCAAGGCACCCATCTCCGCCCTCTTCATGAGGTGAATGTTGGTCTATCCCCAAGGGAGAATTCAGCTCAAGTGGAGAAGAGTTGCCTGACAAATTCCTCTCCAGATCGGCTCTTCCTGGATAAACCCTCTGTCAGTGGTCGAGTTATGCTCAAAGTGGTTCCTGTAAATTTACATTATGAAGATCGCACCCTGGACACCTTCGCTCTCCTGGATGACGGCTCGGAGAGGACTATTCTGCTCTCCACTGCAGTTAAGGCCTTGGGCATCAAGGGTGTCCCTGAAGATCTTCCATTGCGGACAGTGAGAGACGATATTCAGGTCCTTCATGGTTCTTCCATATCCTTTCAAATCTCTTCCCTCTGTAAACCCCAAACAAGTTATAAGATCACTCATGCCTTTACAGCAGATCGTCTTAACCTATCACGCCAGTCTTACCCTGTACAACAGCTACGTCAGAAGTACAGACATCTGCGGGGTCTTCCAATCAGTACACTTACTGACGTCCAGCCTTTACTTCTCATCGGTTCCGATCAGCCCCATCTCATAATTCCGACGGAGCCTGTCCGTTGGGGCGGCCCGGGTGCGCCAGCTGCAGTTCATACACGCCTAGGATGGACGCTTCAGGGCCCCATTCCTTCCATGGGGTGGCCTCCTGCAGCACGGCAATGCCTGTTAACATCCATGGATCCAATTCAGGATGAACTTTTCCAGAACGTTCAACGCCTGTGGCAATTGGATGCGGTTCCGAAGTGGGAGGGTAAAGATGTAACCCGGTCCAAGCAAGATCACGAGGCTCTTCAGCTGCTTGAAACTAAAACTCTCACCCATCAAATGCAGGGTATCAATCGGTTAGCTACGCCTTTACTGCGGCAAAAGGACATGCCTTTTTTGAATGCACCTAAGGAGTCAGTCCTACCTACCCTTCGCAGTGTAGAAAGGCGTCTGCTGAAGGACCCTGTAAAGGCTGAGGTCTATAAAGAGGAAATGAGGAAACTCATTGAGACAGGAGCTGTTCGGGAAGCGACTGACCCTTTACCTGATTCGACTGAATGCTGGTATATCCCTCACCACATTGTTAGTCACAATGGAAAGTTCCGCATTGTCTTTAACTGCTCCCATCAGTATCAAGGACAAAGCCTCAATCAGTACCTGTTGCCAGGGCCCACCCTTGGGGCCTCGCTGTTGGGCGTTCTTATCCGCTTCAGAGAACACCCTGTGGCAGTGAGTGGGGACATCAAGGCGATGTTTCACCAGGTCCGCCTTCTACCTGTGGACCGTCCTCTACTCCGTTTCCTTTGGCGGGACCTGAAGATGGATGAGGCACCCAGGATTCTTGAGTGGCAGGTACTACCCTTTGGCACGACCTCCAGTCCATGCTGTGCAACCTACGCACTACAACGCCATGTACAGCAACATCCCCAGACAGATGAGGCGATTCGGTTTTCGGTGGAGAGATGTTTTTATGTCGATAACTGCCTACAGAGCCTGCCTACTGTTGATGCAGCGCGAAGTTTGATTGATCGACTACGAAATATCCTTTCTGGAGCTGGATTTGAAATTCGCCAGTGGGCCTGCAGTGATCCTGGTGTGGTGAGTCACCTACCAACCAATGCCCGAGCTGTGGGTGTGGAACTGTGGTTGACGCAGGAGAAGTCAGACATCCCTGAATCAACGCTAGGTCTGAGCTGGAACTGGCAGACGGACACTTTGTCCTACAAGCACCGACCTGTGATATATAACACTCCTACTTTAAGGAATATCTATAAGGTCCTAGCTTCCCAATACGACCCTCTTGGCTGGCTTCTACCTTATACGACTCGAGCAAAGGTCATCATTAAGCAACTGTGGAACAAACAGAGAGGGTGGGACGATCCCAACCTACCACCTGAGCTCTTCCAGTCTTGGAATACTTGGGAGGAGGAACTCCAATACCTCCCTTGTATCACCTTTCCCCGGCCTTATGTCCCTACTGAAGTTGGAATGAGTGGAGCTACCCATGAGGTACATATCTTCTCGGATGCCTCTGAGCAGGCATATGGAGCGGTGGCTTACCTCCGGACTACCGACCAGGAAGGTCGGACCTACCTGTCCTTCATCATAGCACGCTCGCGTGTTACTCCTAGACGAGCTCACTCTATTCCAAGACTGGAACTCTGCGGAAGTCTAGTCGCAGCACAGTTGGCTAAGTTACTTGAGAACGAGTTGACCCTACGTATCAAGTCTATTTCCCTGTGGACAGACTCTACCACGGTCCTCCAGTGGTTGAATTCGGAGTCCTGTCGATACAGAGTCTTCGTAGGAAACAGAATCGCTGAGATCCAGGAGTTGACGGATAAGTGTTCTTGGCATTATGTAAGCTCGGCAGACAACCCGGCTGATGACCTCACTAAAGGGAAACCTCTCCAATATCTTGCTGCACCAAACCGATGGTCTCAAGGACCCTCCTTTCTCCTTCAGGATCCCAAGTATTGGCCAGTAATACCTAAGTCTGAGACCATAGCAGACAAGGTTGAACTGCGGAAATCTGCCTTCTGTGGGATCAGTACCTTCCCTCCCTCTTCTGGCTACACTGATGGATGGAACTACCACACCTGGCAGGAACTATTGGACGTGACAGCCCAAGAACTTCGAACTACGCTTTCTCCAGGGACTTCTCCACAGGCTGAGGATTACCATCAGGCTGAGCTCCATATCCTCAGACGGGTGCAGCAGGAATCCTTCCCTGAGGATTATAAAGTGTTAGGGAATGGAAAGTCAGTCAGGTCCAAAAGTCGACTAATTTCATTAGCCCCTGAAATGGATCCGTCCAGTAGTCTGATCAGGGTAGGAGGTCGTTTGAGGAGAGCTGCAGGCATTGAGGACTCCGTTTTACATCCTCTGGTCCTGGATCCTAATCACCCAGTCACTCGTTTGATTATTCACCACTATGACCACAAATTACATCATTCTGGATCTGAACGGCTGTTCGCGGAAATACGGAGATATTACTGGATTCTACGTGGCCGCGAAGCTGTTCGGCGGTTTCAGCATGACTGTCCAGAATGTCAACGGTGGAGGGCCCGGCCGACAATCCCTAAGATGGCAGATCTCCCCTCTGCTCGCCTGCGGCTCTACAAGCCTGCCTTCCATTCTTGTGGAATGGACTGCTTTGGACCATTGCTGGTCAAACTTGGAAGACGTACGGAGAAGCGTTGGGGTATTCTTTTTAAATGTTTGACCACGAGAGCCGTCCATTTAGACCTACTCCCAAGCATGAGTACCGACTCCTTCCTCATGGCTCTTAGAAGGTTTGTCTCAAGAAGAGGGACACCGGCTGAGTTATGGTCGGATCGAGGTACGAACTTCCGCGGGAGTGAAAGGGAATTACGGGAAGCTTATGCTGCATTAGTTCCTGATATACAGCATCAGCTTGCTCGCCAGAGGATCCATTTCCACTTTAATCCCCCATCGGCCCCCCACTTCGGTGGAGTTTGGGAAAGGGAGGTGAGATCTGTTAAATCAGCCTTGTACACGGTTTTGGGTTCACAGTCAGTTCCCGAGGAAGTCTTAATGACGGTCTTGCTGGAAGTGGAGGCCATCCTGAACTCAAAACCCTTGGGTTATGTGTCGTCAGATGTTGCAGATGCTGACCCAGTGACGCCAAATAGTTTCCTCATGGGGCGGCCTGATGGATCTCTGCCTCAAGTCATTTACCCAGAATCAGAGATGCTAAGTCGCCGGCACTGGCGACATTCCCAGGTCCTAGCGGACCGATTCTGGTCCAGGTTCATAAGGGACTATCTTCCTAGCCTCCAAACTCGCCAGAAGTGGCAAGCCTCTCCTCCCGACTTGAAGGAGAAAACATTTGTTTTGGTTGTAGACCCCCAACTACCTCGGAGCTTATGGCCTGTGGGACAAGTCATCAAGACCCACCTAAGCCCGGATGGTCATATCCGTTCAGCTGATGTGGAGATAAAGGGCCAAGTTTATACCAGACCGGTAGCCCGCCTAGTCATCCTGCCGGCCTTACCAAACGATGGTCCTAATGCTTCTAGCCCTGATTAGTGAAGTCGCCTTTCATGGTAGCAAAGATGCTCCACATCTTTGGGGGCGGCTGTATTAAAGGCTCATTCAGTCGGGACTTTTATTCTGAAACCGTAGTCATGGTAATATGTCGAGCAGTGTACAGTAGTTAGTTGCGCTGCCGCTATCTGCTGTGTATGTGTGATCTGTGCGAGCTGTCAGAGTTGTTGATTCCTTCGTTCGTGGGGATTGCTGCAGCTGTAATATCATGATGTTAGTAACTGACCTACAAAGTAAGTCAATTTGATTATAATTGTGTTAAACGTAATCTGAACAGAGTTATGCGTCTGTGACATACGTGCATGTCCGGACATGTCCTGTAGAGATCGTTCTGTGTTATTCAGATCGGTAATATTATTTAAAGTGTTATTCATTCTTTATTAAGCTACATATCAGTGTTATGGGTAATTAATGAGGTGATGTTGGTCTGTTAAGATGTTATAATACCAGACTACTGATTAGCGTCATGTTTGTTTGAATGCTCTTCATATGAGCCATGATGTTATCCATATATGGGCATTGTATGTTATTGATGACAAATGGTCGCTTACAGCATGTATTTCCCTGTGGAATACCTTGTTTCTGTTCATTTAACTGGATGTTGAGTAGAGAAACGTCAATGATGCATATTAGGAATAATTATTTTTCATTATGTAACAGTGAATGCTTATTATATATTTAGTTTATTCATTCTCTTTATTGTATTTATCTTTCAGACTATGTACATCATTGAATATACCTTTGTGGCCCATTCATCTACTCCAATACAAAGAATTAATCTGATCACCTGTCTCCTCATTATTTGTGCTCTTATCGGCACCCAGAAGGGTTTACTCATCCGTCACCTAATCAGAACCTAACAGCCCACAGCCTCTCCAACAAGCAGGATTTTAATCTAATAGTCTATTGAAACTTTTAGAAAAAAACAAGTTGCCTTGGAAGCACTTGAGGCATTTTAAGGATGTTTATCCACCATTCAGCTCACAGTAAAAACTTCAGTGTAAAAAAGTTTCGAAGTAACATATTAAACACTTTAGTGCACAACGAACAGTAACAATGCTCTAAAATAAGGGCTGTTGTCCCCTGAATTTTAAATTTCAAATGAACACAATTAAGAAAAAGCAATGAAAAATAGGAAAAGCAATTAGTAAAGGAGTGTAAATCAATGCACACAGTCACAACGACACTAAGTCCATGGTCAAACAACTGCATTTACAAAGCAATTTATGCAGCTTCAAATAGCACAACAAATCTTTTCAGGTTCACTGAGACCACCATCCCAACATTAAGATGTTTCTTAGGGCAGCAGTTCATTTAAACGAATTATGCAAACGAGGCTGCAGCTGCGCGGCAGTGAAGCGGACGGTCCGACCCTGATTAAAGGGAAAGCGGCACTCGACACATTATGCAGAAGGGAATCTATCTTAGCTTCTGTTCTCATCCTCACGCCTGTTAATCAGGAATCACTCAGGACAATACACACTAATGAGAGCTCTCGTATCTGTATTTCATTTGAGCATTGATGAATCTGTCATTACAGAGACACAAACACTGATCACTGATGAGAAAATGATGCATGTGTGATAATTAAGTATTAGCTAATGAATGTATGCACTCAAAAATGAATAGCTCTGCGTGCAGTTTGATTCTGCAGAGGAATAATTGCTTCCTAATCTAATAATCACATCAATCTCCTAAAAATTTCTGCAGCTGATGATCAGTTTTAATGGCTTTTCTCAGTCCTCATGAAAACATCCTACATGTACTTCAAACCAGAAAGAAACTGAATTGGAGCATTTATAAAATTTTAAATTTGCATTGTGACATTATTTTAATGACAATTAAGCACAGTGCACACTTTCTCCTACAGTGGGTCACCCCAAATTCATTTTATATTCATAAAATATTTTTTTACTGTATAGAAATCACTAGCATAATGCATACTTTACAATTTACATACAATTATTAATGATATATTTTTAGCAATTTACAGTAATGAGAAGTGCTTTTGCAATACATTACTGATACTGAGAAAAAACAAACACCCCTCACACATCTGAAATATTACAAAAAACAAACCAAAATCCTGCATGCCTGATGTCACATGACCAAAAATGGGTAATGGATAATGAGTAGGTAACTAGAAAATGACAATTAGGAGGAAAATGTGCATAATTGTCATAAAAATCCTCTTACAGTAAAACGGGATATTTAATGAGAAAAAAGATGTGTAGTTCAGGACTTGATTTGAACTAATTGATTGGATGTTGAAATGTGTCTCTGTATGACAGGCAGGCATCAGCTGAAGTTGTTTCGTTAGTTCACCCAAAAATTAAAATTCTGTCATTAATTACTCACTCTTGTGTCGTTCCAAACCCGTAAGACTTTCATTCACAAATGAAGATCTCTTTTGATGAAATCTGAGAGCTTTCTGTTCCTCCATTGACAGCTAAGCAACTACCGCTTTGATGCTTCAAAAGTTCATAAAGAGATTGTAAATGAATGAGGTCATATGAATTTAGCTTTATATGATGAACAGATTGAATTAAGGCTTTTATTCACAATTAAACATTGATCAGTGAACTTAAACAGAGTTTAAAGTTCAAACTTCAAGAATGAACCACATTGGTTCTTGCAAAGTTCAAACGTGCTGGGAAACATGAGAATTAGGGATGTGATGGTCAGGATATTTTCCCACCGGTTAATCAACGTGTGACAACACAGGTAAGACCGGTATCACCGGCGAGGGCTTTTAAATCGCTAATTTAAAGGCAAAGTAAAATGCATGCGTTTGCACGGGCATTCATAATGGTGCGGAGCAGCACTGTTTTGTTTTTGTGCCGAATTTGTTCTGTTTTGTTGTTGTGCGAAATGGCGCTAATTTTAAAACAAAACTAAAATGTGCACGGAAATACACAACAACAAAACAGTGCAAAGACAAATTCGCTTAAATAGGCGCTTTTACATTACGCTTTGACACCAAATATTCCGCAGTCACCTTGTCGTCAGCTCCTCACTCTCGCGATGAATGAAACCTCACTCCTGTTGCTGATCTGTGCTGCGACTCCCGTTCAGCTCATGATTTATTAAGCAGATGTTCAGTTTAATAGTGTCTGTTCTCTAACTGAACTAAATGATTTTATTAAAAAAAATCAATAATCAATAAAATCAATACCACCGGTGCCGCGGTGGGCAAGTGATTTTACCGACTATTGTAGCAAGCCTAATGAGAATGAACCTCATTGGTTCTTGATGAAGCTCAAACATACTGCGTAACACGAGAATGAACCTCATTGGTTCTTGATGAAGCTCAAACATACTGCGTAACACGAGAATGAACCTCATTGGTTCTTGATGAAGCTCAAACATACTGCGTAACACGAGAATGAACCTCATTGGTTCTTGATGAAGCTCAAACATACTGCGTAACACAAGAATGAACCTCATTGGTTCTTGATGAAGCTCAAACATACTGCGTAACACGAGAATGAACCTCATTGGTTCTTGATGAAGCTCAAACATACTGCGTAACACGAGAATGAACCTCATTGGTTCTTGTGAAGTTCAAACGTGCTTCATAACACGAGAATGAACCTCATTGGTTCTTGATGAAGCTCAAACATACTGCGTAACAAGAATGAACCTCATTGGTTCTTGATGAAGTTCAAACATACTGCGTAACACAAGAATGAACCTCATTGGTTCTTGATGAAGCTCAAACGTACTGCGTAACACAAGAATGAACCTCATTGGTTCTTGTGAAGTTAAAACGTGCTGCATAACACGAGAATGAACCTCATTGGTTCTTGTGAAGTTCAAACGTGCTTCATAACACGAGAATGAACCTCATTGGTTCTTGATGAAGCTCAAACATACTGCGTAACAAGAATGAACCTCATTGGTTCTTGATGAAGTTCAAACATACTGCGTAACACAAGAATGAACCTCATTGGTTCTTGATGAAGCTCAAACGTACTGCGTAACACAAGAATGAACCTCATTGGTTCTTGTGAAGTTAAAATGTGCTGCATAACACGAGAATGAACCTCATTGGTTCTTGTGAAGTTCAAACATGCTGCATAACACGAGAATGAACCTCATTGGTTCTCACACGCCAAGCCAACATGCTTGAGCTTCTGTTTATCACAACTGATGTGTGAGTTGATGAATGTTTACTTGTGAATATAAAAGCCTAAATTTAATTTGTTCTTCATACACGGTCGAGTCTCTTCAGAAAATTTGGACTAAACCACTCAATTCATATGGATTCGTTTTTACGAACTTTTTGAAGCTTCAAAGTGGTAGTTGCGTAGCTGTCAATGGAGGGACAGAAAGCTCTTAATTTCATCAAAAAGATCTTCATTTGTGTTCTGAAGAAGAACAAAAGACTTACGGGTTTGGAATGACGAGAGGGTGAGAAAATAATGACAGAATTTACATTTTTGGGTGAACTAACCCTTTAAGACCCGGAATGTGCAGAACTCAAACTGAGTGATTTCATGTTTAACGTGATGATCCTAAAAACAGGCTGCAATATGAAGATGATCTTGACAGGTTTCATGAGATGCAAGAGTGTTTGAGCGTGCCGTTGCTCAAGGCCCATGTGGAGCTCAGATGAATCTTTAACGGGTCAGAGATAGCCAGTAATAAGGTTTCTCATCTGCTGCAGGGGAATGTGTCAATCATTTCCAATGCCTTGACGGCTTCATTAACCACCGCAGGGCTCGAAATTCAGATCCATATTTTAGCACTTCTACCAGTTAGTGAACAACAAAGATCGTTCAAAAAGTTTAATAGATGAATGAAAATATGAATGATTCGTAGTTGTAACTATATAAACTTTGACACATAATGTGCATGAAAACCACAAATAAAAATATAACTGATTATTGCATCTGTACATATACGTATATGGGAGTAGCAGTATAGTGTAGTAATGCATGAACTACAGAAGTGAAATCCTGGCAGCATTAGAGTCAGTGAATGTCCACAAATGCGCCATTGTTGCATCAAAAATGAGAAGCTTTTTAAGCTCTGTTTGCATTTAATACACCAGATTTTTTGATTTTTTTGCTGTTATGTGACAACTCCTCTGTTCAGGGCCGCAGGGATGCGCACAAACCCATACAACTAACACCTTTACAAATGTTATTACCAGACAAGTGATCAAGAGGAAAAGGTTTTCTTTTTGCTAATAGGAAAGCTCTTGAAATTTACATCATGTATATTAATGCAAGACAAACTGCAAAAGGAGAAGAAATAAACAAATAATTGGAGAAAATGGAAACAAAATGTAGTTATACAGTAAAGTGGGGTAAAATAATGAAATATTTAAAACTGAAAGGGTGGTCACAGTTCACAATATTTGGGATTTTGCACTATTTTTGTGTGACTAATGTAAAATTGAGTCTCATTGATCAGATGGCTCTTTCTTCTTTCTCCATTGAAGGATCCTTAAGATCCCCTTTGGAGAGATTGCCGCATTCATCTCGGTTTTCATTTAAACTTTCTACTCAAATATGTCATTTGTTAGTAATGAAAACCTTTGGATTAAATTAAAAACATTTAAAGCAGGGTCTCAGGCTTTAGACCCAACCGTTTTAGGCTACTTTTCTGTAGAAAATAAATTTTTTATGAATTTTGAATCACAGACACAAAGTATATAGAAATAATTAATTTCGTGTAAGTGACAATATTAATTATGAGGTTTAATGATTTTTATCAGTAAAATTGAAACATACATCCCCCCCCCCCATCTATGCAATAATTGGAGATATAGAGGAGACCATGCAGTGCAAAGTGTCACTTTTTCTTTTCTTTTTTTACTGACCCCTTAGTGGGGCATGTTGTCACAATGACAATCTGCTTATTCTAGACTTTTCAGCTAAATTTTAAAGCGTCTATGAAAGACAAAATTCATGAAATCAGAAATCATTCTAATTTAAGAGTTTAAATCCAACATGCAAAATCCGAAGTAGAGTTACAGACCATGTGACAACTTGCCCCGTACTCAAAACGCGCAGAACGAGAAAAAATATGAAGAATAATAAGGTAAAGTGACTTACTGTCATTTAGAAGGAGCTTCACACGCATCTCAACAGTCCTACAATGAAACAACAGATATTGCTTTCATATTAATGGAGAATCGGAACAAAGATATGATTGAGAAGCAGCAGATGAAGTAATCCTGCACATTGCAGCAGATGCACCTGATCTTCTGTTCCTCAGGCGCGCGCCTCCTCCCGCCCAGCCAACCGCTCCTGCTGGCTATTCGTCCGATTTATATCCATTTTCATTAACAGTTATAAAATAAATAGTGAAAAGACGTATCTAAATAAGGATCCATAATAACTCAAGCAGCTTAATTCTTCTCATGCCGGGAACAGAAGCGGCGATAAACTAATAACGTTTATTTATTTGCATTGATTGTCAGTTCAAATCGAAATAAACGGTTTAAACTTTGTTTGTTTAAAATATTTGATTGTATGAGCCGTTGATGATGACAGGACATTTTAAGCTAACGCGCCATAAAGCGCGTAAAAGCCATAATAACTCAAGCGGATTATTTCTCCTCATGGCAGGACCAGAGGTCGCGGCAAAAAAAAAAAAAACTAATAGCGTTTATTTATTTTCATAGATTGTCCGTTTAAATCAAAAGAAGCAGTGATAATTTAATTTGTTTAAAATGTTTGATCGGACTAGCTGATCACCTCGAGGTCATCGTTGAAAAACGCATTGACCACACATTTTAAATTAAGGCGGGAAAAGAGAAGAGTAGAGACGGACAGATAAAATGACAGATATGAGACTGGCAGATATATAAAGATGCATACAGAAGCGTTAATGTTTTCATGTTTCCAGGAATCAGACAACGAATGAGTTAAGTGTGTGTGTGTGTCTGTGTGTGTGTGAGAGAGAGAAAGTGGATGAGTTGACAAAACAGACATTACGCTCGAAAGACGAAGACTTGAGTGAAGGAAATGAAATAAATTCAACAAAAAATACCAACTGGGCAAAAAGATAGTGTCACTCCACTGTTTTTCTGCTGAGTGCAATTCTGCCATTTAGTCAAGACACAAGGACACAAGTGAAAGATGGAGACAGACGGCTTTCTTTAGTGATGGACAGAAATGAGACGCATCCAGTTAAAAGAAAAGACTCAAACGACTCAAGGACAGTAACAAGACAGTCTGTACGAATTCAGAATTCTGTTTGATGAATCCCAGTAGACAAAAAACAGCCTATGAAGGTTTTCTGGGACAGACAAAGTAAAAAAAAATTTTTTTTAAATGGCTTTAAACCAGCTAAGATTAGCAGCAAACAGTTTCCATTTGCACTTCATGAACTTTTTTTTTTCTTAGTGTGAAGAACGTTGAAAACTCTGAAGAACACCTTTCCACTAAAGAAACTTTTGTAGAATGGAAAGGTTCTGTGAATGTTTAAGGATCTTCATGGAGCGATCAATGCCAATAAAGAACCTTTATTATTAGGAGTGTATCAAGCTTATTATTTATATCTAAATTATTAGACATAAATAATTAGTCATAATCAGTGCACAAATGTTTCTAATAAGACCCTGAATTGATTTGTACAGCGGCTTATGTGCATATTGTACTCTACAAAGATAAATAGCTAACTAGTAAAATATTTTAGAGCAGAGCAAACCTAGAAAAACATGAAATCACTCAATATAAAAATCTTCCAAACAGCAAAACAGACAGAAGGCAGCGGTGGCCCGCAAGATAAACAACTATTTTCTATATTTATTCTGCAACTGCTTCAAACCGTAACTTCAAAATATTAATTACATTAATAAACAAAAACAAAATAGATACAAATTGAGACACACTAAAGGGAATTGAAAATAAAATGCATTTAAAAAACAAAAACAAACATTAAAACTATGAGAGTTCACATCATAGTGTTCTCCAATAAATGTAACAAAACAGTGTTTTTACAGCAATATTTATTTCATGTGCTTTTTTTCTTAAATATGGTTGTTTGAATATTCATCAAAGGGCTCTAAACATAAGCAATATTGTTGTAATATTAATTCTGAAGACCACACCTACAGATGTTAAAAAGATCCTATTTTAAGCAAAGCAATGAGGGCAAAAAATATGAATATGGATCAGCTAATCAATAATTGACCATAAATGTGAACATTCATATTAAATGAGTATAAATCTGCATAAGTCAGATTCAAAAGGGACTTCAGGTTCAGTCTTTAGTAATTAAAATTTAACACCTAATAAACAGCTTTTGGATGGCTGGTAAAACGGATCATGAATATGGATCAGAGTCTTTCATCTCTGGGTTAGCGGGTTGGTCTCTGCCATTAGGCCGTTTTTTCAACATCATAACAAAGACCTGTGACAGATAGAGCCCATTAAAGTTCATCCCCAAAAATGATACATAATTTACTCATTCATAGGTCCTTCCAAACCAGCATGACTTTCTTGCATGGAACAAAAAAGATGTTTAACAGAATGTCTCTTGGCGAAACAAAAAAGATGAACAGTGATCGAGAGAAAGTCATATAGGTTTGGAACGACATGAGGGTGAGTAAACGATAACAAACTTTTAATTTATGAGTTGAACCATTTCCCCAAGACAACCAAGGTCTACTCCGGTCAAGCCTGGGATTGATGGACATGCTCTTAAAGACGCCGATTAAAAATTTCTTAAGGGACTACAGTGTAGGGCTGGTACGGTAACATCTTCTGCCTGTCATTGATGGCGAAAATCCACGAAGGCTTCACAAAGCTCAGACTTCCATTTTCCATCAAGGCCTATAAAAAGACAGAACAGAGAGTAAAAGAGGATGAAAAGGAAGAAAGGACCTTGACTCGAGACATTTAAAGAGTCGCGAGAGCTGAGGGTTTTCATTACTGTGAGAACATCTCATGAATGACTCGGGTTGAACAGAACAAGATCTCCATGTGCTGTGGGTCAAGACTTTCTCAAAGCCTTTCAAATGCAGTCTATTAAAGCATGACAATATGAAAAAGCCTGGGTGGAGAGAAAATCTCTTGCAAAGCCTGACTTGCCTATGAAGCCACTTGTTACTGGTGTTTGCCAAGTCAAGCCAGAGACCAATGAAATTAATCAATGGACATTTCCAATCATTTATAAATACTGGTTCTTTAAATAATTTAAACAGTCACAAAAGGCAATTTGCAGTAGAAAAATTTACATACAGAATAGAAAATTACCACTTTCTTGACAACTTCATGTATGTAATACTATCAAATATCTACCAAAGACACCATTATGCTATTGAGCTGAATTGAATCAACACTGAACTGACTCAGGCTGAATAACGACACTATTGTCTTCTGCTTTACAGCAGAATTAAACTTTTTTTTTCACAATTGATCAACTTTACACAGTTATTGAACTGAACTGAATCAACATTGAACTGAAAAATGACACTATTGTCTTTTTAAAGTTGCTTTACAGTAGAATTTGATGAAGTTTGCATCATGGATTCTGTTATTGTCCTGTTTATTACCGTGAAGCTGCTTCGAAACGATCTGTATTGCAAAAAGCACTATAGAAATAAAGGTGACTTGACACTACCAGGTGACTTGTTCTGCTCCAAAAAGAAATAAGGAAGACTCACATCCTCAAAAGATTCGTCCCATCCCTCGCTGGTGATGACAAACTGGACCTTCTCGCTCATATAGTCTTCAACAGCTCTGAGGAATCAAACAGATCAGATCATTTCATCGGTCACGCTCCACCTACAGCCTCTCAAGAAGTGCTGCTGACGCTCAAAACCACTTTAAATAGATTACAGACGCTTTACGCTCGTGCACTAATCTGAATACACGTCTCTCTCATACCCGTTAAAGGCGATGATGTAGCGCTGAAGTTGCCTTTTCTGGTCGTCAGGGAACTTGCCGTAGAGATAGAAGCGCTTCCCTTTTAGGAAGTCTGAAGGAGCAAAAATAAAGATGATTCAATAAAGAGATGCTGTTGTTGATACTCGAGGTGAACCGGGAGGCGTCAGACCTGGCAGTTCAGGGATGGGTTTATCCTCCTCTTCCTCAGCATCCGTGTTCTCATCTGTAGAGCCGCCGTACGGATCTTCATCTTTCACCTTTGCTGGGCTCTCCTTTGCTGCTTTCTTCTTCCTTCTCTCCATCTCCACCCTAAAACAGCCGAACACAGGACCATCATCCATCGGAGGATAATTAACTTTTTGACAGTCGTAGGTTGTGTCCAACATAAATGTGAGGTCTTGTCTGATAGGGCTGAGAGGTGGCAAATATGATACGGCACAATGGTAGAAATGTTGAAACCAGTGGAGATTCTGCTGTCAGTTATAATGCATCATCAATTTTGCCAAAATATGTAATAACCATGCACAGGGCTGGCCCATGCATTTGTGTTTATTAAATATTTTAGGTAACATTAAATTTATCAAACGTGACAGAAAACACATTTATTGTATCACTGTTTCCAATAAAATGTAAAGCTGCACAACTGTTTTCAACATTGATAATAATCAGAAATGTTTCTTGAGCAGCAAATCATCATATTAGAATGATTACTGATGGATCATGTGACAGTGAAGACTGGAGTAATGATGCTGAAAATACAGCTTTGCATCACAGGAATAAATGATATTTTAAAACAAAGATTGAAATCAAACTAACATTAATAAATGCATTTCACAAAAATCCCAGTTTTTACTGTATTTTTTAATAAAATGCAGACATGGTGAGCAAAAGAGTCTTCTGTCAAACAATGGGTTTTTTTTTTTAAATCCTATTGACCCAAACTTTTGGCATGTAGTGTATGTAAAACTTTGCACAATATTTCGGACTACAGATGAATTTAGACAACATTATTTAAAAGCCTGAATAATGAGAACAACCAAAAACAATTATGATTCTTGATTAACACATGATGGCAATGTATTCGTTTATTTTTGATTTTTTAACGCCATGTCAGCATCTATTGCTGTATTCATGGCAAAATCCAAGTTTAGCTACTCGAAAATAAAACTAAAATGTTTCATGGCAAAATCCAAGTTTAGCTACTCGCAACTACATTTGGGCAATATTTGTAACAATAAATATCTTACCTGTTCAGCTCATCTTCAGTGTCCATGCCAGATGCGTCATCCTCTGTGACGTACAACATCAAAAAACATGAATCAGTAGGAGTAGACGTTATGTCTAAAATGTTCAATAATCATGCAGTAAATTAAATGCTTTACAAATGAAAGATCATTTTCAAAGTAAGACTTTACAATAAGATTAAATTTGTTAACATTGGTTTACTACAATAGTTAACTTGAACTAAACAATGAAAAATACTTTAAAAGCATTTATTAATCTTAGTTAATTTCAACATTTTTGAATACATTATTAAAATCAAAATTTGTATCTGTTAATACGGTATTATTTAATGGACCCGAGCAGACATGAGCTAACAATGAGATTACAAATGTATTGCTCATTGTTAGCGCATTAACTAACGTTAACTAATGGGACCTTATTTTAAAGAGTTACTATTTTTTATTTTGAACTGGATAGACAAAGCAAAACAAAAGAATATTAGAGTAAAAACAGATTCACATTATAAAACATTTAAGACTAAAAGAAAACACTCACAAACACTGACTTGTCTGCGCCTAGTATATCCAGCTGTGGTATAAAGTCTAGATCAAATTCTCTACCTGCTGAAACATCTGCACAGTATGCCGTCCAACCACTCAGCCCTAATGATGTTCATGAAAATGGACAATGATTCACCATTTTCTTCTCTCATAGGTTTTAAGTTGCATGAAAATAAAGAGCGAGGTTTGCTCACGCAAGCTCATGCGGACCCTCAATTTACATAGAAATGAGAAACATGCCCAAGTCTCCTCTCTGCGAATGCTCCGGGCAAGTGTCTGTAACGCACTTCCAGCCTCTCCAATCCTACTGCTCTCTTCTGGCCCTCCATTTTTTTATTTTTCCTGATTGATTGGAGTGCTGCTTTACACGCACTTCATTAACCCGGCCTCCACCCTCCCGGAGTGACGGGCCCCACCACGACAAACATGTTGACATATTAATGATTTTCAATGAGGGCATGAGCTTCAGGCATGCATGTAGGTGACGCCTGTTCTGCCATGTTCGGGCAGCTGAGCTTCTGAAAATGACGTAGACGGTAGCATCATTAAACCTTTTAAAATGACCATAATTGATTTTGATGGAGGTGACGCATCATTGCTGCGAACGAACAATCAAACACCTTCTCTTATACATGACCGTCTCGGTTTACCTGCAGCATCTTACACTGATTCTGCTTAAAAAGGCGAGAACGTGTAAGTTCATGTAGGCGTTCAAATGCCCCTCGTTTATTAAGGTGAAAGGTCATTAGTGGTTTAAGCAACGGGAAATCGAAGCAACTATATTATATCACCCGTTATCCTAACTTGTAGGTTTACATACTTTGAGTTTATTGATGTCATGTCTGTTTTTTTAATGCATTGTGCACATCCGTTTAGGTTTTAATGTCAAAAGTGGATAACAGCTTTGCTACAGTGCCGCTTTGACTTGTGTGTAAACCAGTGCTGTTGTTGTTAAAGGGTTAGTTCATCTGAAAATGAAAATTGTGTTATTACTTACTCACCATCATGTCGTTACAAACACGTAAGAACACAAATTAAGGTATTTGAATGAAATCTGAGAGGTTTCTGTCCCTTCATTGATAGCTACGCAACTACACTTCAAAAAGTTAATGAAGAGATCATTAAACTAACCCAAATGAATTTATCGGTTTAGTCCAAATTTTTAAAAAGAGAATCGATTTTATATGAAAAGATTGAATTTAGGCTTTCAGACTAAGAATCAATGAGGTTACTGCTCGTGTTACGCAGCAGGTTCAGACTTCTCAAATAACCAATGAGGTTTGTTCTCATGCGTTAATCAAGTATGGTTGAGCTTCTGTTTATGCTTGCTGATCAATGTTAATATGTGAATAAAAGCCTAAATTCAATCTGTTCATCAACTTGGCCAGTCACCTCTGATAACTGATCACTCTAAATTGTAATGTAGGCATGCATTTTCTATAAAGCTGCTTCGAAATTATATTGTGAAAAACGATATAAAAATAAATGTGCATTGAATTAAAATGAGAAAAGTACATTTCACAATATTCTTTGACTACCCATACACGAACCAGTCACCCTTCAACTACCAATTTAGAGGAGTTCTACAGATATGTATGAAATCTCTCGAGCTGCAAGAAAGACATGGACATCGATCAAAGCAGACACACACACACACACTACAGCACATCTAAATCTAACTGATCCTGTAAAACCAAATTATCCTTAATTTTTGTATCCATTGTCAAAGCAGTGCAGCAGCTAGCAGACCTTGAGCAGGCTGTCTAGCGTGCTCATAGGCTGCCCTGCGGGAACTGCTGCAGCCTACCACTGAGCCCGACGTGACGTCACGTCCAATGAGGGGCGCTCGCGCCTTCACAGCGTCGAAGCCCGCCAGAATGGGCGTGGCTAGCGTATATATAAACAGGCTTGTAGGCGGAATTCTCTGGTTTTCATCGACTGAAGCGAAAAACGCTCGTGGCGCAAGCACGGCAGGTTACGCAATACTCGTTCCCTCTTCTAGAGAGAACCGAGGTTACGTTAGGTAACCAAGTACGTTCTCTTACGAGAGGTTCTCTCGTATTGCGTAAGTATAGCTTACGCTACGGGAACTCCTTGTCAACGCCGTGCGCGCCAGCATCCACTTATGAGTCCCAGAAGATACAGGGATCCCAGATCAGCGGGAATAAGCGCATGTAATATAAGCGCAATAAAAACGCTCACAGGGAATACAGAGCGGTCAATGTATAGACGCCGGTCACTGTATAAGCATATAGCACATCACCTGATACAATGCAGCTCAACCAGAAGAGCTAGTGGCATGAGAGTAGCTTGCGCACGATAGTATCTGGGCAGAACTGACCTCTCACTTAGACTGATAGTAGTTCGCCTGCAAGGCGGGAACTTTCAGATTGTAGAATCTGACAAAGGTGGACGGGGAGGCCCAGCCCGCCGCCACACATATGTCATGGATAGAAATTCCACTGGACCATGCCCACGAAGAGGCAACGCCTCTGGTGGAATGAGCCCTGACGCCCAAGGGGCATTGCAGACCTTTCGCTGTATAAGCAGCTGCAATCGCATCAATTATCCATCTGGATAGACTGTGTTTCGAGGCGGCGAGACCTTTGGTGCGCCCACCAAACGAAACGAAAAGCTGCTCGGCGCGCCTGAAAGGGGCGGAGCGCGTAATGTAAAATCTCAGCGCCCTGACTGGGCAGAGGAGATTAACACCACTCTCGCTATCGGATGCTGGCAGGGCCGATAGTGAAATGACCTGTGCTCTGAACGGTGTGCCAATCACTTTGGGAACATAGCCATGTCTAGGTTTGAGGATGACTTTTGAGTCATTCGGGCCAAACTCGAGACACGCGGCGCTAACAGACAGCGCGTGTAAGTCCCCCACATGTTTGACTGACGACAGAGCGATCTTTTTTAAGTGATAAGTATTTTAGATCCGCAGAGTCTAAAGGTTCACAGGGGTATGCTTTCAGGGCCTAGAGGACCAAAGAAAGATCCCACATAGGGACTGAAGGGGGGCACGGGGGATTCATCCTCCTGGCTCCTCTGAGGAAGCGGATGATAAGCTCGTTCCTGCCTATCGACTGGCCCTGCGTCGATTCTGAGAACGCTGTGACGGCTGCCACATAGACTTTGAGCGACTTTGAGACCTTTTCCAGTAGCTCTTGCAGGAAACTAAGCAACCGCTGAACCCCAAATTTCCGTGGGTCCAGATTTTTGTCAGCGCACCATTTAGAGAACACAGACCATTTAGACGCGTAGAGCCTTCTGGTAGAAGGAGCTCTAGACTGCGTGATAGTGCTCATTACAGCGTCTGGCAGGGCAACGGGTAACCGTTGGTCAACCATACATGCAGAGACCAGCGCTCTGGATGGGGATGCCAGATCGAGTCGCGAGCTTGAGAGAGGAGATCAGCTCTCACCAGAATTGGCCACGCGGCTGTTCAGATGGCCTGGCACATGCGCCGCCCTCAGCGAGCGCAGGTGGTGCTGAGACCAAACGTGGAGGCGTTCTGCCAGATGGCAGAGATTTCTGGATCTGACACCGCCCTGGCGGTTCACGTAGGACACTACAGACATGTTGTCCGAGCGGACTAGAACATGGTGGTCCTGTATAAACGGGAGGAAACGCTTCAGCGCATTCTCGACCGCTATCATTTCCAGACAGTTTATATGGAGGAGTTTTTCCCGGTCTGACCACAGGCCAAAGACTGGTCTGCCCTCGAAGAGCGCACCCCAACCCATGTTGGACGCGTCTGTCGAGATGACCTTCCTGTATGAGACCGTCCCTATAACCACTCCCCACTGTTACCAGTCGGCCACTAACCAGGGCTGCAGAGCTGTGATACAGCTCTGAGTCACTCTGATCCGGGCACAGCCTGACTTCCAAGCTCGGTGAGGTACGAGCGGCCAGCCAGCGTTGTAGCGGGCGCATACGTAGCAAACCCAGCTGAAGTACCGCAGCGGCTGAAGCTATGTAACCCAGCATCTTCTGGAATGTTTTCAGAGGGGCGGTGCTGTCCTTCTGGAAAGACGCGGCCAGTTGCTGAACACAGCGCGCGCGCTGAGTTGACAAGCGGGCCGTCATAGCCACGGAGTTCAGTTCTATTCCTAAAAAGGAAATTGACTGACTGGGCACTAATGAGCTCTTGGTCCAGTTGACCGTGAGACCCAGGCTTTCCAGGTGGCTGAGGAGCACAGCTCTGTGAGACAGTATTTCCGACTCTGATTGTGCTAGAACCAGCCAATCGTCCAGATAGTTCAGAATTCGCATGCCCTGATTTCTCAAGGGGGCGAGTACCGCGTCCATGCACTTCGTGGATGTGCGGGGTGCTAAGGACAGACCGAACGGCAGGACGGTGTACTGTTAACCTGACCGTTGAAGGCGAATCTCAAGAACTGCCTGTGACGGGGTATTATCTGAATCTGAAAATAGGCATCTTTCAGATCGAGAGATATAAACCAGTCTCTCGGGCGAACGTGCGCGAGGAGTTGTCTGGTTGTAATCATTTTGAACGGTCTTATCATAAGAGCTTTGTTCAAATGTCTCAGATCTAGTATGGGTCTGAGGCCCCCGTCCTTCTCAGGCACGAGAAAATAACGGCTGTAAAAGCCTGACTCGCTCAGAGAAGGCAGCACCGGTTCTATGGCCCTTTTGCCCAGCAGTTTTGCTATTTCTGAGCGAAGTAGATGTGCTACTTCCGCATTCACTGGCGTGAATTCACTGGCACGAGACTTACGTTCATATTCTGACTCATGTAAGGCTGCACTTCGTGGTGCGCGCGGCGCTGTGTGCGAAGTGCTTGTTAGTATGCGTGAGCACTTGCGAGCGGGCACGAGACTTACATCCACAACCTGATTGATATGAGTCTGCACTTTGTGAAGCGCGTGACTTGGCCGTGTAATAGAGCGGGCAGATAGTAGATGTGGGCACGGGCACGTGGGCACATCTCCTGCAGCTGACACTTGAGCGGCATTTGCCAGCTTTATGAGAGTGGGCTCTGCGGGTGACACGGGGAGTGCTGTGTTTGTGTGTAGGGGTGAGCACTGTGGTGTGGGCACTTTTTCTACACTTAAAACACCGTCTGCGTGAGCCGGATAACCAGACATTATGGTCTTTCTGAGATTTCTCTGGTTCGCCTTAAAAACGGCTGTTGTGTGCAGGCGAGCGGGTTGTGTTACCGACTCATTGGCTGCTAAATAACTCACTGCAGTAGCCTGTGTTAAGGGGACTGACAGGGCTGAAAGCTTTACGGTGGTCCGGCCGCGGCGAGACCCAGGCGTCTTTTCCCTCTCACTGTTGCTAGGAGGACTTCGCTTGCTCAGGTTTCAGCGTGATCCTTGGACGCGGCCCACGGGGGGGGTGCGGTCTGCTGCGGGTAGCTGAGCGCAAACTGGGGCGGCCGCCCTGTCGCTGCGAGGATTGGCTGGACTGTCTTGGCTGAACTGGGCGCTGTGTAGTGGCTCGTGCAGGCGGCCGGTCACGTGGGCGACCTGCAGCGGAGCTAGCGCGACGGGGCAGGAACAGATTCATAGCCTGAGAGGTTTTTTGAACTTCAGAAAAACGGTTGACGATTCCGTTCACTGCAGGGCCGAAGAGACCAGAGTGGGAGAGAGGAGCGTCGAGGAAGGCAGAACGCTCAGACTCTCTCATGTCAGCCAGCGTTAACCAAAGGTGTCTTTCTGTGACAGTCAGCGAGGCCATGCACCGTCCTAGGGCTTGAGCTGCAGCTTTGGTAGCGCAAAGGGAAAGATCCGTCGCGCTTCTCAGGTCCGTTACGGCAGCTGGATCCGGGCCTTTCTCGTCCCATTCATGGAGGAGATCGGCTTGTAGGATCTGAAGGACAGCCATGGAATGAAGGGCGGAAGCTGCTTGTTCGGCGGTTGCGGCGTATGCACGACCGACAAGAGAGGATGTAGTCCTGCAGGATTTAGACGGCAAAGCAGGCTTTGAGCGCCATCTCTCGGAGGGCGGGCAAAGATGTGCAGCAATTGCTTCCCCCTGCAAGGGTGCAGGCCTGGCAGCGGGCGCTCGACGGCGTTGACTCTGGAGAAAGCAGCCGTCGAGTCTGTTGTGCGCGGGCTCCTTGGGCGGCGACCATACGACCCTGTGCGGGGAGGCGCATCAGCTCAGCGTCCACTCCGGCGCGGGCCCTGCCGGATTCCTGGGTCGAGGAGGCGGCGGAGTGCTGAGAACTCGACCATCCCTCACTATCAGAAGCCAGGATAGAACAGCTGTCCGTAGCGGCGGATCCTTCCGCCTCGTCGTCCGGGGGTCTTTGGGAATGCCGCTTCTTCCTGCGCCGTCCCACATAGGGCGGAGTGACCGCTTCAGTTTTGCAAGCTTCGAGTCGAGCCCACAGGGTCGACATCGGAAGCTCTTCAGTGCTCACATCCTCCGGTAGAGTGGGCAAGAGCAGCGTGGTCCGGTCCCAGGCAGAGAGCACAGAGAGCGCAGATAACGTGGCTTTCTCCGACGCTGAGAGGGGCTCTGCTCGAGCCACAAGTGGAGCGAGGCATCTTGAAAAAGACGTATCACGCTCTTTTTAGATAGAAGAGGTAAGGATACGTCGCCGGATAGCGTAGCTGGCACGGAAGGCTGAAGGTGGCGAAGATAGCCGGCTTCCTCAGGCACTGTCCTTAGCTGACTTGTCGCTGTTTCGACGGCGGCTTCTCTAGATCCAGCGATGCGAAGAGCTCGCTGAAGAGATGAAAATCAGAGAATTCAGCCTACGAGGCTGTTTATATACGCTAGCCACGCCCATTCTGGCGGGCTTCGACGCTGTGAAGGCGCGAGCACCCCTCATTGGACGTGACGTCACGTAGGGCTCAGTTGTAGGCTGCAGCAGTTCCCGCAGGGCAGCCTTTGAGCACGCTAGACAGCCTGCTCAAGGTCTGCTAGCTGCTGCACTGCGTTGACAATGGATACAAAAATTAAGGATAATTTTTTGGCTTCAATATCTCGAAAAGATGAATCTTTCCCGTAGCGTAAGCTATACTTACGCAATACGAGAGAACCTCTCGTAAGAGAACCCATAATACTGTAGCATTAAAGTCAACAAGATATGCCATTCACAACCCATTTTACTTTCAGGCATTTTCAAGTGTAACAGGATATTCAATGTGTTGTGACTTGTTGCACTACACATTTTTATCCAATCAAAAGTTCTCTATAATAATAATGTCCCTCCTCTTACATCATACTAGAATGCAGTAGACTTTTGTTTTCAATGTGAAATAAGCACAAGACAACAACAAAAAAGACCCTGCATTTGTCATTTTTGATTACATGTTGACTTTCTATTGTACTCAATTTTATCTCAATTTTATTCTGTCTTTACCTTGGCCTTCCGAATCCGTTGAGCCACCATACTCTTCTTCATCCTTTATCGGCTGCTTTTTTGGGGTCACATGCCTCTTTTCTGGTGTTTTCTAGGGAGGCATGAGAAAAACGATGCTTATGCAATTGGTTTCGGATTAATGTCACTGATGTGTTTCCTGCTTTCGAGTCAATGTCGCAAAGTCAACAAATCTGAGGAGGATGTCTCTATGGCAACAGCACGCCGCACCAAGGTTATGTTGCTCTTTTTATTCACACATAAAGACCATAATGGGAGGATTGCATTAAGACGGGTTTTCATGTTTCTTAAGACATGATTTATAAAACATAAAAGCAATTACTGTTTTCTGCGTTTCCTCCTCACTCTCATCCTGTTCCACTTCACTCTCTGAACTGGACTCGGCTCCATCCATGAGATACCTGAAAAACACAATGAGAAACAGCAGACTGAGTTTTACTGGTACTGGATGGGAATGTCTGCTGTCCAAACATCAAGTACAGAAGCTGAAATAAGTTTGAATACTTTACTAGGGAAAGTAAACAGGACTGTGATTGTAAAAAATCCTTAAACACATCACTACCGAGAGATACACAAGCAAATCAGACCTGGTATTTAATTATTCTGTACTTTTACATTTTGCACATTTTCTCCATTAGAGGAATAATCCATCCAAAAAATAAATTTGTCATAATTTTTCTTCTTCACATTGTTACAAATGTGCATGACTTTCTATTGTGAAGCACAAAAGGCAATGTTTAGCAGAATGTCCAGAGCGCTCTTTTCCAATCAAAATTGAAAAAAGCGTCATAACATTTGTGTTATTTGTGAGTCATTATGTGAGTCATATGGACTATTGTTATAAGTTACATCATTTATTATACAATCCATTGCAGTATAAATCAGAAAATCACCATCCACTTTCATTGTTGATAAGAGCAGCTTGGAAACATCTCATCTTGTTTCACGGAAAAGGATACAATAATTTGATCAATTGTAAAAATGTCAACCAAAGTTTAAGTTTTAGGTGGAATGTTCCTTTAAACTGTACATGAAGAACATAAAAATACATCCACTTGAGTGTAGACGATAATTGTTTATCTCAGTTTTCATAATAAGCTTCTGAGAGCAGGATCGAAACGCGCTTCTTCCTGCACTTCCCATTCCACCTGTATCACTGCTGGGGAAAAAAACAGGTTTATGCAAGGACACACAACCGAGGTGATCTGTGTTCGATAGCGTGAGAGACGTGCATGGACAGATATACCCTCCTCATCTTCAAAGGAAGTGGCTGCTTTAATTACCCATGGCAGATGCAGCTTTTAAATACAGAATACATAATCTGAGGTGGGCACTCAAAGCAGACACAATGGAGAGCCAGGCACAGAACAACACAGCTGCCTCCCGCTAAACCAATCGACGATAACAGACGAGACGACTGCTAAACGAATAAACACACAAAGCACACTCTGCGCTGGACTTAACACTAGCCTTTTATCAAGCGGCATTTATGATAATCACTAGAACTGGGCAATATGAAACATGGCTAAAAAAACCAACTCAATATAATTTACAGCCGTTTGACAATAATCTTATACACACAAACATGTCAAATATATATAGGGCTGTCAAATCAATCAAGCGCATCTAATATAAAAGTTACACACACACATGATATATATTTATTGTTAGAGTTGCTTAATCATGATTAATCGATTTGACAGCAGTAAATAGTTTGCATGTATATATATATATATATAAACTTATTTGTATTTCAGTTTTATTAATTTTAGTACTTCAAGTTAAAGTACTTGTGCTAAATTAGAGGATGCATCAGTGAAGTATATTCAAAACATTAAAACGTAAGAAATAAAATACAATAAAAACCTGGAACATATAATCACAGCATGTTTTTCACTAAATTCTATTTAATAGTATTATTTACTGTATATGCACCAGTATAACAATAGAAAAATGATAAACTGCAATATTTACCAACAATACCAGTAATATTTTGCATATATCTCCATCTATTGTGAAAAATTAAAATTTCATTACATAAATTATTGCAATATTGACAATGTTGCATAATTTTATATTCAAAATAATAGTGAATATTTAATGGGGACCAGTACTATTGCACAGACTAGCCAACAAATGCAGCAGTTCATTTATTTAATTGCCTGAACACAGCCATGGCTGTTTAGTTTGTCATCTTTAGCTTTTTCCACACAAGCCCGCCTGCAGAAACACTGGAGCACAAATGCCACACAACAGAAGGAATGTCAAATCTGAAAAAACATGATTTGTATGATTATCCAAATATAATCACCAATCTGCACTGCAACGATCAAATCTTCAGCAGCAGCGTTTCAAAGACATTGGACTTTTTTGTGCGCCCTTTGCTATGAGAGTAACTTTAGTAACCAAGTCATTCATTATTCAGGACACTTTTTGCTTCACATCGCTGCACGCTTTGAACGGACTGCACAATCAGAAGGGTCATTAAAGAGACCATCACCGTCTGTAAAGCAATGAGCAGCACATCATCAGAGCTTGTGCATCTCACTTGAGTCAGTATCTGGGTGACTCGACTAGCAAATCTCACAAACTCAATATGAATCCGATAATAGGGCCAAATCGATCAGTGTAGTACTATAGTCTAGTTCTCTATGGGTAATTTAGGAGGTTTTTGCACAATACAGTCATAATTTAGTTTTCTACACTCGCTGTCAGAAAAACTGATCTAACACTGAACATTCAGTCCACCACATTCATGTCTGAATCGGTGTCATTTATTTTAATATTATTTATAGACTTGTATAGCAATATTTATTAATAATGAATCATTTCACTTTTTTAATACTTTAGTTTTGAATTAGCTTTTATATTTTCAGTTTTCATTTCACTTAAAGTTTTTATAATTTTGCTAATGTATGCGTGTAAGAATTGAGAACTGCCGGGAAGTCTGGTTGAGGAACGACCTAGAAATTAACATTTGACTCTCTCTTGAGAAACTAGCATCCCCGAGTCAATCACCTCCCTCATGTTGTCTCTCTCTCACGCTGAGATCTCCAGATATTCATTCAAAAATCTATATGGTTTAGTGTGAATAATTATCATACAGTATTATACAAGTTTGGTATCATTTGAAATGTCTCAGTGGTACACTGGTACAAATGTCTCATTCCCAAAGAAGTAAATCAAAAGGTAATAAAGTTCTTAAGAGTTTAGAGATAACTTGCACATAGAGGAGGGTGGGTCCTCCAGGCAAATGGCATTCTGCTCCCAAAAAGGTGTAAACTCTGAATGCAAATTCCCATTGTTACCAAATGTTTCCATGTGAAGAAGTTTCTGTCTATATAAAGAAACGCAACAAGAGGCTCAGGGCGATTTGTAACTCATATTACCCCGTGATGCTGAATGTATGCAGGCACTCCGCATCATGTATTTTATAATGTCAGGTTCACATCTTCTCTCTTTATTCCAGAGCATTTGATGTTTTGTAATTATTATATTTGAACTGATTATGAAATTGGCTTGCCACATTTACTTAATATAATAAATTGTTACATTTGATTTTATTCTGAAATAGTTTTCCTAAGTAGATTAAACAGATTTGTATGTTACCGCACGTTTTGCGTCAGATAAGTGACGACTAATATTTGGCACTAATTCAAGTGTACTTGGTTTTGCAAAGACAAGACGTGAATTTCCGTTTAGGGCAGAAAAAATGCTGCTTGACCAACCTAAATCTGGGTGTGTCTTACCTCTGTTTTAATTTAATGTTACTTTAGATAAGTGTACGTGGGAAACCACGGCATGGCCAAAGCTATTATAAGAGAAGTAAAGTTGGTTGACTTATATCTGTAGTAGTGGCCATACCTCTACTGAAGTAAACGTTACGTTAAATTCAAGTGTATGCAATTCCATGGGGGCTATACCAAAATATCTTTGATTGCGTGAATGCGACCAATCTCAGGTATATCGTAATTACCTCCGTTTGGTGACCGAAGCTGGCGAGCTTGTGATCGTGAGACTCGCGTTAAACAAGGCGTGAGGACCTCTGAGCGACATAGCTTCCTAATATGAACGGGTAAAATATAAGTAAAGACTTAAATAGGACAATCAAATGTTGCTAAAGTATTATATAATTGACCAATAACCAATTGCCATCTAACCTAAATTCAAGGTTGTGATCAAATGGAGTCAGATAAAAGCTTAAATGGAATTAAACTACTTTGCCACGTGGAAAGACAGTAACACGCAGAGACCTTCACCCGTTCTATCGGATGCCGTCTTTGAACCGATCTAGACGGGCTTACAAAGTGTTACTTTGTTTTAAATATTTATTTTTACCTTTCATTTATTTTTATTTCAAGTTTTGTTTTAGTGATTTCAATACTTTAACTTGAACTTTTGTTATTCAGTTAGTTGCCAAGACAACATTTCTAATTTTAGTCTAACATTTTAATATAATATTAATATTTTATTTTATCTCTGTTTATTTCAAATAAACAAAAAACAATTATTTTACTAGTTTTAGTAAAAACTAGTACAACAACAACAACACTGGTCCGAATTATTTCATCACAAGCAATAACCAGCCATTTAAACATGCAGTGCAAAATTTTAAAAAATTATATTCGCTATAGCAAATGTTCCATGATCTGACCTCACATCTGTTGACTGCTACTAATAAACGACAAAAAAAACGAAAGCTCTCTGACTCTATGCTGCAGTTCGTCTCACCGTTTGAAGGAAATCTTCTGCTTTGTTTTGTGACAGTCCATCACCCACTCTTTCCTGATGATAATGCCTCCGGCTGCTTTCACCTGACTGTACTTGGGCGTGTTGGCAAACGCACAGCTGCAGGAGAGAGACAAAAAGCTATGAACAACAAGCACGAGGCGTCTCTGAATGCTGACACATGTCATGAGGCCCTGAACGCTTCATGACACTAATGGATGGGCTCCTTACATGAGGTGTGTGGAGTCTGGAGTCCAGTCGGGTTTGTATCGGCCTCCCATGGCCAGGGCTTTGTCCCGCAGCTCTGCACGGAAGGGGTTCTGGAAGCCACTCAGGACAAAGACGACGCCCTCCATGATGCGGTTGAAAGCAACCGGTTCTGCTGACTTGGGCTTAGGTTTGGGTTTTGGCTTGGGCTCTGGCTTGGATTTAGGACTCTCTCTTTTGTCTGATGTCTTTTGGCCTGGAGAAGAATTCAAGATTTGACACCATCGAGAACTCAGTTTGTACAGTGGCTCTTAAAAAGGAAGCCTTGAGATGACTTAAAAGTAGATGATTGAAAAGTAGAAAAAACAAACATTTAAATAAACTACTAAAACAAAAATTCAAATATCTATTGACATGAAAAGTAGTATTTTTATTAACTACTGTTAAACAAAGAAGATTAATTAAAATAATAACAAATGTATGGCTCATTGTTAGCATTACCCATATATTTATATATTATATAATATAGCACAGCTCTGCATCTTGAAAAAAAAAATTCAGTTGATTTGAAGGCCGAACCTTAAAATAGAAAAATGTCATGAATGTACCTGGCTCAGAGGAATCATGTCTTTGTAGCATTTCTGGTGATTAAGGGATAATACAAGGCTTCTTCACCACACAAATGGTTGTATAAAGCAAAAATGCTACAAATGCACATCATGTTTTGTGAGAAAGTATGACATGCTATTTTTGGAATCAACACCCCAAGATTAGTAGGAAACAAGTATCGGATTTGATTCAGCAAATATGATGCAAGCTGGTGTAATATATATTTATTTTATAAATCACCTCCTGTAAGTAGATTTTTTTGTCTTTGAATAAACAGGAAAATCCTGGATATATGAGGAAGACTCATTTTAAAAGTATGATTTTTAGTCCTGGAAAAGTCATTGAAATCTTGTAGCATTTTTATAAATGGAAATTTTATATACAATAAACTAAAAAAAATTATCCTGATCCGGTAAAACCAAGAATGACTGGAAAAGTCATGGCGAATCATTGGTTTAAAAGGGGCAAAATCCCTGAAGAACATTCAGCTTATTAAAACTTCTTCAATACAGAAATTTGTTTCAATTATTATTTTAACCCCGGACACTCCTAGTTTCTGAGAACCATGGACTTCATGTGTTCAATGAATATGGCATAATCTTGTTATTTACCGGTGGTGATGGGACTTGCAGTTGCACTGGTTCTTGCTTTAGATTTTGGAGTGGCAGAGTTTGGTTCAGCAGAGGCAGATGAACTGGGCTTTTTGGGCGGTGGACCGGTGGCTTCCAGGCGCTCTTTACTGAACTCGAACTTCCTCTTCACAGGAGTCTTTAAAAAAACACAACAGGAAACACATCAAGCAGTGGTTCTCTAAGAACAGACTTTCTTTTACTCTGACGTGCTCTTTGGAGCTTGACAAGTACAATCACCATCCTCTTAACCATCATTCGTACAGGTTTGAAACAACATGAGGGCAGAAAATAATGGTTTTATCTTTTAGAGAACTGTTTTTTTAACAAAAAAGGGACATTCAAACACTTGAAGTCAGCATTAAACGAAGGTGCGATAGTCTTTCTTCCCTATTGTGACGTATATCGGAGTGAAACAGCTTCTCGGATCAGAAAAAAATGTCAACAACATTTGCCAACAAAAAAACAAAAAAAACAAGCCATCAGAGAAGACTTTGCAAGTGGGAGGGGAAGTTATTTTGATTAAAGATTATGAGGCACATGAATTTAAATAAATAATGATGATGTGCATGGATAAATTATTTTTTAATAAATACTGCAATATTCAATAAAAAACAAGAATAGTCATTTTAGATTTCATGGTGACCTTAACATTTTCAAAGGGGAGCGTTTGATAAGCGTTGATGTCCTACAGTAGGAAGAGCGTCTTCATCTCAGATCCTGCTGAGATTCAGTTTTTCCAGTTCCAGTTATTATAAGGATATAAAAGGTCAATAATCCATTGCAGGCGACTACAAAATATCTGCCACTTCAGCACAAAGACAATAGCATCAGGAACTGTGTTCGCATTGGAGAGATGATTTATGGGGACCATAAGTGGAGCAGCTAATTTAATAAGGAAGTAAAACTCATTAGTTAGAGGACAGGAATAGTTATATAGGGCTTGTTATATAGGGCTCCACACCTGAAGAGAGAAACACTGTGGTGTTCAAAGGTTTATGGTTGGTGAGATATGTCAATGATTTGAGAAAAGTCTCTTACGCATATGTGAAATGTAAATACAAATTAAAATGGCTACTTTCTATGTAAAAATATTTTAAAATGTAATTTATTCCTCTGATCAAAGCTGAATTTTCAGCACCATTATTCCAGTCTTCAGTGTCACATGATCCTTCAGAAATCATTCTAATATGCTGAATAGAAACATTTCTTATTATCAATGCTGAAAACAGTTGTGCTGCTATTTTTGTGGAAACTGTGATACATTTTTTTTCAGGATTCTTTGCTGAATAAAATAATTCTTTCCAAAAGAAAAAACTTACTGCCCCCAAACAGTAGCCACACAACTCAATAGAACAACAACAAAAATGAACTGATAACTCGCTCAATCCCTAGTTCTGATCTGATCCGAACACACGAGTCAGTACCTGTTGTGTGCTGGTGCTGCTGGAAGACGACTGTGTGGACGAACCGTCGGACTTCAGAGCAGCAGTGGCGTAACTCAATCTGTCATTCTGAGGAGACACTGATAGAGAAACAAGTAATAATGATTCTGTGATTATTACATTTACTTCTGCGTACACGGGACCCAAAAATGAACATTCACCAAGCATGGATTAAATTTGTCTTGAAAGGAAATCCAAAAATTATTTTATTATGAACAGTAACATTCAATATAATAAAAAAAAAAATGAACATCCCCCACCACCCATTATATATACTATTAAAATATAATACACTAATGCCATGATTTGATTTGAGACACGATACTGATCTCATGATACTCTCAAGATACTTTAAACAAAGACAAAATAGAGCTAAAAATAATTTAAAAAATAAAATGGAGATATATACAACTATAAACTATATATAAAACTTTTTTTGAGTCAGGTTTAAATATTTTATTTTATTATAGTGTATTTTATTTTTTAATTCATTGTTAATAATTAATAAACATGGAATCTCAAATGTATGCTTTGATGTCTGGGTTTATCATATTTGCTGCTAAATTAAATCTGTCTAAGCTTTCCTTTTGGGTGAACTATACATGATAAATAGTTTTATATTGTGACAAGATATATTGTTACACCCCCAAAACACGCCAGCTAGACCTGTCACGATTATTGATCACAGTTATTTGATCAAATCGCAATTATTTGAAATGACTGCGACAATTGTGAACTTTCAGTTTAATTTAAATATCAAATTTTTCCATCTAAATAAGGAAAATTTAAGCATTTAAAGAAATGCCATAAAGTGCGCAATATCGTGTTTCCTATCCTCTATGTATCATGTCATATCATGTATCATGTTTTCTTTACAGCATTGAAGTAAATCATATGCGACTACTTTTAATTACTTTTATTATTATATTACATGTGATTCAAAGTAAAACATAAAAAAATAACTTTAGCCTCACACTGTCAAGAACCAAATAGAATTAAATTGTTAATCGCAATTATCTATATTCAGCACAATTCATAATTGTGAGTCGTGACAGGCCTAATACAAGCAAAGTTATGGGTAAAGGTTTTTACCATTTATGCCTATGGGATTCATCAAACGGTTTACATTAATAATGTAATATGCATTACCTTTCAGTCCTGTGCTGGATTTAGCAGTGCTCTCTCTGCTAAAGAACAGACTTCCCGGCTGGATATTTGAACCAGAAGAAGGGGATTCGTCTTTAACACGGAACTGACCCAGTTTAGTTAGTTTCTGTCAGGAGGAGAGACAACAGATCTCAAGAGCCGTCAAACATCAGGACACCGAACACGAGCTGTGGAGGAACAGCACTCACCGGTGGAGGCGTGATGGGAACATCATTATCGTCTGGAGGAGAATGCAGCTTTATAAAGGTGACTCCATATGCTATTGACTACACACAAACAGAGAACAAAGGTTCGCGATTCACAGTCTTACTGTCGTGTCAGGTGCATGACTTGACATGAGAGAAAACAATGTCAGTGTTCACCTTGCTGTAAGGCTGACTGCACACAATCTTCACGCAGTCCCACTTCTCCTGCGCCGTGGCCTTCACCAGTTGGTTGGGTCCAAAGAAGCGCACTCGGTTTGTGTTTGTGCCGTTACGGCTCTCTGTGGGTGACATGAAGGACGACGTGACCAACAGAACCTACAACAGATCGCAAGAAAGACACATTAACACCGACAGCCTTGAAAATGACACATTCTTCAGAATCAGAATCAGTTTTATACCTCGGGTGTGCTTAAAGGATTAGTTCATTCAGAATTAAAATTTCCTGATAATTTACTCACCCCCACGTCATCCAAGATGTTCATGTCTTTCTTTCTTCAGTCAAAAAGAAATATTTTAAATACTTTTTAACCACATATGCTCGTCTTGCACTAGCTCTGCGATGCGTCACACATTGCGTAATCACGTTGAAAGGTCATGCGTGTTGCGGTTCAAAAAGGTGATTTTTTTTTTATTATTTCTTAAATGGCGTTTGACTTAGTCTTTGCACATTCGCTTTGTAAACACTAGATCGGTACTTCCGCCTATGTCATGCGTGACCTTGTAACGGGTGTTACATGCGCTTCATGAGGCACACATGCACAGGCACGCAAGGTCTCGCGCTCTCTACCGTGCAGGTTGTTAAAAAGAAGAACAATCCCAGAAAAACCGGGACGGGTGGCAACACTATCGGAAATACGGGACAAACCGCGTCCCGTTTTTTATAAACAACATTTTTTTTATTTTTTTAAATTCCGTATTTTAAGGGACGGGCGGCAACCCTACCCTTATTCCTCGGCTGGGATCCTGTAGAGCACTTTGAAGCTGCATTGAAACTGTTGTACCCTAGTTGTGCCCCATTGAAGTCCACTATATGGAGAAAAATCCTGGAATGTTTTCCTCAAAAACCTGAATTTCTTTTCGACTGAATGACGTGGGGGTGAGCAAATTATCAGGAAATTTTCATTTCTGATTCTGAATTTTCAAACTTAGTCTTTATTTATTTATATGGGACAATGCATATTCATCAACGAACAATAAAAGTTAAACGTAAATACGCCGGATTTAGCACAATGCTAATTTCCATCCGTAAGCTAACTAATCCTTTAAGGAAACAAGAAACGTAACTTAACATAGATACAAGATATAGAACGTTAAAAAATAAATAGATATACAAAAAGAGTTCACTATTATAGTAATAGTTTCCTGTAAAGCTGCTTTGAAGTAATGTGTAATTTGATGCTTTTAAAGCTTGTAACTTTAAGACGCACCTCAAAGTCTTGATCTTTGACTGATGTGGAGTGTCCAACAAGGACCTCAATGAAAGCAGAGCCTTCATTTCCAATGTCTATGCTGTGAATTTGCTCTTCCTTTTCCAACTGGAGAAACAACAGAGACAAAAATTGAATTAAAAAAAACATTAAAATAAGTGCAAGTGATGTTAAGTTCTCATCTTAGAAATAAACTTAGAATAACATTTTTATTTATTAAATAAATATTATTTTTTATATGTTTATTTTAAATAATTAAAAATATTAATAAACAATATTAATAAAACAGAAAAGCCATACTTGAAGAATGACTGAAACTTGCTTCTCTCCAGGTCTTGCAGCTTTCCATTTTCTGTACGTGTCAGAGCTCAAGAGGTTGTCTGCCTTGTGAGTCTGTGCAGAAGGATTGAACAAGTCTCATGAATAAACACCACTTCTATTTGGTCATTAACATCATGTTATTAGACTATCTTCATTCTTCCTCATCTTGTGAGAGTGTTTAGATGTTTTAATAGTCTTGCATTTAAACTTCAGTATTAAAAACAGAGTTAGAGTTTCATTCATTTCTGTGAATCATTTCAAATGATCTATTTCAATAGACTTCTCTCTGTCCTCATTATACAGAGTCTTCTCTTGTTAGTAGATTAGTGTATGTTGATTTTAAAGTGGCCTTGGGCACAAAATCTAATTATTGTGATTAAATATAAAGGTATTAATTAAAAATTAATTTAAAAAAAAAGGTAAAAGTTATTAAGGTATAAATATAGACAATGTATACTTACATTGTCCTCGCTGCTGCAAGACACGACATGCTTAAGTTTGATTTCAGGCATGTTCATCAGATTAAACACTGGTCTCTGGTCTCATAAAATCTTAAAACACTGTACAACAAAATAAGCATTTCATTAATAATGAACATTATAAATGTAAGTGAAAGCTTAAAGATGCAGTAGACTTGCATGATCTATAATAAAAGTCTGAGCAATTAATTGCTGAGACTTTTTTAACCACCTTTCCAGTTGTTTGTGATTGCTGGATTGGACTCCTTTTTTTAATCATTCAGACTGATTCGCTAATGAAGCACTCGATCTGTGAATCGACTCAATTGAAGGATTCAATCAGATATCAAATCATGTCTAGCAAGCAGGTTTTATCTACAAAAGAGTAATACATAATTACTGTGGTAATTATGGTCAGATATTAAACGAAGACAAACAATTGACAATAACGGCATTCATGTTTAATATGAGCATTTCTGTCCACATTTTGCTGTAATCTAACCTACGATTAATTTAATTATAGTCTACTCAGATATTTGGGTGTTTTGGCCTCATAAAAATTCAAAATTATTTAAGAGGTCAACTCAATTATCTAAACTAGACAGACTTGAAAACATTTAATATCTAGCAAAATATTAATATATTTTGTTTACACGGAGTATCTGTTAGACTAGCTGTCATTCACAAATACGAGACTGAGTGCGTCATCAGCTCAGACACCAAATGATTGTCAACAGCGTCTCTGGTATAGTTTAGCTAGTATTAAGAGCATTGAATCGACTAGTTAAGTTAACTAGCATGCTTCATAATTTCACAGCGCCCTGTGTGAGCGAACAATGGAGCTGCATTACAGCCGTCAATAAAGCAACAGAAACAGGCCTGAAAACATTCAGACACTCAATTGAACTAAATCAAGAACACTGTACCGAAGTCGAAAGTCTACAGACCTCAGTTATGTGGCTTATTGTAGCTTGTGTGGAGACTGTTTCACGAACTCTCACGCATACAAACTCCCTCTCAATTCACAACACGTGACATCACTTCCGCCGACCGTCGTATCACAGGCAGAGTGACGCTTCATAGGAAATCAGTGGAAAAGATGGTAAAATAAAGGTCCGTTTTAATAGCAAAACATTCAGAAAAATATATATGGAAGCTATCAAAATATCTAAAACAAACATCTAAAATAAAATCATTTATTTTACAAACTGAGAGCTGTTATGCATAAAGGAATATTTTATTAATTTATTATTTTCCAAAAAAATCCAAAAGGTTTACATATAGGCTACTAATCATGTCTCTGTCAATCAGTCTTTTCCCTTTCTCACTGCTATGGTCACACAATAAGAAACTGAAATGTTGATCAATAGCCTTTCTTTTATGCTTGTTTTTAATAGGCCTAGATGTTGTAATTTTCCACCTGCACAGCTTCAAGGTTTTCTTTCCAATGCCATCTGACAAGTCCAACACTTACCAGACAAACAATGTTCCCCTTTTTCTCGGTTGCATGACAAGATCAATCGTAGTGTTCAAAAAATGTAACCTTTTGCCCATTTCCCTGTTCCAATCTCAGCCTGCGTGTTTTTGTTTCCAATCAACTCTATACTTTTATATTTAGTGTCCTCAGGACTTAACTAAAATACTTTCAGTTTTCAATGAAGCAAAGATTTTTCACTAATGACTTAATTGTAAAGCGCATGTCCAAGGAAAATCTTTAGACACTCTCAAATGTGACTTTCCATAGCTCAGTCAGTGTTCATGAAAATAACCTGAAATGACTTCAGACTGAATTGCAAATCACTGATTGGCTGTTCAATTGAATGGCGATTAAAACACACATCATAGTTCCAAAGCCACTTTTTGTCTATTCAGTGATTTTGCAAATAGCCTAACAAACAATATTCACTCACATGCATTTCTTCATATTCTTCAAACTGCAGCTTGAGATGCCAAAGACACTGTTTTTTATTTCTTTATTTCTGGAGGCTGGTAGATACAGAAACAACAGCACCAGCACAGGCTCAGTTCTCAGTGAAAACACAGAGGTATGGTTATATAAACACCGCCAGGTAAGTTTCCTTCTGTTATTTGAGGATTCATTGATGAGGTTGTGATCATATGACCTCCACATAGATGGCCGTGTCAGAGTCTATTGTGACGGGGGTTGGTCTCTCCCGCTGCTCTCGCTGTCGTCTGGCTGCTCGTCTTTGTCTCTTATGCATCTGCAACACAGAGACGGCTGCATTTCAAAATCAAATGCATCATTAATTCACATGCCTTTTATAAATGTAGATGGCTTTTTGCTGTTGTGATACCTCTCAGATAGTTGACTTTCACTTTCAATGTTAATAAAAAAACATTCTTTTTATAATTTAGAGTTTCATTAATGCGCTTTTGGACTTGTAGTAATACATTTTCAAATAATAATAATAAACAATTCAGAATTAAAACATTCAGAATCCAAACGTCAAAAATTCGACATTCTTAATAAAAAAAAATCAAAATTCAAAAGATCAAGTAAAACCTCATCAATTCATACAGCAGATGACTATCATTGCACCCGAAATCGCATGCTGTCTAGTAGGTAAAGTAGGTACTACATTTGAATTTAAATTTACTTCTCGACCATTAAGGAAATACATTCTATATAGTATGAATATGGGTAGTATGAATGAAATCTGGACGTACTATCTGTCATGTTGTTACTGTCATGTGATCTACCAGTGTCAGTTGTGTCGCTTCACTTAGGCCCTGTCCCTAACAATTGTCTTGACTCAAAACGTACCAATCTTAATGAGCCCATCATTGCTTTTTACCTGTTTGTTTCGTACAAAACCTGGAGTGCCGTTCTGATAGATGAGCTGGTAACTGCCGTTGGTGTAGATGTGTGTGACCTCACTGCAGTTAATGTATAGCGGCATGCGCTCCTGATAGATCCCGAGACTCTCTGGATGTACTGCAGGAGGTCTGTAGGCCATGACACGTCTCCTTTTCAACAAGAAAAGAGCTCAGATGTTATTTACAGTTTAATGTAATCAGATGAGATTTGTCAGACATGAAACTGAATTGTTAATGATATAAACGCATGATAAAACATTAGTGAGAATGATCTTACTGTCTGTTTGTGCAGCAACAGCAGTAAAATATCAGAAGACTCAGTAGCAGAAGGAAAAACACAGCACATGCTGCTGGTATTAGAATCCATATCAGATGACCTGTGGAAAAAAAAAACTTCCTCATTATAATGCATATGTAATGACTATGCAAACTTTGTTTTTTAAAATAGTAATTAAGTAGGCCTATTTAAACATTTATGTAAATATTATAAATTATATTTATTTATATATATATATATAAATTAGTGCTGTTCATTTTTTTACATATGTGTGTATATATATTATTATATTTATATATATTATATATTTGCCTTTGTGTGTGTATATAGACACAAATATATGTATGCATGTATGTTTATATACAAAGTCACGCACGCGCACACACATATATATATATATATATATATATATATATATATATTATGTTAAAAAACTTTGACGTTAGATGCGATAAATCGATTTGACAGCACTGATATAAATTAATATTTAATTTAAAATATAATAAAATAAAATAATTATAAATAAGTAAAATAAAAGTAAACAACTTTTCCATCACTGAATGTTCTTCAGGTTTTACACCATTACCACAAATATTTTCATGACTTTTCTAATCTTTTCCACTCTTTTTTGTTTAATTTCCTGTCCTGATTTTTGGAAACATCTGTAGAATGGATTTAAACACTAAATTTATGTTAAACAGAGCTGTTTTTACTACACTCTTTGGTAGATAGAAGCATCATTATATTATCAATTATTATATTTAATAGTATAAAAACTATTACCGGCAGATAAAAGCATAATTGTATTATCAAGTATTATATTTAATAGTTAAAAACAGAATCAAAAAGTTACAAAATCATTGCAAACAAAGATAATAATAGAATAGGGGTTTGAAACAATGAGTAAATAATGATAGAATCTTCATATTTGTCTGAACTATAATCCTCTAAATGTCATTGTTCAGCTGTAGCGTACCATCATGAGCCTCACACAGTACGTGAGAGTCGTTTCCCAGTGAGTTGATTGCATAACATTCCACCGGCAGAGAAGCGTCTGTGAATCCACTGAGAGTCGCCATCAGTATATGGTTGAAATAAGAAAAAGAAGCATTATATGCGTCCGGCAGGTGAGTCCCGTTCACGCTCCAGGTGACAGCGGGACGAGGGTTTGAGTCCACGGCACAGAAGCAGGACAGCAGCGTCCCGTCCCAGTCACAGGACGAGTTGGACAGAATAACAGGAGCGTCTGCAGAGACGAGAAGAGTGGACACTTACAACATGAGGCAAACAAAACAGCACTATGAAGGACAGAATACAGAAGCAGAAGAATGCAGTGTAATTTTGTATCATGTTTTACAGGTTTCTACGGCAGGGTTATTATTATAGCTAACAAAAACTAGAACCATTAAAAAAAATCTTAACTTGAAATAAAATAAATTTTAACTGAAAAAATACTATATAGACATATTTTTTAAAATAAAAAACCTACTAAAATGACAAAAAAAAACCTTACTAAAAGTTTAATTAAAATTTAAATTAAAATAATAAAAAACACCTTCAAAATATTAATAAAAACTATACTAGTTTATCAATTATACTAAAATAACACTGGTCTACGGAGCACCTAGGAGTAAATGATGATGGGAAAAATATGAGATGGCTGAAAACAATTAATTTCAATGCTTTTTCAATGTTCCACCTTGAAACTTTTTGTTCGCTCACAAAACTTTAGGTTTCCACCAAAACTTTTTCAAATTCTTAAAAAAAGAATAATAATAATTCTTAAAAAAAAACATTTTCAGAATTCATAAATTCTTCTTTTTTTTTCAAATTCTTGATTATTTTTTCAAATTCTTCTTTCTTTTTTTTAAATTCTTCAAAAATGTTTCCTTTTTTATTCCACAGATGCTGGATTGGATTGGAAACACCAGATAAGGAACAAATAATGACAGAATGAATGAAATAAGTGTGTAAACTATTGAAGCACGAGGCAGGAGGCTGTTGACTCACATTGCACATTGAGGCCCGTGAGGCGAGACGCCGCCCGTCCCAGTCTGTTGGCAACGGTGCACTGAGCGCGTGTGTCTCGGGTCACGTTGTAGATGCGGACGGTGGGAGTGCGTTTGGGGAGGATCACCGTGTTTCCCGACTGAATGGTTGACCACTGGTATTCTAACGCCGGCGGGTCGGCCTTACAGGAACAACTCAGCAGAGCATTTCCTCCGACCCGGACAGACGTCGTGAGGACCTGAATGGAGACGTCTTTGGGAGGAACTGAGGAGGCCAGAAACATTTAGAACTGCGTTAGATCAGGGGTTCTCCACCAGGGGGCCTCAAGATGGTTTAAAATAAAACAAAAAAACTTTGAAATAAGTGAAAACAACAGAATATCAATGGTAAGCTGGTATCTGTCACAATTATTTTCAATTAAGTCTGTCTTAGTTTCATTTTCAAGGACTTTTAATTTGCCCATCTTACCCGTTTCCTGTGTTCCTTTGTTCACGCCAAATCAGTCTCCTTGGTTACTCATTAATAAGATCCCCCCTGTTAGTATTCAGTTTGTCATCTTGTATATTTAATCCATTCAGTTCCCTCTGTCAGGTCCCTTGGTATTGTTGTGTTTTGTTGTATTGTGTTTTGTGTTATTGTTGTGTTTCAACACTATTGGATTACCCGAGTCTATTTGATTGATAAACAACGTTCATATTTGAATTACGTCGTCAATCTTCTTCATCCTCTGACTCAACTTTACAGTATCATATTTCTTATTTTAATTAGAACTGCTATTTTTAGCTCAGAACAACAATTCTCACAGAAAACTTGTATACATGAGGGAATTTCTAAAAGTGTGATTTATAGACCAGGAAAAGACATGGAAATTAGTGAAATATTAAGTCATAGACTTTTTTATAATGAATGTGAAATTTTCTAGTTATGTCAAGTTCTAAAATATTTGATCAGTGCTTAGAAATTGCTATGTGTAGCCAAATAAATAACTATTAAAAAATAATAAAATCATTGAAATATTAAAAAAGTCACAAATGACTAGAAAATCACTTTATTGAATTACTTTATTGAATTATTCTAATTTAATATTATTATTATAAATATAATTTATACAAATATTTAATTAAAATCATTTAAATTGCCACCCCTAGTTTTTACAAATAAAAATGTTTGAAAATGAGCAGCATTGTAATTACAACAGAATTACCAGAAATCTCTTTGACGGCCTTCATATATGGTCTTTGACAATGGTGGGCCTTGAAGTAAAAAAGGTTTGACACTTTGGATGTTGTTATACCATTTAAAACCGCAACTTTTTCTCATATGCAGCATTGGTTTGAATTTAAGTTCCACATAACCACTGAATTTTCATAGCTTTTCTGCTTGTTTGTGATTAGTGAATAATGATATTTGACATCTTACAGTGAACGAGGATCTCTCGGATGGCTGAAGATCTCCTGGTCTTCAGATACTCCACCTCACATCGCACTCTGGAGTTTGTGTGTTGTGGGACGGTAAAGGACAGTGAGGTCCACATGACCGGTAAGTGACCCGGGTCACGCTGCAGCTCCGTGTCTCCGTGAACGCTGCTTCCGCCCTGATCGCCTCGCTCCCACTTCCACAGCAGACGGGGGCGTTCGGATGGGCAGCTGAGCTTCACTGAACAGTTCAACACCACCTCCTGACCCTGCTTCACGGGCCCCGGGTCAGTGACCTCAGGCGGCTCTGGTGTATCTGATGATGAGACACAAGATTCATACACATATTTTGTGTTATTATATGTAAAATCACATGAACATCAGTGTTGTTTTAGCATCATTAAAGGTGCAGTAAGCGATTTCCGAGAAACGCTGTTGATATTTGAAATCACCAAAAACAAATACGCGCCCACCCAAAAGGACCACACCCCTACCTTGATAGCTCCGCCCCAAAACGCTGTGAGTAGACAGCACCTCATGAGTAGACACGCCCCTTACTGCTGATTGGCTACAAGTGTGTTTTGTGTTCTGGTGCTGGTTCCGATTCATTTTCGATAGCTTATAATTTCCATTTTAATTTTAATGTTGGATTAAGCTATAATATTTTTTGTTGTGTTTTTGTCATTTACAAAAAAAATATATCTATAAATATGTTTCATTTTTTTAATTTTTGTTTTCAGTTGTCATTTTAATTTTTAGTTAGTTTTGGATTTTTTGTGTTTTTGTCATTTGTATTAGTTATTTTTAAATATGTCTATATAGTTTTTATTAATATTTTGAATTTATTCAAATATTTTTTGTTTTCATTTTAGTTAAAGTTGTAGAAATGTTGTTGTTTGTTTGTCACTTTTATAATTTTTTTTTAAAATATAGGCTATCTATATAGTGTTTAATACTATTTTGAATTTAAGTAATTTGTTGTGTGTTTTTTTGTGATTTCTATAGCCTATGATTTCCATTACACGAGAGTAGGTGTTAAAACTTCATGCTGATTTGTACTCGGCTTTCGCCAAGATAATCACCAACTAAGACGTAGCTTTACAGTAACCTATGCTTCTCCATCCATTTACGCTTCTTTCCTTCTGGTGACGGGAATCTCCTTCTGTCTGGTGTTAATGGCTGCAGTGTATTTGCGCGTCAGCACACACAACGGCTGCAACCACAGTGCGGTCCCCCCATAACAACCCTCTGGATTGAGCGGAGTAGGGAACATCTCTAGGGTCTTCAAGTGGGCACCTTCCTTCCTCAGTGTTTCGTCGACTAGCCCACGACACCTCAAGAGGGCTCGGCAGTGACTCTGGCGTCCCAGAGTCACCCCCCTCCGTCCCCCACTCAACTCCAACCCGTTTGACTAAGGCTGTCGAGCCCCACTGGTGCATTAATATGCAGTTTCAGTGGCAACGGTTCCGAATGGCATACCACCTACCACAAACCACAATATCTGCCCAACCACCCGTGAATCTCCTTCTGTCTGGTGCTAATAGCTGCAGTGTATTGCGCGTCAGCACACACAACGGCTGCAACCACAGTGCGGTCCCCCCATAGCAACCGGACCACCAAAAAAATATCTGGTCTTAGGTTAGTGGTGGCAATCTCAGGTGGAAAAATAAGCCGTTGATCAAGATCAGCCAGCATCTTCCAGTCCCTAGCAGCTTCCAGTTGTCCTGGGCGTGAATTGGTGTTAGCACCTTTTCTTGGTGGTTGCTCGGCTTGGCGGAGGAATATTGTCTTCTGCGTGTAATGTTTTGCTAGCACAGGCGGCAACTTATTGGTCATACAACGCTTGCCTTCCAATGCTAAAGCCAAACATCGCAATACTTGGTCATGGCGCCAAGTAGAGGGATCCTCTCCTACCCAGAGGTTTAGGTTCTGCGGTGATGGGAGAACATAATATGTTGACCTAATAAGGAAACTGATCCTACTCTCTTCCATTGACAAAGGTCTTGCAAGCCCATTTTGCGTTGTTCCACACTCTCCCATCTCATCCACTCTCCCTGCTTGGCCTGGGAAATGGCCTTTATACATCTCATTCTCTCCTCCTGCTTTCGCACCTCGTTGACTACCAGCTTCCTCCTTTGAGCTGGGCCTGCCTTGTGCCATTTAGGAGGAGCTAAACTCAGCCCAAAACCCCCTCTTCCATCCTGTACCTGTCCCACGATATCCCCAATTTGAAGGTCAGCCTTTGCCTATACTACAGATTTCTTTGCTGACCACTTTCTACCAGTTTTTACCACAGGGGCTGCCTCCCTTACACATTTGTCTCGTGACTCTGCTAAAGTCATTTCCAGTCTGACCTTGGCCCACTTAAACTCCTTGGTTAAAGCAGAGACTGGCAGCTGCAATACTCCTTTACTATAAAGTCAAAGAAACCTCGTACACAGTCAGTGGCCACAGCAACCTTGGCAGTAGACCAAACTGAAAGCACCAGAGTTTCAGTTTGCCTGGTAGAGCACAGCTGTATATGCTCTTCAACCCTTCCACTGCTTGTCGTCAAACTTTTCCCACTCGAACTGTGTCCTTTAGATCCCCATCATACCATCTATCTAGACTCTTCACTGGCTTCTGAGAAACTGTTGGTATTGCCTCACCATTAATGAAGAATGTTTTATCTACTACCCTGCCTTTAATTATTGAGATGCTCCTTGATTTAGAGGGCTTAAATTGCATTCGTTCCCATTCAATATTATCTGTTAACTTCCCCAATAACCGATCAGTGCAGGCTACCGTTGTAGTCATGGTTGTCATGTCATCCATGTATGCTCTGATTGGTGGTAGTCGCATCCCAGAAGCCAAGTGCTATCCTCCTACTACCCATTTTGATGCCCTAATGATTACTTCCATTGCCATGGTAAAAGCCAGTGGCGAAATGGTGCATCCTGCCATTATTCCAACCTCTAAGCATTGCCATGTAGTGCTGAATTCTGGAGTTGAGAAACTAAATTGCAAATCTCCAAAATAGGTTTTCACTAAATTTGTTATCGACATCGGTACCCTGAAAAAATCAAATAATGCCCAAAGAAGCTCATGTGGCACTGAACCATATGCATTAGCCAAATCCAGGAATGTCACGTGGAGCTCCTTCCTCTCCTTTTTAGCTGATTGAATTCGTTGCCAGATAACACTGATGTGTTCTAAGCATCCTGAGAATCCTGGAATGCCTGCTTTTTGAACTGAAGTGTCAATGAAGCCATTCTTTAATAGGTAGGTTGACAATCTCTGAGCAATAATGCTGAAGAAAATCTTGCCTTCGATGTTTAATAGTGAAATAGGGCGAAACCGACTGATGCTTGTAGCATCTTTTTCTTTGGGTATAAAGACTCCCCCTGCTCGGCGCCATGCTCTAGGTACAACCTGTTTTTCCCAAGCCACTTTTATCAATTTCCACAGAATTCGTAGAACTCCTGAAGCACTCTTGTACACTCTGTACGAAACTCCATTAGGCCCTGGAGATGATGAAGCCCTTGCCTTTCTCACCACCTATTCTATCTCTTTCCAATTAGGTGCACAGACCTCCATTTGGTATTCTGGTGGATTGACAGGTGGGATGTCTGATGGAATTGACATAGGCTCATGCCTTTTTGCATCTGTATGCGTTTCCTCCAAATATCTCTCTAGCTCAACCCTAGATGCTTTTAAAGTGCCATTCTTCTCACTGGTGAATAACTTCTTTACAAATTTGAATGGATCTTTATAGAAATTAGCCCTCGCACGCTCCTTCTTTTTGTAGCGTTTCCGTAGGCGCTCAGCTCTGCGTAATGTTGCAAGCTTATCTTTTATGGCCCTTTGTAAGAGATTGAGTCCCTCCTTCTGACTTTGTTCCGCTCTTTTCCATTGCTTCCTCAGCTGTCTCCTTTCTCTAACTAACCCTTCAATTTTCTGCTGCTGTCTAGACAATCCAGGAGTAGTTTGTACTTTTTCCTTCCTTTTTTACACACCAAACCTCTCACTTCCATATGCGTAAATGATGTCCCCAAATTTATCCAGCTTCTTTTCAACTGTACCAGTTAATCTTTCCAATGCAAAACATAGATCTGTGTTTACCGTGTCCCATGCAGTTTTCTCACAAGCTCTTGGCCATCTAACTCCAGGCCTATGCCCGTTGAGGTTCTTTTCTCTCTTATGCTGGTTAGTCTGACCGGGTTCACAAGAATCAATGTGTTCATCACTAACTGTGCAAACCCTCCTCTCCTCTATGACAGGGGTGCTGATATCCTGCGAACTGTGGTTTGCTTCCTGTCGCTGGATTTCATTCGACTGACTTGACTGACTTCGTAAGAAGTACTGATCAATGCGAGGCCCTTGTCCCTTCTCCCTCAAGCATTTCTTTTTCCCTTGATGAATCTTCAAACCCCTGACCGTTGTCGCCTTGCTCCAGCCAAAAGCTTGGAGTTCAATGGCTTTGCTAACTGCAGAACCTGAACTAGTCTTTTGTGAAGTACTCTCCATACTCATATCCGTTTCCATTCCAAAGTCGTTAACCATGTTGTCCACCATTGAGTCATCTTCCGCCCCTGCTCTCGCAGACTCTAGGGGTATTTTCCTCTTTAATTTTTCAGAAGCCTTGGGCAGGTGTCTCCAGCATCCTGTAAACACAGAGCTGGATACTGCCGACAAGGGTAACTAACCTTTACCAGCCCCATTGGGGTCTCTTTCCTCCTGTCAGCTGTCTCTCCAGGCTGTCACAAGGTCTTTCCCTTGTTGCCAGCAGCACTATTCACCGCAGTCACTGGACGTATCCAGATCTTCATGATTTCCATTACACGAGAGTAGGTGTTAAAACTTCATGCTGATTTGTACTCGGTTTTCGCCAAGATAATCACCAACTAAGACGTAGCTTTACAGTAACCTATGCTTCTCCATCCATTTACGCTTCTTTCCTTCTGGTGACGTGAATCTCCTTCTGTCTGGTGTTAATGGCTGCAGTGTATTTGCGCGTCAGCACACACAACGGCTGCAACCACAGTGCGGTCCCCCCATAACAACCCTCTGGATTGAGCGGAGTAGGGAACATCTCTAGGGTCTTCAAGTGGGCACCTTCCTTCCTCAGTGTTTCGTCGACTAGCCCACGACACCTCAAGAGGGCTCGGCAGTGACTCTGGCGTCCCAGAGTCACCCCCCTCCGTCCCCCACTCAACTCCAACCCGTTTGACTAAGGCTGTCGAGCCCCACTGGTGCATTAATATGCAGTTTCAGTGGCAACGGTTCCGTATGGCATACCACCTACCACAAACCACAATATCTGCCCAACCACCCGTCATTCACGCAATATACACAGGAACGTAATGACTGTAAATACTAAACAACCTGTACAAATAAACCAACAGTTGCTGCTGAGACCTAACCACAATCTCTCCGCAACCATGTTTATTTATTTTTATTTCAGTTTTAGTTAGGCTACTTAAATATTTCAACTGAAACTAAACGAAAATGTAAAAATGTTGCCATAGCAACATACTGAATATAAATTTTTATTTGCATTTTTAATTTTATTTCAGTTAACATTTATAATTTCTTAAACAACATTTTTAAGCCCTTTTTTTAAACGGGTTTAGTTGTATTTACATCAGGTCAGTACAACATTAGCATACCAGTTACGCTGACGTTGATTTTGGTGCCCACAGCCCATGACCTTTGACCCAGCTCCCTCATCTGCAGTTCATATGTGTTCTGATCTTCTGTCCTGATTCTGTTGATGTTGATGGAGCAGTCCCCGGAGCTGAGGTTCCCCGCGAGGGACGTGCGCTCTCTGAAGTCTGGATGAATCGCATCCCCCCAGTGAGTGCTGAAGACCGTCGGTCTCAGTCTCATGAAGTAGGAAGTCGGGGTTCTCGTGAGCCGAACCTCCATCCGCGTTGCGCTGGGTACCGGGCTGAAGGAGCAGGGGAGCACGAGACACGATCCCTCCAGGACAAACACACTCCCCGGGGCAGAAAGGGAGACAGCAGGTGTCGCCCTCCACAGGTATGCTGAAACAGAGATCGAAACAGAAAGTTTGAACGGTTTACCGAACTATAAAAAAAGGCTATATATATAAATATATATACGAGTAGACCCCATATGGACGCTAGTAAGTTCTATCAACTTTGCGCTCTGTATAGATGGGTCCTCATTCATCGTTGGCAGAGCAGATGAAGACACTATACTGCCACTCAACCGCAGTCACTATCCAGAGTCTCGTCCCACCGAGCCTGAGCCTGTCACGTCATGTCTACCGAGCCTGAGTTCCTTCACGTCATGTCTAACGAATCTGAGCTTCACGTCATGCCTGCCGCACAAGAGACTGTTCACATCATGCCTGTCGAGCCTGTCCCTGAGCCTGTCCCTGAGGGGGGCTCAAGCCCCTGCCCCTTTTGTCTCAAAATGTATTGTGCCCTTTTCTGATAATTGTAAATAATAATAATTATTATTTTAAATATTATAATAAATAACACACTTACACACCCTTGCCACTAACAATAATAATACAAACAAATATTATATTAAAAAAAATTGGCGGAGAAGTGGTATGCGGAGTTTCCTTTGCAGCACCTCATACGCATTCAACGGTTCTGGTACCCACTACGCAGCAGTTCGCACGAGTCTCTTCAAACGAGCAGGTGGTAACTTTTAAGCTAATATGGAAAATTACATGTATTCTACCATCACCATGCTACTCTAAAAGTTGCTGCAGCATGCGAGTTATTCTTAAAGGGTTAGTTCACCCAAAAATGAAAATTAAGTCATTAATTACTCACCCCCATGCTGTACCAACCCCGTAAGACCTTCGTTCATCTTCGGAACACAAAGGAAGATATTTTTGATTAAATCTGATAGGTGGGTCACTGCTACATAGGCTGCCTAAGGGAATGAAACTTGACGGCCCAGAAAGTAATTAAAGAACATGTTTAAATATTCCATGTGCCTACAGTGGCTCAACTATAAGTTTATCAAGCGACGAGACTACTTTTTGTGCGAAAAAAAAACATAAATAACGACTTTATTCGACTATTCCATTACTTCCTTGTGGGCCTTGAGACGAGAGTTGAAGAGATTTCCACGACGCATGCGCGAGAACTGAGAAGATGACTTTCTGGGCCGTCAAGTTTCATTCCCTTAGGCAGCCTATGTAGCAGTGATCCACCTCTCAGATTTAATCAAAAATATCTTCATTTGTGTTCCGAAGATGAACGAAGGTCTTACGGGGTTGGTACAGCATGGGGGTGAGTAATTAATGACTTAATTTTCATTTTTGGGTGAACTAACCCTTTAACTACACTAAAAGTATAACTTGATTTCAGACGCATTCTGAGTGACAATGTCATTCGTTTTTATCCAAGGAATAAAAGTGCAAGGGGAAGTACATCTAACAGTTAGTTAAATTAAATCTTAAGTCCATGTCCAACTCTAAATTGTAAGGAAATTATATCTTTGATTTCATAGTAACGCTTTACAATAAGGTTAATTTGTTCATTACTCATGAACTAACATGAACTAACCATGAGCAACACATTTGTTACTGTAGGCTATATCTTAGTTAATACTACAACTGTTAATTGTTTATTCATGTTATGTCACAGTCAGTGCATTAACTAATGATAACAAATACAACTTTTGATGTTAATGTTTTAGTAAATGCTGAAATTAATATTAACTAAGATTAATAAATGCTGTAGAAGTGCAGTTTATTATTAGCTAATTTTAATAATGAAACCTTATTGTAAAGTGTTACTGATTCATGATAGCTAACACTGTCTTTCATACATATAATACATACATTAAATTTACAACATCAACAAAACTAAAAATTAATTTTCCATAATTACCTTCTTGATTCTCACTGTTTTGTTTGGTAAAGTAAATAATATTTAGTAATATTATCATATTATTTCCCTTATTTTCATTTGATGTGTTATGCATTCTAATAATTGTATTAACATATTTTCTTAGAATGCCAAGGAAAGAAAGAATAAAAACAAAAAAAAATGTTTATTTAGTGCCCTTTTTGGTCCCTCCACCCCTGCCGCTGAGGAGGTCTGTGCACGCCATTGGCCTAAACCCCTAGCTACGCCCAAAACAATTTTGGGGGGGCTATAGGTCCTCGACCTCAATGGCCAGACCGGGCTCCCACGGAATGGCCACGAAGGCTGATCCGCCCTGGCCGCCCGAAGCGTCGTCTCCGCCCTGGCCATCTGCTCAGCCTGCTCCATCCTGGTCTCCTGAACTGCCGGTACTGTCCTGGAGTCTTCAATCCCTGCTGACCCTCCTGAGGAAGACTCCAGGACGCCCACCCCCCCTTCTTCTCTCTTAACCGTGACAGGTGTATTGCTGAAGCATTAACTAACCTTATTGTAATTGTGTTACCAGTAATTATATTAAACCAATTCAGAGATGCATGACTTAACAGATGCAAATGAAGACTGATAATATTTCACATCTCATCGCTAAAACTTGCTCATTGAAACAGAATTATAATAAATCACTTATGTCAGAGTGATTGTCCTAATGAGAATATTAAACACACTGCTTTTATGGTCTTTGTCTTCACGTGTATCTAAAAAAACCCTCTTCAGATCAGTCTTGCATTATCACAAGAGCATTTCACAACACAGTCGAATATAGAAAAGGGAAGTTATGAAGTGTGTGAGTCTGCATTCTCAGAGCACATGCACAAATACAGTCACATGCATTTAGTGAACATTAACATACTGTATTATTTATGTTTTCAAGTTTATTTAATGATGTGTGGAAAGAGAGCATGTAAGAACGAAATGCATGGTTAGAGTTCAGTTGATGTTCAGAGAAAATTATCTTTGCATCATAATCGGATTTTGATTTGATTTTGACAGATACAGATCAGGGCAGATATACTAAAATCTCACTCACCAGTCATCACAGTAAAGAGCCCAATCGCTGCGTCCAGAGCCATGAGCGCACACCAGCCGGAGGGACGACACTACACCAGTAGACAGATGATGCCTCCTGGGGATTTTTTGGTCTTTTTCTGTTTTAAAGGGAAGTCAAAACTGGAGGTCTGGCATATTTCGTAATGCTGACCTGCTGTTCCATGACGTTCTTGATCCAACATCTTGACTACATTTACACTGCATTCAATGTACACAAGGTTGTTATCAGGTCTTGCTATATAATTAATAATTCAGTAAAAAATACAGTAAAAATGTAAACATATTTACAGAACAACGTGTAGGCCTAACTGTAGTTAAAATATATATATATTTTAAAACAGGTAATTCCAACAGCCATTTTCTGCTGAATTAGCAAGGCCATGATGCTACTAAAATCTGTTTGTACTTTTAATATACTGACAACTGACATCTATATATTTAACATTTACATTAATTTAACATTTAATTTAATATTCAACAATGATATTGATCTGCCTGCATTGACACTATTATACAAGAACTGAACTGAGCTGGACGATGACATCACGGTTTACTCCAGAGCGGCTATATATTAATAACTTTTTTTTTAAAACAAGAATGAAACATCCCTGAACTTACTTAAGCTGGACTGTGACGCTATTTTCTTCAACAAACTTTTTTGCATTATTTTCCTGTTTTCTCTGTAAAGCTGAAACAATCTGTATTGTAAAAAGTGCTATATAAATAAATGTGACTTGACTTGACATTCACCATAATAACACTGGTGGTATAGAGAAAAACGTGATGATTCAAAGTTATTATATGTAGCTTTTCCACAAGCTGAGGTTAATACTAGATAGAAAAGGCACACAGTGTCATAGCCTACACACACATTCAAAACACCATCATGGTTGGAAACATGACACTAAAATAATGCAATAAACATTCATTTAACAGCTTAACATAAAGCCCTAATAGCCTACTGAAATACTAAGAAGGAACTTTAAAAAACATCAAATGTAGAGTGCCACACAGGGAATTCTGGGAATGTCAGTGAATGTTTTTACAGTTATTTTTACTTATTTATTTATTTAAAATGGTACATTTAACAGTAATTTACTGTATATTTACATTAAATGTAAGGCTATTATAGTTTTTCTTAAAAAATATTGTACAGGAATTTACTGGTAACCAATTAACAGATTTTTACTTGTCTTTTACAGTTAAAATTGTTTTAATTTTTTTACTTTGCATGAATTATGTCATATTCATCAAAAACGAATTGTGTTATTATTCTTAGCATTTTTATTAGTATTATTACTCAAGGTTAAGTTCACCATGTGCTCAGCAGTGACTCACTCTCACATTTTAACCCATTTCCTGAGCTTCCTCCTCATACATATTTTCTTTTGTTGTGAACATTCAGTATATTCTGTCTATTACTGAACACACACCAATGCCTAAATTTCTAATTCTAATGAGTAATTGGTTCCTGCATTAAGTGAATATAATCATAGTTTTACTATAGCAACAATAGTACAGTAATCTATGGTATTTGTAGTAAACCCACAGTAACCACAAATGTACTGATGTTGCAACTACTGTTTTTTTAACCATGCTATTTGTAGAAAAACCATGGTAATAAAAATCAACCTGCCGAAAAACATGGTTAAAGTTTTACTATAATAACAAAAACAATGTTTTTTTTCATAATGACTTAAATTTGGGGTTGTTTGGTGTCTGTACGTTTATGATAATTATATGATGATTATATTTCCGTTTATTGAGTTTTAAAATGACTTTTATTTTGAAAGCACAAGTGCGTCACCTGGGTTGTTGTGCTTCCGTGTTTTGTCATTTGATGTTTAGTTTCATTTGCGTGTTGAGGAGAGTTTTTGAGATTTCCACTTCGCCGAAAAGAAGATTTCAGAGCTCAAATACAATTCAACACTCTTCTGTTGTACAAACCTTTAAATCCTCCACATTATGGATGGATTCCGAGTCTTTGGGTCGATTTCGGTCTTCCTGCTGTTGTGTGTCGCATTCAGCGCAACTGTGACAGCAACGGCGTCCCGGACTACAGCTAAACCTACCGCTAAACCTACCGCTAAACCTACCACTAAACCTACAACTCCTCCACCTGTTCACAAACGTATGTTCTTACTTTGCCTGTGTCTTCCTTCTTATCCTATATCTCTATAGTCTGAAATAGTCAGTCTGAAAATGCTTGTAATATAAAGTCTTATATAAATATATATTATTATCATAGTATGTCTCTATAATTAATATATTCATATTAAAATATTTTTTTTTATAATTTATTTAATATATTTAATATAAAACTGTTACTATTTTTAATGTCAGTGGTGTTAGTCATCAATATAAAAAAAAAACAACAAAAGGACTTTTATGAATAACACATAAGTTGAAATAAGTTACATATTTTGTGAATGTCAATGGAAAATAAATATTTTTGAAGGACTTGTTTTTTATTAGTCAGTTATGTTACTCTTGTATGCCATTTATGGTTGGAAATCCAGTATGTGATTTTTAAGGAAGTCATTCCTGCCACATAAGAATAATATCATGCTTTGGTAGAGCATAGTTATGACATAAATAAAATGTAAAAAATTGTGATATAAAAAGACATAATCAGGATTTACCAAAGCATGATTTTTTTATAATCTAGAGGAAATGGGCCTCCTTAGATGCTCATATCAGTGGTAGCTTTAAAGTGACAGTTCACCCAAAAATGAAAATTCTGTCATCATTTACTCAACCTCAAGTTGTTCCAAAACTGTATGAGTTTCTTTTTTCTGTTGAACGCAAAATAAGATATTATGAAGAATGTTGGTAACCAGACAGTTGATGGTAACCATTGACTTTCATAGTAGGGATAAAATACTATGGAAGTCAATGGCTGCCGTCGACTGTCTGGAACAACCAACATTCTTTAAAATGTTTCCCTTCATGTTCAACAGAAGAAAGAAACTCATAAATTATGACAGAGTTGAATTTTTTGGGTGAATTATCCCTTTAACAAAGTTTATGCCTTTATACAGAATTATGCCTAATGAGGTTCCAGATCATCTGGGTAATTCCTTGGCTAAATTCAGCTCTTTAATTTCAAAGTGAAAGTGTTTTTATATGTCAGTGTTTTATTCTGATATGTTTTTATTCTCACCCCAGCATGCAATACTCTGACTTCCTGTGATACCTGCCTCGCCAATGTATCGGTAAGATCATGTACTGCTCAATTACTTTTTATTAGCTGGGTCATTCCTTTTTTGCGCTGCCATCTGAACGTTTCAAAAGTTAATATTGTAATTTAGGGAAGTATTTTTATAAAAGGGTATATCAGACTAATCTGCTCAGACACTCCAGTTTTATTAATTATAACTCTATTATTTACACAAAGAGTGACGTGTGTCATGAATATTTGAAAGAGACACAAACCAACTAACACTACAAAACATACAATTCGTTAAATGCATTGATAGTTATGTTTGTGCTGATTTATTGATGCAACTACCTCAACCATGCTTTAATCTTACATTTGTAGTAGAACCATAGTAATAAAAATGATCATCAAAACAGTTACAGTTGTATTATAGTAACAATTTGTGTCAGTTTGGTGTCTGTACTTTTATAATAATTATAAGATGATTATACTTTCGTTTCATCTTTTGAAATGTTGATATCAGACTGATTTTTGTCATTTGATCAAACAGAATGAATGTTTTAGTGAGACACAAACCAACAGCACAAAACATCATCAATGCATTGATGATAATGTTTGAGCTGCTGTGTTTCCACTAAAACAGTGTCACTTCTGCAGAATGAGGCCTTTTAATAATGATTATTATTATAATAAATGTTTTTGCCAACAGTGTTTGTGGTGCCAGACCAACAACAGCTGCACAGATTATCCCGTGTCGTATGTGATTCCTCCGGCGTCGGTGTGTAAACTCTCTCAGGCCCGCTGGGGGGTTTGCTGGGGTGAGTTAGATTTGTGTTCATGTTCTAGCATGTGACACATGCTAATAGCTTTAATATGCACAATATACATGATGATTTCTATTACACAGCCAGTTGTTGAGACAATGGAAGCAATACTTTCAAATTCGTGAAGTGAGATTTGCATTCAGGGCTGAAAGTCCCTTAGTTTAACTTCCTTTAAAAGACAGGGGAAAGGCAGCAATTGTTTCATAATGTCTGTCATGGCACTATTTACAAGTCCTGAGGGCATTAAATTCACTTATTATGCAAATCTCTAGAATACTTGATTCTGATGGGTCAGTCGTGGTATTCAGTGGTTAAATATTCCTGAATAATGACCTTTGTCCAGGGCAACACAATATAAATGAGCGATCTTCTTTTTCCTGCCACTGATATTATAATTATAATTATTCATTATAGTTAAATATTAATATTAGGGGTGTAACAATATATCGTGTCACAATATATCACAATACAAAAATGCAACAATATGTATCGTGGATAGTTCACCCAAAATAAAAATTACTGTGTAAGAAAAAAATTAAGTTTATAGAGTTTTAGTGTCAGTACTACATTAAACTACTATATATAATGTTGAATATAATGTATAATAATGCAATGGGGCTATAATTGTGGGTCCTGATGATGCCAAATGTCTGATGTGACCAGTAAAAAGTGGACTACATTATTTTAAATATGTCTAGTCAGTGACATATTCGTCTAAAATAATTTGTAATTTTAAGCTGTATCTTCATCTTCAGAATCATGAATATTTTTATGCGTCACTATTGTCCTGAGCATTGAGTTTCCAAGTCCAAGCCTATTTATTTTCACCCAAAATGCAATATCAAATTTAGCATTTCAATCTATAGTAAGTTGTTTACCTTTTATCATATGTCTTGTAGTATCGCAATAATATCGTGTCGTGAGTTCAGTATCGTGATTTCAGTATCGTGATATGTATCGAATCGTGACATGAGGTTATCGTTACACCCCTAATTAATACTAAACACTAAAAATATTTTTTTCTGAAAATTTTGTTTCAGTTTTAGCACTTCAAGTTAAAGGTACAATATGCAAGAATTTTCGCCACCAGGGGTCGCTAACCTCTTACAATAACAAAGGCGTATAATGATGACGTGTATTCTGCATTAAAGGGTTAGTTCACCCAAAAATGAAAATTAAGTCATTAATTACTCACCCCCATGCTGTACCAACCCCGTAAGACCTTCGTTCATCTTCGGAACACAAATGAAGATATTTTTGATTAAATCTGAGAGGTGGATCACTGCTACATAGGCTGCCTAAGGGAATGAAACTTGACGGCACAGAAAGTCATTAAAGAACATGTTTAAATATTCCATGTGCCTACAGTGGCTCAACTATAAGTTTATCAAGCGACGAGAATACTTTTTTTCCGAAAAAAAAAACATAAATAACGACTTTATTCGACTATTCCTTTTCTTCCTTGTGGGCCTGAGACGAGAGTTCAAGAGATTTCCACGACGCATGCGCGAGAACTGAGAAGAGGACGTTCTTCTTCTAATACTTCTTGTTCAGTTCTCGCGCATGCGTCGTGGAAATCTCTTGAACTCTCGTCTCAGGCCCACAAGGAAGAAAAGGAATAGTCGAATAAAGTCGTTATTTATGTTTTTTTTTTCGGAAAAAAAGTATTCTCGTCGCTTGATAAACTTATAGTTGAGCCACTGTAGGCACATGGAATATTTAAACATTTTCTTTAATGACTTTCTGGGCCGTCAAGTTTCATTCCCTTAGGCAGCCTATGTAGCGGTGATCCACCTCTCAGATTTAATCAAAAATATCTTCATTTGTGTTCCGAAGATGAACGAAGGTCTTACGGGGTTGGTACAGCATGGGGGTGAGTAATTAATGACTTAATTTTCATTTTTGGGTGAACTAACCCTTTAAAGCTGCAGTAGGGAGTTTTGAGAAAATGTTGACTTAGCCTGAAAATTTGAACAAGCACAACTTACAGGTCCAACCCTCTTGCTCTCTGCTGCGCTACAGCCCTCCCTCCACAGCTCCTCCCTCCACAGCTCCTCCCCCACAGCTCCTCCCCCACAGCTCCTCCCCCACAGCTCCTCCCCCACAGCTCCTCCCCCACAGCTCCTCCCCCACATCTCCTCCCTCCACAGCTCCTCCCTCCACAGCTCCTGCCCCACAGCTCCTCCCCCACAGCTCCTCCCTCCACAGCTCCTCCCCCACAGCTCCTCCCTCCACAGCTCCTCCCCCTCAGCTCCTCCCTCCACAGCTCCTCCCCCACAGCTCCTCCCTCCACAGCTCCTCCCCCACAGCTCCTCCCCCACAGCTCCTCCCCCACAGCTCCTCCCCACAGCTCCTCCCCCACAGCTCCTCCCTCCACAGCTCCTCCCCCACAGCTCCTCCCCCACAGCTCCTCCCTCCACAGCTCCTCCCTCCACAGCTCCTCCCTCCACAGCTCCTCCCCCACAGCTCCTCCCTCCACAGCTCCTCCCCCACAGCTCCTCCCTCCACAGCTCCTCCCCCACAGCTCCTCCCTTCACAGCTCCTCCCCCACAGCTCCTCCCTCCACAGCTCCTCCCCCACAGCTCCTCCCTCCACAGCTCCTCCCTCCACAGCTCCTCCCCCTCAGCTCCTCCCTCCACAGCTCCTCCCCCACAGCCCCTCCCCCACAGCTCCTCCCTCCACAGCTCCTCCCTCCACAGCTCCTCCCTCACAGCTCCTCCCTCACAGCTCCTCCCTCCACAGCTCCTCCCTCCACAGCTCCTCCCCCACAGCTCCTCCCTCCACAGCTCCTCCCTCCACAGCTCCTCCCCCACAGCTCCGCCCCACCGCTCCTCCCTCCACAGCTCCTCCCTCCACAGCTCCTCCCCCACAGCTCCTCCCTCCACAGCTCCTCCCTCCACAGCTCCTCCCCCACAGCTCCTCCCTCCACAGCTCCTCCCCCACAGCTCCTCCCTCCACAGCTCCTCCCCCACAGCTCCTCCCCCACAGCTCCTCCCTCCACAGCTCCTCCCTCCACAGCTCCTCCCTCCACAGCTCCTCCCCCACAGCTCCTCCCTCCACAGCTCCTCCCCCACAGCTCCTCCCTCCACAGCTCCTCCCCCACAGCTCCTCCCTCCACAGCTCCTCCCTCCACAGCTCCTCCCTCCACAGCTCCTCCCCCACAGCTCCTCCCTCCACAGCTCCTCCCCCACAGCTCCTCCCTCCACAGCTCCTCCCCCACAGCTCCTCCCTCCACAGCTCCTCCCCCACAGCGGAGCCTGGCGTGAACGCGCAGGCTAGTAAACAGGACCACCGATGACGGCGGATTATAAACAGTTATGGAACATTCACTAATAGGGACGAAACATCAACAATATGCTTTAGATTGACTATGGCCTGCCCATACTTTGACTACAAACTTGGTCCTCAAATTTTATGTATTTTGCAATACATGTAACTTTATAACGTTGCACTCTTTCTATAAGTTATAAATAGCTAGTAAGATAACGTTAAAGGATTAGTTCACTTTTAAAAAAAACTTTTGCTGATAATTTACTCACCCCCATGTCATCCAAGATGTCCATGTCTTTCTTTCTTCAGTTGAAAAGAAATGAAGGTTTTTGATGAAAACATTCCAGGCTTTTTCTCCATAGTATAATGGACTTCAATAGGACACAAACGTTTCAAGGACCAAATGACAGTTTCAGTGCAGCTTCAAAGGGCTTTAAACGATACCAGACGATGAATACGGGTCTTATCTAGCGAAACGATCGGTCATTTAAAAAATAAATTAAACAGTTTAAGTTTTATAAGCACAAATGCTCGCCTTGCTCTGTTCTGTGATGCACGTTCGAGATCCTGTTCGAACTCGTTCATCAAGATGAACAAATCTTTTTTCGAGTCATTTCGTTCGTTGAATGAACGAAATGACTTGAAAAAAGATTCGTTCATTTGGATGAACGAGTTCGAACAGGAGAGTCACGAACGACGGTACCCGCTCGCGCTGTGCAAGAGAGGGGTGATCAGCGCGTACACGAGCGTGATTGACACTGCTAAGACATTCCTCCTGGCTCTGATTGGTTGTTTCTGACCAGGAGCGGTGTATTTCTGCAAATGGCAATAGGACAGTTTTAACAAATATTTGTTTACAAAAGTTACCTACTGGAGCTTTAAGCGTAAGTATGGATCTTGTCGTCAAGCTGATGGATCTTTTATGGATGAGTGAATACATTGATGTTTTTAACATGACTGTGGTGTGAAGCATGGCGCGATTGCTAGACGTATACCAGCGCCACACGCAACGCGAGTCCCGCGGATATAAAGGAATAAGGACATTTCATTCTACCGAACTACACGCAAGTGCTTAATTAATACTCACACAGGTCAGTTTATTAGATGAATTAAACTTTAGGTAACGCAGCGCTGTTTCACTTGCTCTAACAGTTACACGATCACACTAAACGCCATTTCAGTGTGTTGAATGTTGTTAGTTAGGTTGTGTGTTGGCTGTATGAGACTAGCAGTGGGCTAGATCAACATTAGAATAACATACAGATCATATTCTAACATTTCATCATGTTGAACTAAATGAGATTGATTAGTTTTATGTACGTTTGCTCACCTGTCTAATAAAGTACATGCAACACTCGCGTCCAGGGCCTGAAGTTAACTTTTTTGACCACCAGCCACTGTGGCAGGTGGATTTAAAAATCCACCTGCCACAGTAACTTTTTACCAGACAATTTTTTTTATTATTTTGTTTTTTTTTGCCTCATAAAGGTGAAAAATAGAAATCACACAAACATTGTTCTTTAACTTGTAAGAATACACATTTAAGTGCTGTCAAGTTATTAACGAAATCATTATAATTAATAACAACTCTTAAGGGGGTCGCACACCGGATGCGTCACGCAGAACCACGTCTTTAAAATTTGAACACATTATTTTCTATCAGTGTACACACACCAGCGGCGCCACTCGGTGTCTGTCCGCGGTGCCCATCCACGGCTCAGGACCTTGTTCAAAATCCTGCCGCGCCAAAGAGCGCCGTTTACATAGTTTTACATTAAATGTACATTTATTTGTCTCAAATCATCGTTAATGTATATACTGACTTCACCCTGTGCTGCAATATACATTTAGTTTTACATGCATTCACATAAATCAGCTGCTTGAATGAAAATTGCTGATGTTATCGGACAGACGCAAAAAACAACAACTAATCAATCACTCAGTTCTTATTGGCTACCCGCCAATGTGGCAGGTAGATTGACAGTTTTACCCGCCAATTGCAAAATTCACCCGCATTTGGCGTGTGGTCAGGTGTTAATTTCAGGCCCTGCTCGCGTCTCTGTCAAGTCGAAGTTAGTCGCGGACGTGGAGCTCTCGGCATCTCGAAAGATTTTGATTTTCGTTTTAGCCTTCTTTTTGTCTCAAAGTCTGTTTGCCATGGTCCATAATGTTTAAACAACAACAGCATGAGCGTCTTGCTAGGCATAACGGCAATAACCCGGTTGTCCACGTCTTTCACCATGGTTACTATCACAGTGCAAGCGCAAATCTGGCGGAAACCGATGCTAACACGGATATGACGCCATTGACTGGCGACTCCTCACCCCTGCTCACACGCCCCGTTTCCTTGGTTAAAATCGCAATTTTCTCACGATTTAGAAATAGTTGGAAACATTTGGGATATTGTAAGTAATCAACAAAACAAAATATATAACATTGGCCTAGTGATTTTTGGATATTTTACTGCAAAAATCCTGCATATTGTACCTTTAAACTTATTTCAGTTAGATGCCAAGGCAAAATTTCTAATTTTCAATTAGTTTTTAGTAGTAATTTTGTTATGTTGTTTTGTCATTATTATTAGTTTTTGTTTATTGACAGATACTGTTATCAATTAGTTAGTTAAACTAACGTTTAAATATGTCATTTTGGTGATCAAATTTTAAGGGATCAAATTATTGACTACAGGGGGACTTTAAATAAAATAAAGCTGAAATAAAATTAAATATAAATATTAGATGGGTTCTCTGAGAAACTTTGCATTCGCTCAAACTTGCATTCGCGCGTTTGTGTTCTTTACGAGCGGACGCAAAGTTTCTTGGAGAACACAAAACATTTTGTGGGGGAACACAACGTTTCCCAGGGGAACGCAAAAGCATTTATATATAATTTTTCCACCATCTCGTATTTTTTTCTTTCATTATGTATAGATCATTAATAATTTAAACGCTATATACCTGTTATTTTATTTATTTATTTGGTAAATATTCATGTAATACATGTGAAAATGTACATTAAGACGGTCATTATCACAAAATAAAAATGATAAAAATCCTGATTTTGAGTTTTATTTCGCGATGATGAAAGGCTGGCTTTATATTCTCCTTACTTAGTTTCTCACTTCTACAATGAAAGTCTCAAATATTTCTCTTGAGTGTCATGAAGCAGCTCAGTTTCAAGTCAGTTTCAGGGTTACACAACCACTTATCACTTATCTTAATAGAAGAAGACATTCAGACAGACTCGTGACCTTGTGGGTCTACGGTGAATTACCTAAAATGGCACTGATGATGTTGAATTGAAATCAAATCAAATGAGAACTGAATGTCCAGGTCGTAAATAAGTTGCGTAAATGATGTCATTGTAGCGTAACCTCTTGCTTTAAGTTTTATATGATGAATCACATTGCTCATGCTCACATGATAACAATAAAAACAATTGCACATCTCTTCAATCATGAGAACGTTCCTGTCTTTTGCACTGTGAGTAAATGTCCAGCAGATGTCAGTAGTGACGAACACAAAGCGCTTCAGTAGATCTGTTTGAGCAAGTTCAGTGTTGTGATCTGCTGTTGTTTTGTGTTGTGCCAGTGAACTTTGAGGCTCTGATCATCGCGATGGCCGTGGTGTTGGGAATGCTGCTGCTGGCGATCACTGTGTGCTGCTGCTGCTGCTGCTGTAAACGCAGACGCTCATCAAGGTGACAGACACACTCATAAGTCGCTTTATACAGTCCTTCAATGCCTCTTTTCTTTAAATAGTCACATTCACACTTCCAGTTTTCACTTCCACCTCAGAGCTGTGATGCGCTCTCTGTGTTAAAATATTAACTGTAAAGCCTGCCATATCTATTAAAAGAAAAACAAAACAAAAAACAGTTTATTGAACCTTCAGACAAAAGAGGTGCCAAAACTGCTCAAAAATATGCAATTTAGTGCAGATGCTGATATTCATATGGCCAAAAAGATAAAATTCTAGCTTGTAATGTAAATCAATTAGACCAATAATATGTTTAGGTAATATGATATTTAAATGCTCTGTATTTTATACTGTGGTGGGCAAAACATATAATGCAATGCAATATAACGATGATTGAGCGATGAACAAAGAAACCTTCCTTAAAACCCTGATGGATCATAATTGATACTTACATTTGAACATGATTTATGTATGAATAATTAAGTAAACCTAAGTTGCTTCAGTAAGTGTTCATCTTGAAGTATTACTAACAATATTAAAGGTATTCTCACACTTACTTCATAAAAATCAGTAAAGATTTCACAACAAAAAGACACATGAAGCTTGACCTGAAGGTGGATGTTTTTACAATGATACTAAAAGGCCTTTTACTTGCTAAAAAGTATAAAGTATCAGTCAGACGGCAAAAGGCATTTTGTAGATTGTGTGAAAAAGGTTTTTTTGTTAGCAAAGTTTTGATCATGTTGATCATTTAGAGAAACTTGTGTATCAAATATGATACAGTAGCTTTATAGGGTTAATGAACACAATTACATACTGTATTGGATAAATTATTTATTTAAAAATGGATGTTTTCCCCACAGAGATGATTTTTAAAGAAGCCAGTATTTCTATTTGACGGGTTGTAAAGGGCATGTCTGTGTGTCAGTCAGTCAATCAGAGATTATTTCATTTGGCAAGCCGTCCATCTGCTCACCGGCTTCATGTCAATCACACATCTCATGTGATGAAAACGCAGACGTGAATTACTTAAAGAAGCAGTGAGCACTTCCTCTACCTCTTATTAACGCGTATTAATCTCCATTCGCTCATGTGAGCTTGGCATGAATGTGGACTGTAATGTTTTGTGGTATTGAGACTCACAAATCAGTTTCATTTTTTGTTTTCTTTCTGAGTAAAGGATATTTAACTGTGGTTGATCATCAAGGGGAATTCATGTGTCTGGTGTTTCAGTTTCAGTGATGACCTAAAGGTGATTGTCCTGAAGCTGCTGATTCTCAGCAGAATTACAGTAAATGTCAGATTCTAGTACTAGTAGTTCATGTTCTTTGTCTGAGGAGTGATTTTTTTGCTGTTCTGCTTTTAAAGCAAGTAGACAATGTTTTTATTTAGTAAGCTCTCTTAAAGGACAAGTCCGGTATTTTACACTTAAAGCCCTGTTTTAAGATCGTTTCTGATGAAATAGAACGGTTAAGATTGAAATTTGGACACATGCTGCTGTCCCGAGAATTTTCGGTTTCTGTGTTAGCACCCCCACCTCCACAATGGTTTCATAGGGGCACTGGAACAATATAATTCATAAAATGCATTAAACTTTAGTTTACAAAGACGTGAAACTCACCGAGTGGTCTGGGGTGTTCACTGATATGCTCACACAAAAATCGCTGCAAAAGATGCTTTCCAACAGGTTTTATCGTAGTTTTTGTCCAACTCCATTGACTTGTATTGGATGTTCTGTGAGGTACGGTATTACTCCGCCGCCGGAAACGGAAATGGGGTTGTTTGTATTCTTTCTGTAGTCTTCAAGTCGCGGTATCGTAGGCTACGCTATCCAAACATTGGCAAAGGTGCATTATCGCCACCAATTGGGCTGGAGTGTCTATTATTCAAGCTCTCATCGGAAGAATGTCCGGTTGTGAGGCGTTTGGAAAAATAGGTCCACAGTTTTACAACGAATTCCAACACCTCTTGGAAAGCATCTTTTGCAGCGATTTTTGCAGCTCTAAAAAGACAATAGTAAACAGTCATTATTCAATTGAAATCAGTTCAGTGTTGATTCATTTCAGTTCAATAACTGTGTAAAGTACATCAATTATGAAATGAGATCAATTCAGCTATAAAGCAGCTCTGCAGAAGTTGAGTTCTCATCCAAAAGCGTCAGTGCAGTCAAATTAGTAATATTGCTATAGATTAAGTGTCCCCAACTAAGTAAGCCAGTGGCGACAGTGGCAATGAACCCAAACTCTATCAGGTGACAGAATACAGGAAAAAAACATGGAGGTAACCAGGCTCAGTCGCTCAGTTCTCCTCTGACGAATGAACGAACACGTGTCATTATAATTCTGGCTGCATCACAAGCCAGAATCAGATAGTGGATCGTTAGAATTCAAAATATTTCATCCAGTTCCTTCTGCTTGAAGATCCTGGTCACGCAGGTATGGAGCTGGTCATAGGTCTGTGCAGAGGAGTTGTCTGGTTCTTGCGGTCTCTGCTGAGGATCTGTGCCGACGGCTGTCGTGTTGACGAGTCCTTTACAGGGGATTGTTCTAGTAGACACGGTCTCTGCTGACTTTCAGGGCTGTGTCCAAGTGCAGGATCTGGTGATCTGGATACGACCCGGATGTGGCAGACTACGGTAACCTCGGGATGAGGATGATACAGACAGACTAATATTAGCGTAGAGGCCATTCTTTACGATGTAGCAAGTACATCGGGTGTTATGGGAAGTTTTCCCGGTTCCGGTTGATCTAATTTACGCGGCCTAACAAACCTTTTAAAGGATTTGAATTATAGAAATGTGTTATGTGTATGTATGCCGGTTTAAAGAGATGTGTTTTTAGTCTATTTTAAAGGGGTCCTATTATGCCCTTTTATGAAGTCTTGATTTTGTTTTTGGGGTGTACTAGAATATTTTTTCATGCTTGAATGCATTATTTTTCACATATTTTAAATTTTTACAGCACCTCTCTCCCCAGTCTGGCTCGAACACGCCTTTTTCCATGAAGCCCCTCCTTCCGAAATACGAAATGTGCTGTGATTGGTTAGGTGGCCCAGTGTGTTGTGTTTGGTCCTTTTCTTTCAGAACTGCGAGTTTTTCTCTAGTGTAAATAATGATGGCGTCAATTTCAAACCAATTCGAGACGATTCAGACCCTGACAATGTTAACGAACAAGAGGATCTGATTTCACAGGATGCTTCAGAGTGGTATGTTTTTTGTAATTTTGTCTTACAAAGGCGAGAGCTTACTAAATCTACAGAAAACAAGCTGCTCTCCATAAAATGTACAGCGTATAGATAGACGTTGGGGTTTTAATGTTCAGGAACAGTGTTTAAAATAGCTTTTAACCACTCTAAGTTTGTCAGCTTTAGGAAGGTCAAACAAATGAGTTTTGGAAACGGGGTAGACAAAACAGCGTCTCTTTGACAGCGACAACACTGTCTTCTCTAATGCAGTTCAGCCAGGCCTCGTCCCTTTTTTGCATATTCCGTTGGTGGAAATTATTGAAATGATCCCATTGTGACTTCATAAGATTCGGAATAAACTCGTTGTAGTCCAAACTTGTCGTTCATTGTAGTTCTTGAATAGTGGATTTTGTTTAATAAAATGTCTCCCTTTGGAGTCGAGATTTGTAACCTTGCAGATCTTTTTTATGCTTAAACAGCAACATTAGCATAATAGGACCCCTTTAAACTGACAGAGTGTGTCTCCTTCCCGAACAATGCTAGGAAAACTGTTCCAGAGTTTGTGTGCTAAATATGAAAAGGATCTAACGCCCGCAGTCGATTTTGATTGGTATTATCAACAGGCCAGAATTTTGAGATTAAAATAGACGTGAAGGACTATAACGCGTTGAGAACTCGCTTAAGTACTGAGGAGCTAAACCATTTGGTGCTTTGTAAGTAATATTTAAATGCTCATCCAATCACAATTACAATCCATTTCATAAAATATGTTAACATCTGTTCAAGCTGATCTCGTTGTGACTGTAAAACTGTCGACAAGGACTGCAGGTGAATTTGAGCTGTAAATTCTCTCTTTTGTTACTGGTTAATAAATATGATTAAATAAGCTTCATTGGTCAACAACATGCCTAGGTTATATTTCACCCCAACCTCAAAATAAAGAGAGAAGAATTTGTGCATAAAAAACAAGCTTATTTTTAAAAAAACATTATGATTAGTTTGCATTGCAATATTATTTTCATGATGTTTAATTTAATTATTTTTGTTTTTTAGGTGGCATATTTAATGTTAATCTCTCTTATATTAAATTAGTGTGGTGATTGTGACTATATGTTGGTTTATTTTCAGTTTTGACCGTGATGATGAGCAGTTTGCCCGTCGAAGAGAAGAGATCAGACAGCGAGCAGATGAACGGTAAGTAAATCTCAGACCTCAGATCAGGCAGGCACCTGTTGGTAGTGGATTCGGTCACATAATGTGTGTGTGGCTCAATCAGTTCATTACGTGTGTTGCGTGTAAATATGTCTGTAGGGTCTTTCAGCAGCTGTGCTGCACTAACAAGGTCATTTCTGTGTCAGGCACTCGAGGGGGAACAGAAATCTCCTTTTGAACTCGAGAGCTCAGATTAACCAAGATCAGATATCTCTGCAGGGTCTTGACGGATTGTGTGTGATGCATCTGATGTACAATGTGCTTTTGTTCAGTATTTTCTTGTCTGTCACAACAGTGTGTTTCTTTAGTACATATCGTTTAGAATGATTTTTGCAAACAGTAGCACAGTGCATTCTGGGAGTCTTATAGATTTTTACGTCATGACAATTGAACATGTATTTGGAGTAAATCAGTTATTTTTGCCTTTTTTTTTTTAAAAAGAAGAATTGAAAAAATTATAACCTACACAGTAAAGACATTTGATTAGCAATGGTTAGGTTTATTAATATTTGTTTCTTTTTGTTGTTGTTGTTGTTGCATATTTTAAATGTTTATTCACTATTTTGTCTGGCGTAAAAGTACCATAAAAGTATTTTTCTCTTTTTCTCTTCTCTTTTCTCTGCATAAAAATATCACATTGTGTAAGTAGAATTGGTTGCGACTGGTGTTTCAAGTTTAATTTGAATAAATACATTTTAAATTGAGATGTTTAGGGTCAGTAAGATTTTATAAAAAAATTTAAAGAAATGTATGCTTTTATTCAGCAAGGATGCATTCAATTAATCAAAAGAGACAGTTAATCCTTAATCAAAATTGACAGACAAAAAATTCTTATTTTAATCATTGAAAATTATGATTTGTTTTCAGGATTCTTTGATTAATAGCAAGTTTAAAAGAACAGCATTTATAATTTCAATTAAAATGCTGTTCTTTTAAACTTGCTATTAATCAAAGAATCCTGAAAACAAATCATAATTTTCAGTGATTGAAATAAGAATTTTTTTCTTGAGCTACAAATCAGCATATAAGAATTATTTCTGAAGGATCATGTGACACTGAAGACTAAAGTAATAATGCTGAAAATTCAGCTTTGCATTGCACATTTTAAAATATATTACAATGAAAATAATTACTTAACATTGCAATGATATTTCACCATTTTATTGTATTTTTGATCAAATAAATGGAGCCTTGGTGAGACTTCTTTCAAAAACACTTAAAAATCTTACTGACCCCAAACTTTTGGTAGTGTAACTTTGTCTTTTGATTAAGACCCTTTTAGTTTTTAATCGCTGTTGGTCTAAGCGTTTGGCCCTCCAGTTTAATGTGGAAGTCTGATCTGAGTGGGTTCTCTCAGTAGATACACACACACGAATGTTAAACAGCAACCGGTGGAGTCATTGTTGTGGTGCTTTGTGCAGGATTATGTTTGCAGCAACAGATGGCTAACAGCTCTCTGGTGATTGTTCTCAGATCAGCTGCTCATAAAGCTCCGGCTGATTTATACACCACTTTTGTGCACATATGAAGCGACCGCAGGTTCGTATGGAGACCAGGCTCCGGCTCGGCCCATCTTCTTTATGGAGTGTAGAGAGAATGAATGATGTACGGGGAGCGAGTGGTGTCGTTCAGTGTGTCACACACCCATAAAACACTGCTGCTCGTATTTACGACGCCCCACCGTGAGCCTGTGAAGGAATGGATGGGCTTAAACAAAGACATGAACTCGGCATGAATCACCCACTGCATCCCATGTGCTGCTCTTTAGGACTTGCCGGGTTTTTACGTTTTCAGTTCTGCAATTTTTGCAGCTGAAATTGAATCCAGGTTATGAGTTTGAATTGTTTTTCAGGTTTATAAACTCTTTCAGGTTATTATATTGGACAGTGGTGACCAACACATTATTAAAAATAAATAGCAATACATGCTGAACTACATTACATAGTCTGGATAAGAAATATGAAAATTTCAATGTTGGATTATCTCCTAAATATCAAGCTCTTGAATCATGAAATCAAAGTTGCAATTTATCGAATATTGCAGTGTTTATTATTATAAATGATATATATATTTTTTTTTTAAATTCATGCTCCTTGTAATCTTTAATCAAAATAACTTCCCCTCCCTCTTGCAGCAACATCTCTTCTCTAATGATGTGTTTATCGGCCACCAATAGCAAAACTCAAATGGTTCCCCACAATTCCCCATGTACAAAAAAAAATCCCGCCCTACATTTTGTCTTGTTTGAGAAGCCGTTTCTCTCAGATATGTCACAATAGACAGGAAAAGTCAGTCGCAAATTTTGTTTCATGCTGATTTTAACTAGTTTCTACTAAGTCATAGATGATTTTGCAACAAAATACAGCTCAAATGATGCCAATGACTATTAGTTTTGTAGGTTCGCATAAAGTAGAAGTTGGAAAAATATGCATAACCTAGACCTGTCTGTCAAAACCAGTTTCTAATCTCTGGTTACTGTCTATTGCAGGAAGGTGGAGAGGAAGACGAAGCATGATGAAATCCGCAAGAAGTATGGTGAGTCACATCAGTCCTGATCTTCTGTCGTTAATGTCATTCACAGTCTACTTACTCTTTTCTGCATTTTATGAAAATAGCAGATTTACGAAATAACACAAATAAAATTATGAGGATACATGTATGCTGTATAGTGCTGCCTGCTTCTACTTCACTGTATGCTTTATAACATACAAATTGTAGAATTTTGTTTTACAAGAAATTCATACACTGCTGTTGAAAAGTTTGGGGTCATTAAGATTTTGAAGTCTCTAATGCTCACTACTATTTAATCAAAATTACAGTAATATTGTGAAATACGATAAGCTGAAATAACTGTTTTATATATTCATATATTTTAGAATGTCATTCCTATGACGCAAAACTGAATTTTCAGCATCATTACTCCAGTCTTCAGTGTCACATGATCCTTCAGAAATCATTTGCTGCTTAAGAAACATTCCTTATTATTATTATTAATGTTGAAAACAGTCATGCTGATTCATATTTTTGCAGAAACCACAGAAAAGCATTTATTTGAAATATAAATCTTTTGTGACATGTCTTTACTGTCACATTTGATCAGTTTAATGCCTCCTTGCTGAATAAAAGTATTAATTTCAATCTTACTGACCCCAAACCTTTGAACGGTATTGTATATATATGCACAGTTCATATTTACCAAGCAGAAGCCTTTAGTGCAAAAGGTATTGAAGATCATGAGAAACAAATTCAGTCAGTTTGTGCTAACTTCTGTCCGGTCGCACAGACGTCACACACTTTACTTAGCGTGAGCAGACGGTCTGCAGAGGTTGTGGCCTGTGTGTTTGTTCACACACTAATGTATTCAGGCCGCTGATGTGGATGAATTTGATGGAGATAATTGCACCAATAATTGTGGGTGAGATTCAGATTGATCTGCTGCACTGACGCTACTAGAAAGTGCTCAATTCTGCAACTACTTCTTACAGTAGTTTCATTATTGGGTTAACGTAGCTAATGTGTCTTCAGTTGTAGTGTTCTGTTCTGATTACAGGACATTATATGGAGTTGTTTTCACACAGGTCATCATCATGTCAGCTCTGGTTGTCTTTATTGATCTGGTTCCTCAGTAATGCTTGATTCAGCATATGCCGTTTTTCAAACGATTGATTCGTCGTGATCAATGCTTTTGTGGCTGAATGTAATGTGGCGCCTCAGCAGAGGAAGAGTAGAGATTATGAATGTGTTGTAGTGATAGTAATACAAATGCTAAAAGTTACTGATTGCTTTCCTAGATAGCAGTAGGATAGTGGTACTAATTACTTTACTAATTATTTTACCAATTACTTATGAATTATGACCTGATTAGCTTTTACCAGATGGACATAGACACCAACCTGTTCTTCCAGTTCCTAAAACATAATAAAAATGATTTGTTTTCTGGCTGCAGTATTTTCTGATTTATGAAGTGATAAAAAGAGAGATTCAAAATCCCCTTTAACTCTAACATGTCGAACAAAATCAAACAATAATTTTCTACCTGGCTTTATTCAATGTTTAATCATTTCTGTTCTTTTTTTTTTTACCCTATTCACCTGTAGTGTCTTGCCTTATAAAGTTTAAAATCCATGAGGGTTTGAGGAGAGATTAATTTCTCCAGAATTTATTCTTTTGTTTTACACCTTTTGGTTCCTAATATAAACCCGGCTGGCTGGTTGACTCACGCTTGATTAACTCTGTGCTAATTAGCACTAGTGGAGAGCCGAGAAGAGCCGTGATTTATATGGTGGCAAAGCCCCGGGTCCTGTCCCAGCGCTGCACAGGAATGAGGTGAAATGTAAATGTATTTGGCGCTTCAGATCACAGCTCCTGCAGTGCGTGAAAGCGAGAGAAAGCGAGAACCAGGGTCAGTCACCAGAGCCGCAGCGTTCAGAGCGAGACTGAGGGCAAGAGGACCAACCTGTGGAAATACACGTGACCTTGAGAGAAGCTGAAGGAAGCTGGACGTGTGGGTTCATGCCACAGAAGAAGAACGATGAAAATGACCTGAATAGGAGGAAACAGCAGAGAGCATTTCTTTCAGAAGAAATAATGTAAAGCTACATGGAAACAAACTTCTATTCTACTGTATATCCAAGTGCCCCAGTTATGCTTTCTCGTTTGTAAATGTAAAAGATCTGCTAGTTTCAAAGCTCGATAAACGGAGTTATTGTCTGTAACCCAGGTCATTAACTCACTAATATTAGGGTCACTAATATTAATCATTAGTATTATTTTGTTTATATCGCTTTAAAACTAATAGCAAGAAAAGAACATGAAGTAAAATGTATTTATTTTATTATAAATAATTCCAAAAGATTGAAAAAGTTCCTGAACTGATTCGTGATTGGTGAGGTGAAAGGTTAGCTCCGCCTAATGTTGGAAAGTTTCCAGAAGATCGCATACAAGCAGAAATGTGTGAGAGACACGAGAGATTGCGAACTATACGAGAGTGAGAGTAGATGCGATTGAGTGATTTGAGTGAGAACAAACTGTTTAATAATCCAGCAATAGATTATTAAAGGGTTAGTTCACCCAAAAATGAAAATTAAGTCATTAATTACTCACCCCCATGCTGTACCAACCCCGTAAGACCTTCGTTCATCTTCGAAGCACAAATGAAGATATTTTTGATTAAATCTGAGAGGTGGATCACTGCTACATAGGCTGCCAGAGGGAATGAAACTTGACGGCCCAGAAAGTCATTAAAGAACATGTTTAAATATTCCATGTGCCTACAGTGGCTCAACTATAAGTTTATCAAGCGACGAGAATACTTTTTTTCCGAAAAAAAAAACATAAATAACGACTTTATTCGACTACTCCTTTTCTTCCTTGTGGGCCTGAGATGAGAGTTCAAGAGATTTCCACGACGCATGTGCGAGAACTGAACAAGAAGTATTAGAAGAAGAACGTCCTCTTCTCAGTTCTCGCGCATGCGTCGTGGAAATCTCTTGAACTCTCATCTCAGGCCCACAAGGAAGAAAAGGAATAGTCGAATAAAGTCGTTATTTATGGGGTTTTTTTCGGGAAAAAAGTAGTCTCGTCGCTTGATAAACTTATAGTTGAGCCACAAACATGTTCTTTAATGACTTTCTGGGCCGTCAAGTTTCATTCCCTCTGGCAGCCTATGTAGCAGTGATCCACCTCTCAGATTTAATCAAAAATATCTTCATTTGTGTTCCGAAGATGAACGAAGGTCTTACGGGGTTGGTACAGCATGGGGGTGAATAATTAATGACTTAATTTTCATTTTTGGGTGAACTAACCCTTTAACAAGTTGAGAAGTAGATTTATGAGATATTATGAGATAAAGCTCACGCTTTGAGAAGAGTGCGTTGTGAATCTGAACGCGACAAGAAGAAAAGACACTGACGAGATAGGATCTGAACAAAATATTTTCCTTTGATAAGCTTCTTTTTTTTTTGGTCTCTGATTTATATTTCTCCTTGGCTGTTTTTTTTCTTTTCTTTCTTGTGTTTTATTTTTTCTCTTTTTTGAGTGTCTGGAAAATTGCTTCTGTGATTCTGAATCCTGTCCTGGCTGTGGATTATTATCGCGGGTTTGGACTGGCGAGCCATCCCATCGTTTCGTACCTTATAGACTGTAAAAAAAGATGGACGACGACCCTTCACTCTCTTCCATTGGTGAATAGTGGAGTCTCAGTGTCCCGATATGGCGCTGACATCTCGGGACCTGAGTCTGCGCAGTAGTGATCTCGGGACCTGCGTCTGCGCAGTAGTGATCTCGGGACCTGCGTCTGCGCAGTAGTGATCTCGGGACCTGATTCTGCGCAGTAGTGATCTTGGGACCTGCGTCTGTGCAGTAGTGATCTCGGGACCTGAGTCTGCCCAGTAGTGATCTCGGGACCTGCGTCTGCGCAGTTGTGATCTCGGGACCTGAGTCTGCACATTAGTGATCTCGGGACCTGAGTCTGCACAGTAGTGATCTCGGGACCTGCGTCTGCGCAGTAGTGATCTCGGGACCTGAGTCTGCACAGTAGTGATTTCGGGACCTGCGTCTGCACAGTTGTTATCTCGGGACCTGCGTCTGCGCAGTAGTGATCTCGGGACCTGAGTCTGCGCAGTAGTGATCTCGGGACCTGTGTCTGCGCAGTAGTGATCTCGGGACCTGAGTCTGCGCAGTAGTGATCTCGGGACCTGAGTCTGCACAGTAGTGATCTCGGGACCTGAGTCTGCACAGTAGTGATCTCGGGACCTGAGTCTGCGCAGTAGTGATCTCGGGACCTGCGTCTGCGCAGTAGTGATCTCGGGACCTGCGTCTGCGCAATAGTGATCTCGGGACCTGCGTCTGCGCAGTAGTGATCTCGGGACCTGTGTCTGCGCAGTAGTGATCTCAGGACCTGCGTCTGCGAAGTAGTGATCTCGGGACCTGAGTCTGCGCAGTAGTGATCTCGGGACCTGAGTCTGCGCAGTAGTGATCTCGGGACCTGCGTCTGCGCAGTAGTGATCTCGGGACCTGCGTCTGCGCAGTAGTGATCTCCGGACCTGAGTCTGCGCAGTAGTGATCTCAGGACCTGCGTCTGCGCAGTAGTGATCTCGGGACCTGAGTCTGCGCAGCAGTGATCTAGGGACCTGTGCCTTTTCCCAGTAGTGATCTCGGGACCTGCGTCTTTCCAGTAGTGATCTCGGGACCTGAGTCTGCGCAGTAGTGATCTCGGGACCTGCGTCTGCACAGTAGTGATCTCGGGACCTGCGTCTTTCCAGTAGTGATCTCGGGACATGCGTCTGCGCAGTAGTGATCTCGGGACCTGCGTCTGCGCAGTAGTGAGCAGGAAGTAAAGGCGTGAAAAGCCTCACCCTCACTCTCGCAGAATCAATCGCAAACACATGATCCTGTACTTTTTTTTCGGATATGCCAGATCGGTTAGCAGTAAGAACAACCCATTATGTCAGTGTGAAATAATTAGTTATGGAAATTTAGATATTAAATTTAAAGCTACAATCTCCTCAGTCTTCCGAAGATCCCGAAAAAAGTCTGTTGGTGCATCAGTGACTTCTTCGCTCAGAGAAGCTGTCAATCACAGCTGTCAATCATGACGCCACACCACAGTTTTTATAGCATATATATATATCTATCTATATATATATATATATATATATATATATATATATCAAGTAACTAACTAAAAACAAACCTATTTTAAAATCAAACACTTGAACTTACATCAGCCTGATTTAAAAACTACAGCAAATGACAGAAACCGTCTTTGGAAAAAAGATATTTGAAGTGTAATTGAATTTTTTAGTTTGTTTCACGTCCCATTAAAAAACATGGAGAGGGCAGGGTTTATGACCTATACTAGGACCAGACACCTTGGGGCGATCGAGATGCTTGTGCGGCACACACTGCAGCGTTTTTCAAGTTTTCCAAGTCCCCCCCCCCCCCCCCCCCTTTCTCTTCATGGACTGAACTGCATTCATTTTTGATGAACATTCCTACTCAGTAATTTTTTTTGGAATTTAAATAAATTAGACATTGAACTTGAAACTGAGGTTGAATTTCAGAAATTGATGTTGGGATGTTTTGACTGTGTATTTCTGTGTTTATAATTTATTTGAAATACTGTGTGTTACTGTTATTTTTCTTTCATTCTTTTTATTTCAAAAGATAAAACTCATGCAAAAGAACAAACAAATAGACCACTGGAATGCAGATAATTGTTTTTTCTGAGTGGTTAATTGTTTTTACTCTTTCTTACTATCATCTTTGCTAATTTTTGCTTCAGTGAGTCGATCCAAATCTTCTGATTCTGGTCCATAGTTTTGCTTTTATTGAGAGTGAGGAGTTGTCGTCATTGTACAGAGCCCCTCCCCTCTCCGCCATGTTGGCAGGATTACCGCGGCAAAACAATGAAAACATGATTGTTTACGTGTGTTGTTAACTCGGTAGTAGAGGAGATTCTCGCAATTCCGCACTGTTTTACCATGCCTGGACGTCACTGCTGCGTTAAAAACTGCTCCAGTACCTCACACGATACATATGGAAAACATAGGAACAATGGAATACAGTTTTTTAGGTTACCGAAATGGACACTTCATCAGGGAAAGCAAGTCTCTGACCTGACGAGATGCTGGATTGCTTGGTTGGCTGATGCCTTTGATAAGATTGTCTGCTGTGCCTTAACGAACATGTGCAAAAGTGTTGTTTGAGTGCCTTGTTCATTACTTTTTTATTTCTTTGAAATAAATGCTTGAAACAACTTGATATGGCTTAACAATATTTATTGAGAACTGAATATATATTTTTTGGACAACATAAGTAATAATAATAATAGGCCTACTGTTATTAGTGCAAAAGAACAAATATCTTGATGCTACTTCTCCAAATACCGCTGTTTTGCGTTTGGTGTGAGCTTGTTCCTGTAAGGTCCCTTTTCTTCCGCCTTATCTTTTTGCATTGCTTTACTTACTTCCTTTTTTCCCCTCATATTCGTAGATCCGTCTCTGTCCCGCCAAAATAATAAATGCGTGAAAATAATAAATACGCGAAAATTAAAGAGCTCTGGAATGTTTAGTAGCGCCTCTGTGAAGTTCTGAAGGCGTTGCCCCTGGTAACCGATAGCATCTCCTACCATCATGGCCGACAGGCTCAGACCCCGCCCAAATCGGCACGTGACTCCTCACTCTCAATAGCGACCTAGTAACTGAGACGAGTGCTACCCCCCGTGTGCTACATGTCTCTCAAAAGAAAGAACTGATTCTGAACTAATACTGAGTCGTCAGTAATTCTAGTCTTACTTCCTGCTCAAACCCAAATCGGTTTGTAACAAATATGCATAATGCTCGCCTATAGTCTTAATTGGCTACCCAAAAACAAAGTCTACTTTGACCGTCAAACACTGTAGTTGTAGCTGAGCGCTGGAACAGTTTAGTTTGTGTTATTAGTGTCGAGAAGACGCTACGGAAGCAAATGTACCTTGCTTGCACTTCAAAAGAATGAGATTGATGCGTTAAAACCGACACCGTCGTTTGTTTCACTGTGTTTCAAGTGCTGAGGAAGATCCAAAACTGAAATCTATATATAGTAATGGCCGTTTCATTTCCGACACATGCTGTAAGCGGTAGACCAATCACAACAGACTGGGCCATCTGACCAATCAGAGCAGAGTAGACCAATCACAACAGATTGAGCCATCTGACCAATCAGAGCAGAGTAGACCAATCACAACAGACTGAGCCATCTGACCAATCAGATCAGAGCAGGCTCGACGAAATGAGGGATTTAGAAAGACTTGTACACTTTATCAAATCGTTTCAGATACTTTGAGAGAAGGGGTTATGCTGCAATGTATATTATGAGAAAATTAAAGTGTTGTTTGACCTCGGATACATGTAAACCTATTGTAGGATACTCCAAAACTAAATTGGGAACCTTTAAAATAGCATAATGGGGCACTTAAAAAGCTAGGTCCAAATGGCGACAAACAGCCTGCAGATACAGTCATGTGACTGCAGTGCGACTGTTTGACATTCTCTGTGAGCCGGTGAAGATGGTGTTCAAAGTGGAGAGAAGATCAAAGGCTGTGAACACGCTCACACCATATAATGACAAGACCGTCTCCTCATTCCCACTCCAACTGGAGATTATCGTGTTCTCCCTGCACGACAGGCTCCTCATCTGCACACGTTCGAGTGTGGTCAGTAATGTGCTGAATAACTGCTGATGAACAGATCCTGAGCAGTTAGATGTGATCCTCGTGTCCAGTGTTGTACTTTCAGAAGTTTCGGTAATGGATTTTATGAAGCAGTTTGTAGAAGTTTATGTCTTATGATTTTATTCAAGGTTTCATATCCTACAACTGTGCTGCAGTTTTCTGTTAACACTTTACAATAAGGTTTCATTTGTTAACATTAGTATCTAACAGTGAGTAATATATATATTTTTTTATAACATTTAATAATCCATTTCAATGTTAGTTAATCAAAATACAATTGTTCATGTTAGTTAATACTGCATTAACTATTGTTAACAAATACAACTTCTAATTTTCAAAATGTATTATTAAATGTTTAAATTAACATTTAACTAAGAGTAATAAATAATTTATTTTTAATGCTTTAAGTGAATAGTTTTCTGAGCATTAGAGTTTGTGTCCAGGTTACATTTCATCTCAAAGAATGTTCATGCATAATGTAATTTTATATTTTTTTATTTGGAATTTGTTTGGGTTCTTTGCTGTTCTGTGAGATTCACCCAACAAATCAATTTTTTAAATTGTATTTTTTTTTTGGGGCAGAATTTGAAGATTGCCTGCTTTAGGTAAAAGGAGACTATGATCTCAGAAACTATAACTGTTTCCACAACCTGCTGCAGTGCAAACTAAAAATCATTTTTGGAAACTTTGCTTATTCAGTAAAAAATAGAAGTCATTGATGTCATTGTCTGAGTGTGTGGTGATGCTGCTCTATTATGACTAATGGTTTCTGGGCCGTGTCCTCATTGGCTCTGCTGTGTGCTTGTGTGTCCTGTTGTGTGTCCTGTGGTGCACCGTGTGTGTGTATGGACGACATGACAGCATGATGGATGGAGGCCTCCTTTGTGTTTCTCCTGCTCTCAGCAGTCTGTACGTCAGGGAACGGGTTTCTCCGACCCTGCTGCTCTCACACATGGACACACACACTGGCGTCTGCCCTCGAAAGGACGTTCGGTGTGAGATTCTGCCATGTATCACACTCTTAATACAATTGCGCAGCAACAGAGTCCAAAACAAACACTCACTTGTAGTTGACTTTGGCCAATTAGCTTGTAACCTTTTTTTTGTTTGTTTAAGGCAAAGACAATACAGGTGAAACCAGTGTTTTTTCATACACTGGTCAGTTTTGAGATTTTAGGCTGTTTTGCTTCCATAACATGTCTTCTTTCAAAATAATGAAAACACCCTAAATAGAAATTTAAGTGTATTTTATTGGTTAGGTGTTTTTTTTTTTGCACTTAAATTTTTTTGCAATTTATTGCACTTGATCTATTTGCATTTGTAGATTTCAATTCCAATGCAGTTTTTTTCTCCTGCATTGAGTCAGAAATCTCCACTTTTGCAACTTTACATGCACCATATGTTCTAAAAAAATATGGTGAAATGATAGTATTTTCTGATTTATTGAGCGATAAAAAGAGATATCCAAAATCCCTCTAACTCTAATATGTCAGTGAAATGAAACTTTTGAATCTGGCTTTATTCCAAATTTCTGTTCTAGAAATGTATGCAAATAACTACATATTCAATTAGATAATGCATCATTTGCATGTATAAACATAACATTTCATTACAAACCAATTGTCTTGATGTACTGTGATTGACTGAGAAAAGTATGGTGATATCTGTTAGTTACACAAGTAGTGTTTTCTCTGAAAACAAATTTTAAGATGAAAGTGACTTAAGCGATTTAAACAAATGCATGCAAACCGTATTCTTATTTTTTTTTTTATTAAAATAGTTTCATAGCTGGTAAGAAGCATTTCAGCCCGTATGTCACGTGTTCATCAGAGGTGAGCGTTGCCCGTGTCAGATCCGCGTCTCTCTGCAGTGCACATGCACGAATCGACCCAAGGTTATGGATTAGCTGCGGTCGTCTGCTTAAAACACGTCACGTCCTCCGAAAACCTGCTGCACCTCCTAACTATCAGGGAGGTGAAAGTTGAGAGGCTTTTCCTCTCCCATCTGCCCTTGTGCAAACAAACTCAGAGCAACGTGTGTGAGGAGAATAGATCTCTGTGAAATTTATTTCTGCTACTTCTACACAAAATCCCCGTAAGCGTCAGTGCCCTGGAGCAACAGGGTGTTAAAGGAAATGTCACTGACTGAAAACATGATGTGTAATGATTAAGAACTGGTTCTTGATTCCCACATGTGATTGTTTTAGTGACTATTTGCTTATGATCCTGTATTCTGATCTGCTAATTGCATGAATGTAAATAAAAATATCTCTCGTCCTTCTTTCTAGGTCTCATCCCAGACTCCGACCATCCTTACAGCAAGTTCGAGAACGAGTAAAACCGAGGGATTGGACGTCCAGGAATCACTTCACCAGATGCTTTGCTTTGCTCTTTTGAGACACGTCAAATCACTTTAGGTTAGATGAAGCTGGATAGCAGCTGAAACTGAGATTAACCTCATCAGCCCTTCCATTGGTCAGTTATCTCTCTCTGCTCTGATTTGACACTAGCTGAATTCAGAACCGTATACTAGTATACTATACTCTTACTACTTTTACCATATCTTTGAATGGCAGAAATAGTAAGAGTAGTATACTAGTCTGCGGTTCCTCTTTATTTCTTTTTCCTTTTTTTTGCTCTAAACACAACAGAATCACATTTGAATTGCTTTAAAAGCAACTGATGAAAATTGCCAAAATGGAGTGAATTTTTTTTTGTTTCTTTGTTGTCTTATAGTGAGTTGAAGGACTAGTTCACCAAAATTGGAAAGTATGTCATTATTTACTCCCCCCTTGCTGGATACAAGAATCTTCATGCAACTCTTTTCTGCAAAAACAACAGTTCATACTGACTATGACTTTCAAAATGATAAGAAGGACAATAAATGTGCCATAAACATAGTCCAAATGATGCGTATGCTATTTTTATATTGCTGATGAATTCAAAGCGTACACTATCATACTACTCTTACTATTTCTGCCATAGAAAGATATGGTAAACATAGTACGACTAGTATGCGTTTCTGAATTCAGCACAAGTCTTCTGGAGTCATATAATACTAACTGTGAGTTTTATTCAATGGAAATTCACCAAAGTTCACCACACTATTTGTCTTTCCTCATATTCAAACTTAAGAGCCTGGTGGAGAAGATGATCACTAAAGTGTTTTGTTTGCACAAAGCATCAAATGAATTCATAAGACTTCCAGTATAGTGCATGCATCATATGAACTACTGTTATGATGCTTTCTGTTTGTCACTATGAACTATTGTTAAAAAGACTGAAAAATTCCAGATACAAAAATAACAGCATATGGGTTTGAAACGATACGAGGGCGATTAAATAATGACAGTTTTCATTTTTCACTCAGTTATTCCACTTCTTGATTCAGTTGTGATCAATCAGGAAGCGTCTTTTTAAATCACTCCGTGAATGACTTAGACGTTTATATTTATACTGTGTGTTCTTATTAAAACATGTTCTAATAAAAAACAAGCTTCTGCTTTTAAAGAAATTCTAGTGCTTGTTTGGTTTAAATGTCTAAATCATGGAAACTGTGTTGAGTGACGATTAGTTAGGACAGACGAGTTAAATGAAATTCGCATCACATCCCTTTCACTGCCTGGAGGAAGTAGTTTCATGTCCTAGTCGTTCCATCAGTCACGACGGCTCCTGATCTCCATACTAAACCATGAGCTGCAACACGAGATGATGAGGATTCTTTTGCACCACGTTTAATAACTCAATTCATTTAATCGTTCTTCTCTCTTATTTCATGCCACCTGTTCTACAGTGCAGCGTTAACAATCGACAGGCACATTAGTTATGCAGTTCATTCTGTGCTGTAATTAGAATAACAGCGAAATTTGTGCCCGCTACATTCATTAGACTGCAAAGGAACAAAATCCAGCAGGGAAATGCAAATGTTTGGGCAGACTCGGCAAAGCTCATCCATGGGAATTTGCTGTGTAGATCTCACTCATCAGCTGCATTTTAAAGATGCTGAGCAGAACGAGTCGAGCACAGCGGTTGCATGAAAGATTTAAGTCAACATGAAATCCACACTGACCCTATTTACTGTCTTATAATGTTCCTGAACGTTCCTATCCCAAGGAAAATGATGCAGGAGGATGCTGACTTTTTCAGCCACCCGTGAAATAGAGACACTTTACACAACGGATGCTCGCAGATACGTCAGATTATGGAGGTAAAAAGGGTTGTGAACTGTGTTTGACTAACAGGTTTGTAATGAGAATCTCGTTGTGCAGCAGAAATCAGCAAAGAAAGGCGTGTGATTGCTTTGACTGTGAACTTGATGAAGGGATGTTTATATTAGACTCGACTGTCTTGTAGAATCTCAACCTCCCACATTCTCACTGCATTTCCATTCGGCTCAGAGAGAGAGGTTCTCTAAACCTATGGTTGTAACAGACGCACAATTAATAAGACATTCGTGGGTATATATATATATATATATGAAACCATGTACTGATCATATTTTACTTCAAAATCAAAAGTTTTATTTGGAATAAAGAAATTGAAGCATTTTTGCTCAAAAAAATCATGACAATTTTGTATTATTAGGGTGCCTCTTTAAATCTGTAAAGTAACCTGTAAGTAGTGTTTTTTAAATGTAATACTCTACTTATAAAACAATGTGGCTGTAGTACAGTGATGATGTCATACTGTGATACTTTGGTATATCAAATGGTAAGGAATTTGTTTTTATATATATACAGTACCGGTTAAAAGTTTGTAAGTCTCTTATGCTCATCAAGCCTGCATTTATTTGATCAAAAATACAGAATGAACAGTGATATTGTGAAATATTACTACAATTTTAAATAATGGTTTTTCTATTTTACTTTAAAATATAATTTATTTCTGTGGTGCAAAGCTGAATTTTCAGCATCCTTACTCCAGTCTTCAGTGTCACATGATCCTTCAGATATTATTCTAATATAGGCTACTGATTTATTATCAATGTTGGAAACAGTTGTGCTGCTTACTATTTTTATTTATAACCTGTGATACTTTGATGAATAAAAAGTAAAAAAAAAAAAAAAAAACAGCATTTATTCAAAATAGAAATCTTTTGTAACAATATACACTAACGTCCAAATGTTTTTGGGTCAGTAATTTTTTTCTTTCTTTTAAAAAAAACTTTTATTCAGCAAGAATGTATTAAATTGTTAAAAAGTGATAGTAAAGTTTTATATTGTTAGAAAAGATTTATATTTTGATTAATGCTGTTCTTTTTTTTATCTTGAAAAAAGTATCACAGGTTCCAATATTAAGCAGCACAACTGTTTCCAACATTGCTAATAAATCATCATATTAGAATGATTTCTAAAGGATCGTGTGACACTGAAGACTGGAGTAATGATGCTGAAAATTCAGCTTTGCACCACAGAAGTAAATTATATTTTAAAATATATTAAAACAGTTAATATAATATTGTCTATTCTAATATATATTATACTATTAATATATTCATATTTCTAAATATTACTGTTTTTTTCTGTATTTTTATCAAATAAATGCAGGCTTAATAAGCATAAGAGACTTTCAAAAACATTAAAAATAGTTATGTTTTTAACTTTTTGACTGTTACTGTATGTAATAGTAGGCTACTAATGGAAATATTAAAACAACATTAAAGAGAACTTGATTATAAAACGCATAATGAAAACCAAATGAGTGCATTTATTTAATCATTTTTAACTTCTCCTGGTTGAATTATGAATTATAGAATGTACGGAATATTTGGGTCATTAAAAGCAATTTACGAACTATACAAATGTAAGTGTCTAAATATCCTGAAGACGCCTGGCTCTTATTATAAGGCAAGGCGGAGCTCTACATATGATGGACAGTTTATTCAGCCAGTTAAAAGAGATACTTCCGTTCGACGACCAATAGCTGGCATGTGGGGGCGGGGCTAACTAAGGGTTTTATCCGCACTCTCGTCAAACGAAAGGAGAGAATCCCAAAAATGACATCCACATTTCCAGAGGAAAACCGCGGCGTTTAGAGACGTTGTCCTTAAGTTTACCTCGCCTCTTCAAATTATTGCGGATTACATTGTCTCCAGATATGTAGTAATTGGAAATGCATATTTAATACAAAAGGACAGTGTTTGCACACAACTGTTATATACGCGTCTAAATCACTCCCTGATTTCAAACTCATGTGTGATTTAATGCCAGCGGCTCAACCTGCCGAAAAAATCGGCAAAATGAAGAAATTAAGAAGAACTTTGTCGGAGAGCTTCAGTCGTATCGGTGAGTGTCCATCATCCATCGCTTTTATTGTACAAGAGCTCATTATTTCTGCAGGACAGTCCTTAGAAAGTTTGTTTTCACTGTAAATGATCGTTTTTATGCTTCAAGCGACGCATTTTTTACGCCAAATGAAACGCAAACGAAACAACTGTGTATGTGAAGTGCAGATGTTCATGTTGCATGATTGTTCATGATGCGGCTGAGCTCTTCACAAACCAGCAGAATAGAATTGAATAGAATGAATATCATCTCGTGGACTTTTAATCTGCGGATGCACCAGTATCTGATTGTTTGTGATCTTCTGTCAGAGGTTCACACGTGATCAATGTGTGTGATCGATCAGTGTAAACTCTTTTCATTGCTTTCCTGCATTGTTATTCATTGTCAGTATCTGAAATCCTCTAAACTCGCAGAGACCTTCATCTGTAAAGGTCTTTGATTTTAGATTGTGCATAATAATCATAAGATCTCATTACTTGAGCAGATCAAATGGAGCTTTTTTTAACATCAATGTCATCTGTTAGTTATTTATGTGAATTCCCTGATTTCATCAAAACCTTGTTGAGAGATATTATTGAAACTTTTGGTTTATAATAAAGCAGGCATACATTTGACTGTGATATTATAGTGTTGCTTCTGTTTGAAAATCCTAAACTAAAATGTGTCAATCCTCATAAGAATGTGGAACAGCTATGATTCATCAACCTCAAGATATTTGATCTTTGGTCTCTCTTAGACAACAGAATATGAAGGTTCAGTCATTAGATCATCAGATGTTTCACCTTATGTGTCACATTTCAATATGAGCTCTAATAGAGACTTGAGCAATCAATGCTACTTTTATGGCTTATTGTAAATGTGACCAGTTACGAAGAGACCGTGAGCACTCTTTAGGGCACTAAGCTGGTCCCTTTGCGGTTTGATTTGAGATTCTGATTGTCTTCTGTCAGTGTCGTAAAGGCTGTTCTGTTGCAGTGGCGGTTAAAGATGCTGCCTAGGGGCTTTTATATCCTAAAGACGCTGACTTCACCAGTCGTGTGTCTCATCATGGTTGTGCTACGTTCATCTGTTCTGTTAAAGGACAGTAAGAACAGAAGTGATGGGTTGACGATTGTGTCTTTGCACAGGAGTAATTCATATGGGCCCCGTTCCAAAATCCAGTTAATCATGATGCCTGCGCAGACAACTTCTTTTGCAACATTGAAGGCAATAAATATTTGGAGTGGTTTGTACATATGGGCGAACCTCAAAAGCATCCATGTTGCATTTCACCTCACAATTAAAATAAATTATATTTTCTCATAAAGTTAAGCCTTATGAGATAAGCCTTATACTTTACATTTTAACTATGAGTCATTCAATTAATCATTCACTTTTAAAATGAATTTAAATATTTTTATAAAACATTTTTATTTACAAGCAGTGTGTATATTAGTTTAAATAATCTATGATTCATTCAATCATTCACTTTTTAAATTAATTAATTATTATTTAATTACATTTTTTATAAAACATTTTTATGCAATTAGTAAAGTGTTCATATATATGTACACACACACACGCATATATATACATGTATGCTATATTATGTATAAATGTATATGTACTTATTTAGTTCTGTACCATATATGTATCTTTCCAAATCACTCATTTATAACAAGGATGCTATCTTAAAAGTGAATGTCTTAAAAAAAAACATTCATCGTAGAAACCATTTTCACTCAGCAATTGCTGGTAAATTTCATAAATAAATAACGGCGAGTGACACATTGAATTAAACATGAATTTTTAAGGATTTTCTTGTATAACGTACTTCAATAATCTTTGTATTTTTTACAACTATGAAAACTCATTTTTTACAGTGTAGGCGCTGCTACGGGGATGTTCTTGGCGTCTCTGTGAGCGTCTTGTGTTTGTATGTTTGAAGTTGGGATGTCTCATCCGGCCCATCGCTCATTTCGCATTATTATCTTTTCATCAGGCTGCCAGTCGACTGTTTTTAGACACCCTGCTCCAAGTATTTATTTTCTTTTGAATGTGTGGGACGAATATTTTGAGACTCAGAATGTATGTTTTTTTCTTCATTGAAGTTAATCTGCTCACCCAGACAGTGAAGCTGCTTTCATGCTGATCATGCAGGAATGTCACAGTCACACAGGTAGCATATAATTAAATCATAACCTAGCCTATGACTTGTGTTTTTCCTTGTTGTTTTTTCCCCCTGAAGTGAATGAAGTGAAATCTGTAATAGTTCTGCAGTTTCTGTCTCAGTTTTCCTCTGAGAATGGTGCAATTTAATGGCTCGTCGCCTTGAAACAACAACAGTGACATGAATAAATAATTTTGCGAGGGTCATGGAAGAAAGATGCTCGGCAGCGGTGCTCGTTTAACAGTGATACTGACTGTCTTCAGTCAAATAATCGAACTGTGGGAGGGTTTATTAAGCAGCCGAATGAAGGAGATCTGTGTCTATTATCTGCCTGATGTCATGAGCACAGATCTGAACAATTCTTTCATATTTTAAGGGAAAGTTTTGTTGATAACGCATAATGTTGATAACCACAATATCTTTGCATGGTTATAAAATGCAGACATGCGAAGCTAGTATTTTTAAAATGTATAACCCTCTGGTGTTCTTCTTTCATTTTTGAATGGAATTTTTTATTAATTTTTTACTTAATCGGAATGGTCCGAAATTTGGTAAAGGTTTTAGCTCTTGCTGTGTACACACACACACACACACACACACACACACACACACACACACACACACACACACACACACACACACACACACACACACACAGTTCACTGTCTTTGTTGGGACTCTCATTAGACGTAATGCTTTTTATACTGTCCAAACTGTATATTCTGTCCCCTTACACTAACCCTACCCATCACACAAAACTTTCTGTTTATAAACACGTGTACACATGGGGACCTCAATTTAGGTCCCCACAGTTACACGAGTCCCCATGAGTCTGTGTGCATTCAGGTTTAAGTCCCCACCAGGATATAAAAACATTTATACACCACACACACACACACACACACACACACACACACACACACACACACACACACACACACAAAATCATGGTCATGATTTAAAAAGGTTAAATGGTCCTGAAAAATAGTCACACTACTCACAAAAAATTCTAAAACTTCTACAAGTTCACTTTTTTTCACCAATCTGCCAAGTGTCTTGTTTAAAAAGAGACTAAACTCAAGTCTGTGCTGCAAAGCATTTTTACTTTCCAAACTTTCTTTAGTGTGTAATGTTGCTGTTTGAGCATGAAAAAGGTCTGCAAAGTTACAAATCCACTCCAGCGGGAGTTATTCTCTATATCAGTGTCACTGTTTCTGAACTGCCTGAAACGTCTCCATTGTAGTCTTGATTTTTCTTCCGGGAATGAACATGTCACAATATTTCTTATTTAGATTATAAAATTATATTAATGTGGAAAATAAAGGAGCAGGGTCTGGTTGAGTTAGTAGTGTGTTGAAACTTGTGGTTATGGTAAGGGGAGAGACATTTCACAAATACGCTCGAAGCGCTTGACCAATCACAACACACTGGTCCAACCGACCAATCAGAGCAAATTGAGCTTTTCAGAAGGAGGGGCTTCGTAGACATAGGAACTAAACAGAGCGATACTGACGGACTGGGAAGAGAGGAGTCGCAAAAATGGAGGTTATGTGATAAATAATGTGTTGAATTATTTTTGAACAGTCAAGCATGAAAACCTGTTCTAGTAGAGCCCAAAAACAAAATCAAGATTTTGAAAAAGGGCATAATAGTTGAGCATGAAGAGTTTTGCGTCATTGACTGTAAAGTTATTTCCTGTGGTTATCAACAGTATCTCAAACACTTTTAGATCTCAGTGTAGTTTGTTTGATCATAAATTGGTTTATTAACTGTAGAACAATTCTCCCATGTGCTAGACACAACAGAGATCTTTACCACAACAGTTAAAAAGATAAAACAACTGTCATCCAGTTTTTATAAGTACATATAGTCTCATTAGATCTGAGAGGAAAGCTTTATTACCAACAATCCATTCTCTGCTCCCAGTGGCCATTTCATCCCAAATGATCTCCAGTTTCTGTTTCCTTCATTGAATGATGTTCTAAAAGTCGATGTTTGCTATGGGAGTATCAGTTTAATGTTCACCCTTCAATAGATAAAACCATTTCTCTGTGGTTTCCCGGCTTTATTGGAGTTGTTAGCAGATGCTGATGTGGTTTATACGTGTGGGACACAAAGCAGGACACATTTCACCCCAAATCAAAAGAAATGATATATATTTTTTTATGAAGTGAAGCATATATATATTGTAATAAACGTTTTATATTTTCAATATATAATATAAAAACTTTTATAAAGTTTATAGTATAGTTTATAATAAAACAAGGCTTCATTTTCTTTATGGAAAATATATTTTCTAATTTCTTTCACTTGATTTTGGGATTAAATGTAATGTGGACTTGCTCTTCACCCTTTTCTCTTAATGACCTACGGCTGTGGCTGGAAAACTATTTCAGCCAATTACAGTCTTTCTTATTAGTTTTTCATTTGCATGTGCATAATACATTAAAGAGCCACTTTTTGATTATTTCATTCTTTTATTCACTGTTCAATAGTCAGTAAAATGAAAGTCTGATATTACTTTTCTTTCTCTCCCCCTCAAGCCTTCAAGAAAGAAGACAGCGGCTTTGACGAGGTAAGCGAAAATACAACCATTTGACTTTCATAATCCTTGGGAGTGTTGGAAGACACAGTTAATGTAACTGTCGTGAGATGTTATGTGACATGTTTGGTGTAGTTGTGTGCTTAATGGATTTCACTGCGCTTTGACTGTCATTGGAGTAGTGCATGCTGGGATGTGCTGTTTGGATGTTGCTATTTGAGGCGATGGTGTAGGTCTCTGGGGTTGAAGTGTCAGTTGTGATCATTTGAGAGATGCTTCATTGTTCTCTGTTTCTTCATTGTGCCGAGGCACCAACCCGTCCATACATTATTCCATTGGCTTTGGAAACAGGCCCTCGAGTGATATTGGAACATAAAATATTATTTCAATGCATTTGAGGCCCCTTTTCACTGTTACAACCATCACTGATTGTGTTTATTGGTGATTTTTCTAGAACCATGTTTTCCAGAGTATTATTTTAAAGACATTGACATTGACGATTATGTAGGTATTCTATATTCTAAAATGACGAACTTTAAAACGAAATTTCTCAAAATGATAACCATTTTGTATTCAGGCAGTCATCGAAGCTTTGTTTTAGTACTACATGTCCCATTGCAATACAAAGACAAAGTTGTTTGTTGATTTATTTTCATGTTTTGTTTGTATTTTTCAAGTTAATTTGCAATCTGCATTTCTGTGGCTCAAACCGTAGCGCATGGCAGTAGCAACGCCAAGCTCACTGGTTTAATTCCTAGGAAATGCATGAACTGATAAAATGCAAACCTTGGATGCAATGTAAGACACTTTGGATAAACTGTATGTGAATGTAATTTGACCTACACCAGAAGCAAGCGGCATGTCACATACGTCACATTGGTTCCAAACAGAGACACCATCATTTCCACCAAACGGCCATTGTAGCTAAGCGTTTTAGCTAATACTCTAGCCCAAATTCCGGTTAAATGGAGTTTGATGGGCATGTAAACAATCACTGTTTCACTCTTCGGGAAGTCAAAGTACCGATTAGTCTGAACATTAAAGTCGTCATGAAACGGAAGTTGTGATAGTCTTTTTTTTCCCTTTTGTGACGTATATCCAAGTGAAATGGCTTCTCGAACAAGAAAAATGGGTGGGGCTTGATTTTGTCCACAGGGATTTGATTGGATGGTTGTGTTTGCTATTGGTGTATCTCATGTGAGTGACAGGTGGCCCCGCCCTCGTGCTAGTCAACACCTCATCAGAGAAGAGATGAAGGGAAGAGATGAGATGCAAGAGGGAGGGGAAGTTATTTTCATTTAAGGCGAGACACGGCAGGCAAAAACATCGTTTTTTTTTCACTGGTCAATTTTGAGATTTTGGGATATTTATCTTCAATAACATGTCTTCTTTCAGACTTGTGGTGAAAAAAAGTCTGAAATACACATTTAGGTCTTTATTTTACTACACTTTGTCTGTTTGCGTCTTCTTGATGAATTCTCATAAATTCATCAAAAGTTGTCGTTATAAATCATCCCTCTGCTCCGCGATCGCGATCTGCACCCTGTCATCACACACACCGTTAGAAAGCTCTCTCTCTCCTGAACAATACTGCCGGATCCAAATATGGTCATTTCCTTTTTATCAGCAACCAATCGCGAAAGTAAAAGGGGGGATTTTACTCTAAATGCGCAATCTCATTGGCTGATGCTAAACAAAGCACGTTTTCTCAAAATGACTTTTCTCTCATACTCCAAGTCCGAAATCTCCACTTCAGTAGCACATATATGCACCAAACTTTCCAGTCTTGTACCTAGTTATGAAGACATTTACTGAGGGATTTGTAAATATATTATTCCCAGCCTGATTTATATAACATTTTATTCCAAAAAACATGGCGAAAATCATTTTTTTAAGGCTATTGGCAGTATATTCTGATTTACAGGATAACAAAAGTAGATATCCATAAATCCCTCTGTAATTTTTTCTAATCTAATATGTGAACACAATGAAAAAATAATTTTTAACCTGGCTTTATCCAATATTTAGATTTCGTTTTTTAAAATGTATGCAAATTAGCGCATATTTAATTACATGATGTCTCATTTGCATATTTAAACATTAAATTACAGAAAACTTGTAATACATTTTTTTTCTCATCTTAATGTAGGTAATCAACTGGCAAAGTTTCATGGTGATATCTGCTAGTTAAAAAAATTAGCCTATTCACCTGTAGTGTCTCGCCTTAAGATTACGGGGCACATAAATAAAATAAAATAATGATGTGCACGGATAAATCATGTATAATAAATGTAGCAATATTCCATAACTAAGAATCATCAATTTTGATTTCATGGTGACTTTAAACACCAGAAACTATCTGGACATCAACAAATGACAAACTTGATCTTGAACTGGAGCATGTGAGATCTTTATATAACCCTGAGCGCTGGTGCTCGGGTGTCTTGGATCGCTGCATCTCTTGTCTTTCTCGGCTGTGGTCAGCCGTCACATCTGGTTAGGCCTGGATGAGCGTGTGTGTGTGTTTCTGCGTTCCTCTCTAGAGAGCCACAGGAAGCCCGTCACTTTCTCATCGACAGGCTCTCTCTTTACAACCCCGTATCCATTTAACAACATGCTTTACGCATGCATAAAAAATACCGCGGATGCAAAACAACAACCTTGACTGAATAAATGTAAAATTCAACAGTTCGCAGAGGTTTGCAGATGTCTAGTTGGGCTTTTTTCCTACGTGTCATGTTACGAGACGCTCCGTCAGCTAAACGAGGCCTCGTTGTGCTGCATGTTTAATGCCTGGAGTCTCTGAAACTAATGAGTGAGTGACATAGAGTTTTTGCTTTTACTAGTTCAAAATATTCATTAGTCATGTTCGCTAAGGCCGTTACTGTTGCTCATACTTGAACAAAAAGCCCTCTTGACATTCACAACCCATTCTACTTCTGAAATCTGACATGAAACAGGATCTTCAGTGAGACTAAAGTAGAATGGGATGGATTTTATCCATCAGGATTTGATTGGACTTGAAAAGCGGGTGTTTAGAGGGACTGATGATGTCAGCAGAAAAAGGCGGAGCAAGTCATTTATAAACATTTTAAAGAGGGATTATTCAAAAGAACTCTTTTTTTCTTTCCTTGGGAGTAACATAAAGAATCATGCACAATAGGAACTTGTGCTAAGAAAGATCATGCATAGTGGCAGCAAGGTTTGCATAGACGAGCATTTTCTTTAGAAAATCTAAAATGTAGCAATGTTATTTTCTTCTATTTATGACTTTTGAAGCTATTTATTTATTTATATAATATGTAAAAAATAAATATAATATTAATTTTATAACTTATTATATATTAATTTAAAATTAAACGTGTGTATATATATATATATATATATATATTATATATTTTTTATTTATTTATTTTATTTTTATTTAAGAAGTAAAATTAATTTTTTATCTGCAAAATGGCTGCAGCATATTTCTTGGAATCGTATCTTGGCAGTATCCATTAATGGTGATTATTTTTAGCTTGTTAGTCCATGAAAATGATGTCTCCGTGCAGTTTGTTGAAATGATAAGATTTAGCATTCAGAAGCGTTCTCTTCATGGGAACTGGTTCGGTCCGTTGGCTATAAATGGTTGCCGCCGCTGGGGAAACATGTAAAGAATCTAAGAAGGAAAGGGACTGTTTCCTGTTGAGCATGAAGTGTGTGTCTGAGAAAGCAGAAAGTATTTGACCTCCCTAGAAATGTCCTGATTCTCTCTCTCTCTCTCTGTGTGTGTGTGTGTGTGCGCGTGAGTCTTCATGTATAACTAGATGACAGTTTTTCCATAAACCCCTGCTGGTCTCTCTGATTTTGGCGCTTTGAGGCACAGCGCTGGATGCATGTGGGTGTTTCTTTTAAACTAAGGGGACTTTTGTTTATTCAAACTACACTGTAAAAAAAAAATTGTCAGTTGTAAATTATTGAAGTATGTTTTACAAGAAAATATTTAAGTCGATTGTTTTGAAAAATGTATTATTTTGTTTGTAATTTTTTGTGAACATTTCTAGCAATTTCTTAGTGAAAATTTTTTTTCAGTGTATTTCAGAAATATGTTAGTTGCTACTTTTCAAATGCCCTTTGTCTGTTGATTTTATTGCTTTACTCTGGTGCCAGAGCCAAAGATTTCAAGGAAGATATAATTTGCAAACAGAATATTATTAATATAATATATTGCATTTTCAATCGCCAAGTTATGCTAATGGCATGAAAATGTTATTTATTGGGAAATTAACCTTTAATTTAAAAGGTCATTTCCACCATCATCATTATTATCACAATATATTATCTAAAAAATACAGAATGTGATTCATATGTGTCCGCTGATGGACATTTCTAGTTGAAAAATTAGTGAAAGTTTGAAGAGTATTTATTTTCAGGGGTCGTCAGTATCCTTAGTTGAAGAAACAGTTGGTTTAGTGTGCTTTTCATATGCACTTGTTAACGCATGGATCTTACTGTTACTGTCACGCTAAAGTTAGTCTCAACAGGATTTTTACTTGCACATGCACAATTATTGCATTCTCTGTGTGTGAAGGACATTAATGTGTCAATCTCACAAAAAAAGTTTATTGTTCATATTTCATAGCAGAATAAAGAATATACATATTTTGCTCAAAATAAAGACTATTTATTCTTTTCATGTTTATTCATTCTATTCAATGATGTCTCATGACACAGCAGAAGTCATGATGCATTATTTAATTAGTAAAGCATTAATGCAGTGTGGTATTTGTTGCACTGCCTTTTATTTTTTGTATATAAATATAAGGAATGACTATCAAACAGAATTATGAGAATTAAAAATGCTTTCACATGACAGTATGTCTTGTGAAAATGTTTAATTATCATGGAAAAATACTAAAATGTAAAAAGAAAAATCATGATTCTCAAAAATAAATGTGAAATGTGTAGCATGAGCTGGATGAGATTCTCGCTTACAGAAGATCTCATTGTTTTCTGTGTGATTTGACTGCAGGCGAGCCAATGAATGAGCTGAGTATGTTGAAGTGTGCATCTCCACAGCATTCAGATTTATTTATAGCTTGATGCCAGAGTTTTAGAGTGACCTGCCATCAACGTCCACAGTCATACTGAGTCTCATAATGACTTCACAAAGGTCAAGTTTGATCAGTCACACAGGTGACCTCTATGTCAGATCTGCTCATCTGAACACCATACTGTATCTGATCTTGCTTGCAATATTGATAAAACTTTTATATCTGATGAAGTAGAGCTGCACGTGTAATCGTAAAAGGTCTCGATCTTGATTCAAACACCCACGCAATCTTATTCCAAAATGACAATGATTCGCCTGTGTCTATTAAACCTTCGACAAAATCACACAATTCAGATCTGCGTTTGCATCGCCGCTGACCCAGAGAGAGCAGTTGTCATGTATAGGTATGAAACAGCCTTTTCAACGTCAACATTTTCAAAGTTTATAGTTTGGACATAAACACTGATGTCTACGAAAGCGATCAAAATAGAGTAAATCATCTTTTGAAAGTAACTTGTGGCTTCAAATTACGATTGTATCAATTACTTTGTTACACCAGTAGGTGGCGACAAGTGATTGTTAAAAAATGTATTTTCATTGAATCAATCATTCAAGAGATATGTTCAAAAAACGCCGATTCATCCAGTAATGAAACGAGTGAGTCATTGAATCGTTCATTCAACCGATTTAAAAAAAAAATATTCAGATTAATTAGAATAAATACCATTTTATTTAGTCTGCAGGATTACATTTTTTTCAGAACTTCTTGTTTTTTAGAACTTTATTATCAGAACCAGGTGTTTTGTTGTTAATTATCATATTTGATACATCAGTCTTTTATAACTCATAGTGATGATATGAAGGGCAAAACAGCTTAATTTCATTTAGAGGCCTAAATATATGCAATTTGATGCAGATGCTGATATATATATTGCCAAAAAGATGAAATTATGAAAGCTTGTAATTTTAAATCAATGAGATCTTTATAAAAGTTTAGCAGAGTTCAATTCAGTCGTCAACATATATCTGTCAATAATATGTTTTCGTTTGAAGATATTGAAATGCTTAATTTGTATGATTAAAGATCTGTAGTTTTAAAACCTATAATCCAATGCAATACAATGATGATTGAGAGATGAAAAAATAAACCTTCCTCAGAAGCCTGATGGATCATATGTGATACTTATATTTGAACATGAATTTTCAAAAAATGATGTATGGATATCAAGTTGCTTTCATCTTGAAATTTTTACTAACAATATCAAATTTGTTCTTGCGTTTACTTTATAAAAATCAGTAAATATTTCACAGTAAAAAGACCTGAGGGTGGACATTTTACAATTATACTAAAGACCTTTTACTTGCTAAAAAGTATAAATATCAATCAGACAGAAGGCATGTTGTAGATTGTGTGCAACAGGTTTTTCAGCTGCTTTGTTCATGTTGATCAATTTGAGACCTTAGAAATATGCGTACCAAATATGATACAGTAGCTTGAATAGCTGATCTCAAAATGTTTAATTCTGTCAATATTTGCACCCTCGTGTTGTTCTAAAATCTTTTTTTTTCTTCTTTTTTTTTCTAGTACTGAAAGGTCAACTTTTTGAATCTTCATGCGGCTCTTTTCCATACAACATTTCACAACCATGAAATACCAATAACACTCATGCACTGTATTCCAACTCTTCTGAAGTCTTATGATGTCGATTCTGTTTCTCAGACAAAGAGTCATGTGACTTTTGAAGACTTAAAAACAGTTATATGGACTATTGTTATGATAATTTTATAAGGTCTTTTTTGGGATAAGAATCTTCAAAACAAGTTCTAATTTTAAGCTCCTCTTTAAAAAAAAAAAACCCACAGAAATGTGATGAAGCAGAGATTCTGTCCTCCACATCATCTAATTTGTCCTCTTCCAGCCCCCCGCTGCGCTCCCAGACTGCTAATGGAGTCCCTGCCGCACCGGGACATGGGTGAATTTTAAATAACTTTCTGGGATCGAGTGGTTCACAGCTGAAGGAATGCTGGGCCCTCAAAATGGCGTGAAGCCCCGGAGGGATTTGGTGCCTTCAGTTAGAATGTGTTTATTGTGAGACTTGAAATGCTTGTCATTGTGAGCGCGCTTGAGAGGAAAGAGATGCACGCTTGTGCGTTTGGCTATGATGCCTTTGTCTTTTAATGTCTTCTCATCTGTGGAGAAGGATTGCGCTCCTTTTAGATTCAAATTTACATTTATCCATTTAGAAGGCGTGACTTAAAAAAGGAGGAATACATCAAGCCATTTATCTTAAGGAGGCAATAACTTGAGAAGTGATAGTAATACAGGTAGGAAGAAAAATGTAAAAGCTTAGAATAACAATTATATTCATATGTGGGATTTATATTCAGTAAATTGCATTTTTAAACGGTTCAGTGGAATGATGTGTGTGGGTGTGTGTGTGTATATATATATATATATATATATATATATATATATATGCATGCATGCATGCAATTTACATTTAAATTTAAATTTATTTTTGCATTTAGCAGACTTGTGTATATAGTTTATATATATATATATATATACACTACTAACTGTAGTGGATATAATAATGCAATATAAGCTCTACATATCAAAATATATTAGCAGAATTACATTTACATTTATGTATGCAATTAGCAGACGCTTTTGTCAACAGTTACTTACAGAGGAAATAATTTCATTATAAATTCCTGTGAACTCTTTTTATTTTTGGATCCAGTCGTCAGACTCACAGCTGTAAAATTCCTGAATACATGATCGACTGAAGGTGTCACAAAAGAAATTGTAATTTTCTAATCATAAATTCCAGCCTCCTGTCTCTTCCTGTCTTTTCTCCATGTGCAAGAAGTTCATTATTTATTCTCGGCTGAATTAGAGTCTGGCATGTTCTCCACATTCATTTGTTTGGTGTCAGCGTAAGGAATTATTTTAATAAATGTCGTCCTTCATCATGTTAAAGGCTCCCCAGTTATTTGTGGAATGTGCTCGCATCTATTTTTCTTTTTGTGTTTGAGGGAAAAGCTTCAGCTTTAATTTCAAGACAAACATCTTGAATTTTCTTATTTGCTGATGAATATAATCTTATAAAATTTTTATAATCCAGCTTAATGGTATTCGCAAATGAATCCTTAATATAAGTGGATCAAAGTCTGTGGTGAATTTTAAGGACTTTCTGTGTTCTGTTGTATTTTTGTTATGGGGTGAACATTGATTTCAGCCATCAAGAACATGAGTTAAAGGGTTAGTTCACCCAAAAATGAAAATTATGTCATTAATGACTCATCCTCATGTCGTTCCAAGCCCGTAAGACCTCCGTTCATCTTCGGAACACAGTTTAAGATATTTTAGATTTGAGATTTTTTTTAGATTTAGCATTGTATTCTCTTCCGGTTCTGTTGTCAATCCGCGTTCATGAGTCCGCTGACGTAAGACGAGCTGACGTGTTATCTGGTGCGTCCGAGCTTCGTTTACTGTCTGAGGGAGACGCACGCTGTAAACAAAACAATCTTTGCAAACATGTCTAAGGATTTCGACACAGGGGAAGACTTGCATTTTTTTTAACCAGACATATTTATTTGAACCCAAATGCACGGACGCACCAGATAACACGTCAGCAGCGTCTTCCGTCAGCAGCGTCACTGGCCTCGTGAACGCGGATTGACAACAGAACCGGAAGAGAATACAATGCTGAATAAAGTCATCGTTTTTGTTATTTTTGGAACAAAATGTATTTTCGATGCTTCAAAAAATTCTAACTAACCCCCTGAGGTCACGTGGACTACTTTGATGATGTCTTTATTGCCTTTCTGGACAAGGACAGTATACCGTACATAGATTTTCAATGGAGGGACAGAAAACTCTCGGACTAAATCTAAAATATCTTAAACTGTCATCCGGTTTTACGGGCTTGGAACGACATGAGGGTGAGTCATTAATGACATAATTTTCCTTTTTGGGTGAACTAACCCTTTAAAGACTATTTTGAATTCATGTTTGGTCAAACTCTGTCATTTACTCTGTCGTTTAAAACCCATAAGACTTTGGTTTACTTCAAAACGCATTAAAAGTCAGGAAACTAAAAGATTCATAAAGGTGCTGTTTAAAAGCCTAAATTAAATCTGCTCATCAAATAAATAAATCATACCTTTTAGCAAGACTTGGACAAAGCCGCTTGATTTATATGGATTATTTTATGACACCTTTATAACCTTTTTGGATATTTTAAGTTTTAGTGTCATGTACTTTCAGCGGAGGGACAGAAACCTGCATCTACGTCAGGTGACCTGTAAATGCCCAACAACTGTTTCCATTGCAGTTTCGTGAAATATTGCTTTTGAATTGCCTGAAAAACCACCTCATGCGAGTTAAAAAACTTTTTGCGATAAATAGGAGTTTTCCATTGGGCATAATTTCAATTCGCAATTTCAATTTGCGCAATTTGAAGGGTAATGGAAACGCGGCTAGTGTTTCTCGAACCCATTGTTCCAAACACCATCGCAAAGTTGTGTGGTTGGAACGACAGCTCTCGACCTGTTGTTAGAAGATTATAGTTTGTATTACATGTGGACTTAATAAATCCTTATCTTGAGCAAAAAAAGCAAGCTGACATTCAGTACAACCTGTGTCTTTAATTTAGTATGCATAAAAATGTCATTTATGTCTATTAGTTTGTCAAGAGATTTAAAGCACAGTTTTTGAAGACTGCGCATGTGCGAACGTGCTCCACTATGTAAGAACGAGCCCATGATTGAATCTGGAAATAAAGCAAAATAACTGAGCAAAATAAGAAATAGTCCTCAAATGCCATATCTGTAATTTATATCAAAACATCTAGCGTTAATTCGATTGAGTTTTTTCTCCACCATGTGTGTGACGCAATAAACCAACGTGGTTGAACGACTACTTTGGGACAATATGGTTTCGGGAAACAGTTGTGACTAGCAAGTTGATTTCTTCAACAATCCATCGTACGTCATTGTACGGGAAACGCACCCCAGAGCGTTACCGACAGACTGGGAAGAGAGAGGAGCTGCAACAATGAAATATGTGGAAAAATAATGTGTTTATTGAACATCAAAGCATGAAAACCTGTTCTTGTAGAGCCCAGAGACAAAATCAAGACTTTGTAAAAGGGCATAATAGGTCCCCTTTAATTTTTAACCAAAGTCTTATAGGTTTGGAATAACATAAGGGAGAGTAAATGATGATTTTGGAATGAACTATCCCTTTAAGACGTTCAAGAATGTGTGATTGTGTTTTTGTTCGTCACATTTTGGGTGAAGTCTTTCTGGGAAAAGGCCAGAAAACACTCCAAACACAAAGTCAAAGATAAGCCTGAGACATTTCCGGTGAGAATCCGTCTGTCACGGCTTCTGCCGCCTCGGTGATTCAGCATGCGTCTGGCGGACAGACATGTGACCAAACCGACTGCATTATCAGGACGTCTGCTCCTCCTAATCGCTCGCCAGCTCAGCTGTTCCACACGGAAAACTTTCCAGAAATCTGAAACGTTACACAGCATTTCCAGGATAGAAAACCAGCATTGCTGCATGGTGGATTCCTCATTTCAGATAGTAAATGACAATTTTAATGGGCTGTCATCTGTTTTCTTCTTCCTCCATTAGCTTATAATGAAGTGTGAAACGCTGAGTTAATGTGATGAGATTGTCATATCGCCATTCGCCCCTCATCCATTATTTGTTTGCGTTCGTGTGGGGAGGTTGGTTTGTGTAGCTCTTGGCTATCATCCATCCATCCAGATGCTTGCCAATTATATTTGAGATGGTGTGTGTGGAGTGATTAAATCCAGCCAAACACACAAATGTCTTTTTCAAACGCTGCAAACGGTCCTGGATAAAAGTTTTTCAGGAACTGCCAGACAGATTACATGTTTTCCTTCCAAGGAACACAATGCAATTGCCCAGATTTTTTGCTTTTGGAGAAAATGAAACAAGCATTTGCTGGTGAATAATGTTCGTCATAGAGAATCAGGACACTAGCAGTGTCTTCTTGTGTTGTTTAGCTCATTGATGTTGACTGGTTTGGACTTGCAGTCTTGTGGCCTTCGTTTGCTTCATATGCTATTTCATGGTTTGTAAGGATGCTTCCACGTGCACTTTTTATAATTTGCATTGTAGCATTTAAAATAGATTAGCAGTCGATATCCGAATTCTTTTTTTTTAAAATTAGATGGAGCGATATTGGATTTGTAATTGTGCATTCAAATTTTTCACTGACCCAGTTTGAAAACCTTGGTCGTTGATCACTTTGGATGAAAGCGTCTGCTAAATGACTTGCAAAGGAAAAGAGCGGTTCAATCCAGGAAGTGCCACATTTGTCATGTTGACATTTAAATCAGTTGGAGAAGTGCTTAAAGAGGTCACCGTTTCAAAGCCAAGCGCATGATGTCAGCGTGCACCAGCGTGTGAGAATTACTTTTCCTGGTCACTCGTCTACATTTACAGTGTGGCCTTATGTACTGCATGCTTCTAATATCACACTCATAAGTGCTGGAGGTCAGTTATGATGCCGTGAGTTAACGTTACCGTATTAATTCGAGCCTGAGACTCAGTCCTCATCGTTTAGAAGTGCATGCAAAGTGGATCTGTTCTTGTAGCACAGAAAACAACTTAACAGCGTGTCGACAACACACACCAAACTCTTCCAGGGCTCAGCTACAACTACAGTGCTTGACGGTCAAAGTAGACGTCTTTCACGGGCAGCCAATGAAGACCATAGACGAGCATTATGCAAATTACAAACCTATGTAGGTTCGATCAGGGAGTACGTTTGAAACTTTGCAGAGCTTTTACATTCTCAAACAGCTAAATTACACATTACATGAAAGGCAATAACTGAAAAAGCATGATACAGGCACCCGCTGGTTATATGTGCTGCCGTCTCCTCCTCTAAGCTGCTTTACGCTCCTATCATGAGCTGAAATTATTAGAAAGTTTGAAGACAGCGGTTCAGAGGAAGATTACACATGAGGAGGTCCTGATGGTTTGACGGTGATTCATTTTTGTAGAACATTGAGTCCTCATTTAGGCTATGTTTCATTTAGGTTAAGTGTAAATTTTGTCTTAGATGCTTCTCATAAAATTAAAGAGAAATTAAAAGTGGATACACAAGTCAGTCAGTTGTCTTGCAGAAAGAGCATAGAGCTTTAAAATGAATGTGGAGAGAAGCTCAGATCATTTTGGAAGAGTTCATATGGAGAGCTTTGACTTTGATTGCAGACAGTTTGAGACATTGCTGAGATCTCCTCTGAAACTCAACATGAGACACGTAAGATAATTTAGGTATTTTGTTCAGAAGAAACATTTGAGAATTTTTGGTAGACAGGAAATCGATTCGATTCACCATTCATAGGTTATTGATTAGATTCAGAATGATTCGATTAAAACATTTTTCTATTTAGTTTAATGCGATTTGAATGTTTAGATTCTGACATTAGTAATGATGTAAAATAGACTGGGTGTGTGCAAGACATATCAGCGTTTATGGGATGCATTGAGGAGGCCAAACTACTCTCAATGGCCAAGTGATGCTGACATAGTTTTGGTCTTAGTTAGATACAAGTTAGATACAAATTTTGTTGATCCTGGAACAACATTCCTGTCTGAACTTAGCTCTAAACCTACTAGGGAAACCACCATCAAACAAACCAAATGTGGGACGATTATAAGTTTGTGTGGGACAATGTGGGACATGTTACCAACAGTAAAAAATAACCTGAAACTGTTATATAATGTTTATCTAACTAAATACATTTGTATTCTGCCTTTCAGCTGATACAGATTCTTTGTTCTTTAGTCCCTTCCAGAAAACACCATTACATCACTATGTAACATAACATGTCTTTATTTTACATGACATTTAAATTCAACATCACTGAGCAAGGCAGGCATCATGCAGATCACTATTTTTGAAACAGTTCCGACCAAGTCCAAATAAAATCCAACAAAATAAATAATGAACAAATAAAATATAAACCAACATGAATTTAGATCATTGACAGTCTTACAGTATATATATAAAAAATATATGAAACCACAAAAGTGCATATTTTTTTTAGAAAGGATGTGAATTAAAACAACCACAGCAGGCAACAAGTTGATAAATTATTTTAAATTTAAAATTAAATTTAGCGAATTATCCACTTGTTTTCTGACAGAAACGCATGGAACGAATCACCGCTCAACATTTTGATTGACAGCCGTCACAACCCACTAGTGACCGCCTTTACTCCAGTCCTTTCAACCATTGGATGGGGTTTTAAAAATGGCTGTTGTATTTGTACTTCTGACGAAGCGTTGTTAAATATAGGTGAAAAACTACGCCGCAAAAATAATAAATATAATGCTTTCTTAAAAAGGCAAAAGAACACCTGCACGGTTTCTTAATATGACAATAAAAAACCAACAGACTGATGAAAATGCGGGACATTTTCTCAAAATGCGACGTGCGGGACAAAGGGTGAAAATGCTGTGCGGTACAACGCAAATCGGGACGGGTGGTCACCCCAAAACCTACCCATAAGTTATCCCTAAAGAAGCACCTGGCTATAAGCCTAAACTTGACATAAACTGTAAACTTTTCCTCAAATCTGATTGGTTGATTGTAGTGTTGTTCAAGGATCAATAAAGCATGTTGTACTTGGTGAAATCAGGTTCACTATGGCCTGTGACACTGGCTCAGATTCTGTGTAAAGAACAATTCTTTGTGACTGTATACAGTAGTTCTCAAGTTGGAAAAGACTTGGTAATTTGGTGCCTATTTTTTCTTATATGAGCCCAATGGCTCCTTAATTGATTTTTGTTGTCTGGAGTTTGGACGTCTCTTCAACATGCATCTTACATTGACTCTGTACTTTCTCTTTATCCGCTGATGCGCTGCTGTAAATGCAGGTGGGTGGTCGCGCGCACATTTGTCGCTCTCTTATCCTGAGTCATGATTATGTTGCTTCCTCTGATGGTTTTTGTGTTCCCCCTAATGTCTCCCGTCACCATGGATACGCAACAAGTACAGTCTTCGGGATAAAGCCTTTGTGTCCGGACTGTAACAAATGCATTCAGCTCCCCAAAGAACTGCACACGAGCATGACATCACATCCTCTGCATTCATCGGCCACATGCCGTTTGGGTGATAAATAAAATATTCATGACATTTTCTCAATTATTTGATAATTTTTTTAATAAATGTTGCTATATACAATAGCATATTGTGATGATTTTAACAAACTTTTTATGTGGCAATTAATTTGAATGTCATTAGGCTTGATAAGTGTGGCGTGAGAGAGCGGCGCGAGGCCGGTGGCGTGATTAATAATGAGCAACAGCTGTGCGACGCACCGGTCTTGTATCTCTCACGGAGGAGCGACGACAGTGAAGGACGAGAGAGAAACAGGCCTGGATTTATGTTTTTGTTTTTTGATATGATATGTGACAGCAGTCATCCGTGAGGGGCTGCTGTTTTTACTTTCGCTTTGTATTCATTTCATTTATTGTATTAAAGTAAAAAAAATATAAATAAAAAAAGACATAAATCCAGGCCTGACCTCTCTCTTCCTTCTCTGTCGCTCTTCCGTGAGACATACGAGACCGTTGCGTCGCGCAGGTGTTGCTCATTATTAATCACGCCACCGGACTCGCGCCGCTCTCTCACGGCCCTCGGCCTTCGCCACAATAAGTTTGATATGAATCAGTTCAAGCTGTCCATTTCAGTGAATTCATCCAAAATTGAATTCACTTGTATCATCTCTTAAATGTGGGGAAAGTTCTGACACTTTTCAAATGTTTAAGTAAAAATATATAGGTGAGTATTGCTGTTCATGACTATTTATTATTATATTGATTCAATTCACATTTATTTGTATAGCGCTTTTCATAATGCATATTGCTTCAAAGCTGCTTCACAGAAAATGCAGAAACGTTATAATTTCTGCAGTTGTCAGAGGTGGTACAACAAATATGTTACTTTTTTTATATATAAAGCACAATTTAAAACAACAGAGAGTTGACCAAAATGCTGCACAGGAGTAAAATATAAATATTCATAAAAAATAAATTCAAACAAATATTCTTCATTTAATAAAAAGCACGACTTGATTATTCAAATATTTTAGTGTATTTTACTTCTTAAATTGAATATTTTGACCGTTTTGTTGAAATGAGGTTCATATTGTATGAAAAAAAAGTCAGAATCGCAAGAAAAAAGGTTGCAATTATTTTTAAATTGTTTTATTATGTGCCGTAAATAAGCTTCCATAATATTGAGTTCTCTGACATCAGACTTTTGAGAAATCTGAGCATAGTTTGAGACATAATGAGATCTCTTCTGAAATTCTAGACCACTAAGGTCTTTCTCCCCTAAAGCAATGTCTTGTGCACAAACTCTCATTAATAAGGCTTTGATATGAGACACACAATATTTATTTTGCTCCATTTACAGTGTGTAAATCTGGCATGTCTGCGAGTATTAATTATATGTTATTCCTGAGGTCCAGCTTTAGTCTCGCAGGAGTGAGTCTGTCTCCCAGCGTGAGAATGCTCCACAGGGGCTCGAAGGTCATGTTATACTGCAGCGTATCTAAAATCACTTCAAGATGTTCCCGCCAGATTGCATCTGACCTCAAATGCCACTTCATTTTCATTTTCCTCTCGTTTGCCAGGACAGGAGTCGGATATTCACCGCTAGCCTTGAACGCTGGTCTTTCCCGGAGGTCACATCTCCTGATCCTGACCTCCAAAAGAACATTCAGCATCGACTCTTATACAGTCTGGAAACACACAATGACAGCAGCATTCACTTCTTATCCTTTTGAGGGCATTGTGGGAATGAGTTCCCCTGGATACATGTTTGTGTACCCTTTCAATACTATTTTAAATATCTCTGTAGGGATGGGAGATTTTTTAAGATATAAAGATATTTCCCAGACCTTTTTAAAAATTATATTTGATATGTATCTCAATATTTATGCATTTACTTTTTTTTTTTAAAGGATGCTTTTCAACAAAACACACATTGTCCCGTAGATTCAGCAATATTTGCCAACAATAAAATACAGTATGGAAAAATTTTGTTAAATAATCAATGAGAGTAAGAAACCAAGTGAGTTAAAATAATCCAGATGACTCAGAATATTTATTTCAAGAAGTAAATTACAATAAGAAAGAATGAGTTCAAATAACCAAATTTCAGAATATTTATTGCAAGTAAAAAACAGTAAGAATTAAATGAGTTAAAATAATCAAGGTGTGTTTTAAGTAAAGAATATTTAATTTATTTAAATGAATCATTACATTTCGTTTATATGCAAAGGTATCTATACAGTCATACACGACATTATTCCACTATGTGTATCTTAATAAATCAATTAATGCATGAAAAATGATGCAAACGAACAATTGAATCAGAGTTTTAAATCGATTCACTGACAGTTTGATTGATTCACAGATTTGAATCAGTCTCTGTAACTTTGGCTCTCCTTAAACTTCAGTATTGTACAAACAAAGAAAGGATCATGCAACTAGTCTTAATCAGGGTTCGAATTATGATATCATCTTTGTGGGGGTCTCTTTAAAAAAAGAAAAAAAAGTAACCCACGAGCAGGCGTGGTGTATGTGATAAATAAATAGCTAAATACTGCACTTCATTATTTTGAGTTCAACGTACGTTTATTAATACAGGAGTAGAGAATATTTGGGTGGAGTTCGTTACCTCTAGGGGGGTCTGGGGACATGCCCCCCCCCCCCCCCCACAGGAAGAAAATTTTGTACATTTTAAAGATAAATTCATTAATCTGGTGCACTTTGAGTCACCCGAATCCGCTGTTAAAAATAATCCAACCGCCCAAACATATGATATTCTTATTTAGATCTGCATCTGATCATAATTACAAATTTTCAAATTCTCAATGTTAAGCATGATAATATGGTAAAATATCACACTGAAGTAGGCTGATTTAAAATTAACATTTAAATTAAAAGTTATTCTTTGGCCAAAATTACATTTCCTTAATATCCTAAACAGAGGCTTTTTACTCCCTTCAAAGTTAAATTGTCAATGTTTCATTACATCACTGTTGGCAAACACTCTTATCAGAATAATTTTTTTACCTTTAAAATAGGGCATTTTTCCCTCTAATTTTATGTAGCCTATGCTCCATCTTTCTTTTAAAATATTCCTTAATTTGATCAATACATTAAATCAGAATAATAAGACAGTAGGCTGTTACCAATCAAATTAAGTAATTTACATTGAGAAATTACAACTGTAGTAAATGCCCTGATATGTTTTCCTTGATTGATTTTCTCTAAAGAGAATTACGTTGTTGAAAACGAAAGTAAAAGAGTGACGCTCATTTCGTTTTAGCATGATAAGAGTTCCGTGTCTTTATTAAAATCAACACATTATAATGATCTATCTGTCATCCATCCTTGATTAATTTGAATGTAGGCTAATTTTTTTTATTATTTGTCTGCCCGACCCGCGCAGCACTATCGGCAAACTTAATGGCCACAGGCCGAGTTTTGTTGAGAGCCGGAGGCGGCTGCTTCGTAATTCCATGCAGGAAAACCCTGAAAGGAGTTCGCTGACATATTGGTGGGGGCCTACCTAGCGTCCCCCCAAATCATTTTTTTGCTAGTAGCTACTTTTGTGTATTTAAATGTCTGCAACCTAAAATAAACACTGAATAGTTGTGATATATTGAGCGCATCTGTCTCTGGCTCAGCGCCAGCCAACGCGCGAAAGCACTTTTGAATTTAGCAGTTGATCACGTGATGCACTGACTGTTCTAATCACACCGCTATGAACGTACGTGCGAAAGGGTTAACAAATATGCCTCGATTATTGAAGGGAAAAGTGCTTTATTTGTAATTTAAAATGATGGTGCTGATGATTTTTAGAGCCCCCACAGGTGTAGGATTTTACTGCTTTCAAGGGAGCTCATACTCTCTCTATATGGGAGCTCAGCTCCCACTGGCTCCCACGTAATTCGAACCATGGTCTTAATAGACAAACACAAAAAAATCATCATTTTATATTTCCAGCACAGTTGTTCAAACAATATCGTCCTCCTCTTTATTTTTACAGTAATGTGCATCTGCCTTCCAGCATTGTCAATGACAGAATGACTGTTGGGTCGTGGGCCGTCGCAGTGCCAGCTGTGTGTTTGTGTGTGTGGATCCTCAGCCAATCTGTCAGTGTTAATTGACGCAACATGGTTCTCAATCACAGCGGCTCAGTCTTGCATGTGAAGGTATGAGGACCGAAGCGCCTGCGTTTTGTGAGTAATCCCCGCTGGCCCTCGTGACCCACGTAAAGCTCGCCGTGCCACTGCCAGCGTGGTTAAGACCCTTCATCTCATTAAAAAAATGAGTCGTATAATCCGTACGTTAATTAACCTTCCTTAATAGCCCCTCGAGGATGTATAGTAGATCAAATATTGCTGAGATTTTAAAATGCAAATGCAGATGTGCGGAGGCCTGCAGAGCTCGATTCATGATGAGTGTCAGTGATGGGTTCAGAAGTAGCGTTTGATGGGAATGGAGTCGCCCCGTGTGGTTCTTTGGTAATTTGTGCAGACGTGTTTAAAGTGTTCACGACGTATTTGATACAGTATCTGCCTTAATGTCTTAGGAGATTTTTGTAGGTAAATGAGTTCTTGTGGAGATACATTATATTATATTATATTATATTATTATATTTAGGGCTGTGCAGCAATTAATCGCATCCAAAATAAAAGTTTGTTTACATAAGTGTGTGTACTGTGTATAATTATTTTGTATATAAATACACACACATGCATGTATATATTTAAGAAAAAATTGTTATTTATATATAAAATATTTATATATAATATAAATTATGTATATATATATATATATATATATATATATATACATAAAGTATATACATACAAATATTTCTTAAATATATACATGCATTTATATGTACAAAATAATTATACACATATTATCAGAACAAACTTTTATTTTGGATGTGATTAATCGCGATTAATCGTTGCACAGCCTTAATTATATTATATTATATTAATTATATTATATTATATTATATTATATTATATTATATTATATTATATTATATTATATTATAATCCCTTTGGAGTTCATGGTAACTTCTTGAAATGTGATTTTAAGGACCTTTTGTCACTTTTTGAACTTTGTGTCGCTGCTTGATGTCTAATGTAAAATCTGGGTGGTGGCACAAAAGCAGTTGTGTAGCACTGATGTAACAGAGCAAGTTTAGCTCTTGACCTTGGAGTCGTGCCGTAGGGTTGGGTACCGTGTAATCCAGACTGAGCCGTGCGCTGATTGCTGTCGCCATTTGGCCACCGCTATTGTTGTTGATGAGATGTTGAGCAGCAGCTGGTGTCTATATTAGCGTGCTGTAATTAGCTCATACTGATGAATACGGTGGGATATTCCCCCCTCCCCAATCCCAGCTATCAAAATGACCATTTCGGTCATTAGAGTGTGATATGCAAGGACAGATTCCTGGCCGAAGGAAATATGCAAAGCACTCTGGAAATGTCAGGCTCAGGGTCCGTGCTAAACACGCTATTCGTTCATGAATAATGTAAACTCAGAGCGACTCTGTCTCTGAGATCTGAAGTGTTCGACATGCCCTCTGTGAGTCAGTTCTCTTGCTTGATAATGGTGAGGTGTTCGTGGAGAAAGTGTTACTGTCTCTGAGTGTTGAGTTGCATGACAGCAGGGATTTGTGATTCTCTCCCACAGGATTCAGTGCGGAGAACAAAAACTCCATCGGTTGTGCTCCGGACGTGAACCGCTCTTAATAAAGCACTCTGTCATTTAGCATGCTGCCACCACCATCAGGGCTTTTACCATTTGACCAATTAAGTTTGCTGACTTTGATAAAATCAATGAGCAAACACTGATGGAATCTATAGACCTTAATCAGGGTAGTGCTACCCATAAGGACATGGTGCTCACCGTGTTTCATTTTTAATGGGAATGCAAACAAGGCTGTGCGGGATAAAATATATAGTGGATTCAGTACAATGGATTTTACTGTTGTTTAACAATGTCCAGCTAATAAAATATCTTTCCAAAAGAAAACTTTTTGTGGAGAAATGCTCTATGAAACCGTTTTGAAAGTTGTACGTTTTGAAAATCACATGTGATCTAGGACCTTTATAAAGTGTGTGCCAATGCATTGTCCCTTAGCCTTGTTTTCATCCACGTAAAATGTAATATGGCTTCTAACCCGACTAAAGTCGATTGTACACTTTCGGATGTCGTTTAAGGCAAGACGCCACTGGTAAAAAATTTTTTTAACTAATGGATATCACCATATTTTCCCCAGTTGATTAATCACAGTACATTAAGACAAATGTGTTGTATTTGTGCTGTCAAATTAATTGTGATTAATCACATCTAACATAAAAGTTTTTGTTTACATAATATATGTGTGTGTGTGACTGTGAGTGTGTGCGTGTCTGTGTATACACACACACACATATATAGCCTGATATATATAAATATAATATACACACACATATTATGTAAACAAAAACTTTTACGTCAGATGCAATTAATCGATTTGACAGCACTAGTTTTCTGAAATATTATGTTTAAATATGCAAATGATGCATATCTAATTAAATATGCACATGTTTGCATAAATGTCTAAAGCAGAAATTTGAACATTGGATAAAGCCAGGTTCAAAATTCTTATTTGATTTTGTTGACATATTAGAGGGGATTTTGGATCTCTCTTTTTATTATTCCATAAATCAGAAAATACTGTCAATAGATGGAGAAAAAATACTTAGATAGGAATAAAACTGTAAAGTTTGGTGTATGTGAAGCTGCTGAAGTGGACCGCCTTTATGTATTGACCGACAATACGTATTGTCATAGAAATCTACATATGCAAAAATATAGTGTAATAATGTAAACTCTAAAATCTGTTCTGTGGATGCTTTCTTTCCACTAGTCTAAAAGAAGACGCGTAATGGAAGCAAAATAACCCAAAATTGAGTGCTTGAAAAACTTGCCTTTAGCATCTTAATGGTATTTGTTGATTTATTTTACATTGCACATGCAATTACCATAGGTTTGAGTTGTTTGTCATGATTTTGATGTGACATTATTTTTTTGTGTTGTGGTGTGGTTGAGCTGATGGGTGGAGAGCGAGTAGTGTGGAATGACAAAAGGGTTAATGCCTCTGAGAGAGATGAGCTCATTTCCTGCTCACGCCCTCCCTCCGTATGTGTGTGTTAACTGAATATGACTGACTATCATTGCATCAATATTCCATTATATCAGCTCATGTTTTAAAGGAACAGTTCACCCAGAAATCATCAATCATTTACTCAAACCCATATGAGTTCAACATCAGGGTGAAAATGATGTCAGAATAAGAAAATGAGTGGTTTGGTAAAGAGTCACTTTCTTTTCTGTCTAACAGAGCAGAGTTACTTCAGTATACTATTCTAGTATCTATTCCTATTTTGAAGGAGCTTTTATTTTATATTTTCAGTTTTCACTTGGATTTTTGTTTAAGTATTAAACTGTAGTATTTAAACTTATGTATTTTAGTGTTTCATTTTCATTTTGCAACACTGTAACAGAGTGATTTCTCAGGGTTTTACTGGCATCAGCAGAGGGGGATTGTGGGATGGTAGGATATATTACGTCCAAATAAGATCATATTTAAAGGGTTGGACTTAGTTCACCCTAAAATGAAAATTCTGTCATTAATACTCTAAACACAGACTTTCTTTCATCTTCGGAACACAAATAAAGATTTTTTTTGATGAAATCTGAGATCTTTCTGTCCCTCCATTGACTCTTTGAAGAGTCTTTGACTCTTCAAAAAGGTCATAAAGAGATGTAAAACTAATCCTTATGAATTGAGGGGTTCAGCAGTCCAAATTTTCTGAAGAAACTCGATCGCTTTATATGATAAACAGACTTAATTTAGGCTGTTATTCTCGTATAAACACTGATCAGCGAACATAAACAGAAGCTCAACCGAACCTGTTTGACGTGCGAGAACAAACCTCATTGGTTCCTTCTGAAGCTCAAACGTTCTGCGTAACATGAGAAGAACCTCACCCCCAAAACCAAGCATAAAATGCAAAACACCTGCAACCTGCAATCTTTTTGATTTAAATGGCACAAGTCACATACATCATTCTTGTATTTCAGGTGAATGTTGCTGTCAATCTAGTGAATCTCTCTATAAGTGTAGTTGCAGTCTAAGGACGATTACATGCTAGAGTTCATGCTGTGCTGCAAATCCAGTGACTGGTGCATGGAGGAAAAACATGGTTTGTGAAAGTGACTTAACTCTTTTCAAACCTTCAGACGACGTCTTACAAACTCCTGTCCGTCAAACAAACGGCAGATTTCCCAGAGAGTGTTTAATCTGCTGAAGTAATTAAACTCTGATTGGTCTGTGACTCCCTCTTGACCTTGAGACTAATTATTGGCATCGATCTGGCCTTCAGTTTCTCCCGGTGGCGTTTCAGGACACATCACTCACGGGTCTCATAGGTGCACCTGATTTCAGGCTTTGAGTTTTGATTTGTTCCATCAGATTGATGCCTGTCAATTTCAACATTGTCATTTTCATCTCTGATAAAGCCCATAAATTGAGCATTGATCCATTCGAGAGATTGATCCGTGGTGACAAAGGTCTCCAATTCAAAGCTTTGAAAAAAATCCCACAGCTTTTTGACTTATTTAAAATAGTTTTAGATGTGTATATATATGGATCTAGCAGACTCTCCTTTTGAGGCCATTGCATAAAAAGTTTGTATGTAGTGTGTGTGTGTGTGTGTGTGTGTGTGTGTGTGCATATATGTAGTTTGTCTCTAATGAACTCTATGTTGAGGTCATACTATTTGTGGTGATTTGAACGCTCTACTGTCTCAGCGTCTCTGTGTTTTCTTACCGTTCATTACGGTCCTGAATGCCAAAGTCAGCACAAAGTTGAGGTTACTCCTCTCTAGTTCCACTAGAAACTCTTGAACCAGTCGCAGCATCATTAACAGACGGGTGAAGACACGTCCCCTGAGCTTCAGACTATTGTTCTTTTAATTAGTTTCAAATTAATTCCAGGTCAGTGCTCTGAGGCAATCTAACACCTTTCCAATATTCTGTTGCTGTTGTGTGTTTTTGCGATCGATTTTTAAACAGAGGTGTGAAGGGCCGAGAGGAATAACAATGACTGGCGCGTTTGTCTGGAGGAGAGTCGAGCCGCATCAGCAGAGTCTTAAATCTCCTGCTCCAGGAGGAAGAGCAAACATGCAGACCATAAGGAGATGTGCAGATGCACGGCTGCCAGGAACTTTGTAGCAACTTCTGTGGTAAAAAACAGTGTTAGAGTTGGTAAGTTTGATTCATTTCTGTGAATCGGTCCAAACTGATTTATATTTGTCTTCAGTCAAACATATTCATTTCTGTCCCATATATACATATACTGATCAAAATTATAAACGCAACACTTTTGTTTTCATGAGCTGAACTCAAATATCTAAGACTTTTTCTATGTACACAAAAGGCCTATTTCTCTCAAATATTGTTCACAAATCGGTCTAAATCTGTGTTAGTGAGTTAGCTCCTTTGCCGAGATCCTCCATCCACCTCACAGGTGTGGCATATCAAGATGCTGATTAGCATGATCATTCATGAACTCACATTAGCATGATTATTGCACAGGTGTGCCTTAGGCTGGCCACAATAAAAGGCCACTCTAAAATGGGCAGTTTTATCACAGCACAATGCCACAGATGTCGCAAGTTTTGAGGGAGCGTGCAATTGGCATGCTGACTGCAGGAATGTCCACCAGAGCCTGTGAATTGAATGTTCATTTCTCTACCATAAACCGCCTCAAAAGGCGTTTCAGAGAATTTGGCAGTACATCCAACTGGCCACGTGTAACCACACCAGCCCAGGACCTCCACATCCATGTGTATATGACATATGCAGCCTGAAAATGGTCAATCAATAAAAAATGAACTAATTAATCACACATTTTTTCTGTATTATTTTTATATATTTTTATATTGTAATAATTTTACAGTTAATCTCCAAATTAATGTAGAAACAACATAATGACATTTATTTTAAATATTTGATCTGACAGGGAAGAAATAAACAGAAATTGAATAATTTTAGCAAACACTTTACCTTTTTCACTGCATAAATTATACATTTTATAATCCTTATTAAAGCTACAAAGGTTATTCAGTCAAGAACACTGAGTGATTTTCTCTGTATTTTGTTCTTTGATTTACATAATGACAGGCATCACAGCAGCAGGTTTATTAGGCTGATGTCACTTTAAGACCTGAAGCGCCCGTCATGCAGATCTGACATATATGATGTCCTCACAGCTCTTTACGGTCAATTAAGACTTTATTTAACTCATTTAATTTATAATGTTAGAAAATATTTCTGTTTCAAGTACATTTCTTTTGAAATGTCTAATTAAAGAATATTGAAAAAAAGGTGTTTTAGTAAAAAAAAATACATATTGCTGTTTGTTATATTGCTGCAAACCCAAAAAAAAAAAAAAAAGTAGTACATACACTATATTCCAAATCAGACAATTATAATAAAAGTCAGAAAAAGCTTTAAGTGAAGAAAACGCAAACTGATATGAGCCAAACAAGAATCATTTCACTGTACAGAAAAAAGCACTGAACTTCTCCTTTCGTGTTCCATGTCAAAAACAAGAACATGTGGGTTTAATCATGTAAATCATGACATTGTTTTAATTTTTGGCTGAACAATGCTTTTGCTGTCATGTGTTGTGAAATCTCACTGTCTTAGTTTGTTTTGTAGTTTTGCCCATATGTAAATAACGTTCAGTGTTAAACCGTCGGTTTTACCTGAGACAGACTTTTGTGGAATTGTTTTTCCTCGTTAATTAGCAGCGTGAAACACAACGCTGAGTCTCACCGGGGAGTTCACAACAAATGCAGATTGTCTAGAATTCTTGAATATATTTGTTTAAATCTGTTTATGTTAAGAGCCTCTGCGCATAATTCTCCAAATCCAGTAAAATCAATATTCATTCTCCATTTTACGCACATTGACAATGACAGACTTTTTTTCTGGGAATTTCCTGCGAGGAGACGCCTTGATGAAGAGATTCATTTGATAGGTTGTGATTGGCTTTATTAATGTGCAGATTAACAGTCTGCACAATGTTTCTAATGAGCACTTCATGGCCCAGAGTGATGAATGAATCCTATTATAGTGTCAATTGAGGTTATTTGCAGCTTAATATGTGAGAAGCACAAAAGGCCAGGCGATTTATTTAGATTTTCGCCTCTATCTTTCGCCGTTCTGGCCGAATGAATGGATTGGCTCGTTAGCTAAACATGAACTTTGAGGGCAGAGCGAAATGTTAACATGATAAATGAGATCTTCTCTTATGATATGAAAATGAATAGTGGCTCTGTTTCAAATCCTTGTGAGCTCCCTAACTGTCTGCTGTCTATATAGCCAGCATCCTAATTGACAATGAATCATTTTGGATCACCTTCCATGCGTCATATAATGCTTCTCATTTGAAATGCACACTGGAAAAAGAATTTCTTCCATTGTAGTTTTGTCTTGTTTTCCAGTACACTTTCTTAAATCACGATTCTGGATTTTCTGGATAAGTTTATCAAAACTAGTGCCAATTGCTTAATATATCTGCATATGAGGTCAGGAAACAATGATCATCTTTTCCTTTAGTTTCGAATAAGGTTTATTTTCTGACCCAATTGGTAGAGATTTGTTCTTGTTTAAGGATAAACTTGCTTTATTTTAAAGGATTTCTCAGAAAACAACACTTTTTAATCTTATGTCACTTTGCATCTCAAGTATACAGTATGTATCTTAATTTATGAATGTTTAGAGATTTGATATCAAAATTAAGTGAGTTTATGGTTGAGCTTTGGCCGAATTTTTTTCTTGCTTTGATTATAAACTTTATTATCTTATAAAACAAGACTTATCCTCTGTCATGTTGTCAACTTATTGAGCATATTATTTTTTATAGTGTTGCTTTAAGAATTTCAAACTCGAAGATATCAAACCTACTCGAGGTTTATGCTTAAAATGAGGGGAAAAAAATCTTCTGTAAAAAATACCTCTAAGAAAACAAATCTTGTCTATCAATCAAAATGTTAGCATGTTTTCTCAACTAATATTGGGATGGTCTAATATGCATAATGAGTTGAATTTTGCACAATGAATCACACAATGATTGAATGAGTATTGAGTAACTATATAACTTTTTGAAAGCAAATGATCCTGTGAGTTGGGAGAGTTTGTGTTTGAGTGATTCTAATGATGGTTGAGAAGGTTTGTGATTTTTCCAGTGGGATTTCTGATTGTCTCCTACATGTTCCCGATGGCCCATGTGTGGCATCTCCATCCGTATGTCCACGCAGCGTGTCTGATGTGCTGTGCTGAATTATGTATGATGTTCAGGGCTCCTTTTGGGACTTTCCTCAAATGAGCATGAGCAAATCTCACAAAAACATGTCCTGCTTATATTTCTGTGGATTCTTTATATAAAAGAATAAAAAAGGAGAATTGCAAGGTTTTATTTTACAAATTAGGCTTTTTGCTATTCTAACTGTGAGATAACCTTTTGTTAACCCGCCGTTAGCGATCTATCCCTCATGCACTGTGACTTCGCGATGAGGTTGTTTTTTTTCTGCAACTAACCAACTAATACAATTTTGGCCGACTAATGCTGCGTTCACACTGCAGGGGCTTAATGCTCAATTCCGATTTTTTGAAAAAAAATATTTTTTTTGCAAGGCCGTTCACATTTCCAATTAAATGCAAAGTTTTGTGATCTCCTGTGTGAACGTGAACGTGAAATGAAGTGACCCGCATGCGCAGAAGAGTACTCAACGGTCAACGGCGTCACTTGTTGTTTTACTTCAACGCAGAATTATGACGTTTGTCGCATATCAGTGACGTGCGGGTCGGATTCATGTGACCTGGCCGTTCAGATTGAAGTCGCATTTGAAAAGATCAGATACATATCGGATTTGGACCACGTACCCAAGTGGCCTTGGTCGCATTTGAAAAGATCGGATCTGTGTCGTTCAGACCAGTGGCGTGCACAGACCTCCTCAAGGGCAGGGGCGGAGGGACCAAAAAGGGCACTAAATAAAGAAAACTAGTACTTCTTGATTTTTTTGTTTCTATTCTTTCTTTCCTTGGCATTCTAATAAAATATGTTGAAACAATTATTAGAATGCATAACACAACAAATGAAAATAGGGAAATTATGATAATATTACTAAATATTATTTACTTTACCAAACAAAACAGTGAGAATCAAGAAGGTAATTATGGAAAATTCATTTTTAGTTTTGTTGATGTTGTAAATTTAATGTATGTATTATATGTATGAAAGACAGTGTTAGCTATCATGAATCAGTAACACTTTACAATAAGGTTTCATTATTAAAATTAGCTAATAATAAACTGCACTTCTACAGCATTTATTAATCTTAGTTAATATTAATTTCAGCATTTACTAAAACATTAAAATCAATGGTTGTATTTGTTATCATTAGTTAATGCACTGACTGTGACATAACATGAATAAACAATTAACAGTTGTAATATTAACTAAGATATAGCCTACAGTAACAAATGTGTTGCTCATGGTTAGTTCATGTTAGTTCATGAGTAATGAACAAATTAACCTTATTGTAAAGCGTTACTATGAAATCAAAGATATAATTTCCTTACAATTTAGAGTTGGACATGGACTTAAGATTTAATTTAACTAACTGTTAGATGTACTTCCTCTTGCACTTTTATTCCTTGGATAAAAACGAATGACATTGTCACTCAGAATGCGTCTGAAATCGAGTTATACTTTTATTGTATTTAAGAATAACTCGCATGCTGCAGCAACTTTTAGAGTAGCATGGTGATGGTAGGATAAATATTATTTTCCGTATTAGCTTAAACGTTACCTGGTGCTCGTTTGAAAACTCGTGCGAACTGCTGCGTAGTGTGTACCAGAACCGTTAAATGCGTATGAGGGGCTGCAAAGGAAACTCCGCATACCACTTCTCCGCCAATTTTTTTTAAAATATAATATTTGTTTGTATTATTATTGTTAGTGGCAAGGGTGTGTAAGTGTGTTATTTATTATAATATTTATAATGATAATAATAATAATAATTATTATTATTATTTACAATTATCAGAAAAGGGCACAATACATTTTGAGACAAAAGGGGCAGGGGCTTCAAATCTTTGAGTTCATGTTGACAGATATGAGCATAGTTCTAAATATTGTTGAGTTCTCTTCTGAAACTCTAGAGGAGGCATGTTTTTCCTCAAGAGAAACATCTGAGAAACGGGAGACGGTCATGATCATTATCAAGAGATCTCATTGGTGAGTCCAGTCCTGGGGTGGCTGTTCATGACAGATGGACGACCGTTAGCTTCTTTTCTCTAGCTCTTGTCTCAAAAGTGTCTCTGTTCAGGCTCTTCTCCTTTAAATGAGTTCAAAAAGAAGCTGGTAGTTGTGGCTGGGTTAAAAATATAGATTTCTCGATTTTAATCGATTCTCATTTTGATGATCCAATATTGGTTCTTAAATCCCAAGAATTGATCTTTTAGTCTTTGCTGTTTTCAGTTGATCCATGAACAAAACTTCACTAAACATTATTTGTGGCGCATCCTATCCAATAAATCGCATTAAATTTGTGCATTGTTACTTTTGATTTGAAACAAAGTCTCAGCTTCCAAATTCTGTCAATATAAAATTCCAACAATAAATGTGGCTTTGGCACTCTTGGCGACACGGTAAGTGTTCATTTTGAATCCTGTTTATAGAAGAAAGTAACTAACACTGCCTTTGTCAACCACCTTTCCTAGAACAGCCTCACTAATGGTGTTGATGGTAAACCAGCACCAAACCATCACTGGACCATGCTAGTCTAAGGTGTACACACTTGTAGTTTGGTTTACTTGGTTCATTTGGTCCGGACCAAAAAAAAAAAAATTTAATCTTGGTCCGGTTAGTGTTCAAATTGGCATTTTAACACAGAGCCTAAAGATACCGAACCTAAAGACATGGGGATATGTTCACAACCTAATTGGTCGGCTTTTATTATGTATATTTCATGATGGAACTTACCGAACATCCAAAACAATGCTGTGTTCTGGGATAAATGCGCTCGTCATTTAACTACAATACATGGTATTTTGACCAGCTGAGAACTCGTGAAGTGCTTATAAAATGTGTAAATGAGTCAAAACAGCGTCAGGAATCCTTCCGTCACACACAAACGAAGATCTGCTGCGAGGAGACGTGGTTCTGATGCTGTACCGAACTGTGTTGGGAAACATCATATGCGTGATTATTCTGTCCTTTTTTAGGGTCGCATCTTGTGACATCATGTCCCGTTTTTGGTTCGTTTAGATGTCTTTGGTCCATGTTGCGTTCATATTTCAGTTGAACCGCACCAGAGTTTGCTTGGAAGCGGACGAGACTCATCTTTTCAGCGTCTCGGTCCACTTGTTTGGTGCACCAGGGTTCAGATGGCAGCGTTCACACTTTCATTCAAATGAACCCTACTAACAGAGCAATCGCACCAGGGTTCGTTTTTACACCGTGTCCGTTATTAGCCGATCATCATAAATGGTTGTTTCCATGTCTGATCTCTGCAGATTGAGGGTTTAGGAGCTTCGTGGTGTTGTTTTCTTCTGTTGTGTGAATAAAGACTCTTTTCTACCTGCGCGCTCACAATGGCAGTGAGTGACCCATTCCTATGGCAACACCCGCATCTCTCAAGGTTGCTGTGAGCGATAGCGGTTCATGCAATCTCCTGTGAGCAGATAGTGCCGTTTTTACGGTTCACCCGCTGCCCTTGGGTGCTCACTATGGGCCACGCACAATCTCTTCTGTGTTGCTGATAAGGCAAATAGTGTTTTTGTGGAAGCCCCTGTTATATTGGATTATAGGTCAAGCGGTGACCTCTTACGGACAGGCAAGCCTTATCGATCTGTGTGAAGTTGAACTCGGAGGAGCTTATCCAGGTAAACAAGCCATTTCTACTGTGATGTCATTTACTGTGTGTAAAAACTCACTAATGTTAGAGGGGAAAGTGTAATTTTAGCTTTTCACAATATTGTAAAAAAAAAAAAAAAAATCTGATTTGCGCTAGAAGGTGGTAAAAGGGATTTTGGCTGAATCACGTTTCGCCACAAAATTAAGAGAATTATCTTTTGAAAAATTATTTATTCAGACTTTTTGGCATAGTGATAATAGTTTTTCCACTATTTGTCCCAACTTTTCATTATTTATCATAACGTGATCTGATTTTTTTTTTTTTTTACATAAAAAAAAATTCTTTATTTTTCGTTGCGGTTTTAAGTCTGCATTATATGAATATTCACCCTATCAATATTAGAAATGCATGTTATTGATATTATTGTGAACAATTCATTCATGCATATTTTTTCTTTTTTTTAATGTCATTTTTGGAAACACTTCACTTAAAGCCTTTATGGATGATGCATTATAAAGGTATTTATAATTTATGTTATAATGCATTATATCTTTTTATAAATAATTGTAACCAAAGGTACTGTAAAATACATTATACAATTGGCATATTCCTTGTTACGTTTGAAATTGGTTGTTTGTCATGTTTTAATGCATTTTACTTTCTAAAGGTGTTCAATGAGTAGATAAGTATTGTATAATTGTGTTTACAATTATACATGAGATCATACAAGGCATAATTAATTCATTTAAAATACTTTTATAATGCATTATATATATAAAGGCTTTAGGTAAGTGTTTCCTTTTTAATCATATTTTTTGAAAGATCCACTGAATAATTGAACTTTTAAAGGCAAAATTTTGTGACACTACAGGGCCATTTAAAATGAGCTAGTGAAAACCTTAAACGATAATGTCTTTTTTTTTAATATCATAATATTCATGAAAATATCAGTCTCAATGCCGTCACATTTATTTCTATAGGGTGTTAAGGGTGTAAAGTTTATTAATTATGAAACAAATTCAGTTTCAGCTATAAAGCTTCGATACAGAAGAAAATAGTATCATTATTCAGCTCAATTTGGTTCAAGGTTTTTTCTCATCCAGAAGTCAGTGCAGTCCAGTCAAATCAATATATTAATATTAAGTGTCTTTTAGGTTTCAGTATTGAGAATGTATAACTGTCGTGAAAATCTCAGTCTTAATGTGGTCAAGTCACATTTAGATATACAGCGCTTAATATAATACAGATTAATAAACATAAAAATAACAGTGTTGTAATATTCATAAATTATTAAACAAATTCAGTTTCAGCTTTAAATCAGCTCTACAGTTATTATTCAGCTCAATTCAATAACAGTGTAGATGTTGCATATTTAGTGTCATAATCCAGCTCAGTTCAGCTCAAATTGTGAGAACAATGGCAAAAATCATAGCACTCCTAACAAAAGGTTTCATGTTCTTTCTGCAAAGTGTAATTTCCTATGTTTTTCACTTGATTGTGCAGTGACATGTGACCTGAATGTGTTTTTGACAGGTTTGTGAAGTGTTGCTCTCACAGGGATGCAGGTTTGAATCGTGTGTCACGTCCTGATCCCGTTCCCGTTCCCCCTCCCTCTCTCCCGGGTGTTTGGCAGAAGCTGCGGTGATGCAGGACATCTGGAGCGTGCAGTATTTCCCTGTCGTTTCTGATATTGTTGTTAATGCTACTCACGATTGATGGCAGCTTGGCAAGCAGGCGTTTCATATTTCACTGAAACTGTGCAGGGCTGGAGTGAATCAATAGCAGAGAGAGAGAGAGAGAGAGAGAGAGAGAGAGAGAGAGAGAGACGCTGCTACTGCCTCCCGCTTCCTCAAACTCCTCCGGATCAGACCATCTGGGCTCACGGGGGCCGGCGCTCACAGCCCGTGTGTTTTCCCTCGGAGCGGGCGGCTTGATGGGTCACGAGACCTGTTGCATCACATTTCAAACTCGACTGATGTTCTGTGATGAACGGACTGTGCATTGCAGCTGTGTCACACTGACACACAAGATGCCACTTTAAAATCCCCCCCCTCCCGGCATTCACTATCCCTTTTGTTGTAGTCTGGTCTCCGGGCTTGCAGCTGTCGGAGCCAGCGAGAGATGTTTTGAATGCGCTGTGTTTGGTCTGCACACCAGAGGCACTCAGGTGAGCTGTTTCCTGCAAACACTGACTGCTATAAGGTAAGAGCGCAGCACAACGAGCGCGGCTTCCCCTCTCTCCCTTTCACTGCATGCTTTGTGCATCAGCAGAAACACTCTCCAGATGCTGCCATCACGTTTATACTGGTTTATGTTGCAAAAAATGCGCCCACACGAACATGCACACGGCTTGTGCGTTGCCCCGTCATGTCCAGAGCAGGCCGGCCCACCTGAGAATGGTGCTGGTACTTGAGACAGAGCGACGAGCTTCATGCGTCTGTTCTGCAGGAGAAGTCGTTTATTAGGGATGCTCTTGTGTGTCTCTATGCTCTGCCCCGGGGATGTGGTGGTGGTGGAGGAAGAAAGCAGGACTCTCTCTCCATCTGTGTTACGCCTCGCAGCATCTCCTCGTGCAGACCGAGGCCTGTGGCGATTCACCGGCACCGGAGCGGAGGGAAGGATTAGAGCGACACTGATGTGTGTCACTAACACACTGTACGAGCGATACTGATGTGTGTCACTAACACACTGTATGAGCGAGAGGAGATTGCGCTGATGAACTAGGGCACTCGGGCAAACGGGGACTAAATAGAAGTTCCAATGTTTATGAACTCATAACTGCTTCATTTCCAGATATTAGTGCTTACTGCTTAACCTAATCAATTATTGTAAATAATTTAGTATTATCTATCTATCTATCTATCTATCTATCTATCTATCTATCTATCTATCTATCTATCTATCTATCTATCTATCTATCTATCTATCGTTCTATCGTTCTATCTATCGTTCTATCTATCTATCTATCTATCTATCTATCTATCTATCTATCGTTCTATCTATCGTTCTATCTATCGTTCTATCTATCGTTCTATCTATCGATCTATCTATCGTTCTATCTATCGTTCTATCTATCGTTCTATCTATCGTTCTATCTATCCATCTATCTATCGTTCTATCTATCTATCGTTCTATCTATCGTTCTATCTATCTATCGTTCTATCTATCTATCTATCTATCTATCTATCTATCTATCTATCTATCTATCTATCTATCTATCTATCTATCTATCCATCCATCGTTCTCTCGTTCTATCTATCTATCTATCTATCTATCTATCTATCTATCTATCTATCTATCTATCTATCTATCTATATATCTATCGTTCTATCTATCGTTCTATCTATCGTTCCGAATCTTTCTATCTCTATCTATCGTTCTAACTATCGTTCTATCTATCGTTCTATCGTTCTATTGTTCTGTCCCATCCATCCATCCATCCATCCATCCATCCATCCATCCATCCATCCATCCATCCATCCATCCATCCATCCATCCATCCATCCATCCATCCATCCATCCATCCATCCATCCATCCATCCATCCATCCATCCATCCATCCATCCAAATTGCAATTCTACATCCTGTTTGGCACTCAATTCAAATTCACGAGTTGAATTAGAAAAAACAATGACAACATGTGCATAACCCTGGTCCAAACTACTTAACTAGCTTCACTCCGTACAGCATGTGGGTAAACTGAGCTTTGCATGCGTGTGCTGGCGCTAACCAGCTTTGACCAGCATGGACATTCATTTATGCGTTTAGATGTGATTAGCTTTGTTATGCGATTGCTGTATGTTTTTATGAAGCTGTGAGCGCATAATAAAGCTTTCGTGGCCCTGTGTTCAGTGCAGACATTGTGATGAGGTCATGGATGAAGCTGAGGTCACACTGTGAGGTCTTTTAAACATGACTTCACACAAACCCACTCGCGCAAAAGTAATCAAAGTTAAAGCTAAAGTTCATTAGCGCTGGCCGGTCACATTAGATATGTGCATAATTAATTTTCCAAGGGAGTAAACATCCCTTAATTGTCATGGATACAAGGTTTTAATCATGCCGATGTCTCCATTTGTTAGATGTTTTATGTAAATCTAGTCATTAGCCAACTGCTGTTGACTTTTGCTTTGCTTTTCCCAGCAAACGTCTGCTACAATTATCAATCTATAATTCAAAAACAATTAGCGAAGCCTCAGGTCTGTTTTAACTCTCTAAACTCACTCAAAGGGCTCTCAGGCTTTCAATGTGAACTTGAACATTATAATCCACTCAAAGGCTTCGGTTACACGTCCATTACAGAGACCAGGTCTCGTTTGTGCAGCTGGATATCAACATGACTTTGTAATCCAGCTCACATTATTTCAAAATGTCACCTAGATATCGGCCCGAGCTAAAGAGTATTCATTAAAGCGACGGTCCGGTCGCGCACTGACTCTCTGCCAGCTGTTGTTCTGGTTTGAGTCCAGCCTATTGTCCTCGTCCCCTTCAACTAACTGGACAAATTTATCCTTTATCACAACAGTAACAAATTATCGCTCTCTCTCGGTCTATATCTACCCATCTATCTATCCATTGTTCTGTCTGTCATTTAGTTTATCTATCTATCTATCTATCGTTCTATCTATCTATCTATCTATCTATCTATCTATCTATCTATCTATCTATCTATCTATCTATCTATCTATCTATCTATCTATCTATCTATCTATCTATCGTTCTATCGTTCTATCGTTCTATCGTTCTATCGTTCTATCGTTCTATCGTTCTATCGTTCTATCTATCGTTCTATCGTTCTATCTATCTATCGTTTTATATATCTATCGTTTTATATATCTATCGTTTTATATATCTATCGTTTTATATATCTACCGTTCTATCTATCTATCTTTCTGTCTGTAGTTCTATCCATTCTATCTTTCGTTCAATCTGTCCATTGTTCTGTCACTCCATTTTTCTGTCTATCGTTCTACATATGTCATTTTATCTACAGTAACTGTCTATCTATTTTTCTATCTATTGTTCTTTCGTTCAATGCAGATTTCAATCAGAATTGAAATTCTACGTCAGAATTCTATCGTTCTCTCTGTCATTCTATCTGTCATTCTATTGTTCTATCGTTTTATGCAGATTCCGATCAGAATTGTTTAGAGCAATGCAGAGAAAGATTATTACAGTGTTGTGGGCTATAAAAACATGCACGTGTACAGTATTTGTAATCCACAGAAATTAAGATGAACAATGTCTCAGCCCATTAAATATAGAGGCAGACCATAAGATTTCATAATCAGCCTCTAAATGATAGTGTAAAGTCATCCTCAATGAATACAGATGGAGCGAAATCAAAATAATCATGTTCAAGGAAGACACATTATCTGCATGAATGTGGTGAGATGAGTTTGAGCGGAAGGCTGGCGTGGTTGAGAAACACGTCCTGGTGGAATTAATGCTGGAGTGAGTCCTGATCCTAACATCTATTAAACGGCCAGCAACAGCGAGGAAGTCTGCCAATTTTGTCATTAATACCGTGCAACCTTTTGTCTTCTTTTTTTTTTCTTTTTTGTTTGTTGTCCTTTTCCATCCAATTTCTATAAAATGTATGTGTAGCATTCACGTTAATCACTAGAGTTCACAGTCATGACCAGCACTGGGGGCAAAACTCTTCACTCGCAGTGACGTTGCTAAGTTCTAGTTTTTTAATCAGGATATACTTTAATTATATGTTATATAATTCTGACAGTGTCTGTCAGAAAAAGCTGGAGTTGTCATTCATGTTTTATAAATCTATAGCTGTATTTTACAAACTAATGAGCTGCATTGCTGACAACTTATCTCTTTACATGATCAGAAACTCATACAAATATGAGAATGTGGCACTCAGCAAATAAATATTGAGAAAATTGTCAATTAATTTTTTTTTTTTTTTGCATTATGCATATACACGTAAAAATAAAGGTTTCTAAAAGGAATGTTTTGCAGCAGAAGAACCTTAAAATAGTATTTTTTCATACTGTGAAGAACCATTCAAACTTATTCCACCATTAAGAACCTTTTGTGGAATGGAAAGATTCCATGGATGTTAAAGTTTTGGAATCATTGATGCTGACAAAGGACTTTATGTACCTTTAAAGGGATAGTTCACCCAAAAAGGAACATTTTGTCATCATTTACTCACCCTCAAGTTTGAATTTCTTTCTTCTGATGAACACAAAAGAAGATATTTTGAAAAATGTTGGTAAGCAAACAGTTGATGGACCCCATTGACTTCCATAGTATGGGGGGAGGGGGGAACTATGGAAGTCTTTTCTCTCGCTTCCTACTGCATGTTGTGAAATGCAGCTCACTTGCTTCTTTATCTGTTGGCCGTTCATGCATACTGATATATGTGATGGTGTGTGACAGCTGAGGAGAACGCAGGTGTTTCAGCCTTCTGTTCATTTTTATTCGTCATAGCCGAGATTATAGTTTTCATTCAGAAGAGGTTTGGATGAGCAGACTTTTCTCAGAGTAGACCGCACATTTCATTTGAGATTGACAGTAAGGCTGCAGTGCGTTCAGTAAGTCATGTTGTGTTCAGTAATGATCATTTCATTTTTTTTTTCTGTAAAAAATATCTTGTCAGTCCAATCAATAATGAGTCAACAAGGACATGTTGAGATTTGTTGTTGTAGGTATTGTGCACAGTACGCAAACTGCATAACTTGACCATATACCCTCTAGTTACAGATACCAACTAAGTCTTTTCCTCTAAATAACTCTGGTTTCAGTTGTCTGTGTAATTCTCTGATGTCGTTGAAATATTCATTCATCATTCACTGATTCTGAGATTATGAACTGGAAAGCCTTCAGATTATTTTTTTCTCGCTGAATAATGTTAAAAAGCTTAAAAACACAGAGATATAATGTTTTCGCTACATCGTCCGGCCCTAAACTTCTATACTAGCGAACTAGAACATTGTCATTATCAGACTTCCTATCTACATGGCTTGTTTGGTTTGGATTTCCTCTTTACTGTAATCAGGGAGTGTTTTCCCAATGGATTCTTAAATATGAAGGATTTCTCCGCTTTAGATGTTTTAGCCCTTTTGCTGGAGTCAATGTCATCTATTTTACAGTAGCGCTCCTGACAGCCGCCCTGAATAACGCCATCGGCTACCTCTGCCATGACAAACCGCACACACTCACCAATACATTACATTACAGCTCGGCATGTTCATTTAAATCATACAACTCCATTCGTTTCAGCACTGTAAATGATTTACAGATCAGACCCAAGTTATATATTCTGTCTAAACAGGAAGCATGTGGCGCATAAATGATCTGCAGTGGCCCCTAATACTCAAAGGAGTTTAGATTTATTTATTTATAACAGTAACATGAATGAAATACCATAAAATAAATATCTTTAATTAGTTGTTTGTTTGGTCTTATTTGGTCTTATTAATTTCTTTATTAATTTTATTCTTTATTTACTTTAATTATTTATTCATTTGATCTATCTTTTTCATTTATTTATGTTTATTTTATCTTCATTAATTTTTTATACATGTAATCTTATTTATTCCTATTTTATCTTGTTTAATTCTATTTATTGTATCGTATTTACTTTATTTTATCTTTTTTATTTATTTAATCTTATTTATACTTTTTATTTCATCTTATTTTATCTGAATTATTTAATCTTATTTATTTATTTAATCTTATCTTATTTAACCCTATTTTATCTTTTTTATTTATTTAATCTTATTTATACTTTTTATTTCATCTTATTTTATCTGAATTATTTAATCTTATTTATTTATTTTATCTTATCTTATTTAACCCTATTTTATTTCTATTCATTTATTAATGTCTGTAATTTTATTTTCTGATTGTGAAGTGTGTTTGTGCATCTTTCTTTACGGTACTCAGAGTCTTTTATTCTGTGCCATACGCGAGCGACTAAGAGCCTCAGACGTGCTTGTGACCTCTTTATGAATCATGAATGCTGTGTCCCGTGAATCTGAGCGCATCCCACCCGTTCAGCAGTAAATAATAGATAATCCATCAGATGTTTTCACACCTGAAAGCCAGTCCTCGTGCGAGAAGGTCGGCGAGTCTGTTTCAGAGCGCTCCTGATGCGTTTGTGATGGCCGAATGCTGTCGTCTTCAGATGAAGCTTTGATGGAGAGATGGTTGAGGCAGATATTGATGTCGGAGCACTACTTAGACTATTAAACACAAACTCTAAGCACATTAGTGTCTGCAGCTTCAGTTACAGGAGCTTTAGGTGTTCATGTGGAGATGTGAAGCTAACAGTGAAAAACAACACAGTGTCTTTGTGTTTTTTGGCAGTGTAACAAATAACCACTGAGTATTGATGTCCAGCTTGCGGTTTCCATGAAGTGCTCTGAAATCTACAGTCACGCGTGTTGAAGATGCTGCAGTAAATCAGTGTGTGTTGGTTGTACATCGGAAGGTAAATGTTATGTCTGTCTAGGGACGCTGCTAATTGCTCTCCTCTGCTCACTATCGTCTAAAATAAAAGCACTTTATTAGTGTTGTTTGATATGGATAAATCACAGACTGTTCATTTAATGTGTGGGAATCTGTCAATAGATGCAGAAAAATGTAGTCTGTGCTGAAATAGATGCTGTGTTTATGTGAGGTTCATAGTTTAAGGTTGCATTTTTCTTTTGTTTAGTTGTCCATGAGACCTTTAGGAAACTGAATGTGCTCATATGATGTTACTTTAATTATGTAATATCTGGGTTAGTTTACTAGGTGAATGCTTTCTGTCGAAGGCACAAAAGTCCTCGTGTCTCTGTGATCTTCTGGTCTGTAGATCTGTGTGTACACCTTCAGTGTAAGTCTGTGGGTGTTATTGTTAAGCAGGTGATTTATGCATTTATTTGATTTGTTTGTGATTTTATTTATTTTTTATTTATTTATTTTTCTAATTGAATTATTTAAACCATTTTATTTGTTTATTTTTCTTATTTATTTTCCAATTAATTGATTTTTTTTTCTAATTTGTACATATACGAAGGCCTATATCATTTATGTATATATTTTTAATTTTTATTTATTTTTCTTATTTTGTTTATTGATCTATTTGCTTTGTTATTATTCTTTTTATTTATTCTTTATTTATGTTTGATTTATATATTTTTCTAAATCTTATTTTTTTAAATGCTATTTATTCATTTTTCAAATTTATTCATTCTCTGATTTATTAAATTTTCTAATTTATTTATTTAGACACATATATATATATATATATTTAATTTTTCTAATTGATTTTGTATTTCTTAAATTGATTTATTTCTGATTTATTTGTTCTATTTTTCTAATGTATTTATTTGTCAAGAATCGTGGGAAGGGACACTGACTTACACCATCACACGGAAGACACATATTATGAATTTCTATTTCTGTAAATTCAGTTATTGTTTAGTCTTGTAGAATCTCTGTAAATGTCTGTTATGTCTAACCGTTTCATCTGGATGGTACTAAATAAATGTCCAGTTTATGTCAAACACCTTTGAGGAACCGAAAGTTGTTTCCTACAATAGAGCTAAACCCCTCCTCATCATGCAGTTCTGTTTTTATGAACATTGCGCTGGGAATTATACCTGAAATGAGAAAACAGCTGCAGTTTTACATGACAAGTGTCATGATGTCAAGGATCTTGACGTGTGTTTGTAAGTGCACAAACAACCGGCAGTGATTGAGAATCAATTAGAGCTCATTGTGGCTTGAGCACGTCTAGAACAATAAACCCGCTCGCGACAGCTGCTCGCAGAACATTTACATCTTATTCCTGATTGACAGCGGAGTCTGTCTGGAGCACAATAAAGAGACCGAGAGAGATTGCTGACGCACAGACGACTGGTGGTTTCAGCTCAGAGACTGTCTCGCACCACTGCAAAGCCTCTGTTTCTGCTCACTTTTAAAAAGGTCACTTACATGTTCATGTTTCAAATGCTGGCCTGTCAGGAAGAGAAAAATGCCATTTAGCTCGACCGACTCTGCACGACATTTCACTTCACAGTTTCTGTTTAACAGTTTAACAGCTTCAGTCTGAAGAGGAGTCAGTTTTTCTTTGACACACAATTCAAACTCTTTATTACAGACAATATTGTTTTATTGTATTCATAACTTGATATATCTATCTTTCTGTCTGTCTGTCTATCTGTCTCTCCCTCTATCTGTCTTTCTATCTGTCTGTCTATCTGTCTCTCCCTCT